>NC_037357.1:52765178-53965178 GCF_002263795.3 Bos taurus
CCCACAATCCCAGTTTATTTATATGTCCTTGTTAATCAAACATTTAAATATATGAATGGGGTGGATATATAGTACAGAAATGGCAAAACAAAAATTTCACACACATTTCAATTTTGTAATTCCCTAGGTTTTGAATTGTTTTAGAAATTCATACAGATGTATCTAATCAGTTATTTTCTAGCAGAGAATCTTTTGATCTTTAAAACACAAACTTTCATGACCTGCAATTGTATATCCATTAGAGGGAGTCCAGTTCCACAAACATAATGAATAATAACCCTGATAAGGGGACTCATTTAATATAAATCTGTACTCCAATGATCCCAAGGAGATCTGAAGTGTGTAGCTGTAGGCCTAGAAACACTAGATGCAGTATTCACTTGCTGATGGGAGGAGCCTTGGCCTCGGGGTGTCCTGAAGCTGGTGTCAGCCCATAGGTAGGTCGGGCCAAATTCTAGGGCCAATGACTGAGCAGCCCAAAGTATCCCTGGGGTCCTGGGGATGGCACCAGCCATGAACTGAGAATTTCCAGGTGTATCACCTGGATTTAGAAAAGGCAGAGGAACCAGAGATCAAATTGCCAACATCTATCGGATAATAGAAAAAGTGAAAGTGTTAGTCGCTCAGTCATGGGTAACTCTTTCTGCCTCCATAGACTGTAGCCACCAGGCTCCTCTATCCACTGGAGTTTCCAGGCAAGAACACTGGAGTAGGTTGCCATTTCCTTCTCCAGGGAATCTTCCCAATTGAGGGATCAAACCCAAATCTCCCACACTGCAGACAAATTCTTTACCATCTGAGCCATCAAGAAGATAGAAAAAGCAAGGGAATTAAAAAAAAAAAAAAAAGCTTCTATTTCTGCATCATTGACTACACTAAAGCCTTTGAATGTGTGGATCACAATAAAGTGTGGAAAATTCTTAAAGTGATGAGAATACCAGACCACCTTAACTGCCTCCTGAGAAATCTGTATACAGGTTCAAGAAGCAACAGTTAGAACTGGACATGGAACAATGGACTGGTTCAAAGTTGGAAAAGAGTAAGTCAAGGCTGTATAGTGTCACCATGATTTTCTAATTTCTGTGCAGAATACATCAGGTGAAATGCCAGGCTAGATGAATCACAGACTGGAATCAAGATTGCCAGGAAAAATAACAATAAAACAGATATGCATATGACATTACTCTAATGGCAGAAAGTGACGAAGAAGTAAAGAGCCTCTTGGTGAAGGTGAAAGAAGAGACTGGAAAAGCTGGCTTAAAACTCAACATTCAAAAATCTAAGACTGTGGCATCTTGTCCCATCACTGTGGCAAATAGATGGGAAAACAATGAAAACCGTGAGAGACTTTATTTTCTTGGGCTCCAAAATCACTGTGAACAGTGACTGCAGCCATGAAATTAAAAGACGCTTGCTCCTTGGAAGAAAAGCTTTAACAAACCTATACAGCACATTAAAAAGCAGAGGTGTCACTTTGTCAACAAAGGTCAGTCTTGTCAAAACTATGCTTTCTCCAGTAGTCATGTACAGATGTTAGATTTGGACCATAAAGAAGGCTGAGCACCAAAGAATTGATGCTTTTGAACTGTGCTGCTGGAGAAAACACTTGAGAGTCCTTTAGACTGTAAGATTAAGCCAGTCATTCCTAAAGGGAATCAACACTGAATGTTCATTAGAAGGACTGGTGCTGAAGCTGAAGACCCAATGCTTTGGCCACCTGATCCGAAGAGCCAAGTCATGGGTAAAGACCCTGAGCTGGGAAAGAGAGAAGGCAAAAGGAGAAGGAAGTCACAAAGGATGGAGATGGTTAGTTAGCGTCACCGACTCAATGGACATGAATTTGAGCAAAATCTAGGAGATAGTAGAGGACAGAGGAGCCTACCATGCTATAGACCGTGGGGTCAAAAAGAATCAGATTTGACTTAGCAACTGAACAACTCTAAGCCCTGTGATTGTGTCACCTCAATGTCATTTCAGCAAAAGTTTTGCTTAGGAAAGTTTATGCTATTGCAGAGACCATAGTTTTCACTTCCTGTAAACCCAGTGATTATTTCAGAATGTCATCTCTTAGAAGGGAGTGGTAAGGTACTCAAGGTTGCAAAAAGCAACAGCATAATACCCTTTAGTTATAAAATATATGAATATTAATAGACCACACTCCGGATGCTTAGGCACTTAAATGCTAACATGTCTAATTGGTAGGATTATAGGTGATTGGTTCTTATAAATAATTTCAAGTGATAAATGTGTCATTTTAGGGCAGCCATCTGGACTCATCTGTTTATTTGTTTTGTTGATTATATTAGTCAGCTAGGCTTGCCATAACAAAATACTGTAGACTAGATGGCATAAACAACAGAAGTTCATTTTCTCACAGTTCTGGAGGATGGAAATCTGAGAATGAAGTAGTAGTGTCAGTTTCTGGTGAAAGTTCTCTTTCTGTCTTGCTAGTGGTCATCTTCTTGTTGGGTCCTCACATGTAGGGGAAAGATCTGGTATCTCTCCTCTTCCGTATGGCCACAGTCCTATCCAATTATGCCCCTGCTCCCATCTCAATTAATTACCTAAATACCCTATCTCCAGCTCCAGTCACACTTGGGGTTAGGGCTTCAACATATTAATTTTTTGGAGGGGAGCCAATTCGGTTCATAGCACCTGTGCTCACCACAAACACCAAAAATACTTGGTTCATAAAACAGTGAATTCTGTTCAGGACAAGAACCAGGCCAGAAGTTCTGTGCTGCAGCTCGTTATCAGGTATTAGGTATCTGAGCTGATGCCCAATGAAAGAAGTGATGTGCTTAGCAAAGCGGGTGTTAGCAAGAGCCTCTTGCCTCTCCCCATCCAACCCCAGCCTTTCACGTCCCCTGGCTTTAGCTGAAAAGCACTTTCCAAGAAGCAAGAAGAGTCCCCCTAAAATTCTAGCCCTTACACACCTTAGAAGATCAAATCAGACCCTTTGTTTTCATTTCTTCATTTCTGAGACAAGGGGGCTAGTGCACATGACCTCTTCTCCCAAGGCTCTCTATCTCTATGATTCCAACTTCCAGGAAGAGCACTTAGTATCCATGTAGGAGGGCACACATGTTGAATAATATCCTGCAAACTGAGAAGGAATTTGACACCAAAAAAACAGAGGGAGCAATGCCATAAAGTGCAATTATGAAGTTCACTGTGGGTAACTTACATAAAGGAACAAAGGAGAGAGTGGACAGATAATCCAGAGACATTCACAGCTGCACTGCACACTGACCTCCAAAAAGGGTACAAGAGAATTCACAGGGGCCAAAGCTAAAAGTAGAATCTGATTACCAAGACAGAAGCACAGGTGCAGCGACTGGAATCGGGGTTCCTCCCCTCAGGGGTTTCCTGACCATTAGCTATCTATGTCAGCAAAATCCATTCTTGCAGGTTTCGTATCAGATGAAGGCAAGGGCAAAAGTTGACAGGGTACTCATCTGGCTTGGACTCACTTCTTGTAAATTAGGCTAAAGCTCAATCATGTGAAAAGAGGGGAGCTTAGGACTGTGCGAATTAAGATGGAATTGACAAAATGGAGTTGATGTGGTTCAGCCACACAATCCCCAAGTCAGGACCCACGTGATCTGGACAGAAGCGGCCTCTCCCGTGTGCCAAATCTGCTACAATAGCTTTCCTGCACTCATTTTATTTTGCTGAAAAGTACCCTTGTGTACTTTCATTCCTTAGAAGACCACCAGAAATGAACCACAGGAGCCCATACTAAACCTATTGGTCGTATTTATTATTTTACTGCTTCATTAGAAATGAAAAAAAAAAAATTGTGAGAAGGTGCGAAACCATGGAACCTAAGGATTATGAAGCAATAGAGGGAATCATTGTAGAAAGTTAAAAGCAGCTTATCTTATGGGAGTTCAAAGACTAGACACAAAGATCATCAATTGTGAGATTATTGACAGCATCTGCCTGCTGGAATTTATGCACCAATGGAACTGTCAAGATGCGGGGACTTTGGCTACCCCTGACCTCTTAGCCAGGGGCTATGGGTGAAAAGACATCAGAAGATACCTAAAATCTCTACAAAGATTTGCCAAAAGCAAAACACTCAAGCAATGCTGGAATTTGCTCTTGCAAGGAGGTCCCCATTTTGCATTTCAGCACACTCTTTCTCCTGCTGAATAGCTGGGGGAGAAAACAAATACACACACACACACACACACACACACACACACACACACACACACACACACATTATTATGAGGATATTTCCCCAAGATTAAGTTCAATTTCTTCCAAAAGAGCTCATTGCCAAATCACTGGAGTCTGCCATAAGAAAGAAAGTGTTAGTTGCTCAGCCATCTTCAACTCTGCAATCCCATGACCTGTAGCTCTCCAGGCTCTTCTGTCCATGGGATTTCCCAGGCAAGAATACTGGAGTGAATTGCCATTTCCTTCTCCAGGGGACGTTCCCAAACCAGGGATCGAACCTGAGTCTCCCCATTGCAGGCGGATTCTTTACTGTCTGAGCCACCGGGGAGGCTGCCATACCTTCTTTAAATTTAGAATGCCAAGGCACTAACCACAAATCCTCAGTGAGGTATGTGTGTGTGCAATGTAATGAACAAAACGTTTGTTAGACTCAACTGTAGTTTTTTTTTTTTTCCCCATTTGAGAGGTAGATATATGCTATTTTCATTTTTTCCACAGGTTGCTCTGAGACTGTGGGACAACCGAAGCATTTTCTTCAGAATTATCTATCACTATACAATTAGAAAGGAATGCCTTTTCAGACAATCTTGACTAACTTTGAAACTTTCAGATAAAACTATATGACAAAACGTTTCTCTTGGCTTGGAGTTTCTCCAGCAGGCTATAAGTGAGGAGGGCCAAACTGATCCCCTGATCCCTGGGAAACTTGAGTATACCCAGTATCTAAACTGATTATCTCACCTTATCCTGTCGTTAGGTAGAGAAGGCCAAAGCCATAGTTTGCATGGCTCGTTAGGGATGAGATAAAAGACCCAAAACACTAGATGCAGAAAAATGACAAATAGCCAAAATTGGACAAAACTCTTATAGTTCTAATGTTATGTCCAATATTTTGAGATTGGTTTTAATGTGATTCTTAGTAATATTCCAACAAAAAATCAGTTTTTATATTCCCTCATTACTACTAAGGCCTATATTTTAAAATTAATTAATTTATTTTAACTGGAGGCTAATGACTTTACAATATTGTAGTAGTTTTTGCCATACATCGACATGAATCAGCCATGAGTGTACATGTGTTCCCCATCCTGAACGCCCCCTCCCACCTCCCTTCCCATCTCATCCCAATAGCAGCCATTCTAACCAGCATGAGATGGTACCTCATTGTGGTTTTGATTTGCATTTTCTGATAATGAGTGATGTTGAGCATCTTTTCATGTGTTTGTTAGCCATCTGTATGTCTTCTTTGGAGAAATGTCTGCTTAGTTATCTGGCCCATTTTTTGATTGGGTCGTTAATTTTTCTGGTATTGAGCTGCATGGGCTGCTTGTATATTTTTCAGATTAATTCTTTGTCAGTTGCTTCATTTGCTATTATCTTCTCCCATTCTGAAGGCTGTCTTTTCATCTTGCTTATAGTTTCCTTCATTGTGCAAAAGCTTTTAAGTTTAACTAGGCCCCATTTGTTTATTTTTACTTTTATTTCCATTATTCTGGGAGGTGCATCATAGAGGATCCTTCTGTGATTTACGTCAGAGAGTGTTTTGCCTATGTTTTCCTCTAGGAGTTTTATAGTTTCTGGTCTTACATTTAGATCTTTAATCCATTTTGAGTTTATTATTATTTTCTTTTTCTTTTTTAATATAAATTTATTTATTTTAATTGAAGGCTAATTACTTTACAATATTCTATTGGTTTTGCCATACATCAACATGAATCTGCCACGGGTATACACGTGTTCCCCATCCTGAACCCCCCTCCCACCTCCCTTCCCATACCATCCCTCTGGGTCATCCCAGTGCACCAGCCCCGAGCATTCTGTACCATGCATCAAACCTGGACTGGCGATTCGTTTCACATATGATATATACATGTTTCAATGCCATTCTCCCAAATCATCCCACCCTCGCCCTCTCCCACAGAGTCCAAAAGACTGTTCTATACATCTGTGTCCCTTTTGCTGTCTTGCATACAGGGTTATCGTTACCATCTTTCTAAATTCCGTATATATGCGTTAGTATACTGTATTGGTGTTTTTCTTTCTGCCTTACTTCACTCTGTATAATCGGCTCCAGTTTCATCCACTTCATTAGAACTGATTCAAATATATTCTTTTTAATGGCTGAGTAATACTCCATTGTGTATATGTACCACAGCTTTATTATCCATTCGTCTGCTGATGGACATCTAGGTTGCTTCCATGTCCTGGCTATTATAAACAGTGCTTAGATGAACACTGGGGTGCACGTGTCTCTTTCAATTCTGGTTTCCTCAGTGTGTATGCCCAGCAGTGGGAGTTTATCTTTTGTATGGTGTTAGAAAGTGTTCTAGTTTCATTCTTTTACAGGTGATTGACCAGTTTTCCCAGCATCACTTGTTAAAGAGATTATCTTTTCTCCATTGTATATTCTTGCCTCCTTTGTCAAAGATAACGTGTCCATAGGTGCATGGATTTATCTCTGGGCTTTCTATTTTGTTCCATTGATCTATATTTCTGTCTTTGTGCCAGTACCATACTGTCTTGATGACTGTGGCTTTGTAGTATATCCTGGAGTCAGGCAGGTTGATTCCTCCAGGTCCATTCTTCTTTCTCAAGATTGCTTTGGCTATTCGAGGTTTTTTGTATTTCCATACAAATTGTGAAATTATTTGTTCTAGTTCTGTGAAAATACCATTTTTATAGAATAATACCATAGAAAATAGAAAAATATCATTTTCTCAAATAGTAACTTGATAGGGTTTTCACTGAATCTATAGATTGCTTTGGGTAGTATGCGCATTTTCACTATTCTTCTGATCCATGAACATGGTATATTTCTCCATCTATTTGAGTCCTCTTTGATTTCTTTCATCAGTGTGTGATAGTTTTCTATATATAGGTCTTTCACTTCCTTAGGTAGATTTATTTCTAAGTATTTTATTCTTTTCATTGCAATGGTTAATTGAATTGTTTCTCTAATTTCTCTTTGTTTTCTCATTGTTAGTGTATAGGAATGCAGGCCTATTTTGCAACCACTACTTATATAATCTAAGTAAAAAGGCAACTATTTGCTATTTTCTGATGACTCTTCTAAGATCTTGGAAGACATGACTCTTCTAAGATCTGTTGCTGTTTGCCTTTTGAAAATCAGCAGGTAAAATACATATTGACATTAAATATGACAATTTTGACTCTTACTCCTTAGTATGATAATAGTTCTACCAGGGCAGTTTTTTAAATATTTCTTTTCTATCTTTTGGTCAACATGAGTGATAAGTCAGACTTGTCTGAAGTAGAGAAGTCTGACAGGCCCAAACTGAAGAAAACTAATACCAAAAAACAAAAGCCTTCTTCCCTCAAAGGTAAGTAAGTCATGGGGAGTTTCTATTTGAGACAAACAATGGTGAAAATTAATAGGTTTGGTAAATACATGCTTCTAGTAATTTTTCCCACAAAGTAAACAATAGGGTACCAATTATTTACTGTAACAATTATTTAATGTTCAATTAACTCTTTGTGACCACATGGACACCAGGCTCCGCCGTCCATGGGATTTTCTAGGCAAGAGTACTGGAGTGGGTTGCCCTTTCCTTCGCCATGGAATCTTCCCGACCCAGGGATCGAACCCAGGTCTCCCGCATTGTAGACAGACACTTGACCGTCAGAGCCACCAGGGGAGTTTGGCTGACTGGGGGTTAAACGTCGGGGAGGGGCGCATCAGGAGTTGGGAAGTGGGACGTCCAGTATCACGTGACATGGGCTGCCATAGTAACACGCCTCCCTGCCTTGCATCCAATCAGATGTGGACAGTGTCTGTGACGTCAGGGAAAGCAGGGCCTATACATTCAGCCAACGGCCTTCAACCCCCTCGCTGTTCTTCTGCGCTGAGCTATGGAGAATGGCGGCTCTGTCGTGTCCCAACCATCCCCTGACGGCTATGAGGAAGACGTGATCACCAAAGAAACTGGCACCTCCGAAACTGAGCCCTCTGAAACGGAGATGGCGAAAGCGGAGACCTCCAAACCAGAGCCGTGTGATGCGGAACCAAAAAAGGCAAAGCAGAAGACAGCTAATGGCCGCCGTCGCCGTCGCCGGCACCGCCATAACGACAATTTCTCACGTTTTGCTACCTATTTCCCTAGGGTGCTGAGGCAAATACATAAAGGCATGAGTCTTTCCCGCGACTCCGTGAACATCCTGGATTCGTTTGTGAAAGATATGTTTGAGCGGATAGCCGAAGAGGCCGGGCGCCTGGCCCGCAACAACAAGCGCCGCACCATCACGCACGAAGACATCGAGGCAGCTGTGCGTCTTCTGTTGCCTGGGGACCTCTGCAAGTATGCCATAAACGCGGCCACCAAGTCGCTCATCGGATACCACACCTGCAGATGAACTGCCTCAGGACTGTCTGACCATCGCAAACCAGACTTAAGGGTTCTCCCCTTAGGCCCTACATTTAATCTTTAAAACATTTCTACCCCAAAGAAAACATTAAAAACCTCGTTAACTTTGCTTCAATATGTGTCGGTTGTGTCATTTGTTCCATGGAAAATCGTGTACTTTTCGCAACTCGTCACTTTCGTAAGTGGTTATTTCTGTTCATGGTTTCTCAGTAATTTTAGGGATCTTTATGGTCAAAATTCTTTCCCTACAAGTTTCGTTGGCCTTTTCCATTTGCATTCTCCCGTCTGTATTTAGGTATCACCCAGAGATTTTTATATGGGGTATGCTATGCTATGCTATGCTATGCCAAGTCACTTCAGTCGTGTCCGACTCTGTGCGACCCCATAGACGGCAGCCCACCAGGCTCCCCCGTCCCTGGGATTCTCCAGGCAAGAACGCTGGAGTGGGTTGCCATTTTCTTCTCCAATACACGAAAGTGAGAAGTGAAAGTGAAGTCGCTCAGTCGTGTCCGACTCTTAGCGGTATGAGGTATAGCAACCGATAAAAAACAGTGTGGTCTTCCCGGGTGGCTCAGCAGTAAAGAATCCGCCTGCAATGCAGGAGTCGCAGGAGGGGCAGGTTCCATCCCTGGGTCATAAAGATCCCCGGGAGGAGGGCATGGCAACCCTCTCCAGTATTCTTTCCTGGCAAATCCCCATGGAGAGAGGAGCCTGGTGGGCTACAGTCCATAGGGTCTGCAAAGAGTCGAGCCCCACTGAAGCAAGGTAGCACGCAGGCACACAAAGAGCAGTGTGTGTGTGTATGTGTGCTCAGTCACTCAGTCACCTCCGACTCTTTCTGACCCCATGGACAGGAGCCCACCAGGCTCCTATCTCCTCGAAAATTTCCAAGCAAGAATACTGAACTGGGTTGTCATTTGCTACTCCAGGGGATCTTTCTGACCGAGGGATAGAAGCTGTGTCTCTTTCGTCTCCTGCATTGGCAGTCAGATTCTTTACCACTGCACCAGCAGTAGCAGATGTAAAAATCACATTTACCCATTCTATTCCTTCAATCCCAATTCACTTCCATGTGTAAAATAGGACTCAAACACAGTGTTAAATAAGAAAATTCTAAATTTCTGGAATCAAACACCATATCTTCTGAAATTACCTTATCCAGATTTCTCTGACCCTATTTTTTGTTTGCAACCTAGAACATTTTGCTTTAAAAAAAAAAAAAAAAAAAAACCCTGACTGAATTGCAAACTTGCAGGGATGATGGGATAGTCCAGTGACAGTGAACGTAGCCACAGTCTCCACAGTAGCAGCCAATGAGGGACTGGTAGCCCATGAGATAAAGCAATTGGCCAAACGTATGGTAGAGTGAGGAGGGCTGAACAAATAACAACCTTCCTGTGACACTCAGCCTAGAGATGGAGCGGGAGCGTGGGGTGATAGTTTCCCTGATGTTTTTCCATTCAAGCACCTGCTGTTAACCATGGCGATTTAAGTACAGGCATCCATTTCTTGGGGCTTCCCAGGTGGTGCTAGTGGTAAAGAACCTGCCTTCTTATGTGGGAAACGTAAGAGCCATGGATTCAACCCCTGGATTGGGAAGATGCCCCGGAGAAAGGCATGGCAACCCACTCCAGTATTCTTACTGGAAAGTCCCATGGACAGAGGAGCCTAGCGGGTTACAATCCATAGGGTCTCAAAGAGTCAGACACGACTGAAGCGGCTTAGCATGCGCACATCCATTTCTTGGGTCTTCCCAGGTGGTGCCGGTAGTAAAGAACCTGCCTGCAATGCGGGAGACACAGGAGACCCAGGTTCTGTCCCTAGATGGAGAAGGTTCCCTGGAGGAGGGCATGGAAACCCACTCCAGTATTCTTTCCTGGATAATTCCCAGGGACAGAGGAGCCTGGTGGGCCACAGTTCATAGGGTCACAAAGAGTGGGACACAACTGAAGAGACTTAGCGCACATGCATGCATCCATTTCTTGTTGTGGGACATGTCTCTAGCTCCTTGCATCAAAATAAGGAGGAGGACGATGTTCAGCAATAAGAGAAATAAGATGACTCCTTCTTCTACCTCACGTATTTGACTGCTATTGCTTATGATAGTATTTACTGAATGTAATGTCCATGTGTTTTCTTCTTGGTGCATTGACATTTTTATTTCTATAAGTTTATTGCTGAATTTCAAAGTAGTTGGTGATTTCCCTATTCCTTTTATTTTTGTTTATTTTGAGATACTTTTTATTTTTTAATTAATTAATTTTTATTGAAGGATTATTGCTTTACAGAATTTTGCTGTTTTGGTCAAACCTCAACATGAAACAGCCTAGGGTATACATATATCCCCTCCCTTTTGGAACTCCCTGCCATCTCCCTCCGCATCCCACCCCTCTAGATTGATACAGAGCCCCTGTTTGAGTTTCCTGAGCCATACAGCAAATTCCCATTGGCTATCTATTTTACATATGGTAATGTAAATTTCCATGTTACTCTTTCCATGCATCTCACCCTCTCCTCCCCTTCCCCCTATCCATAATTCTATTCTCCTATTTCTTTTTTAAAAGATTGATTTCAAGCTTACTACATCCTTGGAGAGAGAGAAAGCACTCTGCGATTTCAGTCCTTTTTAATTTACAATGGTTTTCATTAGAACTTAATATTTCATTATATTTTAAATTATTCATTTTGAACTTTAAGCAACAAGGATATGCTGTACAGCACAGAGTAATATACCAATTATCTATTAATAAGTGTAAACAGAGTATAATATATAAAACAACTTCCAATTTGCCTTGATTCATGGACCTAACATTCCAGGTTCCTATGCAATATTGCTCTTTACAGCATCGGACTTTCCTTCCAGCTCAGAAGGAAAAAGTGCCCCCACAAATGCATCCATAGTCTGCTGTGATCCACATAGTCAAAGACTTCGGCATAGTCAATAAATAAAGCAGAAGTAGATTTTTTTCTGGACCTCTCTTACTTTTTTGATGATCCAACAGATGTTGGCAATATGATCTCTTGTTCCTCTGCCTTTTCTAAATCTACCTTGGTAACGCATTCCTGACTCATAGGAAGAAAAACTGATGTTTTGAAGCAGCAACTATTAGCAACATAGACATTAAGGCGTTTTCTGAAGTCACGCTTTTCAAATGGTTCACATTTGTTTCTCAGAGAAGGCACCTGGATCTGCACAGAGTTTCCACTTCTGAATTTTTTTTCCCAGTGGATATTCCAATTTCTAATTGCTGAAACAGTAAGGTATGCACTGGATTTCATGGTTGATTTTAATGTAGCTTGCATAATAAGCTCCTTTTCCTCTTCAAAATCCTTAATTTTCAACATTACAAAATAATAATAAGAAATGAACTCCTTGAGGGGGCTTATTGCCTAAATTCTTTTTCTATTGATCTCAAAGAGAGGTCTGGAGGTGATACTGGCCCCATTCATGTTTGCAATAGTCCATTAACTCTCTCTGGAATCAAATCTTGCCCCCATTTTACTCTTCAGGAGGTGGTGCTCTGTCTGAGGTATAATAATTTGTTTTTGATCTCTGTGAAGAATGCTGCTGCTGCTGCTAAGTCGCTTCCGTCATGTCCAACTCTGTGTGACCCCATACACGGCAGCCCACCAGGCTCCCGCGTCCCTGGGATTCTCCAGGCAAGAACACTGGCTGCGAAGAATGAGCACTGAAATTTTTGAATTTTGTAGTTTATATCACTTTTATCTCATTGTTTGCATAACAGAGATATCCTCCACACATGTCATCATCCTAGTCAAAAGGGTTACTTACAGCTTATTTTAAATATTCAAATGAAATATTTCACAATAGGATGTAATAATGAGCTTCAAAGAAAATCATAATAAATTGTAAAGGATTGAAATTCCACAGATTGTTCTCTCTCAACGGATGGCATAAGCTAGAAACTTGTTTATCAAGGAAACTAATAGAAAATCAGCAACACCATTAAAATTCATCACTCCATATATAGGAAATTTACACAAATGAAATTAAAATAAAAATCTTCCTGGACCACAAAGAAAAGGGAATGGACAAGAAAAGCCGTGAACTTCGCCATGAAGCTGGCCATTCAAACATTTTGAGGTAAAAGGAGATACTGTAGGTTTTATTGCTGATAATTCTCCTCTACATTGCTGTAAGGGCCTGAAGACATGACCCGCTCTGCATTCATGTCCTTAAATCTCCATAGCTAAATATAAATAAAGAACCAAAAAGAACTGGCCAAGTACCACAGTTCCTTCCCCCTAATCTCCAGCCTGATTTTCATAGAAAGGCTATTATCTCTTGAGCTCTGGTCACTCAACCACACTTTGAGTCAACAGCTGTGACTCACAGGCTGCCAGTCCCCGACTGGCTGTACCAGTGGAGATAGATGTTTGAAATGCCTTCCATGGACACTCCCTAATGGACACAAAATTGCAGGTCATGAAAGTTATTGTTTTAAAGATCAAAAGATTCTCTGTTAGAAGATAAGTAACTAGATACATCTGTATGAATTTTTTTCTTTTTAATTTATTATTTTATTGAAGGATAATTGCTTTCCAGAATTTTGTTGCTGTCTGTCAAACCCCAACATGAATCAGCCATGGGTTTACATATATCCTCTCCCTTTTGAACCCCGGTCCCACCTCCTTCCCCATCCCACCCCTCTAGGATGATTGTTTGAGTTTCCTGAGCCATACAGTAAATTCCCATTGCCTATGATAGTGGAAACAGTGGCTGACTTTATTTTTCTGCACTCCAAAATCACTGCAGATGGTGACTGTGGCCGTGAAATTAAAAGACACTTGCTCCTTGGGAGGAAATTTATGACCAACCTAGACAGCATATTAAAAAGCAGAGACATTACTTTGCCAACAAACGTCCGTCTAGTCAAGGCTATGGTTTTTCCAGTGGTCATGAATGGATGTGAGAGTTGGACTGTGAAGAAAGCTGAGCACCGAAGAATTGATGCTTTTGAACTGTGGTGTTGGAGAAGACTCTTGAGAGTCCCTTGGACTCCAAGGAGATCCAACCAGTCCATTCTAAAGGACATCAGTCCTGGGTGTTCTTTGGAAGGAATGATGCTAAAGCTGAAACTCCAGTACTTTGGCCACCACATGCAAAGAGTTGACTCATTGGAAAAGACTCTGATGCTGGGAGGGATTGGGGGCAGGAGGAGAAGGGGATGACAGAGGATGAGATGGCTGGATGGCATCACCGACTCGATGGACGTGAGTCTGAGTGAACTCTGGGAGTTGGTGATGGACGGGGAGGCCTGGCGTGCTGGGATTCATGGGGTCGCAAAGAGTCGGACATGACTGAGCGACTGAACTGAACTGAACTGAATGTTACATTAGGCTTCCCTGGTGGATCAGAAGGTATAGAATCTGTCTGCAGTGCAGGAGGCATGGGTTCAATCCCTAGGTCAAGAAGATCCCCTGGAATAAAAATGGCAATTCACTCCAGTATTCTTGCCTGGAGAAGTCAATGGGCAGAAAAGCCTCAGGGCTACAGTTCATGGGGTTACGAAGAGTCAGATACGACTGAATGCTGAACATAATGTTACATTAAATAACTGGTACCCTATTGTTTACCTTGTGGGAAAAATTACTAGAAGCATGTATTTACCAAACCTATTAATTTTCACCATTGTTTGTCTCAAATAGAAACTCCCCATGACTTACTTACCTTTGAGGGAAGAACGTTTTTTTTTTTTTTAGTATTCGTTTTCTTCAGTTTGGGCCTGTCAGACTTCTCTACTTCAGACAAGTCTGACTTATCACTCATGTTGACCAAAAGATAGAAAAGAAATATTTAAAAAACTGCCCTGGTAGAACTATTATCATACTAAGGAGTAAGAGTCAAAATTGTCATATTTAATGTCAATATGTATTTTACCTGCTGATTTTCAAAAGGCAAACAGCAACAGATCTTAGAAGAGTCATGTCTTTATTAGAATATGTTTTATTCCACATCATTATCCCATTTCTGAAGACAGTAAATGCCATTGCATCAAGTGTGCTAGAAACCAAGATGTTCTAGAAGTCAGGAGCCAATATGTCTGACTTTTAAAATCACAGCAAAGGTAAAATGGAGGTGATACAAACACATGAGAAGATAAGAATAGAATAAAAATTAAGGACTGGGTTTGACCATCTAATGAATTTGTAACAGGAGATAGCACTATTTGAGCACTTTCAATTTGTTTTCAATTATTAGAGAGGGGGACATTTTTCTTGGGGGGTTAGGAAGCAGCATACAAATGTAGCATTAATTGGACTAGTTTCTTTCTATTTCATCTGCCTGAAGACAGTAGACTAAGGGGCTACAATAAAAGGAGGGATTAAATCCAGTCAAAACTAATTACATATCTCACAATACCTCCTTGTGGGACTGGTTTGTAAATGCTGTAAGATGGCACAGCGATTATGATCAAACCAAGAACTTTAGCAGAATGCGATAAACCAAACAGAGTCGATTTTTATTTCACCATGTTTTCTCCTCAAGAGGAGAGAGGAGGAGGTGAAGCTAGGAGGTGAGGTGCTCAGTGATCATTCCAGGTTTGTCCAGAGGTGATAATAGGAGACCTCTGAGCCCAGAAAGCAGACCTCTCCTGCCCATGTCTGGTCTCAGCCCGGTGGAGTTAGACACTTCTAGTGCCCAGACAAGAATGGAGAGGCCCCCAAGCAACCAGATTTCCCGAATATGCCTCCCCTCCGTCGTGGTCACCCTAGGACCCTCCTGGACAAGCAATCAGCTGCCAATCTCCAGAGGTGGGGAAACAGGGACTTTAAATAAAAAATAACAGGGCCGGGCCCATACGCCACGTTGTTAGTAGCAATTTGCTTACATTTTAAAATAACTATCATCATTGTTGGTAGCCCAGTCCAACCTAGCAGTCACAGGAGGGGAGGGAGAGAAGGGCCAGTCCCAGAGGGTCCATTCCGAGCCCCAAACTCTTCGTCCCCTCAGCATCAGACCTACAGCGGCAGTGGATGGCCGCTCCTGGAGCTCCCGCCTCGGACCTGCCAGGGACCAACCCGGGAAGGATCCGAATCCCTCTCAGAAGGCCGCTTTGTGAAGACAAAGGCACTGACTTGCCAGGAGGCGCCGCTACAAATCGCCCATCCTAATCTCCGTCCCTCCAATTCCTGCAGGCCCGATTCGTCTGCCCCGCGGCCGCCACGCCTTCCTGTCCCCATAGTCCTCTGGCTCCGGCGGGGACACACGTCCTCACTCGAAGACTGGAAGATCAGAGAAAGGTAGAGGGCTGCACTGACACCACTTAGCACTCTAGACGAGGTTAGCCTTCCTGCGAGGAACCCCTCAGTTATATGGTGTCAGGCTCTGCCCCACTTCTCTTCGATTGGCCAAAGAATCCTAGACCCACCTCCTCACCCCTCCCACTGCTTTAGCCTTGCTGGCCTGAGTCCACTATCCTCTACTCAGGACTTCACCCCTGCAACTGGGTGTTAGTAACCTCATACCAGATTCACCTCCCCAGACTCCATCCAAACACACTCTGATTCCTCCAGGGACTGATGGCTGGCCTACCTGCCCTGCTTCTACCACTACTTTTGTCCTGAGGGTCCACTTCCCTTCCTCCCAAGTATACTCACTCCTCCACAGTAATAGGGGCCTCTACAACAAGCAGACACATCTTACCCAGTTAGCTTGGAACATCTGAAGCTCTGAGATTCAAGATGAAGGAGCCATATTCAGGTACGCTTGGCATTTTATATCCGAAGGAGCCAAAGCTTGTGGTGATGACCAGTGATGCTCACTGTTGTCTGTTGTAATCCTTGACCAGCTGGTGGGCAAGGGGTGCTCATGGAAAGGGTGGGTCGTGCAGGGTCTTTCACTCCCACAACTGGGCGTGTCTGTGACAGTGGTGCTCTCCTATGTAAAAGTCACATTTTCTAATTTCTTGGCCACTGAAGCTGGTAGCAGTGTAATCAGAGGAGAATCTGCTGAGGCTATTCATCTTTATATCTCTAATCCCAAGCACTTTGCTTGGTCGACAGTAGTGTGAAAGCATGCTTAGTCACTTCCGATGTGTCCGACTATTTGCATCCTTATGGACTGTAGCTCGCCAGGCTCCTCTGTCCATGGGATTCTCCAGGCAAGAATACTGGAGTGGGTTGCCATGACGTCCTCCAGGAGATCTTCCCCACCCAGGGAGCAAAGTCACATCTCTTATGTCTCCTGTATTGGCACGTGGTTTCTTTACCACTAGTGCCATCTGGGAAGCCCGGCCTACAATAGTTGCTTAGATGAATCCCCTTCTGCAGATTGAAGTAACAACCCCAGGATCGAGCAGAATTTTTGGACAGCAGCACCACCCAGTGTCTCTGTTGGGGAGAAGAGTGAGGATCTGGTAGTTATTTGGAAGAACTCAGTCTTCCAAAGTCATTTTCTGGATACTCACCCAGAACCTTAGAGTATTAAAGTAAAACGGAGATAGGACTGTCTTCAGCTTACACTCCATATTTTCGATATGACTCATGTATGGTGGTAGAGCTCTACATAGATCACTGATCACGGTCTCCTCAAGCATTTCTCACACCTCCCCCACTTCTCTTCATTTATTTTTCTATGGTCTTGTAGCACAGTGTGCTAACTTGAGAGTTTTGCGTGTTTGTAGGAGGAACTTTTAAAACAGAAAAGCATGCTTAAAAAATAGCTTTCACTGTGTGCCTACAATGTCCCAGGCATTAAATATAATGAACACCAGTGTTTCTACCACTCAGAGTTAGATGTTGTTAATATTTAGGTATATTTACTTTGCCCATTTTAAGGAATATAAATATTATATAAAAATTGAAGTTTCATTAACTTTCATCCCATTTCCATTCTCCTCTCACTTTCCAAGGGATACTCCTACCCCGAATGTGGTATGTAGTTTCTAGCCACGTTTTCCATCATTACAGATTTATGTGATCTGTCTCCAGGAGCAACATGGAGCATTCTGTTGTCCAGTGCACCAGAAGTAAGACTGAACTTCCACATCTCTTGGGGTTGAAGGAAGCCCCAGACAGGCACCTCCCCACTCCTGTCCCAACTTCAAAGTCTATCTTGAATCGATCTGCCTCAAATCCATCAGAACCCACCTTATCATAATGTCCATCCCCATTTGTGCCAGTCACCACAAGAATCCCCAAATCTCCATGATACTCCTCAACATCTACATTCTAAATTCCATAAGGCTGTGACCACATCTCTTTACTTCACTTCTCACACCCCTTTCCTACTCTTAAAATGCAATGCAACCTCAATAATTCCTTCACATCATCACCCTCTTCTCTGAATGTGCCCTTCATTTTCTTGCCCTAACAGAAACCAGGCTCTTCCTTGAGGATTCTGTGTCCCCTGACGTCCACTCAAGAGAAGCAGATGATTTTTTTCTCCCACGGCCATTGTTCCACAGAGCCTGAAGCTCTGGTAAATGTCTTTCATGTTTCTCATTGCCTCCTTTAGAACATTCCTCTCCTACATCCTCCAAAACCTCCAGCTTTGACAGCTTGTGTCACCAACTAGCCTGCATTGTGATCATCAACCAAATTTCAGGACTCCTCTCCTTTATTTCTGAAAGATTTTAGCTCCTACAGTAGGTCACTCCCAACAGTAGTTCTGTCTTAATTCCTGGTGAACTCAAGAATGATCATTCTGATATACCTCCTCTTTTTCCAGTTCATTCCCTTTGTTACCCACACCCCATTACCCTTTAACCTCACCAGAATCTCTAGTCCATTGGTCTTTCCAGATTTCACCACCTCTCTCTCCCTTACTGTTTTCTCTCCCCTCCTTCCCTAGCTCAGATGTCATGCTCAGTCTTTGTGATCACTCACTGACATATACCCTCCACTCTCCTGCCCCTCTCTCACTTTGTATTGTTGCTTCCCTGGAAAAATCATATCTCTAGCTAAGTCAAGATACACCTCAATGAGCCTGTACTCACACAGCTAAACCTGTCCAGAAGAAAAATACACAACCACAAGCTTTTGAATTTTAATGTTTTCCCTGGCCAGCATTATGTGGTAGGATACTCTGTCAACATGCTGGGCAGCGGCAGAGATCTACAGCTCCCAGTCAGCTGAGTGATCACAAGGTAAACAACTGATCCTGATATGCGTCCACTCATTCTGTACCTGTTCAACCATCCTGTGTTTCACGTTCAGTACAGTATTCAGTAATTTGCATGAGATACTGAACATTTTATTATAAAAAAGAGGATTTGTGTTAAATGACTTTGCCCAGATGTAAGCTAATAAATGTAAGTGGTTTAGCACCTTTCAGATCAGATCAGATCAGATCAGTCGCTCAGTCGTGTTCAGCAAGCCAGGCCTCCCTGTCTATCACCAGCTCCCGGAGTTCACTCAGACTCACGTCCATCGAGTCAGTGATGCCATCCAGCCATCTCACCCTCTGTCGTCCCCTTCTCCTCTTGCCCCCAATCCCTCCCAGCATCAGTCTTTTCCAATGACTCAACTCTTCGAATGAGGTGGCCAAAGTACTGAAGTTTCAGCTTCAGCATCATTCCTTCCAAAGAAATCCCAGGGCTGATTTCCTTCAGAATGGACTGGTTGGATCTCCTTGCAGTCCAAGGGACTCTCAAGAGTCTTCTCCAACACCACAGTTCAAAAGCATCAATTCTTTGGTAGTCAGCCTTCTTCACAGTCCAACTCTCACGTCCATACATGACCACAGGAAAAACCATAGCCTTGACTAGACGAAACTTTGTTGGCAAAGTAATGTCTCTGCTTTTGAATATGCTCTCTAAGTTGGTCATAACTTTCCTTCCAAGGAGTAAGCATCTTTTAATTTCATGGCTGCAGTCACCATCTGCAGTGATTTTGGAGCCCAGAAAAATAAAGTCTGACACTGTTTCCACTGTTTCCCCATCTATTTCCCATGAAGTGATGGGACAGGATGCCATGATCCTTAGGGCAGGTTAATCTAAGAAACGATGTTGGGTAGGTTATGAGTATTTAATGCATTTTCCTTTTTTAAATTTACTTTTAGTTGAAGGAAAATTGCTTTATGATATTATGTTGGTCTGCCATACATCATCATGAATCAGCCATAGATATACGTATGGCCCCTCCCTCTTGAACTTCCCTTCCACCCCATCCCATCCTCTATGTTGTCACAGAGCACCGGTTTAAGCTCCCTGAGTCATACAGCATATTCCCAGTAGCTATCTATTTTACATACAGTACTGTATGTTTTCATGCTACTCTCTCAATTCATCCTACCATCTTCTTCCCCCACTATGTCCACAAATCTGTTCTCTATGTCTGTGTTTCCCCTGCTGTCTTGCAAATAGGTTTATCAGCATCATCTGTTTGGTTTTCAGTTGTTAAGTCATGTCTGACTCTTTGCAACCCCATGGACTGCAGCACACCAGGCCTACTTGTCTATCACCATCTCCCAGAGTTTGCCCAAGTTCATGTTCATTGAATTGGTGATGTCATCCAACCTTCTCATCCTCTATTGTCCTATTCTTCTGCCTTCAATCTTTCCCAGCATCAGACTCTTTTCTAGTGATTGGGGTCTTCATGTCAGATGGCCAAGTTATTGGAACTTCAGCTTCAGCATCAGCCTTTCCAATGAGTATTCAGGGTTTATTTCCTTTGGGATTGACTGCTTTGATGATCTGTATAGATTATATACATATGCATTAATATACAATATTTGTTTTTCTCTTTGTAACTTCACTCTGTATAATAAGCTCTAGGTTCATCCACCTCATTAAATCAACTCAAATGTGTTCCTTTTTATGGCTGAGTAATAATCCATTGTACTAATATATATGTACCACAGCTTCTTTATCCATTCATCTGTTGACGGACATCTAGGTTGGTTCCATGTCCTAACTATTGTAAAGTGTTAGTTACCCAGTCGTGTCCAATTCTTTGCAACCCCATGGACTGTAGCCTGCCAGGCTCCTCTGTCTATGGAATTCTCCAGGCAAGAATACTGGAATGGGTAGATATTTCTTTCTTCAAAAGATCTTCGCAACCCAGAGATTGAACCCGGGTCTCCTGCATTGCAGGTGGATGCTTTACTGTCTGAGCTACCAGGGAAGCTATTGCAAATAGTGCTGCAATGAACATCGGGGTACATGTGACTTTTTCAATTATGGTTTCAGGGTATATACCCAGTAGTGGGACAGTTGGGTCATTTGTAGTTTTATTCCTAGTTTTTTAAGGATTCTCCATACTGTTCTCCATAGTGGCTGTATTAATATACATTTCCACTGATAATGCAAAAGGGTTCCCTTTTTTCCACACCCTCTTTGAAATGTATTGTTCGTAGATTTTTTAACGATGGCTGTTATCACCATTCTGAGGTGAAACCTCATTGTAGTTTTGATTTGCATTTCTTTGAGAGTCAGCAATGTTGAGCATCTTTTCATGTTTGTTAACCATGTATATGTCTTCTTTTGAAAAATGTCTGTTTAGGTTTTCTGCCCACTTTCTCATTGGGTTGTTTGTTTTTCTGGTATTGAGCTTCATGAGCTGCTTGTATATTTTGGAGATTAATCCTTTGTCCATGTTATCCAATTATTTACACTCCTTCACCTTCTTTAAGGCTCAAATCCCACCATTTCAATGAAGCCTATCTGAACTAGCTTATTTAATATTGCAACCTGCACAGCCCTACTTTATCTGCCTTACTCTGTTCTGCTTTCATCATTCTCTAATACAACATTCAACTTATTTACTTAGTATGCTTATTGCTTTATTTCAGTATTCCTCCACTGAGATGTAAAGTCCTTGAGGGCAGATATCTCTGTTTTGTTCACTGAGTCTAAGTACCTAGAATTGCACAAGATATGGGGTTTTTAAAATGAATTTTATCATAATTTTTGTTTTACAATGTTATATCGCACTGCATGTAATTGCCCACAACTTGATTTTTTCACCCAACATTATAATCTTTTAAATTTATCCATGTTCATGCTATAACATATGTACATTCATTTTAACTGGTATATAATATTCCATTTTTGAATAGTTTCCTTGTGCATTTCATTCTTGTGGACATTTTTGAGTAGCTACTCTTTTTTCTATTACAAAGAATGCTGCAATGAATTCTCTTGTTATAGCCTCTTATTACTCTATAAATTTGTTTCCTAGAACTGGAATTGCTAAATGACAGAGTATGTGCATCTTGAACCTCACTGTGTGTGCATGCTCAGTTGCTTCATTCATGTCTGACTCTTTGTGACCTCATGGACTGTAGCCTTCCAGGCTCCTCTGTCCATGGGATTCTCCAGGCAAGAATACTGGAGTGGGTTGCCATGCCCTCCTCCAGGGAATCTTCCCAACCCAGGGATGGAACCTCCATCTCTATGCCTCTTGCATCAGCAAGCAGGTTCTTTACCACTAGTGCCCCCTGGAAAGCCCATTCAACCTCATGCAGTTCAGTTCAGTTGCTCAGCTGTGTCCTACTCTTTGTGACCCCATGGACTGCAGCATGCCAGGCCTCCCTGTCCATCACCAACTCCCAGAGTTTACCCAAACTCATGTCCATTGAGTCAGAGATGCCACCCAACCATCTCATTCTCTGTCAGCCCCTTCTCCTCCCACCTTCAATCTTTCCCAGCATCAGGGTCTTTTCAAATGAGTCAGTTCTTTGCATCAGGTGGCCAAACTATTGGAGTTTCAGCTTCAACATCAGTCCTTCCAATGAACACTCAGGACTGATCTCCTTTAGGAGGGACTAGTTGTATCTCCTTGCAGTCCAAGGGACTCTCAAGAGTCTTCTCCAACACCACAGTTCAAAAGCATCAATTCTTCAGCACTCACCTTTCTTTACAGTCCAACTCTCACATCCATACATGACCACTGGAAAAACCATAGCCTTGACTAGACAGACCTTTGTTGGCAAAGAAATGTCTGCTTTTTAAAATGCTGTCTAGGTTGGTCATAACGTTCCTTCCAAGGAGTAAACATCTTTTAATTTCATGGCTACAGTCACCATCTGCAGTGATTTTGGAGCCCCCCAAAATAAAGTCTGCCACTGTTTCCCCGTCTATTTGCCATGGAGTGTTGGGACCAGATGACATGATCTTAGTTTTCTGAATGTTGAACTTTAAACCAACTTTTTCACTCTCCTCTTTCACTTTCATCAAGAGGCTCTTTAGTGCTTCTTCACTTTCTGCCATAAATATAGTGTCATCTGCATATCTGAGGTTATTGATATTTCTCCCAGCAATCTTGATTCCAGCTTGTGCTTCATCCAGCTCAGTGTTTCTCATGTACTCTGCATATAAGTTAACTAAGCAGGGTGACAATATACAGCCTTGATGTACACCTTTCCTGATTTGGAACCAGTCTGTTGTTCCATGTCCAGTTCTAACTGTTGCTTCCTGGCCTGCACACAGATTTCTCAAGAGGCAATTCAGGTGGTCTGGTATTCCCATCGCTTTCAGAATTTTTCACAGTTTATTGTGATCCACACACTTAAAGGCTTTGGCATAATCAATAAAGCAGAAATAGATGTTTTCCTGAAACTCTCTTGCTTTTTCAATGATCCAGCAATTTGTTGGATGTTGATAATTTGATCTCTGGTTCCTCTGCCTTTTCTAAATACAGGTTGAACATCTGGAAGTTCACAGTTCACGTATTGTTGAAGCATGGCTTGGAGAATTTTGAGAGTTACTTTACTAGCGTGTGAGATGAGTACAATTGTGCAGTAGTTTGAGCATTCTTTGGCATCGCCTTTCTTAGAGATTGGAATGAATACCGACCTTTTCCAGTCCTGTGGCCACTGCTGAATTTTCCAAATTTGCTGACACATTGAGTGCAGCACTTTCAACCTCACTAGACACTGCCAAATGCTAATTACATCAATTTACACACACATCAGCTGTAGAAGTGTACCCATTTCCCCCACATTCTTGCAGATAAGTATCTTTAAATTTCTTTTTTTACCAGTCTAAGAAATGAAAATTAGCATCTCCCTAATGTTGAACCTGCCTTTCCCATACCATTTCTTTGGGTGAGCATCTCATTGTAGGTTTTTCTGAGCAAACATACTTCCTCTTCTTTGAATTATCTTTTGATATCCTTTACCCATTTTTCTTTTGTCTCCTTTTTAAAAATAATTTTATTTGTTTATTTTTGTATTTATTTGGAGGGCTGCACTGGGTTTTAGTTGCTGCACACAGGTTTTTCTCTCATTGAGGCAAACAGGGCCTACTCTCTAGTTGCAGTGCACGGACTTCTCATTGCAGTGGGTTCTCTTGTGGAGCACAGGCTCTAGAGCCCACGGGCTTCAGTAATTTCAGTTTCCTGGCTTTAGAGCACAGGCTCAGTAGTTGTGGCACATGGGCTTAGTTGCTCCGCAGCATGTAAGGATCTTCTTGGACCAAGCATTGAACATGTGTCTCCTGCATTTAGGCAGATTCTTTACCACTGAGCCACCAGGGAAACCCCTGTTTGTCTTCTTAATATTGCTTCTCATGGGTACTTTACGTATTTTATATTCTAATTATTGGTCTGTAACATATTTTGAAAAATTTCTCTGTATTCCAAGAAATTTTTTTCTGCATTCCTATTTTGTTGGTTTGGTTTATAAGCCATCCTTATTTGGTTTAAAATAAGTGTAGCTTAAACAAACTTGTTTGAGTTTCTCTACTCAAACATGCAACTCTACTGGTGAGAAAGTATACTATTAAGTAGGTTTTCAAAAGGTTTTTACTTAAGTATAGCACACATACAGAAAATGGACATATCTTAACTGTACATCTTGATGAATATTCACAAAATGAAGACACACATAAAATCAGCCCTCAGATCAAGACCATTCTTTATCAGTCCTTTCTCCACTCTTTTGCAGTGCAACATCCTTCATAAATCAATTTTCTGTATAAAGAAGGTGAATGTGAAAGTCACTCAGTTGTGTCCAACTCTTTGTGACCCAATGGACTATAAAGTCCATGGAATTCTCCAGGCCAGAATACTGGAGTGGGTAGCCTTTCCCTTCTCCAGGGTATCTTCCCAACCCAGGAATTGAACCCAGGTCTCCTGCATTGCAGGCAGGTTCTTTACCAGCTGAGCCACAAGGGAAGCCAAGAATACTAGAGTGGGTAGCCTATCCCTTCTCCAGTAAATCCTCCTGACGCAGGAATAGAACTGGCGTCTCCTGCATTGCAGGTGGATTCTTTACAACTGAGCTGTCAGGGAAACCAAGTTTTCTGCACATGCCTTTTCCAATTTTGTAATCAATTTTCAAGTTCCACAAAAAAAATGGTCTTGTTAATATTAATATTTTGATTGGAGTGTTACTGGACTTAGGGATTAATTTGAGGTGAATTTCTAACTTTTGGGGGGTTTCCCAGGTCATACTAATGGTAAAGAACCTGCCTGCCAATGCAGGAGACATAGAGACTTGGGTTTGATCCCTGGGTGGGGAAGATCCCCTGAAGGAAGGCATGGCAATCCAGTCCATTATTCTTGCCTGGAGAATCCCATGGACAGAGGAGCCTGGTGGGTTACATTCCATAGGATCACAAAGAGTTGGACAGGACTGAACCAACTTAGCACACATGCATGCTAACTTATTGACATGAAGTCTTCCCATGTATAAATGCAATAGTGTTTGGGAGAAACAATCCTCCATGGTCCCTTTGTACCCCTGTATTTTCTTGCTGAGTATGCCAAAATGCAATCCTTGAAGCCTGTTTTTCTGAGCCATTTCTCAGGGTCATGTTTGCAATGAAGGGTGAGGAAATATCTCCCTATAGAAAAAGAGCAGGCTTGCTTTTACTTTTCTATAAAATCAGTGGAACCTCCAAACTCATTGTCCCTCTCCTGTAATGCAATCCAGTATGTGTTCAGCGTCCTTCATATCATCCTTGTGGGACTTGGTTAGGAGGGTGGGGGGTATTAAGGATAGACACAAATCATCATAAGCTCTGGTTACTGCTTTTATTGTCAATAATAAAGTGTAAACCCGTGGCGGATTCATGTTGATGTATGGCAAAACCAATACAATATTGTAAAGTAATTAGCCTCCAATTAAAATAAATAAATTTATATCAAAAAATTATAATAAAGTCCTTTGTCTCTCACCCAAGATTCTCATGTCTTATGCCAGAATCCATGGAACTAGAGTAGCCTAATATCTTAGATTGTGTATAGGTAAAATCCCACACTCTGTATAGTTCTTACTAAGTTTATTTCTTTACTTTCAGATATTTTTGAAATGTCCTTTAGCACAATTTTATGCTTTTATGTGTAATGGTGTATTCATGTTTGTTAGCTATCTTTTTAGCTGCCTTTTAGATTTGGGGGCTACTGTGAAAGGGTTATTTATACTGAATTTTCTACTCGGTTATTGAATTCTACATCTTTTTTTATATGTCACTAGTGTAGCTATTCATACTGCTGCTGTTCAGTCACTAAGTCCTGTCCAACTCTCTGTGACCCCATGGACTGCAGCATGCCACGCTTCCCTATCCTTCACTATATCCCAGAGTTTGCTCAAACTTATGTCCATTGAATTGGTGATGCCATCTAACCATCTCATCCTCTGTTGTCCCCTTCTCCTCCTGTCCTCAGTTTTTCCTAGCATCAGGGTCTTTTCCAAGAAGTCAGATCTTTGCATCAGGTGGCCAAAATATCGGAGCTTCAGCTTCAGCATCAGTCCGTCCAATGAATATTCAGGGTTGGTTTCCTTTAGGATTGACTGGTTTGATCTCCTTCCTGTCCAAGGGACTCTCAAGAGTTTTCTCCAGCACCACAGTTCAAAAGCATCAATTCTTTAGTGCTAAGCCTTCTTTATGGTCCAACTCTCACATCTGTACATGATTTTATAAATATTTAATAAAGAGGAAATGAGGAAAATATATGCACACATTCCCTTATATTCTGGTAAAATAGGGTGCCTGCTGTCAAAGAATTTATAAAATGCGAAGAAGATAGAAACATCCACAGACTATTACCATTAAGAAAGTAATATTATACATCAAGGCAGAGATGTAAACAAAGTACTATGGAAGTAGGGGCAATTCAATGTGATTTGGAGGACTGTGGAAGTTCTCATATCATATCAGGTGTTTATGTTGGGCCTCAGAAAGTAATCAGCATCTCGACTGGTGCAGATGGAAATCAGGGAAAGGCAGATGACTTCTCATGCCATACCTGGCATTCAAAGACATCCACAATTTAACCCCAATCTAGCTTTCTAAACCCAGATGCTAAGTCCTCCAGGAAATAAGAGCTAGTCTCTCATCTGTTAACCCTCTTCCAAACTCAAAATGTTTGAGTTCCCACCATGTTGCTTTGCATTATAACACACTGATTAAAGCAGAAGATTTAGAGTCAGATGATTCTGCCCCAGGCTCTAACTTACTGACTATGAAATCTTGGGCAAATAAAAACTAAAAATGGTGCTTATCTCATGGGATTGTGTGATAGATTAAATAATTATTGTAAAGCTTTGGTATAGTACCTGGCACAGAGTATGCATTCAATTTACATTAATTCTTATGAATGATAACTCTATTTTATCCATCCCTCTGGTATTAGCTATCAGGTTAACCAAAACACACTTATTGTGTATCTACAATGTGTAATAGATTGTATTCGGTATCATGGAGAACACAAAGATGAAAAAGACCCTTTCTCTGCCTCCAGTGACCTGTCAAGTAAAGGATATAAAATACGTAAAAATAATCATGAGGCAAGGCAATTAAGAAAAAATGGAAACAGTACCAGATTTTATTTTCCTGGGCTCCAAAATCACTGCAGATGGAGACTGCAGCCATGAAGTTAAAAGGTGCTTGTTCCTTGGAAGGAAAACTATGACAAATCTACAGTATGAAAAACTATGACAGCGTATTAAAAAGCAGAGATATCACTTTGCCAAAAAAGGTCTGTATAGTCAAAGCTATGGTTTTTCCAATAGTCATGTACTGATGTGAGAGTTGGCCCATAAAGAAGGCTCAGTGCCAAAGAATTGATGCTTTTGAACTGTGGTGTTGGAGAAGACTCTCGAGTCCCTTGGACTGCAAGGAGATCAAACCAGTCAATCCAAAAGGAAATCAACCCTGAATATTCATTGAAAGTGTTGATACTGAAGCTCCAATGCTTTGGCCACCTGATACGAAGAGTTGTCTCATCTGAAAAGACCCTGATGCTGGGAAAGATTGGGGGCAGGAGGAGAAGGGGACGACAGAGGATGAGATGGTTGGATGGCATCACTGACTCAATGGACATGAGTTTGGGTAAACTCTGTGAGTTGGTAATGGACAGGGAGGCCTGGCGTGCTACAGTCCATGGGGTAGCAAAGAGTCGGACATGACTGAGCGACTGAACTGAACTGAACTGAACTGAAAGTAAATTTATTTTACAAAAATGAAGTAACTAGAACTACTTGCAGCAATGTGGATGAATCTCACAAATAATATCAAAGGTGTGCATGTATGCTTAGTCTTGTCCATCTCTTTGCAACCCCATGGATTGTAGCTGGCCTGACTGTAGCCATTTGTCCATGGGATTCTCCAGGCAAGAATACTGGAGCGGGTTACCATTTTCCTCTTCCAAGGGATCTTCCCAACTGAGGGATCAAACCCACGTTTTTTGAGTCTCCTGCATTGGCAGATGGATTCTTTACCACTGTGCCACCTGGGAAGCTAGTCACAATTCCAAGTACATAAAGTTCAAGATCTACAAAATAAAACTGTATTGTTTAGGGATGCTTATATGGAATGTTAGGGAACCATTGACCGAAACTGCCTGCCCTGGCCAGGCAGGATAACAACCACTTGCATGAGTTATCTCACATCAGGAGGTCCTGATAAGGAGCACAGAACTGACAAGCTACCACCAGCTGGAAGAATTCAGGAGGGGCCAAAAGGAGAGAGGAGACACTAGCCCATAATATGTCCTGCCAACCTCCCAGAAACCTTCTTGCTGGAATCCATCTTGGCTGAGAGATGCACATGCCACCAGGAAGGGTCTTGAATCAGACCAAATATAGGCACAGGCAAGATGGTTGGCCAGAGACAACCAGGAAATTAACTCCATTACCATAAAACCTGAGATTTTGAGCCATGTGTTGGAGCAGTTCTCCCAGGTTCCCTTTCCCTGCTGCTGTCCACGTGGGCGCCCTTTGCCAATAAAGTCTTTTGCTTTGTCAGTACATGTGTCTCCTCGGACAATTCCTTTTCGATTGTTAGACAAGAGCCCACTCTTGGGCCCTGGAAAGGGTTCCCCTCCCAGTGACAGGAAGATAAATCTATAAAGAAAAGTAAAGAAATGATATCATATTTGCCAGCATAGGAGTTATCTCTAGGATGGATGGAGGAATAGCATCAGTGAGGGGCTTGGAGTGCAGGAGGAATAGTGATGGGGGTTATCAAGATGTTGAATTTCTTATCTTGGGTGGTCATTACATACACAGTAACTTTATAAATGTTCTTCTAACTGGTAATTCTATTCTGAATGCTTCTCTTTTCCTAATGAGAGAGAAAGTAAGGTCATGAACTGAGACTGAGGGTGAAGGAGGAAGCACTGAAGATGTGAGGAAAAGAAAGACAAAGAGAAGTTGGAAAGGGAACAGAACAGGGAACTACAGTATTTTTACCTTATTCTTTAGGAAAACTTTTCACTTTTTTCCTGAATTATCATGCTGTTCATCTCCTGCTGCTGCTGCTGCTGCTAAGTCGCATCAGTCGTGTCCAACTCTGTGCGACCCCATAGACGGAAGCCCACCAGGCTCCCCCGTGCCTGGGATTCTCCAGGCAAGAACACTGGAGTGGGTTGCCATTTCCTTCTCCAGTTTGTCTCCTACATACCATTATTTAATTAACTTTACCATACTACATGCGGTTATCCCAAACACATAAATTACAATGCTATCAATGTTTAAAAATAAATGTCAAAAGCAAAATTGTCTTAATAAACCATATAATTGTGATAATAGTTGTAATACATTAGTTACTTATTCTTTCACTTTGAGCTTTAGGAATCTGCAGTAGTTTATATTTAGACCAAAATACACAGAGCTCATACAGGGATTTTTATTTTTTCTTTCACCTTTTTATACCAAGTAGCTTTAGTGTTAAATTCTACATTTTATAAGTTTTAAACAGACATAGGTATTTATTATCTCTTTATTTTATTGATCTTAAATCCAAAAGCAATTTTTAAATGTCAGAAAACAATATTAACACCACAAAACTAAATATTGATATTTAAAACTACTAGAAAACTATTACACTCTCAAATTTTACTCAGAAGATTTAAATGGGAAAAGTTGATCAGCCTATGTGTTTTGTAATATAATTTTATTAGTTTATTTATTGGATGTGCTGAGTCTTCATTGCTGCAAGGGCTTTTCTTTAGTTTCGGAGAGTCGGGGCTACTCCCTAGTTGCAGTGCACAGGCTTCTCACTGCAGTGGCTTGTCTTGTTGCAGAGCACGGGCTCTAGGGTACATGGGCTCGGTAGCTGTGGCTTCCAGGCTCCAGAGCACTGGCTTAATAGTTGTGGCGCACAGGCTTAGTGGCTCCGTGGTATGTGGGATCTTCCAGGACCAGGGATTGGACTGGCGTCTCCTGCATTGGCAGGCAGATTCTTTACCACTGAGCCACCAGGGAAGCCCAGCCTATGTAATTTTAAAATTTTACATGAACCAATTTGTAAAAATAAATTATTTCAATTATAACATGCTTTAGTTGTAAATTCATATTTATAATTGCATAACTTCAAGTATTAACATACATAATGAAAATGTAAAATTTTTAAAAAGACAAATATAGTAAATTTAAATAATTACCACTAATGTAGCTTTAAAATCTGCTGTGAGCTTTCATTTATTCAATTATAACTGTGCCAGTGTCATAAAGCCCTCAGTCTTTTTAAAAGAATTTGAATCTACAAATGTTGAATCTAGAAATATTAAAAATTGCAACTCAGTTCAGCAAAAAATATCATGTGTGTGGAGAGAATGAGTGCTTAAGAAATAAAGCAAATGGTGTAAAATGTTAATAGTAGGTGATTTGGGATAAAGGGTATATGAGTGTTCTTTGAACTCTATTTATGTTGGCAGCTTTTCTAGAAGTTTGAACTTATTTCTAAATAAGTTAAAATGAAGGAACAGACGTGGACTGACATACTGACATAAGTGAAAATGGACAGTGTGCTTAGAAATAAATGTGGGGGGATACCATATTTTATCTTGAATAAAAAAGTGGGAGAGTACCATAGTTTATCCCCTTCTTTTCAGCTTATAAACTGAAGTCATTATCTAAATAATGCTTTTTTTGTATTCTGAGAGCTAGCCTTTAAGTAGAACTAACTGCTCTTCTACTTTTCCTTCCCTGGTACAGACTCTGTGCTCCCTGTCACTGAATCTACAAGCAGAGTACTGACCCACCACATCCAGGTCTGCAGAGGGATCAGACACGGGAATGCATCTGCAGCGATTCTGGACCCGCCATTTTTTGTTGACCTTGCTGGCAAATGCTTTCTGATCTCATAATGCTTACAGCCGTGTCTTTAACTTCTCTGATATTCAGTGAGGAATCCCCACAGCCAGGATCTATAGTCAGATCATTATAAATGACAATTTTGGTTTGGTAAGGAAGGAGGTGCATGTGGAGATCATTACATGATATCATTTATAAGGGAAAAACTGCAATGTATGTCATCTTGGAAATCCTCAAAATTCCAGAGTTAAAAATAAATATCAGACCATTAGGCAACGTCTCTGTGAATTTCAGATCCAAAGTGTTGCCAGTAACAAACATGCCACCAGTAACACAAACTCATCAAATGTCCCAGTTGAAAGTCACTTTTACTTATTGTTGGTATTATTATTATCATCATCAGCATCATTATCATTAGCACAAAACTAAATCCACTAATAAAACAAAAATCACACCCTAAAGGCAGACATCTTCATGACAATGAATCAATAACATTATCTTCATGTACAAGGGACAGCACCCTGAGGATAAAGACCATATCACAGCTTGATAATCAATTCAATAATTCAGCCAACATTATTGAGCACCTAGGCACAATGGGAGATTTAAAAACATATACAAGAATCCCTGCTTTCAAGGAGTTTTACAGTCTAGTAGGAGGTATTGAAGAACGTCAAGAACAGAGGACCACATGAGCTCAGTGACATAATGGAATCAGTGCCACGTATGAAGTGTAATTGGAGAGAGACATCACAAGAGACTAACGTCACATTCAATTAGGGGCAATCACATTCAGTAGGGGCAATCAGAAGAGACTCCTTAGAGAAGGTGGCATCTGACCTGGGCTTTGAGGAACTGGAAGGATTTTGGTGGACTGGCATGTAGAGAACAGGTGTTGGAGGTGGAGAAGATAGAGCATGGCTATGGGAAAGTTAGTGGCATGTTTGAGGAGGGAACAATACTCCAGTTTGGCTAGGGTATGGGATCTATGTAAGTAGGAATGGTGTGATAATATGCTACAAATTTTATGGGGGCCATATTTTGAATGGCTTTAAATGGCAGGCTACAATTTCAGATCTTTAACTTATGTCACAGTAACTTATGTCACAGTAATTATGTAGAGTCACATGTAGAGAACAGGTGTTGGAGGTGGAGAAGATAGAGCATGGCTATGGGAAAGTTAGTGGCATGTTTGAGGAGGGAACAATACTCCAGTTTGGCTAGGGTATTGTATCTATGTAAGTAGGAATGGTGTGATAATATGCTACAAATTTTATGGGGGCCATATTTTGAATGGCTTTAAATGACAGGCTACAATTCAGATCTTTAACTTATGTCACAGTAATTATATTTATCCATGGCAATAAAATATGCAATTATTGATGAAAAGATATAGTCATTTGAGTTCCAGATTTCTTAGGGAAACTCAAGTGGTTACTAGGCAATGTTATTGCCTTGCTATCAGAAATGTCCCAGCATGTAACACCAATCAATCAATAGTAGAATTTTCTATTCTGCATGTAACTAAACCTCTTCACTCAAAGTCTATTCTTTCCATCCATCCAAGGACCACACTTCTTCCCATTCCCACCAGTTCTTGTGGCATCTGATCAGTTGAGGCAAGTCTAATTCAGGATTTCTAGCCACAACCACTACCCTGAAACTAGCACCAACAACTTTGAAAAGTGAGAGTGGTGGTGGCAGGGGTAGTGAACATAGCCATCTGAAAAAGTCTCTGGAATCCCCATACCAAGAGTCAAGCTTAGTTCTCTGAAATTGGAATTCCTGGTCCTCCACTCAGTTTGGCCCAGAAGACAACTGGAGGGGTCCCAGAATTCACAGTGCCTGATTAAGGTCATCTTTTAGAGTTTCCTCTTAATGTCAGCAAATTCCTTAAAGGAATGACATTTCATGCAGGTGACATGTTACTTAAAGCCTTCCTGGGTCTGCATGAAGCTGTGGATAAACTGGGGTGAATTTCTTTTTCTAACCAAGGAACCCTATTGGGTTTTGGCTTTACAGAACAGGCTGGTAGTTGTGACCTTCTCGAGTGCACTGACAGTTGAAAGATTTTGAAGAATAGTTGTATTAGGTGACCAAGCCAAAGAAGTAAGCTATTTAAGCCACCCCAGGAAGGCTTAGAATAACAAGTTGCCATGGCCACACTACACTGCCTGCAGCCAGTCAGTCTTTCGGCTCTTTCCTGGAATGATACCTCCTCTGCAGGAAGTCATGGATAGCAGTAGTAAGGCCCCAGGTTACACTGGACCTTAGGATGACCAGGGAACCTCCCCGGTAGATCAGAAATACCTTTCGGCCCCGAGTGTCCCACACATCCTGGATAGAGGCCCATAAGCTGGGCATGCTCTGCCAGCCAATGTGGGACTGCATATTGGCAACCAGCACAATCAGAGGATACAGAACTAGGCAGGTGATTGTTCCATTGACACTCCCAGACACCAAGGCAGGAACCCAGTGGGGCAGGCCTTGCTCTGCCAAGCTATTCTGAATGGGATCCTTGAAGGAGAAATACAGAGCACTCCCCAGGCTGTTCCTGAGAAGGATAGGCCAGAAACCGCGATAGTAACCCTGTGACAGCCGGCCCCAAAGCCCATAAGAGTGAAATTCCTTGAGAATGCTGATGGTGCTGGGAAAGCGAGCTTGCTTGCGACCATCCTGGAGCACATTTTGCACCCTCTCAAAGGGGCTAAGTGCCACAGCCTCCACCACACCAGACATAAGCCCCGCAGCCCAGCGGTTCCCCAGGGAGTGTGGCCCAACAGGGGAGAGACAACACAGCATGCTATCGTAAGTCCCAAACAGCAGAGTCCCTTGCAATGTCTTGGAGAGAAGAGGCGGGTAGATTCCCCGGTAGAAGTATTGAGGGCCTTCATGCCAAAGCTGCCGCAAAGCCTCTGACACCGCCACAGCATGGATCTGTTGCCGGAACACAACCTTATAGATAGGAAAGGTCAGAAAAGTGGACATAAAGTTGGAAATGGCACCAAGGGCGTAGGCATGGGAGTGCCAGCTTCTCTTTCCTGGAGCCTCTTTTTGTGTCCAGTGCTGAAGCTCCTTCCCGGGAGAGTGGTTTTGTTCCCCCATGCTGAAGATACCTGGGTGCAGATGGAAGAAACTGGCAAGAGTGGAAAAAAAGAAGTTAGACTGACCAATGAAATCTTTTGGCAAGCATTTTCATTGCTTAGTTATAAACAGAGGCTCAAGAAACTCAACTCTAAAGAAACAAATAATTTTCTGGGCCAGTTTCTGAGAAATACGTACACTCTTAAGAAAGAATTCCTCCACCTTAAATTAAAACAAAGGCAGTTAGTTTTGCTGAACAGAGTCACCTCTAGGGTGTTTTTCTGACCCAGCAAATATTCTCATAGTCAAAGAAGGTTGAAGAATGAAGAAAATAAAATTAGTGAGGTAGGGCTCCCCATCCTTACTGCATTCACCATATGAAACTTTGCATTTGATAAACTGCTAAAATAATAAGTTGCTCTTCCCTTTCCAAAAAGTGGCACTATCTTCTACAGGCAGAAAGGCATTCAAAGGTTGTAGTCCAGTACTTTCTCTAAAAGATGGTAGTAAATTTAGGGAGCAGGGAAGCTCCTTGCTTCTTTTTTTGTAGATTCTTGATGATGTGCTAGCTGTTTCATGGCAACACCCTGCTTGCCTCTCCCAATTGAGGAACAGAAAGAGTAACTATTCCTGGAAGTTTAGCAAGAAAAGGCTCTATACATGACAGTTTCTGAGCTTAACCTTATAGACCTGTTGCTGTATAACAGGTGTTCTCAATGTACAGGCTATTGACATTTGGGGCCAGATAATTCTTCATCACAGGTGCCCACCCTGTGTATCATACGATGTTTTGTGGTATCCTGTGGCACAAGTTGTGACCTACCCAGTTATGGCAAGAGGAGGGCATGGCAACCCACTCCAGTATTCTTGCCTGGAGAATCCCCATGGACAGAGGAGCCTGGCAAGCTACAGTCCACGGGGTGGCAAAGAGTCGGACATGACTGAGTGACTAAGCACAGCACAGCTATAACAAACAAAAATATCTAAAGACATTACCTTATGTCCACAGGGTGAGGAAAGAAGATAAAATTGCCCTGGTTCAGAGCCACTATACTAGAGGGAAGAGGCTGTGCAAAGATTCCAAGCTATTGCTCCTACCTGGGAGTAGTCTGGGAGCAGATGGAGTAGTATGAAAGGTAATTGGGGAGCCAGGGCCCATGAAAGAATTTTGGGATCAAGAAGAAATGAATGGTCAGTGCAGATCTGAGAACCTGAGGGAGTTGTCAGGAAGGAACTAGGGGTAAGAGGACAGGGTGTGGGGCTTGGGAATGGTGTGTGGAGAGGAACAGGAAGTGGTGTGGTGGGGGACAAGGGCACAAGGTGCCATGACTGGGCATCAGACTCACATCTAGATGGACAGGAAGCCTGGTAGAAACTGCAGACCAGAGGTTTCACACAGAAACCTGGGCTGTGTAGTCCCCAGAGATGAGGGCTATTGGGGCTCTAGTTACACTAGCCCATCCAATAGGGACAAAGGGGTCACCAGGCTGAGGAACTGGGGGTGGGCTAGAAGCCAGGCCCTGCAAGAAGCCCACTGCAGCCTTCCCTGGGCTGCCGAACTCAAGAACTTGCCTTAAAGTGCTTCTCCTTCCAGAATGACCCCCATAAGCTTCTCCCTGGCTTCTTGCTCCTGCTCCATCCACAGTCCAGTACCTGACCTTACAACCCTACCCCTCTCAAGCCACAGTCTGTCTAGAGGGAGGGAGTAGAGGCTCAGCCTCCTGTACTCTTCCACCAGCCCTCCCCTACCCTCAGCAGTTCGGAGGCCCTTAAGCCTCACATCCTTAACTCTCATGGCCAAGAGGCTGGGAAGGCTCCTCTGCTTTGGACCCTTTAGCTGAGAACTGGCCAGGAGCACAGGCTCAAGAGGCCCACTCCTTGCATCCTTCCAGGGCACTCCTGGGCCCATGGCAGCCCCCTCCATATCCCAGGAACCAAAGAGGACCCCTCTCCTTGGAGGAGAGCTCCAATCAGGCCCCCGAAGCCACAGGGGACCCCCAAATTACCCAACCGTCCTACCAAGGATTTATCTCCAAGTTTTATCTGCACCTGCATAAGGACGGGTGGTGAGGGAAGCATTTGTCCCCTCTTCTATCTCAGAATGCAGTAATGTTCCACTTCCTTCCCACATTTTCCTGAGTAACCTGTAAACATGTGTTGATCGACTGTAAGGCAGGCCAATTTAGCAGAAAGAAAACTGGGCTAGAATTTGGCAGACCAGAATTCTCAGTGCCAGTTCTCTTTTCAACTTCTTGTGTGACCTTTAGAAATATATTAACATCTTGGAGCCTTAAGCATCTCAATTATGAAATGAGCAGACGCTGAGGGGTAGGGTAGGGGGGATGTTCTCTAGGCATCCTCATACTGTGCATGTGGCAGGGGGTTGATGGAGAGGAATTCAGGCCAATATTTGATAGAGGAATTGTGCTTTTCCATCCCTAGTTCCTTCTGTTTTGGCCAATCTTTTTCAGGGATTAAAAGTGAACAATAATTTAGAAACAACTTACCTGAAATATCTGTCATAATTTTATAAATCTAACTCATCCTGTTTTATGGGGGAAAGGGAGTCCATTTTTCTCCTATGTGTTTTCCTGTTAAAATGCCAGCCTTTGGGAGCAGACAGTCCTGAGTATGAATTCTGCCTCCACCATTTGCTTAGTTGTATGACCTTAGGCAAGACACTTCACTCAGTCTCAGTTTCTTTGGCTACAGACGAGGGACAAGAGACCTTCCTCAAAAGGTTGTTGTAAAGAATAACAAAATAAAATGAGATAAAGTGGCTGACCATCCATGGCATGGTGGCCTCAGTCAACTGTATTTTTTTTAAGATGTTTCCCCACCTATGCGGATGCTGCACATGCTCCTGCAGCACACTCAGAACCATTTACAGTGGTATGATGGGACAAATCCTGTGTCCACATGGGAGATGAGGAAGACCTTTCTTCTGTGAATGCAAAGGTGTTATAAAAGCAATCCTGGACAGCCTGGCCCCTTACACAAGAATTCCAAAGTAGAGGCCTCAGAACAAGCCTGGAGTCAGCCTAGAGCAGTTATCCCATGGGCCCTATGATGTATCTCCTATGTTTATAACCTTGTAAAGTGGGTGGAAAGGATTCCAGACTCCCTGGATAGTCTAGCCCAGATGCACAGCCTGCATGATCATGCCAGGACCCAGCCCTATATGTATCCATTCATTCCAGGCATCCCTCTGCCAGTCCTTTGGTCTGCTCACAAACACATATCAATCACTGTGGGTAAGTCACTGTGAAGCAGGGGTGAACAGGACTTGGTACCAGCCCTGGAGGTCTTGGGAATCTAGTGGGGGAGACAGGTCAACCATGAGCTAAACTATACTGGAAGGCAAAACAAAGCTTACACTAATCAAGGACAGAGCAGAACATAAAAGCAATATATTTCACCTAGCATAGGGAGATATCCAGAGCGTCTTCCCAACCCAGGGATCAAACCCAGGTCTCCCGCATTGCAGGCAGATTCTTTACCAGCTGAGCAATAAGGGAAGTCCAAGAACACTGGAGTGGGTAGCCTATTTCTTCTCCAGAGGATCCTCCCGACCCAGCAATCAAACCAGGGTCTCCTGCATTGAAGGCAGATTCTTTATCAACTGAACTATCAGGGAAGTCTCTTGATGTAAGTGAAAGAGGAGAGTGAAAAAGCTGGCTTAAAATTCAACATTCAAAAAATGAAGATCATGGCATTTGGTCCCAACACTTCATGGCAAATAGATGGGGAAACAGTGAGAGACTTTATTTTCTTGGGCTCCAAAATCACTGCAGATGATGACTGCAGCCATGAAATTAAAAGATGCTTTCTCCTTGGAAGAAAAGCTATGACAAAGCTAGATAGCATATTAAAAAGCAGAGACATCACTTTGCTGACAAAGGCCCATATAGTCTAAAGCTATGGCTTTTCCAATAGTCATGTATGGATGTGAGAGTTTAACCATAAAGAAAGATGAGCACTGAAGAGTTGATGCTTTTGAACTGTGGTGTTGGAGAAGACTCTTGAGAGTCCCTTGGACTGCTAGGAGATCAAACCAGTCAATCCTAAAGAAAATCAATCCTGAATATTTACTGGAAGGACTGATGCTGAAGCTGAAACTCCAATTCTTTGGCCACATGATGTGAAGAACTGACTCACTGGAAAAGACCCTGATGCTGAGAAAGATTGAAGGCAGGAGGAGAAGGGGACGGACAGAGGATGAGATGGTTGGATGGCATCACTGACTTGCTGCACATGAGTTTGAGCAAGCTCTGGGAGCTGGTGATGGACAGGGAAGCCTGGCATGTTGCAGACCATGGAGTCACAAAGAGTCGGACATGACTGAAGCGACTTAGCAGCAGCAGCAGCAGCATATACATATGTGCGTTCATGGGGTTCTCAAGGCAAGAATACTGAAGTGGTTTGCCATTCCCTTCTCCAGTGGACCACATTTTGTCAGAACTCTCCACCATGACCTGTCCGTCTTGGGTGGCCCTACATGGCATGGCTCATAGTTTCATTGAGTTAGACAAGACTGTGGTCCATAAAAGGAAATCAGTCCTGAATATTCATTGGAAGGACTGATACTGAAAATGAAACTCCAATACTTTGGCCACCTGATGTGAAGAACTGACTAAATGGAAAAGACCCTGATGCTGGGAAAGACTGAAGGGAGGAGAAGACGGGGATGGACAGAGGATGAGATGGTTGGATGGCATCACCGATGTGCTGGACATGAGTTTGAGTAAACTCCAGGAGATGGTGATGGACAGGGAAGCCTGGCGTGCTGCAGTCCATGGGGTCACAAAGAGTCATACGCACCTGAGCGACTGAACTGAACATATGTGTGTGCTAACTAGCTTCAGTCGTGTCCAACTCTTTGTGACCCTATGGACTGTAGCTCACCAGGCTCCTCTGTCCATGGTATTCAAGAATACTGGAATGGGTAGCCATTTCCTTCATGGGATCTTCCCAAACTAGGGATTGAACCCGTGTCTCCTATGTCTCCTGCATTGGCAGGGGGTTCTTTACTACTAGTGCCACCTGGGAAGCTTTATACATATATGTGAGATATATATATATATATATATATATATATAAAACAATCATTTTGCTGTACAGCAGAAATTAACACAAGATAGTAAAGAAACTCTATAGCAATTAAAATTGATTTTAAAATAAAATGAAAGGATTTTTTGTTTAAATTGTTTGTTTGGAAGACAACAGAGAAGAGTTGTCGTGGGCTTTGGAGTCTGATGCAGCCTCAGACTGGAATCCCAGTGCCTACACTTACAAGGAGTTTTAACCTCCCTGAAACTCAGTTTTCCTATTTGCAAAATGGGATAACAATGCCTGTCTCAGCATTGCTGAGAAGCTGAAATAAGATAACAAATGGAAAGTCCCAGGCACCAAGAAGGCAGGCAGCCAAGGACAGCTATTATTGTTTCAACTAATAGCGTTACCTTCATAACTTTCAGTCTTTTAAGATTTCTTTGTTACAGTTGGAAAATGTGGTGTCATTAGAACCATGAATTGGGAAGTATTCCCACACACTGATGCCAGAGATCAGGGATACCTTTATCTAACTGGAACCAGTTCAGCAAATCCTCCTCCCAGCCTTGCACAAAGAGGCCTTTACTTTGTTCTAAGGGCCCAATCAAGGCACCAGAATACAATCTTTCTCTTTCCACTATTTTTTGTCAGAGCTACAGGATCTATCCTTTGTCCTACTTGATCCCACCCCCACCAACTCCAACTGTAGATCACCTACTTTGGCAGTGAAGCCAATTTAAACACAGAATAAGAGTCTGCAAGAGACCTGGGGTCAGGTGTCATGATATTGGGGAGCAGAGCAAGAGGCTGAAGGAAATCCAAGAGCTGTGCCAGCATCACCCCTGGTTATGTGAGGTGAGGCTTCACTCTACTTCCTACACCCTCCACCCTCCATCCCCTTGCTACTGTTCCACCCATGAGAAAGTCCACAGTCCTCAGATGGAAAGTACTTAAACTCCAAATCTGCATTGTTTACTCCAAGGAACTCTATGTATTGAGGTAGCCAATGAGAAGGCAGAAAGGAACAGGTAAAGTTCCTTGGCAGGTTGAACACAGCCCAACAGCAATCACAAGACATCAGATTATTCGCTTGCGTCCAAACATCAGGAATCAAGAACAAGCCCAGAAGGGGGGCCTCCTAACCACAATCTACATAAGGGAAGTAAGACCTGCTCTTCAAGAACCAGAAGTCATGGAAAATGGTGCAGATTTCTCTGTCACGGGCTTCACGGCCCATTCACTCTGGACAGCCCTGCATGCTGTTTCCATGGAATTGCTCCTTCTCTGCGGCCAGTGATTCCAAATCCAGCAAAGGAGAGGTCCCCTCAAGAGCTCACAGAAGGGCAACCTAGCAACGTGTCCTCAAGCCAGGAAATGAAAGAGCTATATCAGCGGCAGAGAGCTGTATTTAGGGGGTTAGATCAAATTATGTTCCGTTTCTCATACTTCTTCCTCAAGTACAAGTTGAAACAGAAAATGTTAGGAAGAAAGATTGTAGGGAAGTGGTTCTTAACCATTTCTGGGCCACAGACTCATTTGAACATCTACAAAGCTGTGGACTCAGAAGAATATACATAGTTGAAATTCTACTCTTCACAAACAATTTCAGGAAGGACCCTAGGTAGGAACCTCTGCTCTCAAGTTACATTTCACAACAGCTACCATATGGAGAGATACATTGGCCACATCTTCATTTACTTATTGCCATAAGCATAACTTAGTGTCTCTAGCAATGGTTCACAAACCACTCTACATCTCAGAATTAACTACAGCACTGATTAAAAATATAAATCACCCTCCCTAGCCCTAGTTCTTAGTAAATCTGGATCCCCCAGAGGCAGAGCTTAGGAATCTGTATTTCTAACAAGCTTTTCAAAATGATTCTGAGGCAGCCAGCTTCATATCCATACTTTGGTTAATAGCATGGATTCTGGTGTCAGAGAGATATGATACAAGTTCTGGCTTCACCTTTTAATTTCAGGCAAGTCATTTTACCTCTCTGAGTCTTGTCTCCTTTCAGGTCATAAGCTGTAAAAATAATGTTTTACTGAAAGAAAAAGCAAGCAGCCTGTTGTAGTGTAAAACAGAGAAAGAAAAATGTCTCAGTTTTCTTATTCTGTACAATGGGTACCATACAAGTTTCCTACCTCTTCCCCTACCCCTCTTTGCGTTGCCTCTCCAAGCCCTCCTTCAGCACACTAAGACTGCAGCTGAGCTGGTTTAAGACCACTCATGTAAAAAAAAAATGCCCTCTAGGCAGCTCAGATCGGCAAAAAGTTGGTATTTGGAAAACAACAGAGTAAAACCGGATGCTGATATTTATTTGCTGTGTGATGTGGGGCAAGCCGCCTAACCTTGTGCCTGTTTCCTCATCTGAAAAATGGAGATAATAGTCGTTGCTCACTAATTCTATATAGTTCCAAATAGGCCTTCCCATCTCCACTTTGGCTTTGGCTTTTCTCAGCTAACCCTCAGTCTGAGAGTAGAGAGGAGTAGGGGGCAGCCTTTGAAATCAGACTTGTAGACTTGAGTGTGAGCTCTTACCTCTGCACTTCCTAAGAATAGTGACTGGGTGCTTAAGTCCCCTCTCTGTTAAGTGGGCATACTGCTACCTCCTTCGCAAGGCTGTTGAAAATAAACGAGTTGTCCGTGCAAGCCCATTTGCACGTAGAAAGCGCTCAGTAAATGCTTTTGCCCCTTTCCTCTGTACAAAGGTGAGGAACTTTCACTGTTCGCTTGATGTCTGTCCCACCTCGTGTTGAAGGCATCTGGTCTCAAAGCGTGGAGGACACAGGTGGAAGAGGTGAAAGAGAAAGAAAGCGAGGGGCAAGCAGCAAACTCACGGTAAAATGCCAATCGGCAGGGTCTGAGAGTCCGAGCTGCACTTGACACCGCACCGGCTTCCGCGCCTGTGTGCCGCAGCCCCCGCCGGCCTGCTACTCCTTTTTGCTAGCAATGGCCCTGAGCAGGAGGCTGCGCGGGGAGGCCGCCCCCTCGCCCCGCTGATTGGCCTCGCCAACCGACTCATCATTCTCTTTGTCTCAAACCGCAGAGGTTAAAAGAAGCGGCGGCTGCTGGGAGCTACCAGCGAGTGGGCGGGGGCGGCCGCTGCTGCCTTGGGAACCGAGCTGCTTCGACCCAGCTACCCAAAGCTGGGTGAAGAGGCTCCGTCTGGAGGCTCTGAGTTGGTTAGCGGTAGAGGAGGCGTCCGGAGAAGGCAATGGCAACCCACTCCAGTACTCTTGCCTGGAAAATCCCATGGACGCAGGAGCCTGGTGGGCTGCAGTCCATGGAGTCGCTAAGAGTCGGACACGACTGAGCGACTTCACTTTCACTTTTCACTTTCATGCACTGGAGAAGGAAATGGCAACCCACTCCAGTGTCTTGCCTGGAGAATCCCAGGGACGGCGGAGCCTGGTGGGCTGCCATCTATGGGGTCGCACAGAGTCGGACACGACTGAAGCGACTTGGCAGCAGCAGCAGCAGAGGAGGCGTCATCCTTTTTCCCTGCAGGGCCACGGCGACCGGAAGGCGGCATCCACACCTGTCCTCGCCGGAGCATTCGCTGTCCACCGGCCGAGCACAGTAACGAAAAAGGGCGCGATTGCCTGTCCCGGAGAAAGGAGGGAAGAGCTCCATCAGGATTGGGCGGCTCTCCTGTTTACCAAATCGCGAGGTCTGAAAGGCAGCCGAAGGAGCACTCCCGCGGCCCGGCTGCGCAGAGACAGGAGGTGGGTTCTACTGAATGATGCCAAATGGGTAGGATTTGCCTAGATTGACAGGAGAACGTTTTCAGGGGGATAGTTAGGGGGCGGGAAGCAGCGGGGATCGCAGGCTGTCTGCCTTGAACCCCCTTTGCATCTCCTGATCCCTTCCTGGTGAGGCATATGTGGGCGTGTGTGTCCAACTCCCATTCCCTCTCTCCGTGGCAGACCACCAAAGTCGAATTCGAACTCGATTTCTGTGCGGCTGATTGCGGAGCTGGTAGGACAACGATTTCCCGGAGTGGATTCAGGGGTATGTAATAGAGGGTCACTTTGGCTTGTATTCACAAGGTGGGAGAGGGAATTCTCCGTCTGGCTACTGTGGAGGGAGGGGTCGAGGGAGCGAGATGAGGGATGAAACTCCTTCTAACCCTTCCCTTCCCTGCCCTGCTTTGCCCTCCGCCATGGCCTGAAGACTGGGATCTTCAATCTCGCGTGGACAGAGGTCAACCTACCTCGGAATCCAGCTTTCTAACTCAAGCTCTTGTTGTGAAATAAAGGCGCGCACTTGTTTCCAAGCTCATATAGGAATCTGAGAAATAACGGGGGAAACTTTGAGAAGGGGGTGTGGTTGAGACCTGAAACCGTCAGTTTCATGGAGATCTTATTTGCTACCACAAATCTGTGAGACTTAGACCACTGCTCTCTATTTTGAGAGCCCAATATGGGCTCTAAGCACTATTTCACCTAGAATTCTAAGCCGCTGTTGCCTTCCTTCCTGGAGGATTCTCGGGAGAGGATAGTTGCAGATCTGAAAAGCACCCTGCAGCACGGGAACACCCATTAACTCCTGAAGGTTGTAATTGCCAGTTTCCTGCAGAATATTTTCAGGGCAGTAGCCGAATGGAAAATGTACCCGCAGGGTGTTCAGGAACGTAAAGGAAGCGACCGCAAACTGCTTCATGCAGTCTACTACCTTACTAACCTTTTCCCCCCTCCTTTTCTTTACAGACCCTACTGAGATACAAGGAAGATGGAGCCCAGGAACGTTGCTTTGGGGATTTCTCCTGCAGATCAGGCTTTTCTAGAAAGGCTGAGCATTTTGTTACATTCATATAGACGATCATTGTCAGTCATGGCCAGCATCATTGCACGTGTGGGTAACAACTGGCAGCAGAATACAGCCTTGCCACCCTGGGCCCGTTCCATGTTGAGGTCCCTGAGGGGGAAGGGGAGTCTTGGTCCTTCAAGGGTCAACATGGCAGAAGGAAAGATGAAATTGTTCTCCGGGAGGGTGGTGCCAGCCCAGAAGGAGGAAACCTTTGAAAACTGGCTGATACAAGTCAATGGGGCCCTGCCAGATTGGAATATGTCTGAATAGGAAAAGCTCAAGCACTTGATGAAAACCCTGAGGGGCCCCACACGGGAGGTGATGCGTTTACTGCAGACAGCCAACCCCAACCTCAGTGTGGCAAATTTCTTGTGTGCCATGAAGTTGGTGTTGGGGATTCTGAAAGCAGTGTCACTGCCCATGGCAAATTTTTTAACACCTTGCAGGCACAAGGGGAGAAAGCCTCCCTTTGTGTGATCCGTTTAGAGGTGCAGCTCCAGAACGCTATTCAGGCTGGGATCATAGCTGAGAAAGATGCAAATCAGACACAGCTGCACCAGCTCCTTTTAGGGGCTGAGCTGAATGGGGACCTGTTCTTCAGGCTGAAGAATCTTCTCAGGATGTATGCAAATGAGCAGGAGTGTCTCCCCAATTTCCTGGAGTTAATCAGGACGATAAGGGAGGAAGAGGATTGTAATGACACTTGAAGCGGCCCAAAAGATCTGAGCTAATCATGGAGACGGCAGTAAGCCCTGTGGCATTTCAGGGCCCCCAGGCAATAGCCATCAGCACTGCTGATTGCAATGTGATAGAAGTAGATGATACCCTTAATGACTCACACGAGGATGTGATCCTGGTGGAGTCTCAGAACCCTCCACTTACATCCATAGGTGCCCCTCCCCTCAGGGTCAGGGCCAGACTTCAGGATCAAATACTGGTCATTGATTCCCTAAACAGTTCTCAGGCTCAATCTCCTTCTACCAGTGGTGGTTCTGCATATAACAATGATGGTCCTGGGGATATATGTAGAACCAGGAAGAGAAAATATACTATCCACTGTTCATACTGTGGTGAGGAGGGCCACTCAAAGGAAACCAGTGACAGTAAGAGCAACAAGGCCCAGGTGTTTTGAGAATCTGATCATCACCCTGCAAAAGCTGACACATACAGAGGAGGAGACATCAAAAGAGATCCCAGGCAAGCACAGTGACCTCTCCGAGCCACAGTAATGTGCTAGACCCAGCCCTAAGTGAACCCTTAACTGTATTCAGAGACTGCTGATGGGGAAAACTAGGGTAGGCTGGGGGAGGCTTCTATGTGCATGAATTAATCCACAAAGTGGCTTTCTTTGGGGAAGAAGAGATTGTAGATACCAGCAAAAAGAAGACAGCCTGACCTCTGTCCCTGCTTCTCCCTCCATCTGCCTAAGGGTCTATGTGTGTGTCTATTTCCTTGATGATTGTGTTCCTTCTGTGAAAGGAGTACAAGGTATTGTTAAACTTTCAAAGACCGAAGGAAACTACAAAAACTGAAGTGCAAATTACCTGAAACTCCCCACCCTTGCATAACCGTTGTCAGTCCTTGGATGAATGGCCTTCTAGATATCTCCCTATTCCTGTGTACCAAGATAGATATTATATACAGATAAAAGTGATCAAATATAAGTGTTATTCTATGCTCTGTATTTTTTCACCAAACAATATATGTTGTGGACTTTTATGTCAATTCATAAGCATCAAGTATGCTTGCTGTCTCTGTGTGAGATTACTTTTAGGAATACAGAAGGAAAATAATAAGAAAACTAAATACAGAAGCTCTAAATGGGGGGAACTCATACTGTGGAGTTTTATCAACCTCATTTACAGATGAGGAAAATGGAAGCTGAAAGGAGCTATCTCCCAAAGAGTCCCCTATCACAACTGACCTATGGCACTGAACTAAATCTGTGTCCAATGGACTTACCTGGTGGTCCAGTGGCTTAGACTCTGTGCTCCCAATGCAGGGGCCCTGGGTTTCAATTCCTGGTCAGGGAACTATATCCCATATGCCACAACGAAGAGTTCACATGCCTCAACTAAAAGATCCTGTGTGCTGCAACTAAGACCTTGCACAACCAAATAAAAAAATACATATATTTTAAAAACAATGCCCCAGTGCTTTCTTAGCTAATACATCTTGAGAAATCTGATGACAGACAGGGGAGGGGGCAATAATAGGAAATGGGTATTTCAGGGGCTCCATTCCTGTTCACTTTGGGAAGGGGCGGTGTTCCCTTCCCTGAGCAGATTCCTTAAATTGCTACTATTAATGCTTCTGAACAACACCCCGTGGCAAAAAGACTACCCTTTGGGTTGACACTACCCTCTGCCTCCCCCTCAACTGCAGAGAAAGCAGCTGCGCATGAGAGTTCAGTACCAGGAGACTTGGGATGACCCTGGCTTCACCCTAGCTACATGCTAGGGGACACCAGAAGCTCAAGAACTCCCAGCAAACCTCCCTCTGACCCAAGAAATTGAAATCACTGGGGAAAGATGAAAAACAATCTGGATGCCAGGGCATGAGAAAATACAGGGGACCCCTCCCCCACCACAGGGCAGGATATAGCTCCAATCAGGCCCCCAAAGCCACAGGGGAGCCCAACATTCTCAGACTCTTATAGGCTTATAGTCTCCATCCTATCCTCTAAACCGGCCCTTAGAAGGAATCTGCCCCCTATTTATCCAAGATTAAAATATCACTCCTCTTTCTACTCACCTTTTCTCAATTTTACTCCATAATCACTTGTTGACTGATTTACACAAATTAAGTTTATGCCGTCATAATTTCTCTCTGGGACCAGACAGAGTATAAAGAAAAATAAATAAATGCTACACCAACCAGTGCCCTCCTTTACACTGGAGTTAGCTTGGGGATTCAGTATAGACCACTTCTTTGATAACCCCTAATTCATCCCCCTTTTCTTCCAGCCTTTACCTTCTTCTATGTCATTTAAAGCTGAAATTGTCTTAGGTTTTATTTCTACAAAACGATGCAAATCTGTGAGTTTATTTCATTTCACATGACACTGGCTTTTCTTTTATGCAGGAAGTATGTATTTTCCCTGTTTGGAAGACATGGGAGACATGGGCATTCAGATCAGACTGAGGGTAATAGCCAAAAGAAAGCTTTTAGATAATTTTTTGTCTGATAGGTTTCAATTAAGATTATGGGTTTTCTTCCTTTCTTTCTCCCTAATCTTTTTTTTTTAATTTAAATTTATTTATTTTAATTAGAGGCTAATTACTTTACAATATTGTATTGGTTTTGCCATACATCAACATGAATCCGCCACGGATGTACACATGTTCCCAATCCTGAACCCCCCTCCCACCACCCTCCCCATGCTGCGAGATGAAATGAGTCTTTTGTCAGGAGATGTTAGCCTTTGAAATACCTTCTTTTGCATTATCTCCCTCCTTCTAGATATGATCTTCTCTGACACCCCAGTCTCATAGTTTCCCCTTCTAAGATCTTTTTGATGCCTCTCAGTCTTCTTTGCTGCAACTTCTTTCTCTTCCTGACTGTTCCATAATAATAGTGACAGAAATTAAAATCACCACAACTGTGACTTACTAAAAGCATATTATATGTCAGGAACTCCTGTTCTAAGCCCTTTAATGGAATATAGCTCTTTAATCTTCATAGAAACCTCAGAGGGTAGCTATTACTATTTCTAATTTACTATTAATATTAATTTAATTACTATTAACTGCCACATATTTCTGGAGAAGGAAATGGCAATGAGGAACCTGGCAGACTACAGTCCATGGGGTCACAATGAGTTGGACACAACTGAGCAACTGAGCATGCATGCACACCACATATTTCAGATGAGGAAACAAGCTGGAAAGGTAGGAAATGACCTAGGATCATGCAGCTAGTTCATGATGAACCACGGATGACACTCCTGGCTGGCTGACTCCAAAGCTTACTCAGGTTAACTCTCAGGCACCATCCTGTAGTGCCTGAGAGATGTAGATGCTGTCACTATCTGTGCATGACACATGAGGAGACTGAGGTCTACACACAGGAAGTGATTAGCCAAACATCATAAGAGTAAGTGGCTTGTGTGTCACACTCAGGGATGGAATCTTTAAGGAACCTTTCTTTGACACAAAAAAAGACTTTTCTACCTTTCTTTCTCTTTCTCTCCAGGTTGCAGCTGCCTGGCAACATCCCCTCCCACTCCTTCAGTTGTAGTCACATACCATTTCTATGTTTTAAGTGCAAATGGTTGTAAATTTAACATATGCAAGAGGTGAAAGCCACAGAAGTCAGTGGGGGAGAGATGAATTGTTCAATTAGTGGTGCCGGGGGGACTTAATGACCTGACTGGAAAAAAGATCTGTTTACTTTCTACCATGACATTAAATATGAATTCCAGACAAATTTGAGAAATAAATGCAGATTTTATGCATGTGTACACTAATTTTTAATAATATATTGTTATGAAGGGAATGAACAGAATCAAATGTTCAAAAGCAACATTTAAAACTGCAAGAAAATAAATATTTATTAAATCTCTGGACTGCAGAAGACTTTCTATGGTTAGGAATGATGAAAGAAATTATACAGTAAAGGCCAATAACAAAAGAGCATTGGCAGAAATAAAAGACTAACAGAAAGCTGAGAAATATTATCAACAAATAATAAGACAATAATAATAGCAAACTTTTATTGTAGATAGCTAACATTTACTAATTAAGGTCTTACACAGTACCACGCATATTCTAAGAGCTCAACATGGTTTCATTTCATTCTTATAATAAACCCTGAATAAATAAATAAATAAATAGATCCGATATTATCCCCAGGTTCTAAAACATTCTTATTTAAGAGGGAAAAAAACAGAAAGCATAAAATGCAAATATACACCTTAATAAATTACTGTACAGCAAACCACCACAAAGATCAAGAAATAAAACATTACTGGAACTCCTGAAATCCCTGTGAGCCGCTGTAAAATCGCAACCTGTTGACTTTCCCCTAAAGGAAACCACTCTCATGATAGTTATAGCTATTACTCTTATGATTAATTATTATTTTATGGCTTTTCTTTAGAGCTTTGATGCTGGGAGCCAGCGTGAGGAACTCCGCCCATGGCAAAGGTCATGAGGAAGGAGGCTTGACATACGCAAAGGCGGGATCGAGCCTCAGGAGTCCCCCTGGAAATTCTCGAGCATCTACCCCCAAAACCAGAGTCTGCCTACTTTACTGCTTTGTGCTCTCACCTACACCTCTGACTTTATGGGGGGTGCTGTCCCCTGCCACCATCTCTCTCTCTGAAAAAGAGTTAACTTACAGCTCCAGTTAATAAAGTTCCTGGGTGTAACAAAAGTGTTTTAGTTCACAAACCCCTCAGATGGCTCTCTAACTTGACTGACAGGTTTACCCGGACTCCTACAGCTATGCATACGATTGTTTACAGTCTCCCAACCGTGAGAGGCATGGGGCGCTTAAGATATTCAAATAGTATAGAGTCTCTCAGAGAGTTAGAAATTGTCAGAATAGAACTAGTAGAAGATTTCATTGTTGAGCCAATGCTTGCTGCCAAGTTTCCACATCCCCTGTATTGTATCCTTGGAAGTGTATTAATTAATATAGTTGGTATGTAGAAAAAATAAGTAGTGGCCTTGGTGTTAACAACTTTAGACCCTTAAGGTAATAAATTCTTTCCTTTGTTGTAAACCCACTGCACCTTTGCCCTGTAGGAATGCAACTTTATCTAACACCTTCGGAGGATGGCGCCAAACTTTAAAATACTTACTCTTAGAGAAAATAAGTCTAATGGTTGACAAACCTTTGTCAGAGTCATAAAATGTTAACAGGCCTTCTGGCCAGAAGATGATGTAAATCATCTAAACCATTTGTATATGATAAGTTTGCAGAAAAAAAAAAAAAAAAAAAAAACCCTGGTTTCGATAAGGATCAAAGACTGCTGACTTTGCGTGATTTCACACCCCCTATTATCCTCTATGTGCAACTTAGGGTATAAAAGCCCCTGTTGAAAATAAAGCTACAGGCCTTGCTCACTGAAGCTTGGTCTCCCCATGTTGTTCTTTCTCTCACCTTCTGGCTGAATTCCCATCTGGAGCGTGAAGGCTCGTCAAGCCTACTAATTTTGCCTGGGCTTCTAAGATCTGACCGGGGAGGCCTTAGTATCTTCTCTCCTTCGGGAGAACGGAAGGACGCCTGCGGCCTATGTAGGTGATACAAACTCATTGTCTCGGAGTTTTACTGGTTTTCCACGTAAACCAAGTTATTCAGCCTCTTTTTTCCACTGAATTTTCTCACTGAGCTATCCCTATTTAACCACTCTTTATATCTCTAATTAATACTTAATTAAGCTATTGCTATTCTAAATCGCCGACGCCGTCATCCTGAGGGAATCCCTGGATCCAACTGGGGCTGGACCCCGGTACTTTACAACTCAAATATGAATCTCCAACACTGTTTTTTTAAACATTACTTAAACAGAACTAATGATACCAAACTCAAGTCTCTGTGCCCTTCACTTACTCAGCAAGGCCAATTTACCAACACTGGCTGTGATAAAAGTACAGTGTTTATTGCCGGGCACCATGCAAGGAAAATGGGCAGCTCGTGCTCAAAGACTGAACTTCCCAGTGGCTTGCAGAGAATGGTTAAAGGCAACACTTGGGGTAAGGCCTCCAGCTCAATGACTTGCTTTTAACTAGTTGGTGGTGAAGTAATAGTGTGATGTTTTGGGAATCTTAATCATCAACCTTCCTCATTTCTTAATGTGCCCCTAAGACTCTTTAACCTTGAGCTACTATAGACTTTAACATGTAATATTTAAAGGCCAATTAGCTCTCAGTTCAGTTCAGTTGCTCAGTCGTGTCCAACTCTTTGTGACCCCACGAATGGCAGCACTCCAGGCCTCCCTGTCCATCACCAACTCCCGGAGTTCACTCAAACTCACGTCCATCAAGTCAGTGATGCCATCCAGCCATCTCATCCTCTGTCGTCCCCTTCTCCTCCTGTCCCCAATCCCTCCCAGCATCAAAGTCTTTTCCAATGACTCAACTCTTTGCATGAGGTGGCCAAAGTACTGGAGTTTCAGCTTTAACATCATTCCTTCTAAAGAACACCCAGGACCGATCTCCTTGCAGTCCAAGGGACTCTCAAGAGTCTTCTCCAACACCACAGTTCAAAAGCATCAATTCTTCAGCACTCAGCTTTCTAAGAAATCACAAAATTACCTAAACTTTCAAATAGTTTGGGGAGTTGTATCTAAACTTCTTTAATGGAGCTTTTCAAATACACACAAAGGTGTATCAAATGGTATAATGAACCCCCATTTCCCATCACCCAGCTTCAAGAATTATCAACATTTTTGCCTCTTGATTCATCTATAATCCTTCATATTTTTAATGGGTTATTTTTACAGCACTTACTAAATATCATATCAAATGGTATGATTCTTCTGTACTCTATCCATACTTATATTTCCCCTTTTTCCGTTCTGAATATTTTTTACTGGGGTAAAATTCATATAACATAAAATCTCCCATTTTAAGCATACAATCTAGTGGCATTTGGAATACATTTTTAAAAATTTTCTCTTTATTCTCAGTAGATTTTTCCAAAAGTTTACTAGTCTTTTGGACAAATTTGGTTTAGCTGACTTTTCTATTGTTTGTTTTCCACTTCATTGATTTCTACTCTTATCTTTACCAGATGTTCCCTTATACCTTAACTAAATTATTATATTGGACATATGCTGCATATATTTTCGGTCTCTTTTGCAGTCTTCATTTAAAATATACACTCTTTGGCTTTAAATATGCTTTTGAGTATTGTTTGAGGTGTATTCTACAAGCCTGGCTGAAACTCAGATCTTTCATTATCATTCAGTTCTACATGTTTAATTATTCATTTCCAGCAGTTTCAGGTACTTCTCTGGCTGAAGACCAATGGCAGAATGCAGCCTCAAGACAATCACAGGTTTCTGTAGACTTCTAGATCCACAAGTTCCAACCATTTTACCATCATCTTAGCTAAATATCACATCTTGAGGTACTCAACTAAAAAAAAGGATGATCTCACTTGCATTTTCTGGAATGAGAAATTTTTTTGGCTATCCTACATCCTCCTTTTGTGAAAATGCAACTACCCTCAATAACATATGGATGAAAAAGAAGATAATCAGAAATTTAGTTTCAAGCAGGACATGTTGCTACACTGTACTGACTAAACCATATTCTTGAATCTAGCTTTTGGGAGTTGGGTACTGGCTGGGTGATTGGGCACTGTCTGAGCTCTTTGAGTAGTGATACCATGATTCCAATATGAATATTGCACTTTGTATAAAAATGGCCAGTCAGGTTCCCTATGGAGGGGTTGGGCAGTTTGATCAAGAGAGGAGGGACATAATTTGCACAGTCTTGAAACCCTGGCTCTTTTTGTTATAAGTTGTATGAATTTGTGCCCTGTGCTTCACCTTCCTCATTGGTAACCTGGAGAAATAACAGGAAGTCCCTCAAAGGGTTGTGGTAAGAATTAAATGTGTGAGCATTTGCAAAGCTTTAAATAGTGCCTGATGTTCAAGCTGGTTTTAGAAAAGGCAGAGGAACCAGAGATCAAATTGCCAACATCCACTGGATCATGGAAAAAGCAAGAGAGTTCCAGAAAAGCATCTATTTCTGCTTTATTGACTATGCCAAAGCCTTTGACTGTGTGGATCACAATAAACTGTGGAAAATTCTGAAAGAGATGGGAATACCAGACCACCTGACCTGCCTCTTGAGAAACCTGTATGCAGGTCAGGAAGCAACAGTTAGAACTGGACATGGAACAACGGACTGGTTCCAAACAGGAAAAGGAGTACATCAAGGCTGTATATTGTCACCCTGCTTATTTAACTTATGTGCAGAGTACATCATGAGAAACGCTGGACTGGAAGAAACACAAGCTGGAATCAAGATTGCCGGGAGAAATATCAATAACCTCAGATATGCAGATGACACCACCCTTATGGCAGAAAGTGAAGAGGAACTAGAAAGCCTCTTGATGAAAGTGAAAGTGGAGAGTGAAAAAGTTGGCTTAAAGCTCAACATTCAGAAAACAAAAACCACGGCATCTTGTCCCATCATTTCATGCAAAATAGATGGGGAAACAGTGGAAACAGTGTCAGACTTTATTTTTGGGGGGCTCCAAAATCACTGCAGATGATGACTGCAGCCATGAAATTAAAAGACACTTACTCCTTGGAAGTAAAGTTATGACCAACCTAGATAGCATATTCAAAAGCAGAGACATTACTTTGCCAACAAAGGTCCGTCTAGTCAAGGCTATGGTTTTCCTGTGGTCATGTATGCATGTGAGAGTTGGACTGTGAAGAAGGCTGAGCACTGAAGAATTGATGCTTTTGAACTGTGGTGTTGGAGAAGACTCTTGAGAGTCCCTTGGACTGCAAGGAGATCCAACCAGTCCATTCTGAAGGAGATCAGCCCTGGGATTTCTTTGGAGGGAATGATGCTGAAGCTGAAACTCCAGTACTTTGGCCACCTCATGTGAAGAGCTGACTCATTGGAAAAGACTCTGATGCTGGGAGGGACTGTGGGCAGGAGAAGGGGACGACAGAGGATGAGATGGCTGGATGGCATCACCGACTCGATGGACGTGAGTCTGAGTGAACTCCGGGAGTTGGTGATGGACAGGGAGGCCTGGCGTGCTGTGATTCATGGGGTTGCGAAGAGTCGGACATGACTGAGCGACTGAACTGAACTGAACTGAAAGAGTGCCCAGTGTATTTTAAGCACTGTGCCACAGAATACCATTACAACTGCATCAAACACTTCTCTCCAAACTTTCTGAACTGTCTTGTAGATGGATTACCTAAGCCCTCCCTCTCAGCCTCTTCACAGGGAACTTTATTAAATTCAGTAGCTTTAGGCTCCTTTACCCATGTAGAAAAGGGTGAGAATAAAAATCCTTTAAGAGCTAACCAAATAGTTCCTCTTGGAACAGGAACTATCTTTGCTTAGGAACACACCTGCAGGGATGCTTGTTTAGCTGGGGAAGGGAGTGAGGACCCAGCTGAGATGGCCTGGATCTAGACGAAGATAGCAGCTTTACTTCTCTGCAGAAGGAACTCTGGGAAATGGGAGCTGCTAAGCCAAGGAGGCCAGGAGCTCAAGAGCCAGGCAGGAAGCTGAATGGAAGAGAAGTGTGAGTGAAACTGCCCTGAGATTCATTTGTGTAATTTGCTGATTGGCTAATTTATTGGCTGGCCTTTAAATAAATAATTTGTCTTAACATTGTTCAGTGTAGCATATGTTCAATTAAAATAAAACAGCTTTCAAATACAGAAAGGAACAAAGTAAAAGTGAAAGCTAATCTGATTCCCCACAGTCTAGTCTGGTCTATGTTCTTCCAGATCTGCTTTTATACAAAAACAAACATATAAAAATCAGGTCATAGCAGGCACTTGGCTCTGAGATTTTCTTTCATGTTGTCTGCTGTGTTGAGATGAACTTCCTACACTCTCCCAAACCATCAGCAAGATCCTGCAACCTGCCTTGTGCTGGCAGGTCTTTGGACAAGATATTTGATTTCTGTCAACAGTTTCTTTCAGTGAAACTATCAGGGAGAAATTACAGTTTTACCTCCCTACATTCATATAATATTAATACAGCCACTGCTCATGGTGCCCTTACTCTGTATCTGGCAGTCCCTTCAGTGTTTTACTTCAATTCTCACATTACTTTCTCACAACAACCCTTTGGAAGTCAGTCCCACTATTATTGCCATGTGGGTTCACAGACAGGATGTGAGAGGCCCAAAAGCTAAAAACAGGATCAATAAGAAGGAAAATAAACATGTCAGAGGCAGGACTTACACCTGCAATGTCTCTTTAAATCCTCGTCATGATGTTATGAGGGAGCTGTCACCACAAAGGAGGCAACTAAGGCTGCAGGGTTTACAGAGCTGAAGCCACCGAGAACCTAGCAGTTTTATAACTATATCCCTTCCTGCTGAACTGATGAAAGCAAGCAAGCAAAAAAGCAAAGATTTAAATGAATGGAGATGAGAGGATAACAGATAGGAAGGCCAGGGGTCTCCAAACAGAGGAAATAAGCTGCAAGTGTCAGACATTTTTTCTCTCTCTCTTAAATGGCAGGAGGAAACAAACTAGTGTTATATTTCCCCCCTTCTTTATACAAATTTTAAAAGAGGTTTCTCTTAAAATTCTGTGTTGCCATAATGACACCTGGTTCTACCTGAACTTTTCTCAAACCTTGAGCTAACCAATGCATTTTTCTTATGGAAATGTTTGTCTTAAGCTATGTTAATGTACTATGCATTTATCCTAGACTCTGTATTCAGTTTGGTTCCACCTAAAGGCTCAGAACTGACTTGACAAACCAGTATGTTATACGCATACATTGTTCCCCTAATCTATGTTAACGAAACTATATATTTGTTTGGAAATCTGCCTTTCTTCAAGATTTATGTCAATCGTTTCATGGTCCAGGATGACTCACCTGGTGCCAATGTTATCTCAATGCATGTTGTGGGTGAGGGCCCTGGTGACATTCTCTGAGTTTTGAGAAATTTCCTTTCTCTAATTAGCAGACTGCTAGTAGCTATATAATATCCAGCTAAAGGCTAGCAGCGGGGCACTCTTTCTACCCACTTCTGATGTCTATGTCAGAAGCTTTCTCTATCTCCTTTATACTTTAATAAAACTTTATTACACAAAAGCTCTGAGTGATCAAGCCTTGTCTCTGGCCCCAGATTGAATTCTTCTCCTCCAGAGGCCAAGTATCCTGGCATCTTTCGTGGTTCAGCAGCAACCTTTCAGAGAGACATGCAGCATTCACTGACTGGAAGACTTAATACAGTAAAGACATCAGTTCTCCCCAAAGTGATCTCTAGGTTTAAAACAATTAGTACAAGTAGCTTAGCGGTAAAGAATCTGCCTGCTAATGCAGGAAATGCAGGAGATGTGGGTTCCATCCCTGGGTCATGAAGATCCCCTAGAGAAGGAAATGGAAACCCACTGCAGCATTCTTGCCTGGGAAATCCCATGGACAGAGGAGCCTGGCGGGCTACAGTCCATGGGGTCACAAAGAGTCAGACACGACTTAGTCAATAAACAACAACAACAGTGCACTCACTAGAATATTAAATACCTGTAAAGCATTTACAGGGCTTCCTAGTTGGCTGAGTGGTAAAGAATCTGCCTGCCAATGCAGGAGTCTCAGGAGACGTGGGTTCAATCCCTGAGTTGGGAAGGTCCCCTGGAATAGGAAATGACAACCCACTCCAGTATCCTTGCCTGTCATGGATAGAGGAGTTTAGCAGACTACAGTCCATGGGGTCACAAAGAGTTGGATATGACTGAGTACACACACATATACCCAGGAAGATTTTCATAGATACAGAGAAGCTTATTCTAAACTTTTTGAGGAAATTCAAAGTAACTATGATAGCTAAAACAATTCTGAAAAAAAAAAATAAACTGAGAAGAATCACTCTACCTAATGATAAGATTTATTATATAGATATAGCAAATTGAGACAGTGTGATATTAGAGGAATGAGAGACACAGGTCAGAGGAAACAAAGAAAGAACCCAGAAACAGACCAACACAAATATACCCAACTGATTTTTGACAAAGGTGTAAAAAATTTCAATATTAGAATACCTTTTTTAAAAATGGTGCTTGAACAATGGGGAAAAAAAAACCCTTCAACCTGAACCTTGCATAAGATACAAAAATAAACTAAAAAATGAAACATGGACTTAGGTATAAAATATAAAACTTTAAAACTTTTAGTCAGAAAACATGAGGAAAATCTTTGGGACCTCGATCTTGCTGAAAAGATCTAAGAACTAGATACCAAAAACCATAACATACATCACAACAAACTGTAAAAAATTCTTAAAGAGATGGGAATACCAGACCACCTTGCCTGTCTCCTAAGAAACCTGTACGCAGGTCAAGAAGTAACAGTTAGAACTGGACATGGAAAAATGGACTGATTCAAAATTGGGAAATGAGTGTATCAAAGCTGTATCCTGTCACCCTGATTATTTAACTTATATGCAGAGTGTATCATGCAAAATGCCAGGCTGGACAAAGCACAAGCTTGAATCAAGACTGCCAGGAGAAATATCAATAACCTCAGATATGCAGATGATACCACTTTAACGGCAGAAAGCAAAGTGGAACTAAAGAGCCTCTTGATGAAGGTCAAAGAGGAGAGTGAAAAAGCTGGCTTAAAAGTCAACATTCAAAAAACTAAGATCATGGCATCTGGTCCCATCACTTCATGGCAAATAGGGAAAAAATGGAAACAGTGGCAGATTTACTTTCTTGGGCTCCAAAATCGCTGCCAATGGTGACTGCAGCCATGAAATTAAAAGATGTTTGGTCCTCAGAAGAAAAGCTATGAAAACCTAGACAGTGTTCTAAAAAGCAGAGACGTCACTCTGCCGACAAATGTCTGAACAGCAAGGTATAGTTTTTCCAGTAGTCATGTATGTATGTGAGAGTTGGACCATAAAGAAGGCTGAGCACCGAAGAATTGATGCTTTTGAACTGTGGTGCTGGAGAAGACTCTTGAGAGTTCCCTGGACTACAAGGAGATCAAACCAGTTGATCCTAAAGGAAGTCAACCCTGAATATTCCATTGGAAGGACTGAGGTTAAAGCTGAAGCTCCAACACTTTGGCCACCTGATGCAAAGGGCTGACTCACTGGAAAAGAACCCTGATGCTGGGAATGATTGAGGACAGGAGGAGAAGGGGAAGACAGAGGATAAGATGGTTGGATGTATCATCGACTCAACGGATATGAGTTTGAGCAACCTCTGGGAGACAGTGAAGTACAGGGAAGTCTGGAGTGCTGCAGTCCACGGGGTGGCAAAGAGCTGGACATGACTTAGTTACTGAACAACAAAGGAAAAAAAATTATTAATTGGATTTCACCAAAATTAAGAATTCTTGTGCTGTAATACAGCCTGTTAAGAGGATGAAAAGACAAGCAACAGATTTGGAGAAAATATCTGCAAACCTTATACCCATCAAATAATTGGTTTCTAGAATATACAACAAATTCTCACAACTCAACAGTAAAAAACACATGTGTACCTGTGGCGGATTCATTTTGATATTTGGCAAAACTAATACAATTATGTACAGTTTAAAAATAAAATAAAATTAATTAATAAAAAAAATGATACAATGAGAAAATGAGCAAAAGACATGAACAGAATCTCACCAAAGAAGACATATGGATGGCAAAGTAGCACATGAAAAGATGTTCAATATCATTACCTAATTAAAGTAATGCAAATAAAAACCACAATAAGCTACAATTATGTACTCATTAGAATGGGTAAAATATAAAATAGTAATACCAAATGTTGGCAAAGCTGTGGAAAATAGGATCTTGTATACAATACTGCTAGGAATGTAACATAGTAAGGCTCTAGGAATCATCCTAGCAGTTTCTTATAAAACTAAACACGCATTTACCATATGACCCCACAAGTAAACTCTTGAGCATCTATCCCAGAGAAATGAGAAGAAGCTGTGGTGCGTATACACGATGCAATATTACTCAGCTATAAAAAAGAACGCACTTGAGTCAGTTCTAATGAGGTGGATAAACCTAGAACCTATTATGCAAAGTGAAGTAAGTAAGGAAGAGAAAGACAAATATCATGTATTAATACATATATATATGAAATCTAGAAATATGGTATGGATAAACCTATCTACAGGGCAGCAATGGAGATGCAGACATAGAGAATAGACTTTTGGACACAGTGAGGGAAAGAGAAGGGGGATGATTTGAGAAAGTAGCATTGAAACATATACATTACCATATGTAAAATAGATAGCCAGTGGGATTTTGCTGTATGATGCAGGGAGCTTAAATCAGGTGCTCTGTGACAACCTAGAGGGGTGGCGTGGGGAGGGAGGTGGGAGAGAGGTGAAAGACAGAGGGGACATATACATAGCTATGGCTGATTCATGTTGATGTATGGCAGAAACCATCATAATATTGTAAAGTAACTACCCTCCAATTAAAAATAAAAGATTAAAAAAACCTGTATATGAATAATCAGAGCAGCTTTATTCATAATAGCAAAAGCAGGAAACAACCCAAATGTCCTTCAATTAGCGACTGGATAAATAAACTCTGGTATATCCATCCAGTGGAATACTACTCAGCAATAAAAAGAAACAAACTATTAATATAGTGACTAGGATGGACCTCCAAGGGCATTTCACTCAGTGAAAAAAGTCAATCCCCAAAGGTTACATATTATAGGATTCCATTTATATAAATGCCAAACTATAGAGATTGAGAAGAGATTAACTGTTGCCAGGGTATAAAGATGGAGCTGGGGGCTGAGAATATAAAGGGGTAGCACAAGGGAGCACTTTTGGGATAACTGGAAGTGTTAGTCACTCAGTCCTATTTGACCCTTTGAGACCCCATGACTGTAGCCTGCCAGGCTCCTCTGCCATGAAATTCTCCAGGCTGAAGTGGGTCGTCATTCCCTTCTCCAGCATATCTTCCTGATCCAGGGATCTTACCCGGGTCTCCTACATTGCAGGCAAATTCTTTACTGTCTGTGCCACCAGGGAATAACTGAGATAACTGAACAGTTTTATATATTGACTGTGGTGGTGGTTATACAAATCTATACATGGGGTAAAACTGGATAGAGCTACATGCATGCACAAAAATTAAAGTATGTAAAAAGTGACAACAACCGAATAAGGTCTATAATCTAATTAACAATACTGTACCAATATCAATTTCTTGGACTTGACATTTTACAGTTACATAAGATACCATCATTGGGGAAATCTGATGACAAGCACATGGATCTCTAAGCACTGCTTTTGCAACTTCCTGTGAGGTCATAATTATTTAAAAACAAAAAAGGTTTTTTAAAAAGTTGTTATGGGATTTCCAGAGTTTCAGAAAGTAGCCTTGGTGACTTTAATTACTAGAATCATTCTGTGCTAGTTCCTTTTCATGCATAGCTGGAGTAGTTTAAAACTTTCTCTTCCTTCTGGCAAGTTTTACAAAAGTGTTCAAAGGAAGTACACTAGTGCTTCTTTTTAAAAATTCTGACAGCTTTTTTATAATATAGTTTAAAATGTGAACACAGTAAAAAGAGATCACTACTATTTTCTTGGACCATAAGCCTTTCATTTATGTAGGTTACAGATCTACTAATATTTACTATATTCAAAATAAAAACTGAAAATATCTAAAAATATTTATTAATTCATTAAAATAACAATAAATCCACTACATGTTAACATAAACAATACATTTTATTAAAATAACTATTTTCCAAAATAAAAAAAAATTTAGAAATGTTTTCTTTTTTGAAAAGCTCTGTAATGTTTGCCTTAATATAAGACAGCTAGACTCTTACTTGCTTCATCACTGTGGTATCGTTGTGGTTATTTTGTTTGACATATATGAAGAAAATTTAACCTTATGGAGATATGTAGTGGGAAAAAGGACGAGTTCCCAGGCACTTTGAATGGATTTCAGGTGTCAGGTGTCTCCAGGGTCCTCAGACCACACTTGGAGAATCACTGTGCTGGAGACACATACTGAAATATTTACAAAGGAAATGTTAGGATGTCTGAAATTTGCATTAAAATACTTCAACACACACACACACATCAATTCTCATTATATGGGGTAGTTATATCCAATAAAATTACCTTGAGCAGTGAACTAGCAAATACTGAGCCACTGCTCCTAGTGGACATACAGAGTGACGTTCCTGCAAACCCCTGGTCACATTCTCATCAACCAATCAACATATAATCTTTTTTTGCCACTTTATTTATTTAAATTGAAGGATAATTGCTTTACAGAATTTTGTGGTTTACTGTCAATCATGAACAAGAATTAGCCATAGGTACATTTGTGTTTCTGTTTAAAGACATCTCATTTTATAGTTCTTAAAATAATGAATTATATATGCACTATTCCTTTATCATACTGAGAAGGGTCTAACATTTTCCTGACATGAGTAACAAGAACTTAAATTTCTTTGGCTCTCAGCCTCAAAACAATGTTGTTTATAATGCTTTGTAAAGTTTGACTGCCATCTTATGAATCCACAAATTTAGCTAGTTATCCATCTTTTCCATAGTTTCATTGCACACAACAGATAGTGTTTTAGTGATTTCTGGATGGTGTCACGTATAGGTCAGCAAATTTCCTCTTCCCTTGTCTTGATTTACCTTATTGTTAAATCAAGAAATTGAACTCACAGCCAACATCACCATAACTCATGCCTGAAGGAAACTTATCTAATACATGCATTTTTCTCTGTAAACCACATCACAGTCTTCTTATTATGTCAGCTTCTGAACTCTGTTCACTCCCTTACCTTCACTGAGGCATATGGCATCCCAATTAATGTTTTCTTTTCCATCCTCAAGTTTTTCCATTACCTAAAGTAATTTCAAGTTCCATGTTTTCACTCATGCAGTACCCTGGCCTCTCATTCTCTTGATTTTCTTGTCTGTCTCCAACGACTTTCTTCCATGTTCATACCCTGAACTTTGTGATCATCTAGAATTCTTTATCCTTGAAACAGTTTAGTCTACTTCTGTCTCTCCAGCTCATTCTCTCTCTTATTCACACTGCACTAATTCTTCAACCTTATCAAGACCTCCTTGATCCATTCATTTTTCTCCCAGTATGGCTTATCATTTCCTTATTTTTTACTTTATATCTTATAATTAATCACTTTAACCTCTCTGACCAATACTCTCACCAAACCTTGACCTAAGACATCAGCTCTGATTCCATGCAAGGATAGTCTTTTCTCTTTATGCCATGACTTTAAAATATCAGGCTTCCCAGGTGGCTCAGTGATAAAGACTGCCTGCCAACACAGGAGACACAGGAGATTCAGGTTCAACTCCTGGGTAGGGAAGATACCATGGAGGAGGGCATGGCAATCCACTCTAGTATTCTTGCCTGGAGAATCCAATGGACAAAGGAGCCTAGTGGGATGCAGTGTGTGTATCCTTAAAGAAAATATCATAGGTATAATGATCAGCGCTCTCTCATTTTTGTGGTTTTCAATCCAATAATGCATGGAAATCCACCAGGCACAAAATCCACAAAATTTTAGTCAGTTTCTGCTCTCACTTCTCAAAACAACTCTTCTAAATCTTCATTACCATCCTCAAGCCCAATACCTATTTCTACTCACAACATTCTCATTAGACAGAACAAACTCTTAGTTAACAGGAAAAATAGAACTAAGGATGGAAATTCTAGTCATTTCCTGGTCCGGATTAAGTGAATAAGCCAAAGAAAGTGCCACAGTCATCAGTGCTTGGGAGATCCATTACTGTCTAACTAACCTTCATATATTCTCTTAATTACAGTAATAAGAAAGTCTGACATTTTTAAACATCCAGAAGAGGGCAGACATCTCTTATTTTAGAGACTAAAGTGCCCCACTTCCCTTATGCCTAACATCAGCTCCTCTACTTGAGTTTTGGATCTCATCCCTGCCCTTCTCAAAATCTCACACATCAATGTGAGATAGCCCCTCTCTTCTGTATCTTCAGCTTCCTCCATCTCCTAGATCCCTCCACCAAAACATGCAAACATTCTCAAGTATCTACCACCTTAAAAAAAATCTGCCCACAATCTTATGAGACTTTCTAGCTGCCATCTGATCTTTCCCTCTCCAAGCTTACTGGAAGTATAACATGCATTTACAATCTTTATTATTTCAATACCCAAGTGAAGTGAAGTGAAAGTTGCTCAGTCATGTCTGACTCTTTGTGACCCCATGGACTATACAGTCCATGGAATTCTTCAGGCCAGAATACTGGAGTGGGTAGCCATTTCCTTCTCCAGGGAATCTTCTCAACCCAGGGACAGAACCCAGATATCCCCCATTGCAGGTGGATTTTTTACCAGCTGAGCCACAAGGGAAGCCCAAGAATACTGGAGTGGGTATCCTATTCCTCCTCCAGTGGATCTTCCTGACCCAGGAATCGAACCAGGATCGCCTGCATTGCAGGCAGATCCTTTACCAACTGAGCTATCAGGGATTCAATGTCCAATGTTCCAGTTATACACAGCTGTTTAATAAACCACCCCCAAACACAGGAATGAAAACAATAAGCATTCTATTATTGTCATGATTGGGTGGATGAGAAATTTGAGCAAGTCTTACTGGACAATTTTCCTGCTCCATATGGCATTTACTGGAGTCACCTAGTGATGTCCAACTGGTGGCTAAGTTGATCTGGTGGAGCCAGGATGGTTTCCTTTATGGCTGGTGCCTTGGTAGAGATTTCTGGAATGCTGGGTGCAGCTAGGCTTCATGCTCTGTCCATGTTGTCTTGAAATCTCTCCATGTGGTCTCTCTAACAGGGTGATGAAAGTTCTTAAATGATTGCTCATAGCCCTAAAAGACCAAAGTGAAAGTAGTAAGGTTTCTTATGACCCAACCTTGTAAGTCAAGCAGCATCACTTCTTGCATTCTATCAGTTAAACTTATATACAGAGCTCACCAGATTCAAGACCAGGTGACTAGACAGAGGTATGATTACTGACAGGAACTGTTAACAGGGAACATAGGATGAAGTCTACCACACACTCACACTCCTCAAACTGCCATGTAGCAATGCCCCATGCCACTGAAACTGTGATCCCTGAGGTGAAGACCTCTTAGTTGTTAAATCCAATGCCTGCTTAGTACTTGCTTTGCTTGCTTTTTCTGCTAAACTGGAATCTACTGACCACTAACTCATTCATGAAATTCTCCTCCCCTGTTTTTTTGTATACCACCTCTCCTTGTGTGCCTTGAATTTTTCTGGCTGTTTCTTAGTCTCCTAAAGTGACTCATTTCTTATGGTTTTCCTTTAACTACTGGGCCTTGTTATCAATCATTTTCTTACTCTGTTATCTGGTTATATCATCTACACCCATGGACTCATCTATCATTTAGCCACCAGAGATTCTGCATTATACATCTCCATCCCAGCTCTCTCTCCACTAATCCAGACTTATACGTACTCAGACTGAATGTCCCACAGATTCCTCAAACTTGGCCATGTACTCACAGGGCAGTTTCCAAACAGTTCAAACTAAAAGAACTAAATAGAAATTTTGGCTGCTACTTACTGCAGGGGAAATTGAGTATAGAATCTGAGTTCTGTCAAGCTAACTACCTGCTAAAACAAAAAAATCAATACTCTTCCGAGGGACACAATGGAATCCAGATTCTCTACAACATGTCCTCCAAGAAATTCAAATGACTGAGCATATTGTAAACAGATAAACGTTACCCATACTGAAGAAAAAAAGATAATCAGTGAAAACCAGCCCCTAGAGATCTAGATGTTAGAATTAAGGCAGAGGAGTTTTTAAGCAGATATTACACATATGTTCAAGGACAAACAGACTCAAGGGATTAGATCTGATAGACAGAGTACCTAAAGAACTATGGATGGAGGTTTGTAACACTGTATAGGAGGTGGTGATTAAAACCATCCCCAAGAAAAAGAAATGCAAAAAGGCTAAATGGTTGTCAGAGGAGGCCTTTCAAATAGCTGAAAAAAGAAGTGAAAGGCAAAGGCAAAAAGAAAAGATATACGCATCTGAATGCAGAATTCCAGAGAATAGCAAGGAGAGATAAGAAAGCCTTAAATGAACAATGCAAGGAAGTAGAGGAAAACAATAGAATGGGAAAGACTAGAGATATCTTCAAGAAAATTAGAGATACCAAGGGAACATTCATGCAAAGATGGGCACAATAAAGGACAGAAACCATATGGATCTAAAAGAAGCAGAAAATATTAAGAAGAGGTAGCAGGAATACACAGAAGAACTACAAAAATGGTCTTAGTAACCCAGATAACCACGATGGTTTGATCACTCACCTAGAGCCAGACATCCTGGAGTGTGAAGACTTAGGATGCTTTTACTATGAACAAAGCTAGTGGAAGTGATATAATTCCAGCTGAGCTATTTCAAATCCTAAAAGATGATGCTTTGAAAGTGATGCACTCGATATGCCAGCAAATTTGGAAAACTCAGCAGTGGCCACAGGACTGGAAAAGGTCAGTTTTCATTCCAACCCCAAAGAAGGGCAATGCCAAAGAATACTCAAACTACTGCATAATTGTACTCATTTCACATGCTAGCAAGGTAATGCTCAAAATCCTTCAAGCTACACTTCAGCAGTACATGAACCGAGAACTTCCAGAGTACAAGCTAGATTTAGAAAAGGCAAAAGAACCAGAGATCAAATTGCCAACATCCACTGGATCATATAAAAAGCAAGGGAATTCCATAAAAATATCTACTTCTGCATCATTGGCTATGCTAAACCCTTTGATTTTGTGGATCACAACAAACTATGGAAAATTCTTAAAGAGATGGGAATACCAGACCACCTTACCTACCTTCTGAGAAACCTGTATGGAGGTCAAGAAGCAACAGTTAGAACTGGACATGGAACAACAGACTGGTTTAAAATTGGGAAAGGAGTACGCCACGGCTGTATATTGTCACCCTGCTTATTTAACTTCTATGCAGAGGACATCATGCAAAATGCTGGGCTGGATGAAGCACAAGCTGGAATCAAGATTGTCGGGAGAAACATCAATAACCTCAGATATGCAGATGACACCACCCTAATGGCAGAAAGTGAAGAGGAACTAAAGAGCCTCTTGATGAAGGTGGAAGAGGAGAGCAAAAAGTTGGCTTAAATCTCAACATTCAAAAAATGAAGATTATGGCATCCGGTTCCCTCATTTCATGGCAAATGGATGGGAAAAAATAGAAACAGAGACAGACTATTTTCTTGGGGTCCAAAATCACTGCAGATGGTGACTACAGCCATGAGATTAAAAGATATTTGCTCCTTGGAAGAAAAGCTATGAAAAACAGACAGTATATTAAAAAGTAGAGACATGACTTTGCCGACAAGGTCTGTATTGTCAAAGCTATGGTTTTTCCAGTAGTCATGTATGGATGGAGATGGACCATAAAGAAGGTTGAGTGCTGAAGAATTTATCCTTTTGAACTGTGGTTTTAGAGGACTCTTGAGAACCCCTGGGACTACAAGGAGATCAAACCAGTCAATCCTAAAAGAAATCAACCCTGAATATTCATTGGAAGGACTGATGCTGAAGCTGAAGCTCCAATACTTTGGCCACCTGATGTGAAGAGCTGCTGCTACTGCTGCTGCTAAGTCACTTCAGTCATGTCCAACTCTGTGCGACCCCAGAGACAGCAGCCCACCAGGCTCCCCTGTCCTTGGGATTCTCCAGGCAAGAAAACTGGAGTGGGTTTCCATTTCCTTCTCCAATGCATGAAAGTGAAAAGTGAAAGGGAAGTCGCTCAGTCGTGTCCGACTCCCAGCAACCCCATGGACTGCAGCCTACCAGGCTCCTCCATCCGTGGGATTTTCCAGGCAAGAGTACTGGAGTGGGGTGCCATTGACTTCTCCGATGTGAAGAGCTAACTCATTAGAAAAGACTCTGATGCTGGGAAACATTGAGGGCAGGAGAAGGGAATGACAGAGGATAAGACGGTTGGATAGCATCACTGATTCAATGGACATGAGTTTGCACAAACTCTGGGAGATAGTGAAGTACAGGGAATCCTGGGGTGCTGCAGACCATGGTGTCACAAAGAGTAGGTCACAAGTCAGCAACTGAAGAACAAAAGACATAGAGGAAAATATCCTCATAATGAACAGGGACATTTTACATTCCATCCAGGTTCAGTTCAGTTCAGTTGTGTCTCTTTGCGACCCCATGGACTACATACAGCACGCCAGGCTTCCCTGTCTGTCACCAACCCTCAGAGCTTGCTCAAACTTATGTCCATTGAGTCAGTGATGCCATCCAACCAGTGGTTGGTGATGCCATCCATCCGGGTAGAGATGATCAATATGCAGATACGCGCAACTGATTCAAGGTCTAGAAAAGACATGGTAAACCCGGCCAGGAGCTACAGTACCCACTGATATCACCTTAGTTCAGATTTTCATTGTTCCTCGTGTAGACTATTAAAACAGCCTCATAAATTATCTTCCTGCTTCTGGTTGCTATTTACTATGACCACCACCCCCAAATACACACACACACCTTAAGCATATCCACACTGATTCGAGAGTTAACTTTTAGAACACAGCTTTAATCAGGATTTTACTGATTGCAAGTTGACAGAAATACAGCTTTAACTTGAGCACAAGAGGGAATTTATCAGAAGTCTCTAAGGGCAAGATTGTAGATGAGTCTCAAGGACAAGACCAGAGGCTTGAACACCAATAGGAATTTACAGTTCATTCTACATGCTGATTGCATTCTCTCAAGACATGCTTCTTCCTTGTAGTTGTAAAAGGGCCAATGGTTTCTGGCCACACATCTACAAGCTGTCCCACAAAAGTGGGACACAGTATTTTCCCCCATTTAAGTTGGTGAAGAGAAGGATTCAGATTGTTCTGATTTACATCACATGCCTGTATATTAACCCATCAGATCAACTGTGACTAGGGAGATGATAGGGTACTTGGATTGGAAGCCCAAACTAAAACAGGCATTGCTGGTCAGGAGAGGAGCAGTACTCCCCTAAAACAGAGGGTTTTGCTTCCAAGGGAGGGGAAAGACCTTGGGCAAACAAAAATAATAAAGGCCTAACAGGTTTCCTGTATTCTCTACCTCCACTGCTGGTAACCCCATCCTCCTTGCAATTACCCACGGCAGAGTTCTGGAATTTCTCTTATAGCAGACTGCCAGTTGGCCCCAATATCTGTTTTCTTTCCCTCCACCCGGCATTTTGCTGCTTACAGCATGAACATGATGGCTGGAGCTCTATCGGGTACCATGGAGTCAAGTGCCATATTGTGGAGATGACTGGCCATTAAGCCTTTTAGGTTTTGATTAATTTCTTTCTTTAATGAAAGAGAAATGAATTTCTATCCTGTTTGTTGTTTAGTTGCTCAGTCGTGTCCAACTCTTTGCAACCCCATGGACTGTAGCCCACCAGGCTCCTCTGTCCATGAGATTTCCCAGTCAAGAATATTGAGGAGTATGTGCTGAAGGAAGAATATTTCCTTCTCCAGGGGAATCTTCCTGACCCAAGGGTCAAACTCATGTCTCCTGTTTGGCAGGCAGATTCTTTACCACTGAGCCACCACAGAAACCCTCTACCCTGTTTAATCTGTTCTTATTTTGGATGCCTGATAGCTCATAGCTGAACCTAATCCTAACCCCCTCACTCCTCACATCTAATCAAGGCAAAACAAAATCTAGAAGAGTGGCATGCAGTGAAACAGGTTAGAGTGGATTAGAACCAACCACCTGGACTTGAATCTAGGCTCTGATCTAGGCTCTGTCATTTACCAGCTCTCTGACTACCTGCAAATTGTTTTCTCTCTCTGTACCTCAGCTTCCTCAGGCATAAAATGAGGTCAACAACGTTATCTACCCCATAGATGGGTTGTGAGAATGATGTGAGATAATTCATATAAGCACTGAGAGTAGTGCCTGGCTCATAATAAGGGCTCACTGAGTGTTAGCTACCATTTTCAGTGCCCGCCAATTTTACCTGCTAAAGATCCTATTCCTCCACAACATCCTATGCAGCATCCTGCCTCAGCCTGATTTTTCTGGAACACTCCAATCTGACCAGGTCACTCCTTTTTGAAACCTCTTGATGACTCTCCATTATCTACAGAATGAAGGCTTAACTCCATAGGTGGGTGACCAAGGCCCTTTTGGATGAGGGACCAACTGGCCTTTTGATGCCCACCACCTGCCACTCCTTCACGACTGACCACACTCTGACCACAGCACTGAGCTGTCTTCTGTCACCACCTCTTGACCTACCTCAAGAGTGTCAACCACTCCCACTCCCTCTCTCCTGAACTTTTTCCTCTTTTGGCTTCTGTGGCACCACACACTCTCCTGATTTTCTTCCAATCTCCCTGGCTGTTCCTTTTTCATCCTTCTCATGGGCTTCTCATTCTCCACTCCCTTGGTAAGTGTCAGAGTTCCCTCCTGAGTCCACTCCCTGCATGTCTTCTTGCCAGTGAGGGCATCCACCATCAGGCTTTCAAGCTCTACCTTCATGCTGTGTTCCCCTGATCTCCTTTCCTGACCTCCGACCTGGGCTCTGGTCTCCCACATTCTCCTGAAGATCACACAGACACAACTTAGCATCTCCAAAATGGAACTCATCTTCCACCCCAAACTCGCTTCTCCTCTTTGCACTGAATCTATTAGTGGCACCACCATCATCAAAGCCAGAAACACTCATTCTCTACATCTAACAAATTAACAAATACTGCCAAACTCATATCCCCAGTAACTCTCCAATCTGTCTTCTCCTCTCCATACTCACCACCATTGCTTTAGTCTGGCTCTCCAGCAAAGGTCCCTTCTCTGCCTCCAGTCTCTCATGCCTTCAATCCAAATGATGACATGTGCCACCAACCTACAGTGATAGTCTTAACGTGCTGCTGCCCTGCTTGAAACTCTTCACTGGTTTCCCCTGCCCACTCTGACGAAATTATTCCTTTCCCCATAGTTGTTAAACACCTACTATGTACCAAGGACTATACTTGGTATTAAGAATACAAACTGGTCCCTGCCTTCTGCCACTTATCTGGTATGAGAGAAAAAACCACACACTAATAAAATACTAAGTCTTGCAACAGATATATTCACAGAGCATCATAGGAGCATAAGACTGAGTTCCTTGAAGCAGAGACTTGGGTGTTTATCTTTGCATCCCCAACAACTGGTACCAGGTCTGATTCAATAGAGAATTGTTTTTGAATACTCAACAGATTATCTCTTGATCCTCAGTTTCCCTCTACGTAAAATGGCTCATAGCTCACATATCAAAAGAATTAAATGTATGAACTCTGTTGGAATCCTGATTTGAATTAACCAAATGCAGTTTTTAAAATTAGACATCTAGGTAAATTTGAACAGAAGGTATCTATTTGATAATATTAGGGTATTATTTCTTGGGGGTTTTAAAAGTGTTATAATGATACTGTGATGTTTAAATTTTTTTTACAGAAATGTAAGGAAGCATTTTAAAATGAAATTATGCAATGAAAAATCATCTGGGATTTGCCTGAAAATAATTCAGTGGTGTTGGGTGGGGGGTATCGCAGAAATAAGACTGGCAGCGCCTATGTTAATAACTGCTGAAGCAAGATAACGGACAAAATAAATGACAAAATTAATCTCTCAAGGTTCTGTTGCCATTCAACAATGTGACTATATAACATTTCTGATATAGTGCCTGCTGTTTCAAAAAAGGGTAGTTTTGCTTCTCCCCCTTACTCTTTTAGTTTCATCCAGGGCAGAGCAGGAGAAACAAGGCAATGGTGTGGGAGTCAGAAGTCCAAAACTCAAAGAACTGGAAATATACTCAGCATTGTCTCTCTCTCTCCTCTCGCCTGATAAAGACAGAGTAGCTTAAGCATCAGATGGCTCCCAAGTAGCCTTGGGTTTGGACATGAGTTTAAGCAAGCTCCAGGAGTTGGTGATGGACAGGGAAGCCTGGTGCGCTGCAGTCTATGGGGTTGCAAACAATCGGACACGACTGAGTGACTGAACTGCACTGAGCCTTGGGTAGGAATGGCAGTGCTCCAAAACCAGCAGAACAAGACGGAAAAAGTCATAGCTTGAGTTTCTGTGGAGAGGAGAGAAAAACTGCGTCAGACAGAAACATGAACTCTTGGCTGGAAAGGGCTCCTCTGCTGGTTGAATCCCTGTGTAGTAGTGCCACCTGGTGGCTCCATAGCATCGCTTTACCTAGTTTTGGGATGCAGTTGACTCTCATAGATCTGACTGCACTGAAAATTCTAGAAAGGAACAGTCCCTGTCAACCAAATGTTCCCTGAACTGCTCAGAGTTAAGCATAACATACCCTATCCCTCATGTACTGAAAAGTGCCTTGTATTCAATCTCTGTTACAGCACTTCTCGCTGTATTAGCATCGTTTACCAGCGGGCATTCATTCACCCAACAAATTTGTTTAAGACATCGGAGATAGAAAAGTGAACAAAACTAATTCAGTATTTAAACAGTTAAATGTGTAAAGAGAATTTAAAAACTCACTTTCCAGGCTTCCCTGGTGGTCCAGTGGCTAAGACTCCATGCTCCCAATTCAGGGTTCGATCCCTAGTCAGGGAACTAGATCCCACATGCCACAACTAAGAGTTCTCATTGTGAAACTAAAGCTCCCACATGCTGCAATCAAAAGATCCTTCATGCCACAACAAAGACTGAAGATCTTGAGTGCTGCAACTATTAATAAGACCGAGTACAGCCAAATAAATATTTTTAAAAGTCTGCCTGCCTTAGGGATATATGTACAACATGATAAATACAATTAATACTGCTGTATGTTACATATAAAAGTTAAGAGGGTAAATCCTAAGTTTTCTCATCACAAGGAAAAATTTATTCTGTACCTATATGAGATGATGGATGTTCACTAAACATTGTGATAATCACTTCATGATATACATAAATCATATCATACTGTATACCTTAAAATTTATTATATCTCAAAACTGTAAGAAAAAATATATTGCTGCCCTTTGCTGAGCAGTTACTCTGCACAAGGCACTGTATTTTACATTATTGATACATTATCCCATTTAATCTTCTCACCAAACCTGTGAGGCAGGAAGGTATTCCTATGTCACAGATAAAGATAATAGGGCCAGAGAGATTAAATTGTCAAGGATCACATAGCTAATAAGCAGATAAGCAGAAAGCCTGGGACTTGAACTTAAGCAGTCTAACATCAGTAACTGAATTCCTAACCACTAGGACATACTGCCTCCCTCCTTATTATTTTTTTTTTAATCATTGCCTAGTCTCTGGCTTTCCCCTAGGGGTAAGCCTGAGGTATATTCCTACAGTGGCTCAGTGAGTGGAATTAATTAGATATTTCAGTTGGTGGCATTAAATTTAACTGCTTCCCTACTCACCACTGGAGAAGGCAATGGCACCCCACTCCAGTACTTTTGCCTAGAAAATCCCATTGCCGGAGGAGCCTGGTAGGCTGCAGTCCATGGGGTCGCTAGAGTCGGACACGACTGAGCGACTTCACTTTCACTTTTCACTTTCATGCACTGGAGAAGGAAATGGCAACCCACTCCAGTGTTCTTGCCTGGAGAATCCCAGGGACGGGAAGCCTGGTGGGCTGCCGTCTATGGGGTCGCACAGAGTCGGACACGACTGAAGCAATGTAGCAGCAGCAGCAGCTACTCACCACACATTTTTTTTTTCAACTAGGCTGAGTGCCGAAGAATTGATGCTTTTGAACTGTGGTGTTGGAGAAGACTCTCGAGAGTCCCTTGGACTGCAAGGAGATCCTACCAGTCCATTCTAAAGGAGATCAGCCCTGGGATTTCTTTGGAAGGAATGATGCTAAAGCTGAAACTCCAGTACTTTGGCCACCTCATGCGAAGAGCTGACTCATTGGAAAAGACTGATGCTGGGAGGGATTGGGGGCAGGAGGAGAAGGGGACGACGGAGGATGAGATGGCTGGATGGCATCACTGACTCGATGGACGTGAGTTTGAGTGAACTCCGGGAGTTGGTGACGGATAGGGAGGCCTGGCGTGCTGTGATTCATGGGGTCGCAAAGAGTCAGACACGACTGAGCGACTGAACTGAACTGAACCAACATGCACCAATTCTTGCAGGATAAGATCAAACCCATGCCTCCTGCAGGAAGCCTTCCCTGATTTCTCCAGCCCACTACTCACTGGTTCATTCAATAAGCATTTGTTTCCCCCCCTTTAACATCATTCTCTCCCAAATTCCTTCTAAAGGAATGGTTCATGTCCAATAAACTTTCTGGAGAATATGGAGAACAGTAAAGAGGAATTGGTGGCCCATCTGTGGAGAAGTTTGGCTCAAATATACCTCCAGGTTTTCATGTGCCTATGAGCATAGAATGAAATGACTTAGTTGGAGAAAAGACAACATTAGCTCCTCTGGCTACCCATAGTTTTCACCCACTGGCCTGCTCATGATCACAGCCCAGCCTCATTCCAGAACAGACTTTTAGAGTTGTCAAGACACAGGAAGAGGCCATCTTCAGCATTGTCATTGTTCGTCCAAATCTTGTCTACTGCTAAGAAGTTCTGACGCAAACATCCACATAAGATTGTTATTTTAGATGGAGATAGGGCTTTCCTGGTGACTCAGATGGTAAAGAATATGCCTGCAATGCAAGAGACCCAGGTTCAATCCCTGGGTCCGATCCCTGGGTCAGGAAGATCCCTTGGAGAAAGAAATGCTAACCCACTCCAGAATTCTTGCCTGGGAAACCCCATGGACAGAGGGGCCTGGTGGGCTACAGTCCATGGGATTGCAAAGAGTCAGACATAACTGAGTGACTAACACTTCCTTAGATGGAGATCCGATTATACCCTAAAGAGAATAAAAATCTATGAGTAGGAGCTTTCAGAATGGCTTGGTAGGAACCTCTGGAAATCCACTTTTGCAAAACAGCAATGAGAACACTTGCAAAAACTGTTAAAATAAATGTTTTTGGAACTCTGGAAGTGATTCAAAAGTATGCAGACACCAATCTGAGGAGCATTTATTCAAGAAAACTACTGAGTCTTGTTAAGAACGCTGATCTTTGAGGCCTTTTAACTTGCCCTATTTCAATCCCCCTCTCTCTTGACCAGTGTAGTCTTGAAAATCAGCAGTCTCACACCCATGGTAAAAGGCCATGAAAGCCAGTAGCCTAACAGTCATTGGTGGGGGCAGAGTGAGTGAACTGAAGTGAAGTCGCTTAGTCATGTCAGACTCTTTGTGAACCCAAGGACTGTAACCTAACAGGCTCCTCCATCCATGGGATTTTCCAGGCAAGAATACTGGAGTGGTTTGCCATTTCCTTCTCCAGGGGATCTTCCCGACCCAGGGATCGAAGCCAGGTCTCCTGCATTGCAGGCAGATGCTTTACTGTTTCAAAACAGCCTGAAAAACTCTCATCCTCAGAGCACTATCACTATTAGATCTGTCAGCTCCCAATGAAAAAGCCTCCTTCCCATGGCTAGCAGTTATTTAACATGACTCAGCAGGACATGAGATAGTGGGAAAAGCCGCATCTATGGGGGCATTTGCCGAAAAGTTTCAGTGGCAATTGTTTAACATCACAGCTGCCTAAACCATGATACCTGTTGAGATAAATGTGCTAAGTCACTTCAGTTGTGTCCGACTCTTTGCAACACTATGGACCATACTCCTCTGTCCAGGGGATTATCCAGGCAAGAACACTGGAGTGGGCTGCCATGCCCTCCTCCAGGGAATCTTCCTGACCCAGGGATTGAACCCACATCTCTTATGCCTCCTGCGTTAGCAGGCGTGTTCTTTTCACTAGCACCACCTGGTGGGAAAATAAGAGACTGATTAAAAAACTTAAGATTTGGGGAATCAGATATCCACAGATGTCTTTGAAAAGCCACAATACATTCCTAAGGATCTAAAAGTCACACATGTCAAGGGCTGTGTACCTGCCCAAGAAAGACATAGAAGGCTCCCATTTCTCACCTCTGGCTAACCTCGAGTCTGTGAAAACATGAAGTGAAAGCTAAGACAGAATTGTGAACTGCTTACCAGAGCACTGGGGGGATTCCCTGGCGGCTCAGATGGTAAAAAATCTGCATGCAAAGGATACCTGTGTTTAATCCCTGGGTTGGGATGATCCCTTGGAGAAGGGAATAGCAACCCACTCCAATACTCTTGCCTAGAGAGTCCCATGGACAGAGGAGCCTAGTGGACTATAGTCCACAGGGTCCCAAAGAGTCAGACATGACTGAGTAATTAACACTTTCACTTTCACTTTACCAGAGCACTGAGAGTGTACCACAATACACACAGAGCTGGTCTGTAGTAAGTGGGAGGTTTATTGGTTCAAGACACTATAGAAAAACTCCCACCAATTTTTAGCTGACAGCTAAGCTACAAGCTTAGTGATGTATCTGGGCAAGACTTCGGTGGCAACACACAACAGGAAAAACAGAATTTACAGAATTCAGTTCAGTTCAGTTGCTCAGTCGTGTCCGACTCTTTGTGACTCCAAGAACACCAAGCTTCCTTGTCCATCACCAACTCCTGGAGCTTACTCAAACTCCTGTCCATCGACTCAATGATACCATCCAACCATCTCATCCTCTGTCCATCCCCTTCTCCTCCTGCCTTCAATCTTTCCCAGCATCAAGGTCTTTTCAAATGAATCAGTTCTTCGCATCAGATGGCCAAAGTACTGGAGTTTCAGCTTCAGCATCAGTCATTCCAATGAATACTCAGGACTGAATTCCTTTGGGATAAACTGGTTGGATTTCTCTGCAGTCCAAGGGACTCTCAAGAGTCTTCTCCAACACCACAGTTCAAAAGCATCAATTCTTCAGTGCTTAGCTTTCTTTATAGTCCAACTCACATCCATATATGACTGCTGAAAAAACCATAGCTTTGACTAGACGGACCTTTGTTGGCAAAGTAATGTCTCTGCTGTTTAATATGCTGTCTAGGTTGACCATAGCTTTTCTTCCAAGGAGCAAGCATCTTTTAATTTCATGGCTGCAGTCACCATCTGCAGTGATTTTGGAGCCCAAGAAAATAAAGTCAGCCACTGTTTACACTGTTTCTCCATCTATTTGCCATGAAGTAATGGGACCAGATGCCATGATCTTAGTTTTCTGAATGTTGAGCTTTAAGCCAACTTTTTCACTTTCCTCTTTCACCTTCATCAAGAGGCTCTTTAGTTCTTCTTCACTTTCTGCCATAAATATAGTGTCATCTGCATATCTGAGGTTACTGATATTTCTCCTGGCAATCTTGATTCCAGCTTGTGCTTCATCCAGTCCAGCGTTTCTCATGATGTACTCTGCATATAAGTTAAATAAGCAGGGTGACAATACAGAGCCATGACGAACTCCTTTTCCTCTTTGGAACCAGTCTGTTGTTCCATGTCCAGTTCTAACTGTTACTCCCTGACCTGCATACAGATTTCTCAAGAGGCAGGTCAGGTGGTCTGGTATTCCCATCTCTTTCAGAATTTTCCACAGTTTATTGTGATCCACACAGTCAAAGGCTTTGGCATAGTTAATAAAGCAGAAATAGATGTTTTTCTGAAACTCGCTTGCTTTTTCGATGATCCAGTGGATGTCGGCAATTTGATCTCCGGTTCCTCTGCCTATTCTAAAACCAGCTTGAACATCTGGAAGTTCACAGTTCACGTATTGCTGAAGCCTGGATTGGAGAATTTTGAGCATTACTTTACTAGTGTGTGAGATGAGTGCAATTGTGTGGTAGTTTCATCATTCTTTGGCATTCCCTTTCTTTGGGTTTGGAATGAAAACTGACCTTTTCCAGTTCTGTGGCCACTGCTGAATTTTCCCAATTTGCTGGCATATTGAGAGCAGCACTTTTACAGCATCATCTTTTAGGATTTGAAATAGCTCAATTGGAATTCCATCACCTCCACTAGCTTTGTTCTAGTGATGCTTCCTAAGGCCCACTTGACTTCACATTCCAGGATGTCTTGCTCTAGGTGAGTGATCACCATTGTGATTATCTGGGTCATGAAGATCTTTTTTGTACAGTTTTTCTGTGTATTCTTGCCACCTCTTCTTAATATCTTCTGCTTCTGTTAGGTCCATACCATTTCTGTCCTTTATTGAGCCCATCTTTGCATGAAATGTTCCCTTGGTATCTCTAACTTTCTTGAAGAGATCTCTAGTCTTTCCCATTCTATTGTCTTCCTCTCTTTCTTTGCACTGATCACTGAGGAAGGCTTTCTTATCTCTCCTTGCTGTTCTTTGGAACTCTGCACTCAAATGGGTCTATCTTTCCTTTTCTCCTTTGCTTTTCACTTCTCTTCTTTTCACAGCTATTTGTAAGGCCTCCTCAGACAGCCATTTTGCTTTTTTGCACTTCTTTTTCTTGGGGATGGTCTTGATCCCTGTCTCCTGTACAATGTCATGAACCTCCGTCCATAATTCACCAGGCACTCTGTCTATCAGATTTAGTCCCTTAAATCTATTTGTCACTTCCACTGTATAATCATAAGGGATTTGATTTATGTCATACCAATAAAGAGACAAATTATTTTTAAAAGACCCAAACAGAAATTCTGGAGTTGAAATATATAATAAATATTTATTGGAGGAGTTTAACGGCAGATTTGAGCTGGCAGAAAAAAGAATCATCAAAATTGAAGACAGGTCAATTGAGATTGACTAGAATGAGGAACAGAAAGAAAAAAGAATGAAGAAAAATTCACAGAGCTTCAGAGACCAACATACACATAATGAGTCCCAGAAGGAGAGAAAGAGAAAGGGACAGAAAGTATATTTGAAGAAAACATGCCTGATATTCTCCAAAATTGATGAAAAACATGAATCTATACATCTGTGAAGCTCAACAAATTCCAAGATAAACTCAAAGAAAATCACACCTAGACACATCATAAAACCAGAAACAAGACACGGATTTCCATTCTTGCCACTTGTATTTCACATTGTGTTGGGGGTTCTAGCCAGGGCAATGAAAAGAGAAAAAGATATGTAAAACATCTATGTTGGAAAAGAAGTATTTATAGGTGGTATGATATTTTACACATAAAATCCAAAGGAATCATAAAAATACAATTATAACTAATAAAATCAGCAAGGTTTCAGGTCAACATACAAAAATCAACTGTACTAGCAATGAACACTCCAAACAGGAAATTAATGAAACAATTCCATTTATAATAGCATAAAAATTACTTAGGAACTAATTTAACAAAGGGGCTTCCCTGGTAGTTCAGCTGGTAAAGAATCTGCCTGCAATGCAGGAGACTCCAATTTGATTCCTGGGTCATGAAGACCTGCTGGAGAAGGGATAGACTACCCACTTCACTATTTTTGAGCTTCCCTGGTGGCTCAGCTGGTCCATGGACTCTAACATCCATGGGGTCACAAAGAGTTGGACATGACTGACTTTCACTTTCAACTTAACAAAAGATGTGCAAGACTTGTATATGTATGGAAGTATGAAAGGGAAAGTCGCTCAGTCATGCCTGACTCTTTGTGACCCCAAATATAAAGAATCCTGCGCCCATTGATCAGAAGACTTAATACTGTTAATATGGCAATACTCCATAAATTTTTCTACAGATTCACTGCAATCCCTATCAAAATTCTAGCTGTCTTGCTGAAACAGATGAGATGATCCTAAAATCACATGAAAATTCAAAGGGTCCAGAACAACCAAAGCAATCTTGGAAAAATAAAAAGAAGATGACTCACAGTTCATAATTTCAAAAAATACCCCAAAGCTATAGTAATTAAGACTGGTACTGGGGGAGGTTAAACAGAGAGATCAGAGAAATAGAACAGAGAGATCAGAGAAATAGAACTGACAGTCCAGAAATAAACTCAGACTTTCACAGCGATTGATTTTCAACAAAGGGTGCCAAGACCACTCAAGAAAGAATAGCCTTTTCAACAGATGGTGCTGGAACAACTAGATATTAACATGTAAAAGAATGAAGTTGGACTCCCACTTCATGTTGTATGTAAAAAGTAACTCCAAATTGATCAAAGGCCTAAATGTAAGAGATTAAATTATACAACTAGAGGAAAACACAGGTATCAATCTTCCTAATCTTAGATTAGGCAACTGTGTCTTGAATAACTCCAAAATTACAAGCACTGGCTTGTAACTGAGATTTGTTTTTAGTGAAAGATTAAAACTCCTGAAAACACCCTTAGAATTTCTTAATTCTTTAGGTCTGTTCAGCATTTTTGGCTTCTCTAATACCTATCTGCCTGCAATGCAGGAGACCTGGGTTCAAACCCTGAGTGGGGAAGATCTCCTGGAGAAGGAAATGGCAGCAGTATTCCAGTATTCTTGCCTGGAAAATCCCATGGACAGAGAAGCCTGTGGGCTACAGTCCATGGGGTCACAAAGAGTTGGACACAACTGAGCTACACAACACTTTCACTTTCAACACTTATTTATTACATGTGGGGTGCCACTTACATCTTCCCTTAAGCTCCTGATGGCACATACACACAAAAGTCTGTTTTAATAACTTTAATAATAATAATAATAATAATAACGACAGATATAACACCTAACATTTAAACAGTACTTACTGTTTAAACATGGATGAATCTATAGATTATCATACTAAGGGAAATACATCAGAAAGAGAAAGACAAATACCATATGATATCACTAATAGGTGGAATCTAAAAAAAATGATACAAATGAACTTATTTCAGAACAGAAACAGGGGAATTCCCTGGTGGTCTAGTGGTGAGGACTCTGTGCTTCCACTGCAGGGGGCACAGGTTTTATCCCGAATCAGGGAACTAAGGTCCTGCATGCCATGCAGTGTGGCCAAAACAAAACAAACAAACAACTCAAAACAAAACTGATTCACAGACTTCAAAAACATACTTATGGTTACCAAAGGAGAAAGGTGGGGGAGGGATAAATCAGGAGTTTGACATTAACATATACACACTGCTATATATAAAACAGATAATCAACAAGGACCTCCTGTATAGCACAGGGAACCCTACTCAATATTCTGTAGTAAGCTATATGGGGAAATAATCTGAAAAGAGTGGATATATGTATATGTATAACTGAATCACTTTGCTGTACACCCAAAACCAACACAACACTGCAAATCAACTATACTCTAATATTTAAAAATAAATAAATAGCACTTACTGTTTGCCAGGCACCATCCTAAGTGCTTCACCTATATTAACTCTGCAAATCCCCCTAACACATCTCTATCTAACAGATAAGAAAACTACAGCACAGATAGGTTGAATAACTTGCCCAAAGTCACCAAAGCCTACAGAGCATGGAGCCCAAACTGCAAAATAGGCAGTCTTCCCCCAGAGGCTGTGCTATTCATCTGAGCGAGCACCCTTAACTCTTCAGATCGAGGGTTCTTATAAACCATGTGGCTTTGGACTAGACTGAGGCCAAAGTGTGTTTCCTAGTCCCACTCCCTTCACCCTGGATTTTAGTCACTTTAAAATTTTATTTTAATTAATTCATTTATTTGGCTGCGCTGGGTCTTAGCTGTGGCACACAGGATCTTTAGTTGTGGCATGTGAACTCTTGGTTGTGGCATGTGGTATCTATTAATAGTTTCCTGACCAGGGATCAAACCCAGGCCCTCTGCATTGGGAGCATGGAGTCTTAGCCACTGGACCACCAGGGAAATCCCTGCCTTAGATTTTAAATCTTAGAAACTGTACTTTCAGGTATCACAGAGAAGGAGATGATTTTCCTATATAAATTTGTACAAAATCACTTTCACCCTGGGGGTAAGAATTAAGAAGAAGAAAGATTGGAATAGAGCTAAGGGAAAGATACCTTTTTCAGAACACAATAAGCAAAGACAAGGAGGAAGAAATCAGATTGAGAGGGGACAGCAGGTGATTTTCTTTAGTGAGATTTGAGGTAGGAGTTACCAGGATGATGACCACAGGCCAGCGAGTACAGGGGACTAAAAGGTATGTGGTTTTATCCATTCTCTTTCTTGTCTTTCAGCCATACCTATGGCCTCCATTACCTGGGGTCATCTCTACTGAGAGAGCAGGCCCTCTTGGCAACTCTAGATTCCAGCCACATTGTCCCAATGGGATGTCCCCAGCAAGGCCACTAAAAGGCAGCCATTAGTAATGAGCTAAGCCTTTTTTATCTTTTAAAGAAATACTAACTTTCCCAAGAAGGTTTTTACATAAAATGAAGACATTTTGTGTTCGGTACATCATATTTTTCTTTTATCAGAACACTGATGAAAGAGCTCAGTGGGAGCTGTCTGACAGTCCTTAGAATTGCTACCAGGGAAAGATAAGTGGTACAAGAGAGCAGTGGGAAAATACCAGTGCAGGAAAAGCTGGATTTTTTTTGGGGGGGGGGGCTTTCTGTTTATTCTTTCCTGCATCAGGACAACACATGAGATAAGAACTTGTGATAAGTAAACAATACCTATGCCCCCTAAGGTCATTGTACATCATCCCTGTACCTGAATGCCTATTTACCCCAATCACTAGTTATTTCAGTAAATATTTTTTGAGTGTGCACTATGTGCCAGGCACTGTTCTACGCAGTGGGGATGCAGCACTGAATTAAACAGATACAAAGGTTTGTGCTCATGAAGCATACTACTTCGTCCCTCTTTTCCTCTACCCCCTTTTCCTTCTTCATCTAGTAGAGAACATCAAGTTGTAAATTAGGAAACCTGGGTTCTGGCCCTAGCTCTGCTACAAATTAGATGTATGATCTTCATTAGCATGTCCAGGCTCAGGTGTCCTCTCTGCAGTCCCTAAAGATGAACAAAACATCCATCTTGCAGTTGTGGGGAACTCCTAAATCAATCTAATATAGATTCTGTTTTCCAGGGGCTCACAGACTAGTAGGAAGGTCAGAAACAGTTCCAGATAACTACAATGCAAAACTGAAGGTGACAGAAAAGTAAAACAGGGAAAGGTGACCAAGAGAACACGAGATCTAGGTTTCCAAACAAGTGGTACTGTCTGACTTGGGCCTTTAGCATTACAAAAGATTGGGGTATGTGTGAACAGATAGGGATAGTTTTCAAGGAAGAATGTACAGAGGGAGTAAGCAGAACAAATAGTAGTAAATGGATGATCAAGGTTCCAATAAGGGCGTTCAGCGTGGCTGGAACACACTGAAAGAGTCAAACACCAAATTCACATGCATTTTTACAAGGAACCAAGAGATTGAGACATTCTGCTCTTGACCCATAACCACGAGGTCAGTTGATGGTTTTACTCAACATTTACAACCAATATCATTGAGCGCTCACCAATTACACAATTTCAAAAAATACTAGGACTTCTAACTTACAGATTAAATGACTTACGCAGTGGGTATAACATATAGACAAATACAGAAGCTTTAAAAGTGAACCATATTCTGTCAGATTAAAAGAACAAAACATCTATACATGTCATTGGAAATAACACTGTGGTTTCCTTCAGCCCCATGCAGTGATACAGAGGACACCAGCATCTCTCATCCTCTGGTTACTAAGTGGTGGTGGTTTAGTTGCTCAGTCGTGTCTGACTCTGTGTGACCCCATGGACTGAAGCCCGCCAGGCTCCTCTGTCCATGGGATTTCCCAGGAAATATACTGGAGTGGGTTGCCACTTCCTTCTCCAGGGGATCTTCCAAACTCATGGATTGAATCCACATCTTCTGCATTGCAGGCAGATTCTTTAGGGACTGAGCCACCAGGGAAGCCCCATGGTTAAAAAGCACTGGTAATCAATGTTACTTGTTTCCTTAGGGGGAAAAAAAAACTCCACATACTTCTGTTTGTTTTAATCAAGATGTTCAATTAAAGAAATAACTAAATAATTCCAGATCTTATTTTAAAAGAAGATGCTATTGTCTACAGAAGTTTCATTTAGAATGAAACTCTTCCATCTTTCTGTCCACTCTGGGGTCTCTGGAATCAAAGAGCCCAGCAGTAGCAGCAGCAAATGCAAAGCAAAATGTTTTGTCACTAGCCTGTTTTCCCTCTTACAATTACTTGCCTTCCTTGTTCCTTTCACTCCATTCCTTGGGTGTTAACCAACATTTCTACCCATGTTTGGGTTATTGTTGCTTTGTGATAAACCAATCCAAAATTCAGTGGTGCAAAATGACCATTTTAATTTGCTCTCAGATTCTGTTTGGGAACTCAGGATATGGCAGGGATGTCTTGCTTCTACTCCATGAGGTATTGAGTCTCAGCTGGGAAGACACAACAGCTTGGGGACTCTAATCATCTAGAGGTGTCTTCGTTCTCTGGTCTTCTGGTTGATGTTTGCTATTAGCTGGGACGTCAGCTGAGGCTGCTGACCAGAGGACCTGTAGGTAGCCTCACCATAGGCTTAGGCTTCCTCAAAACAAGGCAGCCTCAAGGAAGTCAGACTTCTTACATGGCAGCTTAGGACTCTAAAGATCAATGTCCCTGAAGATAAGTCACAAGCCATGCTGCCTCTTATGGCCTCAGAAGTCACAGAGTCTCATTTCTTCCTATTATGTTGATTTAGACAATAGAAGTCTGTCCAGATTTAAAGCAGAGGGGACGTTAAACCTACTTCTCAATGGAAGAGTGGCAAGGTCACATTATAGAAGAAAGCATGGGATGAGACATACTGTTCTGGCCATCTCCGAAAAAGACAATGTTTTCCCTCTCATCCATTTATCTTGCTGAAGTATACTCCGATGATTTTTCTTTTTTTTAGCAAAACACCTTAGAAGACTGTTATTTCTCATTGAGGCCCCTAAGTTCTGATAGAGGGTAACTAGATGCTTTCATCTACACCCAGCCCTCAATCTTTCCTATTCAATACATCTAACCATTTCTCTGCTATATACAGCTCCTGGCAGAGAGGAAATTTGGTCTCCTATAGGCTGCTGGACTAGGCACTAACTCTGAGGAGAAAAGCAGCCACTGACATATGGGAGCTGTCCTGGCCCTCAGCTAGGTCTTGGTGTTCTCCTGATGAGTGTAATATAACCAATTTCACAGACCATAAACATCAAACAAGGCCACTCTGTGACAAAATCAAGACTACTGCATCCATGTCTGAAAAGAGACAAAATGCCAACTTTGATCAAACCACAAAATGGCCAAAACACCCTCCTATCCTGGCTAATAGCTGCTACTTTACCAATTAGCCTCTTTCTAGTCTATTCTCCTGCTGCTGCTGCTGCTGCTGCTAGATAAGATTAATCAAGATACCCAATCATGGAATTATCCCTATGTATAGTCTGTTGCTTCCTAACAATGCAATTCAGAATGAAGCCTCACTTCTTTAAATTCTGCCCCAAATCACCTAATACAAGTCCAAATCCTATGATAAGTCCTTTCTAACACCCTCTGAGATATTCCACCAGCTCCCCATGGTGTGCATTCTGCCTTGACTCACTAAGTAAGCAACCGACTTGCTCAACCACAGGTATGTTCCTGGTGGTCTTCAGCTGCAGCGCACTGGTGACTCCTCTGCTGCTGCTGCTGCTAAGTCGCTTCAGTCATGTCAGACTCTGTGCGACCCCATAGACGGCAGCCCACCAGGCTCCCCCATCCCTGGGATTCTCCAGGCAAGAACACTGGAGTGGGTTGCCATTTCCTTATTCAATGCATGAAAGTGAAAATTGAAAGTGAAGTCGCTCAGTCGTGTCTGACTCCTAGTGACCCCATGGACTGCAGCCTATCAGGCCCCTCTGTCCATGGGATTTTCCAGGCAAGAGTACTGGAGTGGGTTGTCATTGCCTTCTCCGGGTGACTCCTCTAAGAACCTTGAAATTAGAAAACACATTTCTGGCAAGGCCATTTCTGATCTTCTGATCTCCAGCTTTCAGTAAGACTTTTACATGCAGTTTTGGAAGACAATTATATGAGTTCTTTGGATCTCTGAAAGCTATTAAAATGCTCCCATAGATACTACATATATTTATGTGTGTGTGTGTATGTGTATATGTATGTGTATATATACATATATATATATGAGTAGGTTATCAGGGTTTCTTCATCATATTACCAAGTACAGAAAAGTCATCATGATACGTAGTAGCAATAACTCTCCTGTCTCCAACAGGTCACAGGATCTAAGGGCAACCTGGCTGCAGGCACATGGTTGTTTAGGCCTCTACTGTGGGAAAAGCAGTAAGTTATACACCTAGCAACTGGCTCATCAGTTGCAGATTCCAGATTCTAGAATATATTTGTGTCTCTTCCTCCTGTTTTTTTTCTAATCTTATTTTTCAAAGAAACAACATGACATTAACTATGATAACTACCCATCTCCCCTCTCCTTTATAGTTCTCATTCATTTGATGTAAGAATTCTCATCCTCAGAAAAAACATTCCAAAGAAAACAATGACATCCATACCTTGTGGTTAAGTGCCAGATTGAAAACCTCACTCCACTTCAGGTTAGAGACACATACTGATTTAAAGTTAGGGACTTCCTGGCAGTCCAGTGGTTAAGAATCTGCCTTCCAATGCAGGGGACATGGGTTTTATCCTTGGTCGGGGAACTAAGATCCCACATGCCATAAGGCAACTAAGCCTGCCTGCTGCAACTAGAGAAGCCCACGTGTCACAACGAAGAACCAACGCAGCCAAAAATAAAAAATAAAGTTGTTTAGGGAATCAGCCGTAACAAGCAGGAAGTCTGGATTAGAAGAAATCTTGTCTGAATCTGAATTCAGCTGCTCTGACACACCTGGCCGCAAATTCCCTTTAGCATCCATCGGTCTGCTCTCAGGATCCATAAGCTACTGAGTGCTTGAGCAACAAAATTCAATCATTCCTACTTAGGAATCACTTAGGACACAGTGATGCATAGTTCAAACTAACACAGGTTTCTTTTATTTCTTTTTATCCCCTCACATTCCATTGAAAACTATACTGTCTATAAGACTAAGTGCAAATTAGGCAGAGATGAGGACTGGTGAGGAGGGGAGGAATCAGTGTACAACTCATCAACCATATGTGAAATTTATTTGATATTCAAGAGTCATGTGTGTGATTACTGATAGGGTTCAGAACATGCTACCCCAAAATATGGTGCCATGGCATACTGAATATTTTAAAGCTGAAGGAGTTTGAGTAAATAGTAGAAACAAGGTCACTTGACCTCTTTGCCCCTCTTCTCTCCTGAAACAAGTCATAAAATCCTCATGTGAGAGGTTCCCTCCTTATATCCAGAGGAGAGGATAATTTTTCTCTCCAAATACAAAAGGATGCAGAGAAAATCCTAACAAACAGGACTTGCTAAGTCTCCCCCAGTTTACTATACTTCCCTTGTAGTCCTTAATTTGTCTTATTTCCCCATGATTTCCCACTCTTTGTCAAACCTAGCATAAAATTTTGTTGTTTGTTTAGCCACTAAGTCATGCCACCTGGGAAGTCAGCATAAAATACTGAACTCAGTTTCTCTGGGTCTTTATTTGCCTGTGACAGCTCCAATGTCATGTAAAACTTACATTAAATACATTTGTATGCTTCTCTATTGTTAATCTGTCTTTGTTAGCTTAATTTTCAGACCCAGCCAGGGACCTTGAGACAGTAGAAGAAAACTTTTTCCTACCCTTACAGTGTCCTGCTGATTCCCTTGTACTGGAAGACCTTCAGACTTCTGAAACATCCAGGTCACTCGTCATCCTAGCATCTTGCTGGTCACTGAAAAAGCTCACAGTAGACCTAAGCCAGTTTATTTGGACTTTTTTATGTGCATTTTATGTATGTCTTCATGATTGGTCTTGAGGTTTTGTTTTGCTTCATAACTGGCCTGGGGAGAGATTTGGGAGCCAACACTAACAGGTCTAGAATGAGTGACATTTCTGAAAAATGTGTCCTGATCTTTTTCAGGCCCATGGAAGAGTTTGGAGGGTAGGCAGAACTACGGACTGCCATTCCCTGGTGACACAGTAGTAAAGCATCTACCTGCCAATGCAGGAGACCTGCGTTCCATCCCTAATGAGGAAGATCCCCTGGAGAAGGAAATGGCAACCCACTCCAGTATTCTTGCCTGAGGAATCCCATGGACAGAGGAGCCTGGTGGGCTACAGCCCATGGGGTCACAAAAGAATTGGACATGACTTAGTGCCTAACAACAACAGCAACCCTCCAGTAGGCTGTTTAGGTCAATCTATAAAATACGGTTTCATGTTAATCTCTGGCACAGTAAGGTTTCTTGTTCCCTTTGTGCTCTAGAGTGAATAAACTGACTATTTCTTCTGAAGAGGGAGGGATTTCATTGAGGGTGAAAAAATCAAAAATAAACTACTTATCACACTATCTCAGTTCTGGCTCCTTATACAACTATTTCTGTGTTGATTAGATTGTCCCAACTGTCCTTTCACTTTTTAACTTCAAACATAATTACCAGAAGTTAGAACACGTCATTTTTTTTTTTGGTGATGACACAAGTGTGAGTTCTATAAATAACTAGCTGTGTGTGTGCCCGTGTGCTAAGTAGCTTCAGTCAATGTCTGCCTCTTTGTGACTCCATGGACTGTAGCCCACCAGGCTCCTCTGTCCATGGGATTCTCCAGGCAAGAATACTGGAATGGATTGCCACGCCCTCATCCAGAGAATCTTCCCGACCCAGTGTTTGAACCCATATCTCTTATGTCTCCTGCATTGGCAGGCGAGTTCTTTATCACTAGAGCCATCTGAGGAGCACAAATAACTACCTATTTGAATATAACTCAGAAAGGGATCTGAAAAGAAAACAACTATTGTGTTTTTTAAATGATTTAAGAAACTCTGATCCCCATGAGTGAAAAAAAACTGATGCAAATTTTACTTTGTTTAGTTCAAGAAGATTCATCTTTGCTCATCCATTTAAAACATACAAATGAACAACCAAAACACATCTGTTTTATTTCATATCTAACATGGCTTAATTCAGACTTGTTTAACCTTTAGGAATATGCTTACTCTCCCCTAGAGATGTCCTTTCTGGTTACTAATCTCAGTTCTGTTTAGACTAGTACTTCTCTAAGTGTGTTCCGAGAACGCCCAGAATGAGCAGTATCAGCATCTCCTGGGAACTTGTAGGAAACATAAATTTGGGGGCCAATGCCAGACCCACTGAATTAGCAACTCTTTGGTGGAATTCAGCAATCTGAGCTCTAGCAAGTCCTCCAGCTGATTCTGATGCACAGGAAAGTTTGAGAACCACTGACTTGGACTGCCTGCTATACTGCTGTTTCTCTGGCAAACAAAGCAGCAGGTATGATGATTCAAAAGTTTTAAAAGAATTGCTTAGAATTTCAAGTAAATCCACAATTCCCAGCTGTGAACTGAGTTTTCTAGAAAACCAAACAGCTGGCACAGAAGCGTTTCAAATGATTAGACCAGACAGCCCTTGAGTTCTGCCACTTTAGTACTACCCAGAGCTCGGAGAAAGCAATGGCAACCCACTCCAGTACTCTTGCCTGGAAAATCCCATGGACGGAGGAGCCTGGTAGGATGCAGTCCATGGGGTCGCTAAGAGTTGGACACGACTGAGCGACTTCCCTTTCACTTTTCACTTTCATGCATTAGAGCAGGAAATGGAAACCCACTCCAGTGTTCTTGCCTGGAGAATCCCAGGGACAGGGGAACCTGGTTGGCTTCCCTCTATGGGATCGCACAGAATCAGACACGACTGAAGCGACTTGGCAGCAGCAGCAGCAGAGCTTGCAGACTATGCATGTAAAGGGAGGTCTTGCTCTCTGGTAAGACTGACTCTCCAGCAGGGGTCCTGGAAGTACCACTGTGATGGATAAATGCTCTCACCAGGTATAAACGAGTTTGGGCCTTAAGTGATACTCAGTCACACTCCAGATAGCTGAGCTAACCAGGAAGGGAATGTGCTTGGAGAAAACTGCACATAGTTCCCCCCTGTGTATTTTATCTTTAAAATATATGTCAAATCATCACATCAAAGACCATCCCAGATGGCACCCTCTGGAGCGTTTGTGGCCCCCGACAGGTTTTCAAAACACTTTATCTCCTTGTATTGTAACTGCCTGTCTCCAAATGCATACTGTAACTGACAGGCTGTAATGGTCGAGGAAAAAGGTTAATTCCTTTCCTCACACAGAGCTTCCAGTGCAGTACCCAAAACAGCGCAAGTGCTTGGTAATTTGTTAAAAGGGAGTCAACTCGTCCAAAGTAGAATCTGAAACCAGGGGCTCAATAAAATCACTCCAATAAAATCATCCCATATAGGTACAATTCGCATGTGCCGGTGCCCCGCCAACAAAATGTTTTTTCACTCTGCTGATTTTACCTTCCATTCATCTGTTCGCCACCTCCCCTATCCCCAAACACTACAAAGAAGATTCACACACTCATCACCTACACAATTACATACCCTCTTCCGACACCCTTGTCATCACTTCTCGCCGCCGGGTCCGTCAGGCTGTCAGTTCCCCCGACTCCTCACCCCCTTTCACTGCGGTTCCCCTGTTCCAGCGCGACTGGAGGCCAGGACGTGCCTACACCTTCAGCCCAAAACAAGTGTTACAAACTTCCGCCTCCTCTGCTCTCCTGGTGCCGGCTGACAGCCCCTGCTTTCCAGCCTCGGAGAGAAGCTGCGCCGGAGCGGGCCAGACTCAGTTAGCCGGTGGCCCTTACTTAGGATCGGTCATAATAGAGAAGAGCACTGCATATTTCCCAGATGCCCTGGGGCGACGTACAAAGGAGCTCCCACAATCCTATTCGCTTCCGCTTGTTCCACCCCCGAACCCCGGCATTAACCCCTTCACGTCCATGTTTGTTGGACAACCCCTGGCAGGCAGATTGCATCGTGGGGAGATCCCCGACACTTACGTGGTAAAAGACGTGAAAGGTGGGACCTCTAGTTACAGGCTTCCCTGGTGGCACTAGTGGTAGAGAATCTGCCGGCTAATGCAGGAACATAAGAAACGCAGGTTCGATCCCTAGGAATGGCAACCCACTCCCATAATCTGGCGTGCTGTAATCTATAGGGTTGCACAGAGTCCGACCCGATTTAGCACGCAAGCAGGTCCCTCAGTTATAGTTATCTCATTTTTGCAACTTGCTTGTAAATTGGCTTGTAAGCTTACCTACTCATTTATAAATAAGACCTTAATATACTTGTTAAGTTGACAACATGAACAGTTCACAATGATGCCTTTTAAGTTTCTGAACCAACTGACACTCTAAATTTGCTGTTTTTGACTGTTCACCTTGATCCTGTGCCTTTTCTACCCTCCATTTCCCATCTCCTTTTAGTTCTTGTCTGACTATTTAACCGCATGCCTCAATGGTTAAGGGTACCGATTTTGTAAACCAGGCTTTTTGGGTTTGAATCTCCACTCTACCATTTATCCAACCATGGAATCTTGGTTAAAGGATTTAAGCACGCTATTCCTTGACTTCCTCATCTGTAAAATGGGTATAATACTAAGATCTACCTCTAGAGTTGTAGTGAGAATTTTAAAAGTTATATGCAAGAAGCACCTAGAACATTGCCTAGCAAAGAGTTAAGTGGTATATTGGAATAGAAATTACAATTATTGACGTTTGTGGATATGTTTTCTCAGTTAAGACCTTCTAGCTGATAAATAGTAAATGATAATCATGGTTAACATTTGATTATCTGTGAACTAGGTACTATATTAAGTGCTTTACATCCATTTCTGTTGTTTAATCCTCATGATCATTGGTAGTAGTTGTATTATTCTTCTCTCCCCTCCTTTGTTTTTCTAAGCAACTAAGAAAATTCAGAACTGTGAGATTGCAGATAACTCAGAGCTACTAACAAATAGAGCCTAGACTTAAAACTCTGATTTGTCTTGTGTGCGTTAGTTGCTCAGTCGTGTCTGACTCTTTCTGATTCTGTGGACCATAGCCCACAAGGCTCCTCTGTCCATGGAATTCTCCAGGCAAGAATACTGGAGTGGGTTGCCATCCCCTACTCCAGGGGATCTTCCCTACCCAAGGATCAAACCCAGGTCTCTTGCGTTGCAGGCAGATTCTTTACCATCTGAGCTACCAGGGAAGGCACTTTAGATATGACTTGACCCTTCTCAAGTATCACTGAGAAAACTGCCATAAATTCTTTGTGAGTGCTCTTCTTTTCCATAAGAGTTCCCTCAATATCCGTGCAGGTCAGGAAGGCTAAGTTCTCTTCAGAGGCAGAAGGACAGCAGACAATAAAGCAAGGGTCTCTCCCCTGAAGGTTGGCTGCAAAGATGACTAAAATAGCAAGTCATAATGAACTCAATTATTGTACCCCACTGTGCCACACAGGCCCTATTACTGCCCATACTGCCTAAGACCACTGCAGATAAAAGGTCCAGGATCCCCACCTCACCTCATCATTCTCTAAAGCTTGGATATTATAAAAGATTTTGCTTGTTTTAGGATGGCACCAAGAGACTCTTTAATATACTATTCTGACTCCAGCCAAAGTGGTAGTAATTTCCACATTAGCAGCAGGTAGAATCAGGTATTTCTATTTCAGCCCAATAGCACAGGGAATTCTCCTCTTTCCTAGTTAAAAACAAAAAAGGAATCCCCTCTTTTCCCTCAGATCCAACAGTACCAGGGTTTTGTTATTCTCGCTCCACACGTACCTACTCCCACTTCCCAACTGATGCCCAGGCAGTTCACAGTGTTTTTTTTTTCCAGGAGAAAAGCTGCTGATGGTAAAGAGACTGGTAAGGAAAAAGAATTAAGTCCCCAAGTACTGCTTTGTCCCTACCCCTGTACCCATTTTGTAGCTCCCTGACCTTCTTTACTCCCTTTTGGCACTTCAGAACTCATTACCCTGCACACCCAGGAAAGCCTTTGGGCTTGAATTGCCAAAGAATCAACTTGTCTTTTTTTTCTTCACAACCCCCAGCAATAGCACAGATGGCTAGTCTTGTGTGTGTGTGTGTGTGTGTGTGTGTGTGTGTGTGTGTGTTTAATGTGGACCATTTTTAAGAAGTTTTTATTGACTCTGTTACAGCATTGCTTCAGGTTTCTTTGAAATATGTATTTATTTGGCTGTATTGAGTCTTAGTTTCGGCACATAGAATCTTTAATCTTGGGCATACAGGATTTTTTTAGCTATGGCATGTAGGATCTAGTTCCCTGACCAGGAATTGAACCCAGGCCCCCTGCATTGGGAGCCTGGAGCCTTAGCAATTGGACCACCAGGGAAGTCCCTGCTTCAGTTTTGTTTTTTTTTTGGTCATGAGGCATGTGGGATCTCAGCTCCCCACTGGAAATCGAACTTGCACCCTCTGCATTGGAAGATAATGTCTTAACCACTGGACTGCCAGGTAAGTCCCTGGGCTTGGTCTTCTACTCAAAATGGCTAAGTTTAGATTCTTCTCCCATATAGGCCATCACGCTGACAAAACATTGTGGGTCAACTATGCCAGTATTCTTGCCTGGGAAATCCCATGGACAGAGGAGCCTGGTGGGCTAGAGTCCTTGTGGTTGAAAAGAGTTGGACACAACTAAGCAACTGAGCACACCGCATATGCTCCTATAATTTTTTTTTTTTAAAGTTTGTGTGTGTGTGTGTGTGTGTGTGTGTTAGTCAGTCATGTGACCCCATGGACTGTAGCCCTTCAGGTTCCTCTGTCCATGGAATTTTTCCAGTGGCTAAGTTTAAAAAGATAAAGAAGAGAAAGAGAGGATGAGAAAGCTTTTATCTTAATTTCCCCCATTATTTCTAGTGTCAGACTATTAGAAACTGTCAGCATAGGGGTAAAGCTGAGAGAAGTCCAGTTCCAGAAGTCAGGAAATCTTCCCTGGCGCAAAGCATAAGTGTCAACAGAGGAAAACAAGCAGACAGAGGTGTCTCTAGGGCCAGTAGAAATAAAGCAGAGAGGTTGGGTGCAGATCTCAGACATAAACAAGAGACCCTACACTTATAGCTCCTTTCATCCTAAACCCCATATTCCCATTCCAGAGATTTCATCTGCCTCAAATTCGTACCAATTTGGTTCTTTTGACTTCTGGGCAACTTGCCCTGATCACAGAAGCCACCACCAGCTGCTATTGCTTTGCAAAAATAGTAGGTATGGGGAGAGGATATTCCTTATTCCTAACCCCAATTTTAGAAAGGGAGATGTGTTCCCAGTATCTCATCCCAGATGTTCTCATAACGTAATTTTCGAAACTGTCATATGTAGTTTGTGTTCAAGTTCTGCTGTGCTTTCTGTGGTATTTTTCAGTTATGTGTTTTTAAGGGCTCATCTGGGGTCCTAATACACATATGACAGTATTCCTATACTGTAGGGTACACACACTGCTGGTGACCAGTTCAGGCTCCCTTTACAAGACAGATGGACCAATTCCCCCAGCAGCTGTGGGTGTTAGCAGCTAACTACAGCTGCTTCCTTTTCTGGATAATTGCACTCTGTAGAATAAAAGCTTCAGTACTGGTATAAGATTCATGCTCCCCACACACCCCTGCAACCTAACAAATGAAAATGAGGCCTAGCCTATTCCTAACTTCTCTTGTCTTGCTGATATCAACAGACCACATTCTCTCAAATTAAAAAGTAAATTCATTCATGCTTCATTGTAGTTCTTTTTCACTACAGATTATGGGGGAAAAACTTATAATTTTTAGAAAAAGCTATTTGAGACTTGTTATAATTTTGGTTAGATTATAATTATTTTGTGATAGATATTCCTGCTGTAATAGCATGAATCTTAAATTGATCAGTTGTTGGCTATTTCATTTCTGTTGACTGTAAGCTGTTACTGAAGATGGCCAAGAACAAGCCCAAGGTTATGTATCTGATAAGGATACTCTGATTAATCTAGAAATGTTAAAAAAAACAGACAAGACTACCAATTTGCAAATAATAAAAATATATCCTAAAATAATTCTGGTATAATTCAGAAGACATATTGGGATCATTATTATAAACCTTGATCATAATATTGTAGAAGCATGTAGGTATTGGTTGAATAAGGTTCAGGTTGAAAAATTGTTCAGATTAAAAATGATCAGATTTTTTAATTTACATTTGCAGACATACAAAATCCTTAACTTCTGGCATCACATTCAGTTTCTTCCTCCAACACATAAATCCTATTATAGAGCCTTTGTAAAACCACCATACCAAAAGGCTGGCTAAATCCACTCTTCTGGCTTAAAAGAGCCAAGGTGATTTTTTCCACTGGGATTATCCCCTCAATTAACTTCCATCTAAATTAAGACCCAAACATATCTGAAAACTTATTTCTCTGTGTATTTTAATATATTGCTTTTAGTGTGACCTCTGATCATTAATTCCCTTTCATTTATTATTTACATGTATTTATTTGTATATTTTATGTTATTATTTATTATTTAGGGTTTCCCTGTGGCTCAGCTGGTAAAGAATCCACCTGCAATGCAGGAGACCTGGGTTCGATCCCTTTCAATTCCTTTGTACTTGTTATTTTGCTAAATATATTGATTTTATCCTCCCTTGAAAAAAATCAGATTATGGAAAGTCTTTTAAGTGGTGGTTTTTGATTTTGTAACTGAAATAAACATTTCCTATTTCATAAGAGGAAAATATCATTATTTTAAAATTTATACTGATCTGAAAACTATTGGTTGTTTCTGAAAAGTCCTTTCTACATTACTCAAATAAATCTCAGTATTTATAGAGCTTATTCAGTATTTATAGAGCTTATTCAATATTTTAGTTCTGTACAAGATTTTCAGTATAGCATAGGAAAGAATACTCTGTTAACTTGCTTAACACAGGTATACTGAAGAGAAGAAATGACTTTCCTAACTTATCTGTAATCATTGTTAAGTGAAGTCTTGGTAAGAGCAATTAAAGAATGGTGAATTACTCATTAAAATTTTTGAAGTACTAAAGCACTGGAATGGATAGAATTATACAGGAGAATTATATAACTTATTTTCAGAAATAATAAGAAAATTGTATGAGGGTAGATATGTAAAGTTTATTATAACAGTACCCTCTGTTGGTATTTCTCAAAAATTTTCTGCCTATCAACCCTTAAAGGTTTCTAAGATTGTAAATGATTAATTATCACATTATCCATTTCTAATAAAAACATTTTCTAAGTCCTTCATCTATCTTTCATCATTTACCAGTTTCACCATAGAAATGATATGGAATTTCAGTGTCACTGTTGATACACAATGCCCATCTTTTCTGGCCTAGTTGACAGATATGCATATTCTAAAATCCCAAGCCAAATGTCATTCCCTCTGTGAAGACCTTCCCAGTCTCCTTTTTCCTAGGCAGAATTCATCCTTTTCTTAAATGTGCACTCATAGGTCTTTATACATACCTCTTTTAGACCTTGCATCTCATGGTATTATAATTATATGTTGCATAAGTTAACAATTGTTTTTGCATGTCATTAAGAAACCCATTATTTTTCTATTATATAAAAATCCAAAAGTAGGCAGTTCAATATTGTTACAGCTTCTCCTTTCATCTTTATGCTTTATTTTTCAAGCTCAAGCTCTGCCTTCCTAGCTCAGTTTCCTCGGTGTAACAATATAGTTGCTGTAGCTCCAGCCATCACACCCATGTCCTAGGCAAGAATGAGTAAAAAGGTAATGCAAAATGGCCTCCCAGCTTAACAACTTCATAAGCAACCTCACCCCTCCTCCCCCACCCAAGTGCATGTATGTGCACATACACATACACACAGACAAAATTTTGAAACTTTCTAGGAGGCCCCACCCAACAACTTCCACCTACATACCATTGACCTATGTTTAGTCACATGAGCACCCCTATTTGAAAGAAAGGGTGAGAAATTACATTTTTTCCTACATAGCCACATTTTGGGTACATAGCCACACCCCCCACCCAAGAAAATCAGGTGTTATCACTTAGAAATAATGGGGAGAAAGGGATAAACAACTAGCAATCTCTGTCACATTCTTTCACTTAAAAAAAAATCATAACCTGTTTCCTTACCTAGGCTGTAAAATCTTGGATGATTTAGAGTATGTCACATTTATTTTGTATTTCAAGGGCCTAGCATAGTACATTCGGAGAAAGCAATGGCACCCCACTCCAGTACTTTTGCCTAGAAAATCCCATGGACAAAAAAAAAGAAAAAAGAAAATCCCATGGACAGAGGAGCCTGGTAGGCTGCAGCCCATGGGGCTGCTAGACTCGGACACGACTGAGCGACTTCACTTTCACTTTTCACTTTTATGCATTGGAGAAGGAAATGGCAACCCACTCCAGTGTTCTTGCCTGGAGAATCCCAGGGACGGAGGAGCCTGGTGGGCTGCCGTCTATGGGGTTGCACAGAGTCGGACATGACTGAAGCGACTTAGCAGCAGCAGTAGCAGCATAGTACATGACACTATTTATTGTTTATTTTCTTCACCTACAATGTGAAGGGTTATTTTATGTAATCTTCCAAATAAAAAAGATTTCATGTTTTACCAGAATAATTTCTGTGCTTTGTGTTGACTTTAATCATGTCCTTGATTATTTAAGAAAACAAAGCTTCCTCACTTATGAAGGAGCTGAGGTTCTTGAGAGTCATGTTACCTTCTGTGTTTATTTTTAAATGCTTTATTGTTCCCTTCATATGAATAGCCAAATACTGTTTCTTTTCACCAACTATCCTATTTTAAGTATTCAAATTTCTTGACTTTTGATTTTGTTTTCTTCCTAAGGTTGAATCCTAAATGTAAAATGAAATAAAATAACTTTCAGGATATATTTTGCACCTAAAGGTATATTTGATATTTTCCAAAAGGCCCTCAATCAGTCAAAGATTTGTTTTTTCTTTTACCTTAGAAAAAAGGTGCTAGAAACTATTATGTTTATTTAGTGTTACTATTTGGAGAAGGCAATGGCACCCCACTCCAGTACTCTTGCCTGGAAGATCCCATGGACGGAAGAGCCTGGTGGGCTGCAGTCCATGGGGTCACTAAAAGTTGGACACCACTGAGCAACTTCACTTTCACTTTTCACTTTCATGCATTGGAGAAGGAAATGGCAACCCACTCCAGTGTTCTTGCCTGGAGAATCCCAGGGATGGAGGAGCCTGGTGGGCTGCCGTCTGTGGGGTCGCACAGAATCGGACACAACTGAAGCAACTTAGCAGCAGCAGCAGCAGCAGCAGCAGTAGTATTACTATTGATGAGATGTATAGGAAGAGTTGTCTAATTAGAAGAGATGCTCAGTTTCCCCTAAGTCACATTTGTATGGGCGAAATATTTCTAACATAAAAATATCAGAAATTGTATCCTAAATGGAAAGTATCTAGAGATATCTCAAGGCTTTTGGTCTCCATGATATTTCTATTTATCAGAGTTCTGGTGGTACTTTGCCTGAGAATATTAGGCAAAAGCAGTTTAGCATTATTGGTTATAATTTTAGTTATTATTGTAAACCTTTTCTTGGCCACAGCCTTACTTCTTATTAATTTGAATCTAGCATCTTCAAAGCCTGTGGCTTTTAAGTGAGGATGTGTTTCAGACTTAACCTATGGAGTTCCATTAAAATATAGGTTTTGTTGTACCTGCTCCAGACTTACTGAATTTCTTTAGTTGGTATTCATTTTTTTATTGGAGGATAATTTCTGTACAATGTTGTGTTGGTCTCTACCATACAACAATGTGAATCAGTCATATATATATATAGGATATATATCCCTTCCCACTTGAGCGCCACCCCGCCCCCCCAATTCTACTCTTCTAGGTTGTCACAGAGCACCAGGCTTGGCTCCTTGTGTTATGCAGCAGCTTCCCACTACTTATGTATTTTACACATGGTAGTGTATATATGTCAGTGCTACTTTCTCAATTTGTCCTAACCTCCCTTTCCCCCGCTGTGCCCACAAGTATGTTATCTACGTCTGTGTCTCCATTTCTTCTCTGTAAATAGTTTCAACAGTACTATTTTTCTGGATTACATATGCATGCATTAATATATGGTATTTGTTTTTCTCTTTCTGACTTCTTCACTTTGTATAACAGAATCTAGGTTCATCAACCTTACTCCAACTGACTCAAGTAATATCATTCTCAACAGTGAAAACCTAAAAGCATTTCCTCTAAGATCAGGAACTAGTTGGTATTCTTGATATTCTGTAAATATATGTTCTTCCTGTATGTTTAGTATATTCATGGTATAGAATGTATGTCATATCTCTATTATTATTTATCTTTCAGTTTTTTCCTCTATAAAAATTGTCTCTATTTTTTTGTAAATCAGATGTAACATTTACTGTTTTTGATGAAAGTAGACTCAGTTGTTATAGATATTTTGTCTAAAACTTTGGTAATTGGCATTATCAGAATTGGCTCTGATATACATTCTGCCCCATTAGTTTGTCTTCTAGGAAAAGGGGTAAACAGATAATTCAAAAAAGAAAAAAGAGGTGTCTCCAATTAGAGGACTGAAACCCTAACTGCTTTTTGGGAATTCTGGATTTCTTTTTCCTTTTCTCAGGCCTCTTCATTTCATGCTTTATTAAAGGCACAGAAAGTAGAGCAAACTGTACATGCTGTGGTTCAGAGAATATCAAGCGATTTAGACAATGCCACTGCAGTGGGCTGAATGGTAGACCCTGAAAGATATTTCCACCTTCTAATCTCGGAAATCTGTGAATATTGCAGTATATATTAAGCCCAAAATATTCATAAAGATTTTGAGAGGAGAACTTATCCTGGATTATCTGGGTAGGCCCTAAGTCCGAAGAAAAGTGTTCTTAAAAAAGTGAGACAGGGACTTCCCTGGTCATCCAGCAGCTAAGATTCCGAGCTCCCAATGCAGGGAGCCTGGGTTAGATCTCTAGTCAGGGAACTAGATCCCACATGTCACGACTAAATATCCTGCATACTGAAACTAAGACCCAGCACAGCCAAATAAATAAATAAATATTTTTTAAAAAGTGATGCAGAGGAAGATTTGAGAGACACCCAAAGGAGGCAGTGTGATGAAGGCAGATGTTGAAGAAATGAGTCTACAAGTCCATGAATGCAAGGACAGCTACAAGAAGCTGAAAAAAACAAGGGACCACTTCTCCTCTAGGGCCTCTGGAGTGAGTGTGGTCCTGCTACATTTCAGATTTCTAGGCTTCAGAACTGTGCAAGAATAAAGCCACCAAGTTTGTGGCAATTTGTCATAGCAGCCTTATGAAACTAATACAATCACTTAAAACTTATTGCCCCAGAAGTTCATGCAATTGAATGGGCCATGGTTCAGAATTGAACTGCCTTAAATATAGGACTGGCTTCTTGAGGGAGAACATGAGCTAATTTAACAGCAGGATATTGTGCCTACATCCCTACAGTCCTCTCCAAGATTTATTTATTTATTTTTGGCTGCATTGGGTCTTGATTGTCACATGTAGGCTTTCTCTAGTTGTGGCTTGCAGGCTCTAGAGTTCAGGGCACATGGGCTTAGTTGCACTGTGGCATGAGGAATCTTCCTGGACCAGGGATTGAACCCCTGTCCCCTGCATTGGCAGGTGGATTCTTAACCAACGGACTATGAGGGAAGTCCTCTGAGATCTTTGATACTACTAAAACTCCAGGAAGTAAACCAAGAAATCTGAATTTGGGCAATTTGGAGAACAACCCCATAGCTGGTTTGGCAGGCTCTTCAGATTAGGGATGGGATATATTCCCTTGGTTTAATGTAGGCACTCATGGCTCCTAGCTGAGAAGTGGACCACGAATTCTGATCATAATCAAACATATAAACTCTGATCATAATACTTCTTTTAGTATTATTTTTCAGTTTCAGATCTATGATCTCTATCACAGCTGTTATTATGACAATCTAGCAAATGGCTATATAGCAGGAAGAGCAGAAAAGCCTGATACAGAGATATAAACAACCACTGTGGGAAACTTGGGGACCAGAACAACTATAGACAGAAACTTGACATGTGATTGTGATACCCCAAACAACAGTGAAAATCCAGAATGGTCACACCTTAGATATTAATAGTGTATTTAAGGAAAAGCTGAAAGCCCAAGCTGCCTATCCCCACACTCAGCCCGGACTCTGAGAAACAAAACTATGTTTACTGTCTATATTAGTATAACTTTGCTGTTGCTCTGTCTTCATGAGCATCTCTTTATTTTCAGGACTATCCTGCCCAGGCAAACAGGTTGATTGCTCATCCCAAGAACTTACCCAGGAAACAAGGTTAATATTCAAAAGTGTCACTTTCCTATATACCTGCAACGATCAAGTGGTGTTTGAAATGAAAAACACAGTACTATTTACATTAGCACTCCCAATGTTCTATAGATTCAGTGCAATCCCAATCATAATCCCAACACATTATTTTGTGGATATCGATGGACTTATGCTAAGTTTATATGGAAAGTCAAAAGACCCAGAATAGCCAACACATCTTGAAGAACAAAGTCAGAAGACTGACACTACCCAACTTGAAAACCTACTATAAAAGCTACAGTAGTCAAAACAGTGTGGTATTGGCACAAGAAGAGACAAATAGATCAGTGGAATAACAGAGTCCTAGTACAGACCAACAAAAAATAATCTTTGACAAAGGAGAAAAGATATCTTTTCAAAAAAAAAAAAAGATATCTTTTCAACAAATGGTGCTGGAACAACTGGTCATCCACATGCAAAAAAATTAATGTAGACACAGACCCAATAGGGCTTCTCTGATGGCTCAGTGGTAAAGAATCAATCTGCAATGCAGGAGACATGGGTTCGATCCCTGAGTTGGGAAGATCCCCTCAAGGAGGAAATGGCAACCCACTCCAGTATTCTTGCCTGAAAAATTGCGTGGGCAGTGGAGCCTGGTGGGCTACAGTCCAAAGCATTGCAAAAGTTGGACACAACTGAGTGACTGAGCACATACTGAATACCCTTCATAAGAATTTCTCAAAAGACCCACGAACTCTTCAATGGAAAGCATGGACAATGTTTGCACCCTAAGATTCTCTAAATTTCTTACCTCAATTCTTGCCTTGCTGCTTCCACCACTCTTGGACTGTTGTATCATGAGTACATGTATCATGTACTCAATCCTAGTCAAGTCTCCACACTGAAATCTCTACTTTTAAAACAAACACCCTATTTTAATCAATTCTATCCTTACCTTTTTCCCTCTGAGACACTGCCAAATCTTTATGGAATAGATGTTCTCCCTTGCTGTGATAAGTAATATACTCAAGCTTTGTTTTTCAAGTTGTGTTGGTGATACTTGGGGAGCTGATTTTATATATATATATATATATATATATATATATATATATATATATATATCCTTCTCCAATATATATAAAATCTAATATATCTGGGGCTTCCCTGGTAGCTCAGCTGATAAAGAATCTGCCTGCAATGCAGGAGACCCTGGTTGGATTCCTGGGTCGGGAAGATACCTTGGAGAAGAGATAGGCTACCCACTTCAGTATTTTTGGGCTTCCCTGGTAGCTCAGATGGTAAAGAATCCACCTGCAATGTGGGAGACCTGAGTTCAGTCCTTGGGTTGGGAAGATCCCCTGGTGGAGGGCATGGCAACCCACTCTGATATTCTTGCTTGGAGAGTTCCCATGGACAGAGGAGCCTGGCAGGTTACAATCACGAAGAATTGGACATGACTGAGCAGCTAAGCATAGCACAGCACATCTCATATATCTAGGTATAGACATAAATATATACACACTTATAATTTGCATCCATCAGTCACATGAAAAAATTATAAAAATTAGATCACATATCACTGTGTCAAACTCATATATTTCTATCCAATAGTAACCAAAATGATAAAGATTGTTTGGCAATTCTCGGTCCTGTTCAGTCTCTTCATAACCCTCTTGCAGTCCATCATCTCTCTGGGTACTAAGTTATGCACCTGAGGAAGGTAGAGCATTCCAGGGTTGCCTTCCAGTCCCAGACCCTCAAAGAATGTAGGGAACTAATATATACATATCAGAATTATTCTATTTCATTATAATGGTAGGGAAAGATGAATTGGGTAAATGCATTCAGACTAGGTACCCCCAAGGAACTAACCAAGAAAATTGAAGTGAAGCAAGAAGGAAGGATGCACAACAGTCATCAACTCCTAGATCATATATTTAAGTAAACATTATACACATAGTGCACATACTCTATGTGCTGCTGTCATTATTTCTATCACTGTTTCTCAACTGAAAAATATATTTAAGGGAACTCAAAAACTTTCTCAGACCCAATCATTTATATTAATTTTATACTACTATTTCCTAAATATAAACAAAACTAAATATGAACTCTGCTGTTCATAAAGCTCTTATACAAATTCAATTTACCAATTATGCACAAATTTTAAAAATGTTCATTTAATCTGTTACATGATATTTGCTAAGACAAAACTGCCCTTAGAAACCTGAGCATACTACCAGCTGGCCTGTGTGCACTCTTGATTTTCAGCATACTTGTATGTGTGTCTTGTGAGGACTCTCCTTTCCCATCACTTTCCACTTTCAAATGACAAAAATTTTCAGTTGTACAGTAAGCCTTGAAGGAGGAGGGTCATTTCATTTCTTTTCTCACTAGCTCATGACAAAGTAGTATTACTTTGTGCCAACTTGGTTTTAAAAACAGACTCAAATACACGTCCTAATTATGTGGCAGCTGTTACCATTCAGTCATCCAGATACTCCAGAATATGCCTAAAACTGAATGTAAAACATACTTGTAGAAAAACTCAGACTCTGTCATTGGATTCCAGTTTGAAAAACACTGCCTTATTATAGTATGTGTAAATAAATATATGTTTAAATGAGACTATTTTGTTAGCTTCTTACATACGTTCTGGTGCTATTACCTGAGTACCTGCATTATAATGCAGCACTTGACTCCTGCTTCAATTGGACAATCAAGTCTCTTGTTTGTGAGGACTAAGGTATGGGCCATTCTGTCTCACTAGTCCAGGCCCCTGAAAATGGGTGCACTGGAGACCATAGGTCTCCATCGTAGATCATCACTGTTCTTTGATCTCTAAATTGACTGAAAGAAGATATACTCAACAGTAGGGTAGCCAAATAACTGAAGCAAGACATTAAATTTTAAGGAGCGGTTGAGGAGTTGGTAGGACAAGACACTGTTTGGGGCTCATGTGACAACTCCCCACTTCTCCCAACGCCCTTTCTCCTTCCCATCCTGCATTCTTTTACTGTTCCTCTCCTTTCCATCTACTTCTACACTTCCCTCAAGGATCATTGCAATGTTTTTCCATAAAGCTAAATATAGTTAATGTTTTTTTAATTGAGAGATTATGGCCTTATCATTTTATATTAAAATGTACTTCCTTTTGTAAAATAGTAGTAGGTACTTTTAAAAATTGTCTTTGGCAAAATAAGTAATCGGTAACCTTGTGTTTTCTTCCGACTATTTAAAAAAATTTTACACTCCCAAGATCTGGAACTACTGTCTAGAAATGAGAGACGCGAGAAAGAGGCAGGAAGAAAGAAAAGCATGTGACATCTAATAAGCTGATTTATCAAGTTCAAGACGTTTAGCGCCATAATGTATTATATCTTCTACAGGAGTAGGAATGCCTAAGTCTCATTTGGGAGTCAGGGAAGGCTTCACAGAGGAGGTAACATTTGAGCTGGGGCTTTAAGGATTACCAGTGGAGAAAGGGCAGGGCTTTCCAAGCAGAATGCATAATGCGAGCGAGAACACAGAGCACAAAAGAGCTCTACGTGCCCGGCAACTCTAAGAAGCCCGCCGGCTGTTGCGAAGAGTTCTCGGGGTTAGGCGATCAAGAGAGAAGCAGGGACTATTTTTTTCCTACTTGGCCCTCTTCCCCTGAAGCCCACTGCACAGTGCTGGGCACACACACTGCAGGAGTTCAATAAATACTTGTTGAATTGGGACAGGGTGATCGACTGTGCTGGGAACCAAAGCCTCTGGATTCTTTCTCACGCACCCGTAGTGTGACCTTGGCTAAGTCCCTTTTCTTGGGACTGCAGCTTGCTGCTTAGTAATCCGCCAAGGGTGAGAAAGTGGAGGAGGAGGTTGGCCTGAAGCGTCGGGCTCTTACAGCTCCTGGAATCCCTGATTCGACGCGCGAAGGGCGGGGCGGGGCGGGGCGGAGCCGGCGGCGCGGGCTGCGGCAGGCGGAGATTCAGTTCCTCCTCCGCGCCAGCAGGGGGCACAGGGAGCGGCTTCCCGCCGCCCTTCCCCTCCCTGCGGGCGCCTGGCAGACTGCTGCAGTCGCGAGTGGCGAGCGCGGTGGGCGGGCCGGGTGGCGGCGGCGGCGGCGCTACGCTGGGCTAGGTCGGGCAGCCGCGACGACAGCTGAGGTGGCTGCAGAAGCCACTGAGGCGCTGATTGGGTGGCCTGGAGCAGCCCCTGCGAGCCGCCAGGCGCTCCCCGGGCAGCAGTGGGCCGCGGACAGGTTAGAGTGGGGGCAGGGGCAGGCGCGGGAGCAGCCCCGGGCCGGAGTGGGGAGTCCGAGCCAGGCCATCTCCAGCCATGTCCGACGAGGCGTCAGCCACCACTTCATACGAGAAGTTTCTAACTCCCGAGGAGCCCTTCCCGCTTCTGGGACCCCCTCGTGGGGTGGGCACCTGCCCGAGCGAGGAGCCGGGCTGCCTGGACATCAGCGATTTCGGCTGCCAGCTCTCGTCTTGCCATCGCACGGACCCGCTCCACCGCTTCCACACCAACAGGTACAATCCTCTGCTGAGGGCAGGAGCAAATTTACCGCACCCCTGCCTCCAGTCGGACAACGCCGGCTCCCCCCGATCCTGGCCCTCAGCCTAGGGGCTGTGCGTTCAGTTGCCCCCTCCCCCACCTTTCTCCACCCACCTCTCATTCCCGGGCTCCTTCCCTCTCCCCCTCCCTATTTCACCCCTTCCCTCCGATTTTCCTTTTAGCCGGCATTTTACTCTCTCCCCCCACCCCATTCATCTTCTGACCCAGCTACTCTTCCCTTCCCCCTCCTGCCCCATCTGTACCCTGCGAATCCCAGACCCCCACCCTTGATTTTTAGATGCTTCCCTGTTTCCATCCACCCGCAAAAGTTTAACCCCTTCCAATTCCGGTATGCTACAGAGAGGATTTCGGATGGCTCAAAATCAAAATCAGTCGACGTTTTGAAAGGTGGCACTTTGAAAGCTAGAATATTCCTTTCTCTATTTTTTAAACGTCTTATAGCGCTGTTTCCAACCTCCAACCCGCCTCCCATTTTTTAGTGAAGCTCTAGAAAACCAGATGATTCTCTTTTTTTCCTTTCTCTGTGAACCCTTTGCCCTAGCGCTTTAGGCCCTGCCAAAATGTATAAGCTTAAATCTGGAAGATTCTTTCCTGAAGCACATCCTTTGGTTTGCTCCGCCAGTGGAGGGATGGAGTGAAGCATAGGATGAGCTTGCTTATACAAATTTCTTCAGAGGGTGCATCCTCTAACTAGTTTTATTAGAAGGTAGAGTGTTCTGGAGAATTCTATCATGCAGACATTTGTGTTATATCAAATGTGGGGAATTTGAAGATGTTTTACACACAGCCCCAACCTATAACATAGGTGCATATTATATGTATTCGTGTATGTGCAGGCTCAATCGCTCATGTCACTCTTCGCTACTGCATGGACCATAGCCCACCAGGCTCCTCTATCCATGGGATTCTCCAGGCAAGAATACTGGAGTGGGTCACCATGCCCTCCTCCAGGGAATCTTTCCGACCCAGGGATCGAACCTGAGTCTCTTTAAGTCTCTGCATTGGCAGGCATGTTCTTTACTGCTGAGCTACCAGGGAAGCCTGTATAGGGGCGCACAAACAGGCTGGGGAAGGTGTGTGGAGAAAAAGGGAGGAGGAGGAGAGGCAAGGGAGGAGGGAAAGAGAGAGGGGTTCAGCTATGGAAAATACTGGAGCTGAATTAAGGCAAAGGCATCTAGTTCTGATTTCTGGTCCATTTTACAATATGAGCACAAACAAATCCTTCCACATTCTAATACCTTTTGCATGCTTCCCCCACCAATCCCTTAAATCAATCTACAGAGTTGCTGAGCTTCTACTGAGTACCAGGAATGTATAAAATACGTTTGTTACCTAAAAGAAAGTTATAGTCTGAAAACAAGGTGTTACAGTTAAATAATGATGAAGCTCATCACTGTAATACATTTGAAAAGAAAGTCATGGTAAGTTTGTTTTAACTGTTCCAAATCCTGGTTATAAAAAATGAAGAAACTGGGGCCTAGAGAGAAAAGACTGAGTTCAAGGTCATAAAACCGAGTTTGGCAAAGCCAGGATTACTCCTTTGGAGCCAGTGATGAAACTTGGAACAGAGCTAATGGCTGCAGTGTTATAAATGGTTGTTAGTTTCTTAGACTAACTCACAGAAGCCCAGGATGTGACTAAATGTTACTATGAATGTAACATTTATGAAATCAAGTGTGCTTAGAATTGTTTGCATTGGAAAATAAAAATACTTGTGCACATATTTGATATTTAAGTTTTGCCGCATTGGAGTAAATCATATACACAGGAAAGTTAAATGATCTCAGGATTAGCCTGCTCTGATGATGAGGGCAGGGGAGTGGGGATAGGGGTTAAGTGCTCCCAAAATGTGTGGAGGTGTTGGGGAGTGAAGAACAGTGAATAATACATTTCTTACAGATTGTTCTGTTCTGTTCCTTCTCCTCCTCCCCATTTTCTCCTTGTTTTTCTCCCCCTTGTCTATCAGACCTTGGTAAGGTCAAGGTTGTTTTCCAGAATGAGGTGATGAAGATAGAGGGGGAGGTTCTTGTTCAACCCCATTTTTTCCAAGTTAGCGTTATTTTTTTCTAGTTACTGCCTGTTTTTCAAGACCCCTTCTCCTACCCTGGGCTTCCCTGGTGGCTCAGCAGTAAAGAACCCACCTGCTAATGCCAGGAGACACGGGTTCAATCTCTGGGTCGGGAAGATCCCCTGGAGAAGGAAGTGGCAACCAGCTCCAGTATTCCTGCCTGGGAACTCCAATGGACAGAGGAGTCTGGCAGGCTACAGTCCAGGGGGTCATGAAGAGTCTGACAGGACTTAGCGACTAAACAACAACAACTCCTTTTCACAGGGCTTGGAATGGTAGCAGCAGGTCTAAAGTATCTTGCTCTGCACTCTTCTCAGCTGAGTTTAGGGAAAGTAGAATTAGCAATTCTTAGAGCAGGTGATGTTTCTGCCCCAGGCTACCTTGCTTTTTAAATCTTTTTCCTTCTGGAATGTTCTGCCTTCTTATCCCCTCCTCAGGGTGGCATTTGAGAGGACCATAAGCTTCCAGTCATTTCTTTTCAGAGAGAAGCAAACAGCTAAATCATATATGTGGGAAAAGTTTAGTTTAAGGAGTTCTTTTATTTCAGAATCATATGGGTCACTTTTTTTCTTCACAGCACGTTATTCATCAATTCAAGGAACAATCCAACAATCAGATCTGAATAGTTGAGTACTGATATTGTGTCTTGGGTTTGCTGTGTGCTTAATTGCTCAGTCATGTCCAACTGTCTGAGACTCCATGGACCATAACCTGCCAGGCTCCTCTGTCCATGGGCATTCTCCAGCCAGGAATACTGGAGTGAGTTGCCATGCCCTCCTCCAGGGGATCTTCCCAACCCAGGGATCGAACCCAGGTCTCCCATATTGCAGGTGGAGTCTTTACTGTTTGAGCCACCAGGGAAGCCGTGTCTTGGGTTTAATCATTGTGAAATAAGTCCCATTAAAAATAGAAAGCTTGTCAGTGGGTAGATAATTGATTTACCTTTATCTTGCATCTTCATTGTTACCTGATAACAAAACTGTGGAGATTGTTTAGATGATGCTATTGATAAGGGCCTTGTGATGATGACAGTTTTGTGCCCACTCATTTACTGGACTCTGGGATATCTATGCAGTCTTCATTAACCAAGAGGGTCAAGGCACTATTACTTACGATCCCTAAGTTTGAATGTTTGCTGTGTTTAGAGTCACCTGTCACTTATATTGGTGTGTCACTGGTCTAGGTTCACTGGAAAATAAATTACATGAACATGGCCAACTTCCTGAGAATTCACTTTCCTAGGAGTATCTTTTAGGATTTTATGACCAAGTTGAATTTGTCTGGAATTTGGGGAGAATAAAATAAATTTCAGTAAGCCAAAAAACATTTTTTAATTGAAATGTCAATATGAAATATATATGTATATAGTTTTTAAGGCTTTTTTTTTTTTGGTTTGGAGGATAGAATTTTTCTGATGTAACTGTGGATTTTCTTTCAGCCTTTGTCCACTGTACTTCCATTGTCATCAAATGAAGGATATCCTTTAGCAAATTGAAAAAATTACAGCGATATTGGTAGATCCTATAATTGTGAGATGAAGGAGGTTAATATGAACTACTCAGTGTGTTTTTCTCTTCCTCTTTCAGGAGTACATCAGTACTTTGACATTGAACAATTGTGAAAAGCATGTGGGAGGACAGTGTCTCACTTTGCTACACCCTATTGGCAGGATACAAAATGAACTACGTATTGTATACAGCAGTTAGTTACTCAGTTCTGTGATTTCAGAGCCCCATTTCTAGCCCCATTAACTAGAAAAAGCCCAAGACTACTGGGTGCCTTTTGTTCCACCCACAGTTTTCCTGTCTTGTTAGAAAATTGGAGGTGCAGAAGAGCTGTGAGTTATAGGTGGGAGAACCACATTTCACGAAGTGATATGTTACAGAGGCAGCAATAATTTTATTTAGGGATTTGTTGCAACAAATTGAGGATGGGGATAAGGCTTTGGAGAACTACCCAGGTTAGAAATGTAGATTGGGGAGTAATCAGAACAGCAATTTCAGTAGTGCAATAGGAGTGGAACTGTGGGTTACAAAGGTTGGAAGAATAGAAGAAACTTTTCAATAAATTTAACAGGGAAGGGAAAGGGAGATGTGATGATAATTTGGGGGAAAAAAAAGTGAAAGTTTCTTTGTTTTCTGCCTTGTCTAGTGTTTATTTTCGAAGAATAGGATGTTAGCTCCTTAGAAGAAGCCCACAGGAAAAGGAGAAATAAAAAATACTAGAGCAGGTGGCATGACAAAGAGATGGATGGGATTAACTCAGTAGGCTAAATGGAAGAATTAGCCTTAGAAATATCATGGAATGTTGTTTACTTCCCAAACTATAGAGGGGGTAAGAGAGATGGGTAAGGATCCCAAGACAATTGAAGTTGCTGGGATGAAAGTTGGAAATTTGAATGAGCTGATTAGGGGGTTGTGTCATCTGTTCTAACTTGGGACCCTGATGGCCTTTTGGGCTCCAGAGAGTAGCAGAGGTCAAGGTGGTTGTATGGGAATTCTAGCAGGACGTCAGTGATGAATACACATGATGATAGGGGATTGTTAACTGAGAAAGGATGGCTTTGGAATGACTTTTCATCATTGACAGTAGGACTTGATTCCACAGTGCTCATTGGATACTCATTCTCAGAGGTAATGGTTAGGTCTTCCTGAGAAAGGCTTCAGAAGAATGTATATGATGCATGTACTTTTCTTAATTTTACAAAAATGCCATTGAAAGCCCTTCATCTGTATATTATTGCTGAAATGCCTTGCGGATAAGTCTTCTTGGCTTTTTTGTTTTTTTTTAATTAAAATTTTGGCAGTAAGCCTAGTTACTGAGTTAAACCCCATTTCATGGATTCTTTTCAACATTTTTCTTCTGAGATATGGAGAGAGTGTCCTTTGTGAATAATTGCATGGTTGTGGCTAGGATCTTAGTGTTAGGTAGTTTTCTCTTAGTGGAATAAGATTTAAGGGCTTTGTAAGTTTGAAGAGTTCAGTGCTGAGCGCACGTACATGGTGCTCTTGTGTTACGTGTTTGAAGCCAAAAGAACTGTCTAAAAGCATCACTTAAATTTCTATTATAAAAGCTCATTAGAAAAAATTGTGGGCATATATACAAAACCATAAAGACTACTTATAATCCTTTTCACCACAGATAACAGGTGTCAACATTTTGATGATGTTACCTTTTTTGGCTGTACCATGAGGCTTGCAGGATCTTAGTTCCCTGACCAGAGATTGAACCTGGGCCCCTGGAATGGGAGCACCAAGTTCTAACCACTGGACTACCAGAGAATTCCCTGTTGTTACTATTAATGTTATTATTTTTTTGTACACATATAATTTTAAAAACCAGGATCAAAAAAATAAATAAATAAAAACCAGGATCAAGCTATATATATAAAATTTGTGACCAGGTTATTTGCACTTGTATTTTCTTTTCCAATAAATGGTCCAAAAATATGATTTTAATGATTATAAAATATACTCATTTAATTATTCCCAATGTTTTGGGAGCATTTGTCTCGCCCCTTTTTTATTTGCTATTATAATATTTGGACAAGTTTGTATATACATCTTCTTTTCCAAATTTCTATTTGGGAAAAGGGATAGATTCTTAGCCAAGCAATTACTGAGTCCAAAGGAATGAACCTTTTTAAATCTCTTTATATATACACTACCAAATTGCTTTATACACATATGTACCAAATCTATATATACAGATTATGTCAGTGCCAATATAACACTCCCACTGGCAGTGGATGAAAGTACTTCCTACTTGGTTTTTATCTACATTGTTTTAAAACAACAATAATAATATTTGCATATTAGAAGATAAGAGAATTTTTTGAAAACTCAGAGTGCTGTTTTTCCATTTTGTAAATGACTTTCAAGTATGAGATCAGTTTCCTTGTTGTTAATTAAAAAAAGAAAAGAACAAGGAGCTAAGTCTTCTAAGAATACCCAGAACTTTGTAATATCTATTAAAAGTTACAGATCTGAAACTGAGGAACATCCTGATTTTGCCGTAAGGTAAGAGCACAAAATCAAGCAAATTCCAGACTCCCTTGTCAGTGACCTAATGTTTCAATTATTAAATATGGCATAGTTTTTTTAAAAAAGAGAGTCATTATTACTCATGAAAAAAACACATTTCTACTAAATTTTTGAAGCTGAGAAGAAATTCCTATTAAAACAATTACCTGACAGCTTTTCCTAGTACATGACACAGTGCTTGGCACTTTGAAGATACTGACTAACTAAATGTCTGTTGAGTGTGTGAAAGGACAGAACTTGTAATTGCCATTCAAGGCTTTTTATTGTCCTATTGCATGACTGAAGCAATTAGGTTAATTCTACCAGGTTTGTTGATCTTTTTAAAACATGCGTATACTGCTTACCTAGCAAGCGTGTGATAAAGCTATGTAATATTAAAAGGTATTCTAGGATTCTTAGATGAATTTTGAGTTTTTGCCTATTTATAAAAGTTTGTTGACATCTGCTTTCATATTATGGAACTATACTAGGTTAGCGTGTGTGTTTCAGTGTTTTATGTTGTGTATGTTTCAGTGCTTTAAAATACTCTGCCTTTATCACAAAGGAAAAGGTGCCATAAAATTGTCAGATTGCCCAAATTTTATAAATCAAGAACTTTGGAATTAAGATTAGCTATGTAAAATAAGAGGGGAAATTAAAAAATGAATACATAACTCAAGAAAAAACCTGGATTTAATGAAGGATGAGAAACAACCTAATAATAAGTACTGCTGCTGTTAAGTCACTTCAGTTGTGTCCGACTCTGTGCGACCCCATAGACGGCAGCCCACCAGGCTCCCCCATCCCTGGGATTCTCCAGGCAAGAACACTGGAGTGGGTTCCCATTTCTTTCTCCAATGCATGAAAGTGAAAAGTAAGAGTGAAGTCACTCAGTCGTGTCCAACTCTTAGCCACCCCATGGCCTGCAGCCCACCAGGCTCTGCCATCCGTGGGATTTTCCAGGCAAGAGTACTGGAGTGGGGTGCCGTCGCCTTCTCCAATAATAGGTAAGTAATAGGCTATTCTTGAGGAAGTCATTATTTCAGTACCTTATTAGTATCAGATATACTAACTCATGTCCTAAGGATTAATTTCCTAGGCTACTGCCAAAGCAATGAAGATTATCTCAATAATATAAAGCTAGTGGAAATTTATAAAAGGAAACAGATTTGTAGGTTTCAAGACCAAAAAAAAAAAAAGAAAAATGCATAACCCTGCAACAGATAATACACTTGTTGTTCAGTTGCTCGATAGTGTCCAACTCTTTGAGACCCCATGGACTGCAGCATGCCAGGCATACCTGTCCTTCATCTCCTGGAGCTTGCTCAAGCTCATGTCCATTCAGTCAGTGATGCCATCCAACTGTCTAGTCCTCTGTCATCCCCTTCTTCTGACTACATTCTTTCTCAGCATTAGGGTCTTTTCTAATGAATCTACGTATCAGGTGGCCAGAGTATTGGAGTTTCAGCATCAGTCCTTCCAATGAATATTCAGGAATGATTTCCTTTAGGATTGACTGGCTTGATCTCTTGGCAGTCCAAGGGACTCTCAAGAGTCTTCTCCAGTACAACAATTCAAAAGTGTCAATTCTTTGGTGATTAGCTTTCTTTATGGTCAAACTCTTACATGCATACAGGACTACTGGAAAAAGCAAAATTTTAACTATATGGACCTTGATTGGTAAAGTAATATCTCTGCTTTTTACTACACTGTCTGGGTTGGTCATAGCTTTTCTTCCAAGGAGCAAACGTCTTTTTATTTCATGGCTTCAGTCACCAACTGCAGTGAATTTGGAGCCCCCCAAAATAAAGTCTGTCACTTTTCCATTGTTTCCCCGTGTATTTGCCATGAAGTGATGGGACCAAACGCCATGATCTTAGTTTTTTGAATGTTGAGTTTTAAGCCAGCTTTTTCACTCTCTTCTTTCACTTTCATCAAGAGGCTCTTTAGTTCCTCTTTGCTTTCTGCCATAAGGGTGTTGTCATCTGCATATCTGAGGTTATTGATGTTTCCCCCAGCAGTCTTTTTTCCAGCTTGTGCTTCATCCAGACCAGCACTTCGCATGATATACTCTGCATGTAAGTTAAATAAGCAGGGTGACAGGATACAGCCTTGACGTACTCCTTTCCCAATTTGGAACCAGTCCATTTTTCCATGTCCAGTTCTAACTGTTGCTTCTTGACCTGCATACAAATAATACAGACAAAATATTAATATCCTTACTATATAAAGAACTCTTAAAATCAACAAGAAAAATACTAACACATTGTAAAATGCTGTAGTAAAATAGCTAATAAATATTTTTAATTTTGTTCTTGACAGTAGTCAAAGAAATAAAAATTGATATAAAAAAGTTTTTCTCCTATCAGCTAGGTAAAATTTTAAAAATGAAAATTTCAGTGCTATTAAGGTTGTGAAATGAACACTTTTATAGACTGCTTTAGGGAGTGTAATGGAGAAGGCAGTGGCACCCCACTCCAGTACTCTTTCCTGGAAAATCCCATGGACAGAGGGGCCTGGTAGGCTGTGGCCCATGGGGTCACTAAGAGTCGACTGAGCATCTTCACTTTCACTTTCATGCATTGGAGAAGGAAATGGCAACCCACTCTAGTGTTCTTGCCTGGAGAATCCCAGGGATAGCAGAGCTTGATGGGCTGCCGTCTCTGGGGTCGCACAGAGTCGGACACGACTGAAGCGACTTAGCAGCAGCAGCAGCAGGGAGTGTAAACTTATGTAACATTTCAGAAAGGTACTTGGCTAAGTATACTATCACCCTTAGAAGTGTTCATATTGTTTGATTTAGTAATTTCCTTTCAAGTTACTTATCCTAAGAGATTATATATTTGGATAAATAATTATAAACAAAAAGGTTTCATCTCAGTATTATTTGTAATACCAAAAAATGGAATTTTGAACAGCTAAGTACCTGTTATTGAAGGATAATGTTTAATAAATTATGTTTAATCAATGGACTATATAGGCATTAAAATGTTTTCAAGTAATATAGCTGGGTAAATGTTCAGTATATAATGTTAAGTGAAAATAAATAGGGCACTAATATCTATACACACACAAAACACTGATTGCATAAAAATATACATATGCATGTAGAAAAAAGTACCAAAATATTATGGATCAGTTATTGCTAATTAGTGGAATTATTGGTCATTTTAATCTTATTCGTGACTCCTTTCTTATTCTAACATATTTGCAAAAGTTACTTAAATGTAAGAAACACTTTGAGCTTCTGCCTGTATACTGTGTTGGTACTTTTCTCTGCCCTGCACTGACTGCCCTCTTCCTTTAATAATAATAGCTGTGGATTTCTCTGGTCGTCCACAGTGGTTAAGAATCCACCTGCCACAGAACAACTAAGCCTGTGCACCACAACTATTCAGCCTGCACCCTAGAGCCTATATTCCACAACAAGAGAAGCCACCACAATAAGAAACCCATGCACCACAATTAGAGAAGTAGCCCCCACTTGCAGCAACTAGAGAAAACATGGGCACAGCAACAGAGATCCAGCACAACCTAAAACCAGTAATTAAAAAAAAATAATAATAGCTGCCATGTATTGAGCACATTTTATATCCACTGAGTGCTCTGTATGCATTGTCATATAATGTTCATAGTAACTGCATTTTAAATATGATGACCCAGGCTTGGCGAAGATTTGTTTTGTTTCAGATCAAACAGCAGGCAAATGACAGAGCAAGAATTTGAATTCATTCTGGCTCCAGTCAGATATGAAAGTAGAGAATAGTGTAATGAACCCCATATGCCCATCATGCAGCTTCAGTAATTACATACGGCAGCATACTTTATCTATGCCCCTATCTGTGGCTCTAGTGGTAAAGAACCCACCTACCAATGCAGAAGACCTAAGAGATGCAAGTTCTATCCCTGGGTCAGGAAGATCTCCTGGAGGAGGGCATGGCAACCCACTCCAGTATTCTTGCCTGGAGAATCCCATGGACAGAGGAACCTGGCAGACTACAGTCCATAAGATTACACAGAGTCAGACGACTGAAGCGACTGAACATGCACTCATTCCTCAATCCCTTCCGTATAATTTTGAGATAGGTTCCAGACATACTCATTCGTAAATATTTTACTATACATCTTTACAAGAGCTCTTTTGAAAATAATTATCGTATATTGTATCTAGAAATATGCTCATATTCCTCATAAATGTAATAAATATATCTTGTTTGTAGCTCTGGGAGTTGGTGATGGACAGGGAAGCCTGGCATGCTACAGTCCATGGGGTCACAAAGAGTTGGACACGACTGGGCGACTGAACTGAACTGTTTGTATCTTAAAAAATTGTATGGATTCTGTAGTTTCTGTTGTGATTGACTTTGTGTCGTTTTTAAGGTGGAACTTAACTTCCTGTGGAACAAGTGTGGCCAGCTCAGAATGCAGTGAAGAACTGTTTTCATCCGTTTCTGTTGGAGATCAAGATGATTGCTATTCCCTATTAGATGATCAAGAGTTCACGTCTTTTGATTTATTTCCTGAAGGGAGTGTCTGCAGTGATGTCTCTTCTTCTATTAGCACATACTGGGATTGGTCAGATAGCGAATTTGAATGGCAGGTAGGTTTTTTTTTTTCTTATATTGCCATTATTACTCCATAAGTAGAAGTATGAATTTCTGTTTCGGGTATTTTCATTTCTACCTCAAAGTAAATTTCTTCCAATTTTTGTTCAGTCCTAAAGATTCTATGACAGCATTAAGAATTAGAAGAAATATGTATCCTTTATTTTTACTAATGTACCTTTTAGGCTTCTCATGCTGCAGGTAACCTTTTGTACATTTTCATGTAATTTAGTACTTGTATAATGTTCTTGTTAATATATATATCATCAATACCTTTCTATGCATTAATCCAAGCAAATTTTCTCTTTAGTAATAAATGGCCTTCATGTCCTTATAGGTATAATAATTTTACACCAGGGTCATATTATATATAAGATCACAAACCACTCCATAATACATAATTTTTCATTGTTGTCAGGAATATAATTTCTCATTTTGTTTTCTCTTCATATGTAGAGATGTTTTCCACCTAACAGTGTTTTTTCTTCTCTGGCACATTATAACACAAAAAAATGGCTTTGTAGCAAATTACTGTCATTATGAGGCAGCATTTCCAAACAGTCCTTCAGAAAATGTAGATCACGTTATTGCAACATCCATTTTCTGATTGTAAAAGAGAATAACAACAACAGAAAAGACAATAACATTTGAAGAAGCTTTCCTTGCATACAGCAACTGTTATATTCAGTGTATGCTTGAATATTGCCTTCTAGATACTTGAAATTGTTGTACAAAAGAAGAATCAAACATTTTATTTCAAAAAAAAATTATTAAAATATAAAATAATACCGAATGGCATAAAATTAAAAATAAGTCTCCAAGTCCAACTCTGCTGTGGTTACCACCATTAAGAGCTTATACAGATACAGTATGTTTGCACAGTGTTAAAAAGGCACACAAAGGGACTTCCCTAGCAGTCCAGCTGTTAAGACTCTGTGCTTCCACTGCAGGGGTCACAGGTTTGATCCCTGGTCACCTCTGCTGTTTCAACTACTTTATCTCATTCTTTTCAATAACTGAAGCATAATTTAATCATTTCCCTAATAATGAATATTTAGGTTGATTTCAGTTTTTTTCTAGTTATAAACAATACTATGCTGAAAAATAAGAGGTTTTTAAAGAAGAAGAAATAATCTGCTGCTGCTGCTAGGTCGCTTCAGTCGTGTCCAACTCTGTGCGACCCCATAGACGGCAGCCCACCAGGCTCCCCCGTCCCTGAGATTCTCCAGGCAAGAACACTGGAGTGGGTTGCCATTTCCTTCTCCAATGCATTAAAGTGAAAAGTGAAAGTGAAGTCGCTCAGTCGTGTCCGACTCTTTGCGACCCCATGGACTGCAGCCTACCATGCTCCTCCATCCATGGGATTTTCCAGGCAAGAGTACTGGAGTGGGTGCCATTGCCTTCTCCAGTTATAAATATGATTTGGATAAAAAATGTTAAAAATTGAGATAAAAGGTACCATTTTAATAATTCTATAATTCAGAAATTTTAATATATTCACAATGTTGTGCAACCACCACCATGTCTAAGTCCAGGATATTTACATCACTCCAAAAGAAACCCATACCTGTTAGTGAATAGTCCTAATTTCCCTCTGTCACCTGGCAACCACTCTTCTACTTTCTCTATGGATTTACCTGTCTGGACATTTAATATAAATGTACTCATGGAAAATCCCATGGACGGAGGAGCCTGGTGGGCTGCCGTCCATGGGGTCGCTAGGAATCAGACACGACTGAGCAACTTTTTCACTTTTCACTTTCATGCATTGGAGAAGGAAATGGCAACCCACTCCAGTGTTCTGGCCTGGAGAATACCAGGGACGGGGGAGCCTGGTGGGCTGCCGTCTATGGGGTCGCACAAAGTTGGACATGACTGAAATGACTTAGCATCAGCAGCAGCATGTAATATGTGGCCTTTTGTGTCTGTGGTCTTTCACTGTTTTCAAAGTTCATCCATGTTATAGCACATAAGAGTATATTTCATTCCTGTCTTAAGTCAGCTCAGGCTCCTGTAACAAATATCATTGATGGGTGGTTTAAAAAACAAACACTCGTGGTTCTGGAATCTGAAAGTCCAAGATCAGAATGCCATCATGGACAGGTTCTGGTGAGCACACTCTTCTTGGCTTACAGATGCTGTCTTCTGCAATATCCTCTTTTGGTTCCCTTATAAGGTCACCAATCCCATCACAAGGGCTCCACCCTCATGACGTCTTATAAACTTAATTACCTCCCAAAGCCCCATCTTCAATATCACATTGAGGATTAGGGTTTCAAGATACCGATTTAGGGGGTGACAAGCATCTAGTCCATAGCAGTTTCTTTCTATGACTGAATATTCCATTTTATGGATACATCACTTTTTGTTTAATTCATCATCAACTGAGGGATTATTTCCACTTTGGAGCTATTTATGAATAATACTAATATGAACATTCAGGTATAAGTTTTCATATGGATTTTTATTTTTAATTCTCTTGAAAATACATTGGGAGTTGCTGGGCCATGTGATAACTTTATGTTCACTTTTTTGGGAAACTGCCAAAATGTTTCCCAAAGTGGCTGTACCATTTTACATTTCTACTAGCAATACATGAAAATTCCAGTTTCTCCACTTCCTTTCCAACACTTTATATTGTCTGTCTTTTTTTATTACAGCCATCCTACTATGTCTTACACATAGTGATTTTGATTTTCATTTCTCTAATTACTAATGATGTTGAGCATCTTTTCTTATCTTACTATTTGTGTATCTTCTTTGGGAAAATGTCTTTTCAAATCCTTTGCCCATTTTTAAGTTGTGTTGTTTTTTATTATTGAATTGTAAGAATGCTTTATACGTGATGACTACTAGACCCTTATATACATGATTTGCAAGAATATTTCCCATTCTTTGTGTTGTTTTTTCACTTGATTGTGTCTGTTCGTTTGATATAGTGTCCTTTAATACACAAAAAAATTAAATTTTAAAGAATTCCAATTTATATTTTCTTGAGTTCTGTGCTTATCATGTCATATTTTTAAAACCATCCTTTAATCCAAGATCATGCAAATTTTTTCATCTGTTTCCTTCTTAGAATTTTATAGCTTTAATTAGTTCCTACATTTTAGGTCTTTGATCCTTTTGAGTTACTTTTTGTATATGGTATAAGGTAGGAGTTCCAGATTCATTATTTTGAATGTAGAAATCCAGTTGTCCCAGCACCACTTATTGAAAAGACTGTATTTTTTTCCTTATCTAATGGTCTTGGTACCTTTGTGGAAATGAATTGGTCATAGACATATATAGGTTTAGTTCTGGACTCTTGATTGTATTCCACTGATTCATATAGCTATCTATGGCAAGATATTCTTATCCTTATATTTTGATGACTCTAGCTTTCTGATTTGAAATCAGAAAGTATGAGTTCTGCAACTTTGTTCTTTTTTTATCAAAATTCAGGATCAGGTTGTCACTTGTTCAAAAAGGGAAGTTCGAATTTTGATAGAGATTTCATTGAATCTGTAGATCAATTTGGGAAATGTTGCTATCTTAATAGTATTATTAAATATTCCAGTCCATAAACATGGGCCAGAATGTATTTAGGCCTTCTTTAATTTCTTTCAGTGATTTTTTAAATAGTTTTCTATGCTTAATTAGGTCTTTTGTTCCTTGGTTCAGTTTATTCCTAAACATTTTATTCTTTCAATATAGTTGTAAATGGAGTTGTTTTCTTAATTTCATTTTTTGGATTATTCACTGCTAGTGTATAGAAATACAGTTGTGTTTCATATATTGATTTTGTATCCTGCAACTTTGCTGAACTCATTTTTAATAATATTTTGTGTATAGATTCTTTAGGGTTTTCTGTATTTAAGATCATGTCATCTATGACTATATAGTTCTGTTTTTTCCTTTCCAATCTGGATACTTTTTTCCTTGCTTAATTGCCCTGACGAGATCTCTAGTACAATGTTGAAAGAGAGAAGATCTAGATACCCCTGGCAAAAGCAGGCATCCTTGTTTTTTTCCTTATCTTAGGTGAGAAGCTTTGTCCTTCACTATTGAGTATATTAGCTGTAGGTTTTTCACAGATGTTCTTTTTTGTCATATTGAGGTATTTCCCTTTTATTCCTAGTTCTATGTTTTTAATATGAAAAGGTGTTAGATTTTGTCACATGTTTTTTCTGCATGTCTGTTGAGATGATCATGCAGTTTCTTCTCTTCTGTTACTGTGATGTTGTATATTGATTTCTAATAATGATTCACCCTTGCATTCCTGGGATTAATCGTAATTGCTCATGGTATATAATCCTTTTAAATTGCTGCTGGATTGGATTTGCTATTATTTTGTTGAAGATTTTTGCATCGGTAGTCATAAGAGATATTGGTCTGTAATTTTCCTTTCTTGTGATGCCTTTGTATCACTTTGCCTCACACAGTGAATTGGGCAGTGTTCGCTTTTCTTCTGGATAAGATGCTGTAATAAAAAATTTTCATTTAACGTATAAACTTTTTTGTGATATTTAAATTATTCATTTGATGACTACATAATATTCCTGGTACTAGATATTCCAGAACTTATGAAACCATTCCTCTATTCATATCTGTTTCAGTTTTTTTCTATTATAAATAATAAAGTGGTGTGCATTTTTGTTTATATATTATACCTTTTGTATTCTTCAGTGCCTCATTTAAAAAAATTTTATTGAAGTATAGTTGATTACAATATTGTATTAACTTCTTCTCTACAGCAAAGTGACTCTGTTATACACACACACACTCCCAGATATGTATATATTCTTTTCCATTATGGTTTATCACAGGATATTGAATATAGTTCCCTGTGCTGTACAGTAGGACCCTGCTATTTATCCATCCCATATATAATACTTTGCCTCTGCTAATCACAAATTCTCATTCTTTGTTCCTCTACTTCCCACTGTCTTGTTTTTTTGAAGTGCACACTTTGTATTTAATATCTGACTACAAGGATTTTTAATAAAGTGTAAGCAGATGGAGTTCTGATAATTCTGAGAAATATATTATTATTTTTGCTTATTTCATGTGACTTATTTAGAGTTCTTATCATCCATAATGTTGCAAAATGGCAGGCGTTTTAAAATCTTAATTGCTGACTTCTTCATTCATTTTATGAGTGGAGTGGAAAACTATCCCCAACCACTCACCATTAATGCGCACGACTGACTACAACATTGAAACAAACTAAGGCCTGCCTTAGTAATGTGTTTTCCCACTTCTGAAATTGGAGTGTAGGTACTCTGTTACCATGGATATTTGCTGTTTAAATATGCTGAAAGGTTTATAAAGCTCTCTTGTCTTTGTGAGATCTCATAGTGATGAATAGTAAATTACCTAGAAGATAATTACAAATTATGTGTTAGGATTAATATAGACTAAAAATCATTGACTGTAGTTAAAAAATTCATATTACCTCTGTTGTGATTAAAATCTACATATGTTTAAATCTTTCTTCTAAACAGATGTTTCAGTTACTACTAAAATAAATATAAATGATTCATAGATTCTCTCGGAAGAGAAATGCTAACTACCTGATAAGGCAGGATTTTAACCTTAGAATGAAAAGCATCTTAGCATTTGAAGTTGCATCAAAGCATTTTGCCTTGCACTTAGTTTTCTTTGCTTGCAGTCCTTTTATTGTTAAAGATATATTTGACTAGTCTTAAAGCTTGAGAAATTATTTTATTGTTGAGCAGGAAAGCATAGAAAATTTAGAAAGTGAGTAATACAGCTGTCATGCTTGAAACCTAGAGGTGCAATTTGAAATTGCACATCAGCTGTTACAGAAATGAGCTTACTCATAAAATTTTGCTACATGCTACAGAAAATATGGCAGAAGTTTGATTTAATTCTCCTTGTCACAATTACTGATTCTAATATAAATATACAAAATATTGTTGTCTATGAAAAATATGAGAGTTATTAACCATTTTGACTCTGAAATATATTCAGTTATAAAATAGAAAATTGCCGCTCTAATAAATACACAGGAATCCGTACAGTAAATTCTTCTGTACATCTGCAGCTGTAATCCCATGTCTCCAATTGGCTACTTGACATCTCCACTTGAATGACCTTATTATTTAATGCTAACCCATTATCTGGTGCTGAATCCTTAATCAGTAATGCAACTTCCAATTACTGTGTTTTCATGGAGGGAAAAAAAGACTGCTTTGTGACATGTCTTATATTGTATTGAAAAATGATAATGGTAATTTCAAAGAACATTTGTACTTGGTTTTCTCATGATCACTGCAAACTCACCATACCCCAAATTGCCTTCTTCTCTCATTCCAAACTACCTGCAAGGCAGGACAGTCTGATATAGTTGAAAGTTCTGGACTTGTGTCCTGATTTGGATGCTGCCACTAACCGTATGACCCTCCCTGGATATCATTTTTCCCTTACTTATAAAATGAGGTGTTGGACTAGATCTATATAACATTACTTCAGGTCTCTTGCCATAAAAAAATGAGATCTTTAAGGGTTGTGTGTTAACCTGGATGGGTTGTATGACTGTGAAATGTTGCCAATTTTCTTCTGGTCTCACGGATATTTGACTATTGTGTGCCGTGTGCTTAGTCCTGTTTGACTCTCTGCAACCGCATGGACTATGGCCCACGAGGCTTCTCTGTCTGTGGAATTTTCCAGGCAAGAATACTGGAGTGGGTTGCCATTTTCTACTCTAAGGGATCTTCCTGACCCAGGGATCGAACCTGAATCCCTTGCATTGGCAAGTGGATTCTTTACTGCTGCATCACCTGGGTAGCCCCAGTTGATTATTATCCTTATCTGTTCAGTTATCAAATAATCTTGTAAATTGTATTTCATTTGAAAATTTCCCTATCTGTTCCCATTTTTCTTTCTGTTTTTGCTTATCTTAGTCCAGGTCCAAATCACAAAAAGAGCTTCCTAATTCCAGTCTTTACTCTATTTTGTTCCCATACTGTATTTTATTAAAATATTTATTTACTTATTTATTTTTGGCTGCACTAGGTCTTCATTGCTGGGTGCGGGCTTTCTCTAGTTGCAACGAGCAGGAGCAACTCTTCGTTGAGGTGTGCAGGTTTCTCATTGCATTGGCTTCTCTTCTTGCAGAGCACAGGCTCTACAGTGCGAGGGCTTCAGTAGTTGTGGTTCTTAGGCTCTAGAGCACAGGCTCAGTGGTTGTGGCACACAGCCTTAGTTGCTCCAAGGCATGTGGGATCTTCCCAGACCAGGAACTGAACCCATGTCCCCTGCATTGGCAGGAGTATTAACCACTGAACCACCAGGGAAGCCCCCATACTGCTTTTTAACTCATCTTCTTTCCAGACCAATTTCATTATTACTTCTTCTATTTAGAAATGTTACTGGCCTACTTCTTTATATCATATAACAGCTTTGGTTCATTTGTAAAGCTTTTAAATCCCTAGCACTGATTTTGTTTTAATTATATAGGTCTTCTTAATCTCATCCTGTGTTGGTTTTTGTTTTCTCTTCTACCTATGGTTTTATTATTCTCTTTACGTGAATGCCTCTTCCTTTACCCCAAGCTGTCATTATTAGAGACTAACATGTGAAACTTAACCCAGCCACTTAAGCAACATGAAATATTCTCAGAGTTTATGTTCCTTTCTTTTTAAAACCATGGCAAGGTACAGAAAAAAGGACACACTTCAACTTATTGAGTATCACCTATGTGCCAGGCATGTTACCTCATATAATCTCTCAACAGTCCTTTGAGATGGATGATAGTAACCACAACTTACTGAAGACTCTGAGGCTCAAAGAAGGGAACTAACGTCTACAAGATCACACAGCTAGTAAGCAGTGGGGCTGGGATTTGAACTCTGGGATCTTTTACTTCTCCCCAGAAAAAAAAATGGCCAAAGGACCATTAATTGCCTGTTTTTTACCACCCACCCCCCAACAACCATGTAAACAGAATTAAAGGGACAAATTAAAATGCTTAGCATGTAGTCTGGCACTTAACAGATATTTGCTAAAGATTTAGATGAAATTTTTTCTTATGTTTTGAGAGTATAGATATTTTGGAAGTTCCTTTTTCTACCTAGTTTATCAAAGTAGTTTGAAGTAGGGGAGGCCTTTCATCTGATAAGGAGTGCCTCATTTTGTTTTAGGAACCCCAGGAGGATCTTTAACATAGTAATGTTGTGATTTGAAGTTTTTCAAAGGGGAAATAGCAAAATGTTTTATTGATGTTAAAAACGGGAAAAGATGGCCTTTGTGCATGCATTCAGCAATGTTCTTAATACTGACTATTACACTGACATTTGGGCTAAGGGTGAATAATTCAAGCAGTGTTAGTTAATGAGATTTTGAAGGAAGTCATAGATTGTTGGATGTCACTTATGTACTTGGATTCATCAATGACTATCAAAGTAAAAATGTTTTTAAGGGGGAATAGCTAATTTAGATAACTTCATTGTAAACATGATCACCTTGCAGAGTGATCCACCCCCTTTTTGTGGCTTCATACATCTCTTCTATGCAATTGACTCCCTGGTGTCTGTCCCCTAGTAGTTCTCTAAGCTTTAGTCTTGTAGCTTCAGTTTGTTGCTAGGTATTTCCATTGATGACTTGTCATCTCAAACATGCATTTGTTGTTCGTTATGTTGTATAATTATATGTTTGTGCTACTGTGTTATCTTTCCAAGTAGAATATAAAGTTGTTGTGTAAGGACCATGACTTAGACTCCTTTGGATTCCGTGTACCTGTTACAGTGCCATGGATACGTATTCACAACGTATTTTAAATTATTTTAATTGTCTTGAGGTTATTAATACAGTCATGAGGACAAGGGACATGATTTATTTGTCTTTGTTTTGAAATTATATCTACCACAGTGTCTGGCAAAGAGCCAGATAGTGGCAGATCACTCAGGTTTCTTGAGATAGAGACTAATGCTTCTTATTCATTATGCAGTGTGGGCCCTAACCTGCATTCACATGAATTTAAAACCTTAATGATGAGCGATTCTTAAGTTAGCATTTTAATAAGCTTCGATTGTGATTTTAAGCTTTTGGAAAATACTGCTCATTGAATGACTGCATATAAAAAGAGTATGATGTTGCTGCTTTGTCTAAAATAAGAGTGGATCAGAGTTAATGTCTTCTGATTCAGTATTTGTCATTAGTCTTTTATTAAAGTAATTTTTAGTCAATATGAAACATGGCATTTAAACTCTTGCTTTTAATTTTTCTTTCCCTACCTTCTCCTTATTTTTATAAAGTTACCTGGCAGTGACATTGCCAGCGGGAGTGATGTACTTTCTGATGTCATACCCAGTATTCCAAGTTCACCTTGCCTGCTTCCTAAAAAGAAAAACAAGCACCGGAATTTAGATGAACTTCCTTGGAGTGCAATGACAAACGATGAGCAGGTAGAGATCTTGACATTCTTAATTAAAAGCGTATATGCTTGGGGCTAGTGCACTGGGACGACCCAGAGGGATGGTATGGGGAGGGAGGAGGGAGGAGGGTTCAGGATGGGGAGCACATGTATACCTGTGATGGATTCATTTTGATATTTGGCAAAACTAATACAATTATGTAAAGTTTAAAAATAAAATAAAATTTAAAAAAAAAATTAAAAAAAAAATAAAATAAAAAATAAAAAGTTCCAAAACACACACACACACACACAAAAAGTGTATATGTGGAGAATATGTGAAGTTTCATTTATTGTCTAATTTAAAGCTACTGGATTAATGTGGATTGCTTAGTAAATATGAATTTGAGCTCTAATTGTTTTGCAGGGAAAAATATAAGTGTTTCTGATACTTAAACATATTATAAGTTGCACACTAAAAGATCAGAGGTTTTGGCATTGATATTATTTATTATAATTTTTCATCATATAGGTGGAATATATTGAGTATCTGAGTCGTAAAGTCAGTACTGAGATGGGTCTTCGGGAACAACTTGATATTATTAAAATAATTGATCCTTCTGCTCAAATCTCCCCTACCGACAGTGAGTTTATTATTGAACTTAACTGTCTCACAGATGAAAAACTGAAGCAGGTATGTAAAGAAAATACAGATTCTACAGCTATTAAAAATACCATTGTTTTATAACATGTATACTTGAAGCAGTTCAGTTCAGTAGCTCAGCTGTGTCCAACTCTTTGCGACCCCATGGCCTGCAGCACACCAGGCCTCCCTGTCCACTGCCAACTCCCGGAGTTTACTCAAACTCATGTCCATTGAGTCGGTGATGCCAACCAACTATCTCATCCTCTGTTGTCCCCTTCTCCTCCTGCCTTCAACCTTGCCCAGCATCAGGGTCTTTTCCAATGAGTCAGTTCTTCGCATCAGGTGGCCAAAGTATTAGAGATTCAGCATCAGTCCTTCCAATGAATATTCAGGACTGATTTCCTTTAGGATGGACTGGTTTGATCTCCTTGCAGTCCAAGGGACTCTCAAGAGTCTTCTCCAACACCACAGTTCAAAAGCATCAGTTCTTCAGTGCTCAGCTTGATTTATAGTCCAACTCTCATATCCATACATGACTACTGGCAAAACCATAGCTTTGATGAGGTGGACCTTTGTTGGCAGAGTAATGTCTCTGCTTTTTATACTTGAATAGTCATATATAAATATATAGATAATTAAGGTCAAAATCACTGCTGTGAAATGTAATATTAGAACATGTGGTTTTAAGAGATTTTATGTATATCTCATGTGGCCATACCTTTCTGGGATCATTTGGATATAGAACCTACTTTCTAGTTATATAGGATTTGAAATTTGACTTCACAATTTAAGGAGTTGTTATGCTAAGGTATAGATTTATTCTAATAACTCATCTTACAAAAGACCAGTGGACAGAATCAAAATATTATTGAGAGCTGTACTTGAGTGAACATTTTAATTTTTTGTATTTGTCATCATTTATGAAAAATTTCTCTCATTTCAGTGTTTCTCTCAACAGACAAACTATATAATTTTTTACATTCCAGCCCATTTTTCACTAGTATGGTAAATTGATGCCTTGCATTTGAAGACAAGTATTATGGGCCCCTACCTAAGATCTAGGAAACACTCTAATATAATTAGCAGCATACTTAAGTGGCAACCTTTTAAAAAATGCCTACTCTTATCTATTTTATTGTTAGTTTCTGTTTCTAGTGTTATTTTCTTACACTCCTAAATTCTGGAAGCTAGTAGCTTATCATTTACTGCTTATATTTTATATACTTAAAAAAATCTAGCTTCATAACATTTATTCTAGAATTTTGAACACCAGAATTTTTCTGGTACTTGTTTCTACATTTAGAGATTTCTTTTGTCTTTCTGGTCAACCTATATGCACCTGTAGCACTTTTGACAATCTTTAAGTACAATATTCTTCTTTTCTCCATTATTTTGAGGGCAGAACGTCAAGGTACAATACTAACCAGTTTTTGTCTGTCTGTTCCAAGGTCAGAAACTATATCAAGGAGCATAGCCCTCGCCTACGGCCCACAAGAGAGGCCTGGAAGAGAAGCAACTTTAGTTGTGCAAGCACCAGTGGAGTGAGCGGTGCCAGTGCCAGTGCCAGCAGCAGCAGTGCCAGCATGGTCAGTTCTGCAAGCAGCAGTGGGTCCAGTGTTGGAAACTCTGCTTCAAACTCCAGTGCCAACATGAGTCGAGCACACAGTGACAGCAACTTGTCTGCAAGTGCAGCAGAGCGGATTCGGGATTCAAAAGTAAAACGTCTAATCAATACAAAACTTTACCTTTCAATATTAACATTAGTATTCCTTCATATACAGTTCTTGAAGAGTTAAAATTATCCTGCTCTATAGATGCCTGTGGGTTTTTATTTTAATTGAGCAAGCAGGATTCTCTGCTGTTGAACAAAGCCCTCTGCATTGAGTGCTTTGAAATGCTGTTTTGACCCACAGCCATATTACCTTCAATTTTATCTGATTTTTGTGTCTGTTTTAAGTAAGATAAATTGATGGAAATAATGAGTGAGTCTCAAGATTGCAATACTGACTGCAACTTACTATTAAGCAGATCTCACTAGGTTGCTGATGTTGCTGTCTATTAGCTCCTAAAATGTCCTATATGTCTTGTATGTGTGTGTGTGTTAAATGTTTTCTTAAAGTTTTAACCATGAATGTTTCTTTGTAGCTCTTTTTTAAATGTAATAATGCTTTCTCTAATTTCTGACTACTCTTTTCACAGTTGAAAAAACTCTGTATAGTATTTTTGGACGCATAAAAAATAGAAAGTTTAAATGTATATAGCATAGTTCTGTTATGCTTAGTGGGAAAGTTCGGTTCCTTGCAGTGGTGACAGTGTGGAGCTAACTTACAGATGATAAGGGTATCTCTATAACTCTTGGGAACCCAGTGGTGACTTTTCCTGGAAAGTGATTCTTTACTTGGTTCTTAACCAAAGTAGCAGAAACATAGCCAGCTTTGTTGGTTGCCAAGGGTTTCCTCTGTGTATGTGGTCATTCTTTTTTGGCATCAGTTCACCAGTGGCAAGAAATAGAGTACCCACTGGGTTTCTAATGGGCTTAAAAGATGGCATTTGCTTAATATGAAAAAGACATGGTTCTTTCCCAGCCATTGTAAAATTGCTAATGCTTTTGAATGAAAGGCACCTTCAAAGAATAAGCATTAGAGATTTTGACAGTGTTCTCTACATTTGTTTTCATTATTGTTCACTGCATGTTTCCTCTGCACTGACACCAGTGTACCTTAATTTGATATAAAAAAGCCTTAGAAATGATTGGTTATCCATAACTAGTCAAATGATCAAGTTTCAAACCTTCCTAATCAGATTTCCTAGTCAAATACCATAAATATAGAATCTTGAAAAATTGTTTTCATGTCTAAGCTAATGGCTCACTTACTAGAACCAAGATTGTACTGCAGAGGAATTTGAACATATCTATTCAGAAAATATCGAATTTGATCCATACTTTGGGGTGGGTATGCCAGAACTGAACCTCACTGATTTAGAATTTTTTATTTTGACAGAAGCGATCCAAACAGCGGAAGTTACAACAGAAGGCCTTACGCAAGAGGCAGCTGAAAGAGCAGAGGCAGGCTCGGAAGGAGAGGCTCAGTGGGCTCTTCCTTAATGAAGAAGTGCTGTCCTTGAAAGTGACTGAGGAAGACCATGAAGCAGATGTAGATGTTTTGATGTAATAAGGGTGAATTTATCAGCATTGTTTCTAAGCATTATTCTATCCTTATTTGTTTACATGCATCTTGACCAAACTTTTGGTTAGGGCTGTGCTGACGTACCGTTCATAATTTAGGTCTGTGGTTCTCAGCAGATGGTCCTCGGACCAGTAGCTTCAGCATCACCTGAGAAGTTATTAGAAATGCATACTCTTGGGTCCCACCCCAGGCCTAGTGAATCAGAAATGCTGGGGGAGGGGCATAGCATTGTGTTTCAACAGGTACCAGGTTATTCTGCCACACACTCTAGTTTTAAGAACCACTGATTTAGTAAATGTTTTGACTATTTAAACTTCAGAGTGGTTAAGTGGGCTTTTTCAGATTAGTACTTTAACAGTTTAGGAGATTTCAAGGTACTGCTGACAGATAATTTATTATGTCAGTATAGAATGTGTAGAGATCATAATTCAGTTTCTTCTTAATGTTATGATTTCTTAGTTTTTCTGAAGGGCCATAGCATAATTCTCAATTCCTAGTGGACGTCTTTTTTTTGAGGTTGTAGGGATAGAATGTGGATTGCTGTTTACAATAGTGCCTTCATTAGGTTTATTTGTTTTCATTCATTTTAACTCAAATGTGTAAAAAATAGGCCCTAACATCTTAGGTTTGTTTTTTTGACTTTGTGTATATTCAGAATCCTTTCTGCAAGTGATGACTACTGAGAAAATAATGTTACTAGTAGCTGAATTTTAGACTTAATGCTACATTGATTAATATTCAAATGGAAAAATCCAGCAAGCAAAACAACCAATTCTACTTTTCACTGCTTTTTGAAATTTTAGGCTGTGAAACTGTCTTAAAGGCAAGAAACATCTCTGTCAAGTTCTTTTTGTAGGTTTTTTTATTTTCAGCACAGCTCTAATTTTTAAATATTTGGTGTAACAGCTTTATGGCATGTGAATAAGTTAATGTTCAAAATTAACTCAAGAAACCCTTACAGTTCTGCTAAACTCTATAAATCGCTAGAAATACACTGAGCAGTGAGATATTTAAAAACCTTTGCTTCTTGGCTACTAATAGTACTCTAATTTTAAATGTGAAATCATAGAGTCTCTAAATGTTTTCGTGAAGAGTTTGTTATCATGAACATTATAAGTAGTGTGATTCCTTTTATTTTCCCACACATCTTTAAACATTCACACGGGTTAAAGAAAATTGAAACTGATACTACTGACAATCAAGCTGCTTTCTGACTTTCATAATTTTCTTTTTATTGTGGAAACTTGGGAGGTAATCATGATTTTGTAGGATGAGTTGTCAATATTTTTTTAAACTCTAGAGTCAGAGGTTGATAGATTCCTACCTTTTTTACACTGTATCATATCAAGTAATCCATTAAAAAGATTAACAACATAGATCCTTAATTCTCAGCTGTGAATTCCTAATTCTCAGCATAACCTTTGCTTACAATCATATGTTTTGAAATTTTGACTTTATTTTGGTTCCTCAAAAGTTAAAGAATTGAAACTAAAGGAAAAATTGATATATTGCAGCTTTACTGAGGTCTGTGGTATGGTTGTAACATTTTGAAGACTACTAAATTCATACTTTAAAATTTTACTGAAATAACAGTATATATGTGTATATGGTTGTCAGTTGGAGTATTCCCTCTAACGTTCCCCTTACCCCCTCTTTAGTGCTTCTGACTAGCTTAGAGGGCCCAAAGAGAGCTTGGGGATAAATCCCAGAATACTCTTGAGGAGGATTGAAAGGGTCCACCTTGTTGTGTTTTCCCTTCTAAATACAGAAAGAATAAATAGAAGAGCAAATACAGCTGAATTCTCTACCTGCTCTTAGCAAAAGCAAAATTCCAGGGAATGACTGCCTGTTCTCTTTAGTTACTCTTCAAGGAAAACAGGCCCCTTTTGGAGACCATAGAGCAGCATGTATCTGTTAAATACTTGGAAACAATTTACTTGACAGTGACCAGTAAAAGAAGATCCTAATAAGACCAATTCCTCTACTCTCCCAATAATCGCAGTCTTATTACCATAGATTTACCTTAAGTCACTGTTAAACAAGTTTACCAAAGTGCCACAAAGCCAATTTTTAAAGTTTATAAAGGTTTGAGTGTTTATAGTAAAGTACACCATAAAGTGTTGTGCAAATCCGGATGCACAGTCTTTATGGTATCATAAATTAGAGATAGCTCAGTAAGGTGGCTTGGAAGAGATTGAAATAAAGAACAGAAAAAAAATTTAAGCAATTTGTGTTTGCTTATGATTAAAGAGGGAGATTACAAAGTCTTTCTCTACCTACGCCCCACCCTCCCGCCCAAATAAAACAACAGAAAAAGACAAAAAAATTCTTGTCTTTGTTAATGTGCTATACTTTTTTTTGGTTTTAATGCCTCATGTAGATAATTCAGGTTTGAATTATTTCTTTCTTAGAATAAATAATAAATTTAGTCTGATCTCTTTCTAAGTGCAATTTAAAACAAATCCAACTCAATTTTTTTCTTTAAAAGTATAAACCTCGACTAACCAATTAATAAAAATGTAAGACTTATTTGCTCCATTGTCAGTTCTCAACTGTAGAGAATTGACATTAGAGCAAATAAGTCTTTCCCTTTAAAAATAAGCCTTGTTACATGAGGGCATGATTAAAAAATAAGACTTCTTAATTAAGGGCATAATGAAGTCACATCACATTTATCCAGAACATGTTATTAGGGATCTTGTGTGTATGTCAATTATATTTCAACAAAACTGGGGAAAAGAGACCTTGTAGAAGTCTGTCAGTCCCTACCACAGGTTTTAAAAGTGCAAACCTTGAGTTTAAACAAAATGATGCGTTTTTTCCTATATTTTTGCAACTGAGTTTAAGTGAGGCAATGTAGTATAATGTGTAGTGAAGTACAAAGGACTTTATACTGTTCTTCTGTCCCAAGAAGAACTTAGAGTAAAATAACTTTATTTTTTGAGACTTGTCTCATTTTTAGTTAAGTGGTGGCTGTTTTGTCCATTTTGTCAGTCCTTTGGGTTAACTAGATATTGCTGAATTAATGCCAGAAACTGATTTGAAATTTGATGACTCTGTGGATTGGATAGACATCTCATTTTATTTAGCTCTTAGAAGTGCTAAAACCCCTCATAAAGGAAAACTTTTAAGAACTACTATATAAAGGTATCCAGATTCTGATGAGCTTTAAAAATTGTGAAATTTATCAAATGTCTTCATATTTAAGCCAAAAATGTTAGTTCATGACAAATAGAAAAGTCTTGTTCCCAGGATTCTCTAGTGTAGAGTCTTTTGTTTATAGCTTCCTGTGCCTTAAAGGTGAACTCTATACTTTTCGTCAACATTAGGCTTTTCCAAATTCAAAAGTAATCTAAATGTTGTAATTAATTTTATAAAATGCCCATGCTCTTGGATATCAGTAAGCAAAGGCATTATATCGAACTAATCAATGATAATAGAGTACATAAAGAAAACCTTCAGATCTTAAGTTTCACTTATATAACTTGATTTTTGGCCCAGCTAGGTCATAGAACATTGAAGTCATCTAAAGTATAGTTTTGGAGAAGGCAATGGCACCCCACTCCAGTACTCTTGCCTGGAAAATCCCATGGACAGAGCATCCTGGTGCGCTGTAGTCCATGGGGTCGCTAAGAGTTGCACACGACTGAGCGACTTCACTTTCACTTTTCACTTTCATGCATTGGAGAAGGAAATGGCAACCCACTCCAGTGTTCTTGCCTGGAGAATCACAGGGACGGGTGGGCTGCCGTCTCTGGGGTCGCACAGAGTCGGACATGACTGAAGCGACTTAGCAGCAGTAGCAGCAAAGTATAGTTTAATGTATTTGTTATTTTTTTCCCCTGATAAAACTCATAAAGCAGAATATTTTTTTATTTTACTTATTTTATTTTATTTTTTGGCCTCACTGTGCAGTTTGCAGGATCTTAGTTCCCTGACCAGGGATTGAAACTAGGCCCTCAGCAGTGAAAGCATGGAGTTACAACCACTGGGCTTCCAGGGAATTCCCAAGAATATTTTTTAAATTGAGTTAACTCTGGAAAGATAATTTTCAAGGCCAAAGTACTTCAAAAGCAGAGATTATATAGCAATTTGATTTGTTTGTTAACTTTAGTGATTCTTGTATTCATTTATGTAATAGCATAACATTCCTCTTCCTTTTAACTTCTTAACGCTTGTGTTTACAAGAAAAAATGTTTGCTTCAAACTGGGAAGGGGTTACTTAAAATCAGTTTATAGTTTGAGATGGTTGATAGGAAAATTTCCAGTTACAGTCAAATGATAGTATTGATGTTGCGCACACTGACATTCAATATGTCTAAACTTAGAGGTAAGTTTAATCCTTAAAAGGACTATTAGGTAGAAAATAAATATTTGTATACACATGTACTGTGATAACTTTGGATTCATTTTAAGTCTGACAAAGTAAGATAAGTTTTATCTTTACAATTAAATTATGCTAAGTGGTGGGATGTATCTGAGAGAGATTTAGACCTAGGCATCCTTATCAGTGTAGTATCTGGAACATAGCTCCTTAGAAATGCTTAATTCTTATTTCTTAATCCTTAATTCTTATTTCCATAAGGCTTAGAAGGAACTCTACAAATTCTAAGTAACTGGCTATTATTAATAAGAGTAAAAAATCTACTATACTTCAATAAAATATTTTAAGACAAAAAATAGGAAGTTGCATGGTATAGCCGAGTTGACTCACTAAAATTTTATTTACATAATTTTTCTAATATGAAAATTACTTGTTTTCAGCCCCCCTTCACAATTGTATTTTAAATTAAGGTTATTAATGTTTTAACCTAGATCATATAATGGTAAATTAATTTTTTAAATTTGATATCCGTACTGAACTTGGAAAAACTGATTTGGTCTTCTCCGATTTCAATAAGTATTGTTGGATTTCTTTGTTACATCTTTGTGGTCAATGGATCCTGTGGAAATCTGTGTTCTTTTTTTGTGAGGGATGGGGTAGAAAAGAGGAGAGTAGTCTAATTATACATATGCAGAGAGTAGTCTAATTATGCATTTTGACTATATAAAGGTAGTTGTAGAATTAATATGTATAAATGACAAATTAACACTTACCTATTGTGAATTGTTCTAAGGAACAGTGGCCTGAAGCCATGGCTTGTTTTGTGGAGCTGCTTGCTCTTTAATAGTAGCTGACCAATTGGATTTAAGTTGAGACTTTGAGGTTAGGTTACCAAGCTGAGGCTTTTAGGAATGGAGCAGACCATGTCTGTTCCTGTAGTGAATCGATTTAATTTCCTCTTTGAATACTCTAATTTAGATATATGTATTGTCCATTCTAAATCTTTGTGTTGGGAGTTTTATAAAATTGTTTTCAAAAGCTATTAAGAATAAACACAAGTGTATGTAAAACATTTCACAGATGGTTAAAAATTTCAATTTTTTTGTTTTAGTTTCAAAGGTTAGTTATGTAGCATCAATATCATAACCAAAGCAAGTAGGACATTGACTGGTTTGGAGAATCTTCAAGTAGTCTTAAATACTGTAATGTATCAGATTGTTAACCAGGATTTTTTTCCTGTATTTCTGCTAAATGTATTACTGTATTAATGCACTTTTGTATATATATCTGTCTTCTGTACATTCTGTACTTACTTCAGTGTATATAAAAGCTGTTTTTCCTGAAGCTGTGAGGGAAAAACAATAGCTGTAACACAAGTCACTTCTATTTTGAGTTTCCTCTTGTACTTGAAAGTAGTCATTCAGTAGTTAAATCTATATAGTATGTACGGTTGTAATTAAAATGGTAATGTGGCAGAGCTGTCTTTTAAAACTGATTATAAGAATGAAAAGTGTTTTAGTTATAAAAAAATTGTAATATTTTAAATTGTCTCTTTTGATGTACCATGGATTTTTACAAACCCACTGCTGCTTACTACTTTATACTTCTGAATCTACTCCTTTTCATGTCCCATCCTAGAACATTTATCAACAGAAAAATTTCTCTCTTTTCTTTTGCTCAGTTTGGTTAAGGCTCCGTAGCTTTTGTTTTGTGTAAGTCCCAATTCCCCAGATGTCACTGGCAAATCTCTTTTCTCCTGGAAAGATCAGATTTCTAGAGACATTAGAATTCATAGTAAGTGAAAATTAGGTCTAACGTTGTTTACAAAAACCAGATCTATTTTCCTTCTAGAGTTTTCTTAAGTTATATAAAAGTAATGTCTGTGAGCAGTTTTATGTATTGGTACAGAAGCAGTTCAGCTTTTCAGCAGCAACTTTATCTCTTGCCACTAGAGGGAGATCTGTGGTTGCTCTCTCCTTTGGAAAATGTCTTGGCTGCTTTTCATTTGTTTTTAACTTCAGAGGTTGGAATTGACCTCGTGCTCAAAATTCCTTTTGTGATATTAAATGCTTTGATTTGTTAGTCAAAGGTAAGTTAATTAAGCTTGTTTAATAAAGCCAATATTATTCATGCTTTTCTGTAATTTCAATTTTTAATAAATGTGAGTCAGATATTAAGTGAAATGTGTGTGTTTATCTGTGTGTATGTGTTTCTTAAGTACTCTAAAACTGTATGTACTGTTTATTATGGTAACCCATAACCACACGTAGCTATTTAAGTGAATGAAAATTAAAATTTAGCTTCTTGGTCCCATTAGCACCACTTCAAGAGTGCTGTAGCCATATATGGTGAGAGACTACTGCATTGGAAAATACAGGATATAGAACATTTCCATCATCACAGTTCTGTTGGATAGTACAGATCTAGGTATTTTGTTTTATGTAGTGACCACTATCATCATTTTACCAGTGAACAGTAATCATTGACTCAAACTTCTGCCCACAGTTACTATTTATAAGTGATTGGTATGAGAGGAAGAGTGTGCTGCATTTCATTGTCTACTTCCTTAAGGCCACTATCTAAGTTGGGAGCTTGATGGTTTAATGGAGAAATTTCTCAAATATTGACTATTTCACTTGACTATTAATACAATTTAATGTTTGAATGATGTGGAAATTAGGTGCCAGTTTCTGTTTTGATTGTTGCAGAGTGCTACCATGGAGATTTCTCTGAGTTCATCCTTCTCTGATGCAAAATCAGTCCTAAGTGACAGTACTAGGACATAGATTTTTAGAGTCTATTAAAAAAAAACTACTTATTTCAGAATCATCCCTCAGAGTGCTTTTTTTTTCTTGTAATGTGAGAGCTTTAAGAGAATCACTGTTATTTAGGTCTGACAATCTCTACCTCTCCCTCACTATCAGTTTGAATCTCACGGTAAGTGGGATGTTTTAGTACCTTATCTGTGTTTCTTAGCTGATAGATACTAAATTTAAGTACATTACTTCCCTTGTAATGGAGGAATAATATTTTTAAAATTCCAGTTTATTCATTTGGTTGGCAGGATCCCACTCTATGCTTCTTTTTACTCAAAACAGCAGATAATTGAATTGGCATATTTTCTGCTTTGTCTTATTAAAAAATTTCAAGTAGAAGAGTAAAATGCATCCCCATATACCATATCTACTTCAACGCTTCTCTCATGGCCAATCTTGTTCCTTTTACCTCCCCATCCACTAAACTGTGAAAAATTCTGAAAGAGATGGGAATACCAGACCACCTGACCTGCCTCTTGAGAAATCTGTATGCAGGTCAGGGAGCAACAGTTAGAACTGGACATGGAACAACAGACTGGTTCCAAAGAGGAAAAGGAGTTCGTCAAGGCTGTATATTGTCACCTTGCTTATTTAACTTATATGCAGAGTACATCATGAGAAACTCTGGGCTGGAAGAAGCACAAGCTGGAATCAAGATTGCTGGGAGAAATATCAATAACCTCAGATATGCAGATGACACCACCCTTATGGCAGAAAGTGAAGAAGAACTAAAGAGCCTCTTGATGAAAGTGAAAGAGGAGAGTGAAAAGGTTGGCTTAAAGCTCAACATTCAGAAAACTAAGATTATGGCATCTGGTCCCATCACTTCATGGGAAATAGATGGGGAAACAGTGGCTGACTCTATTTTTTGGGCTCCAAAATCACTGCAGATGGTGACTGCAGCCGTGAAATTAAAAGACGTTTACTCCTTGGAAAGAAAGTTATGACCAACCTAGACAGCATATTAAAAAGCAGAGACATTACTTTGTTAACAAAGGTTCATCTAGTCAAGACTATGGTTTTTCCAGTGGTCATGTATAGATGTGAGAGTTGGACTATAAAGAAGGCTGAGTGCTGAAGAATTGATGCTTTTGAACTGTGGTGTTGGAGAAGACTCTTGAGAGTCCCTTGGACTGCAAGGAGATCCAACCAGTCCATTCTAAAGGAGATCAGTCCTGGGTGTCCATTGGAAGGACTGATGCTGAAGCTTCAATACTTTGGCCACCTGATGTGAAGAGCTAACTCATTTGAAAAGACCCTGATGCTGGGAAAGATTGAGGGCAGGAAGAGAAGGGGATGACAGAGGATGAGATGGTTGGATGGCATCACCGACTCAATGGAGATGAGTTTGGGTGAACTCCAGGAGTTGGTGATGGACAGGGAGTCCTGGCATGCTGCAGTTCATAGGGTTTCAAAGAGCTGGACACAACTAAGCAACTGAACTGAACCGAACCACTCACCTTAGCTCAATACTTGATGATAGTAAAGTTCACAGGTATTATTCTTCATTTTTAAATATTATAGTATCAAGTTTTTTTAAAAGATAATGGCACTTCTATATTATACATAACTATGATATCACCATCAGAGAAGGCAATGGCACCCCACTCCAGTAGTCTTGCCTGGAAAATCCCATGGACCGAGGAGCCTGGTAGGCTGCAGTCCATAGGGTCACTAAGAGTCTGGTACGACTGAGTGACTTCACTTTCACTTTTCACTTTCATGCATTGGAGAAGGAAATGGAAACCCACTCCAGTGTTCTTGCCTGGAGAATCCCAGGGACGGAGGAGCCTGGTGGGCTGCTGTCTATGGGGTCACACAGAGTCGGACAGGACTGAAGCTACTTAGCAGCAGCAGCATGATATCACCATACTTATTAAAATAATTCCTTAATATTAAATATCTGGTTTACTTGTTTGAAATCAAAACCATTACCATCAGCCTTATTTCAAAATTATACTTTTGTTAGCACTAAGAATAATTATTTTTATTATTGCTTGATAAGTCCTGGTGGTGTGTCTTGAGCATATTTCCAGTGAAAACAAGATATGTATTGCTTTTAGATAAAAACAAAGTCCAGTTTTCCCTACTACTTTATTAATAAAGCCATGGAATATTTTGGATTGCAGGTAGAAGGTAGGGAAAATAGCTACAAGATAAGTTGAACTAGGTATTTTCTCCCTCACCTACCTCTGGGTCAAAGAATTTTCTTTTTCAGCCAAGTTGGACCATATGGTAAATATATGAATGCCCGGTATTTGTAAATAGGTATGCACGGGTACTGTGGGGGATATAAGGTAAAAGTAAAGATTCTTATTCTTTTTCCCTTAGAAATTAATTTTAGAAAATCTTTTAACAGATGTGTGACTGAAACTGTTGGTTTTGGTTTTATATTTTGAAGTACTGAAGTTTATACTTTCCAAATTGTAGAATTTGAGAGCTCAAAGAGACTTTAGAGATCATTTAGCTTGGTGGTTCTCAAACTTGAGTGTACATCAGAATCCCCTGGAGGGCTTGTTAAAACACAGATGGTCGGGCCCCACTCCCAAAGTTTCTGATTCAGTAGGCACTCTTAATGACCTCCTAGGTGATTGTGAGGCTGGTCCATGAACACATGGAGAACCATTGATGTAGCACAATCCTCTTTTCTGCATTTTGCAAATGAGGAAATTGACATTAAGAGGAAGGTGACTTTTTCGCTCCAAACTAGTGACAGCTAAATCTTAAGATGTTTATTCACACCCCAAGTGCAGTGTTTTCCTGTCGTGCGTTTGTTTCCTTCAGAGAAGTTGCCTCCAAAGGATTTCTTCTGAGTCCTTTCGGAACATTTGGATTTTCTTAGTAATGGTAAATATTTATCTCCCCAGATTTGGAGTTTTAAAATAAAGTCTAGGGATTCAAATTATTGGCAAATTTTTTTTTGCATGCTGATATATTTTTCTGGGGAGGACTGTGTATCTTTTTATCAAGTTCTCAAATGAATTTTCTTCCCCCTAATGGCCAAGGCTCTGTTCCTTTAGGGCAGTTTGGCTTTTAGAAATAACCAAGGGTCATTTAGAGGACTGTCTGGTGGTTAAACATGGGTGAGAAAGCTGGCTACATTTGGTCAATGAGGTGTGATTTTAAAAGACTTTCTTTTGTGGCCTAAAAAATGGCTTCTATCTATATTAAAGGAGTCCCAAAGTATCTGGGGCAATGACAGCATCATTGGACTGGGTATATGGTAATACCATGAAGTGTGGATGTTATTAATTGGAGATATATTAGCTCTGACTTATTGATTAAAATAGTCTTCATTACTTCTTAGTTTGTATCCTAGAGAAAAGTCTTCCACTAATGTTTTAAAAATATTGTCTTAGATTTCATGGAATTATTTATTAAGTTGGCAATAACAGAACTAGACGGTAATCCAAAAAGTTGAGGACTTCTCCGGTGGTCCAGTGGTTAAGAATCTGCCTGCTGATGCAAGGGATACAGGTTCGATCCCTGGTCCAGTAAGATTCCTCATGCTGCGGGGCAGTGCCACAACGACTGAACTCACACTCTAAAGCCTGTGAGCCGCAACTACTGAGCCCATGTGCTGCAAATACTGAAGCCTGAGCACCTAGAGCCAGTGCTTTGCAGCAAGAGAAGCCACCACAATGAGAAGCCCAAGTACCACAACTAGCGTAGCTCCCGCTCTCTGCATCTAGAGAAAGCCTATGCAGCAACGAAGACCCAGCACTGCCACAAATAAATAATTTTAAAAGTTTTTAAAATATTAAAAATGTTGGAAACATTTTTAGATTTTATAGATTTTATTTAATTTAATGGTCATTACTCTCTATTTTGCAGATGAGAAGCTTGAGGCTAAGAGAGATGAAGTGCTTTATCTAGGTTCTGTAGCTGAATGATGGTAGATGAAGGATTAAGTCTCGAGCTGTAAACTAGTGTTCTTTGCACTGTATAACACTGCTTTGTATCACGTGGTTACTTTTCACAGTGGTTTGAGAGAAATCACAAGAGTTTGGTACAGAGCAGTAGTTAAAGTGTGGACCCCACACCAGAATCATCTGGGGAATTTATAGAAAATAATGGTATTTAACCACCTGTCCCCCCTCACCCAGAAATAGTGAATCAGAATCTCAGACAGTGAGGCATGGACATCTACTGAGTTGTAATGGACATTTTATTTAGGAATAAGTCTGTTTACTGAGAAGTTATAAAGATCGCACTGAGAATTCCTGTATACCTGCTACCGGTGCCCTAATGTTAACATCTTACATAACTCTGGTATATTTGTCAAAACTAATAAATCAACATTGGTACATTACTATTAACTAAACTACAGATTTATTATTTTTTCATTCATTATTTGATCTCAGTTTTTCCACTAATGTTCTATTTTTAATTTTTAATTTTATTTTATTTTTTAGCTTTACAATATTGTATTGGTTTTGCCATATATCAACATGAATTCTTTTTCTGTTGCAAAATCCAATCCAGGATCCCTCTTTCATTTAATCATCATGTTTCCTTAGCTTCTCCTATCTGTGACAGTTTCTTTCTTCACTTGTTTTTCATGATCTTGACAAATATAAGATGAACTGGTCAGGTATTTTGTGGAATGTCATCCTCAGTTTGGGTTTGTCTGAGGTTTTGAGATTCACAGAGGATTACGACAGAGGTAAGATGGGCTTCCCAGGTGGCACAGTGGTAAAGAATCTGCTTCCCACTGCAGATGTGGATTTGATCCCAAGGTCAGGAAGATCCCTTGTAGAAGGGAATGGCAACCCACTCCAGTATTCTTTTCTGGGAAATCCCATGGACAGAGGAACCTGGTGGGCTGCAGTCCATGGGGCTCCCAAAGAGTTGGATATGACTGAACAACTGAGCACACACCATAGAGGTGAGGTGCCATTCTCATTATCCTGAAGGGTACATAGTATCAACAGGATTTTTTTTAGCTGCACCAAAGGCATATCCTAGCTTTATTAGAGGGCCCACACTGCAGTAAACATGAAAACACAAAATCTCATCAGTTTAATAATAATAATAATAAACACCCAAAATGGAAAACGGAGCAGAAAAGAGGCCCCTGGGCCAGGGGCACAGGGAGCCCAGTTCATGGCACCAGGCCTGACCGCAGGCTGCCCCCCACCCCCATTGCTGTTGCTATGAGGTTGGGGGAGGGGACCAGCAATTGTCCTGTGGGAGCCACTGTTCACCTGGGTCGAGTACCCTTACTTCTTCTGGGGTGTGCTCAGCTTCTTCATGCCCCAGACCTTGTCCAGCAGGCCAGAGATGAGGGCCTCAGTGGGTTTGTAAGTCAACCAGCAGCTCCTTGACCCTGGTAGCCCACGTATCATTGCTCTCCATGTCCAGTTCATCCACATTGATTTCTAGCTCTGGAATCTTCTCTTCCTGGGGTAGGGGTTAGGGAGGAGGGAGAAACAAGGGCCTGGCAGTCTTTGAGCTGCTCCTGGATCCACTTCTCCAGGTTGAGACGCTTCTGTAGCTCCTTGCAGTCATACTTGACCATGACCTTCCCTTGGTGCCTCACTGGGCCTTCACCTGCAGTGACTTATGCCTGCATTACTGGATCCCTTTTGGGCTTCCCTGGTGGCTCAGATAGTAAAAAATCTGCCTGCAGTGTGGGAGACCTGGGTTCAATACCTGGATTCAATCCCTGGGTTGGGAAGATCCCCTGGAGGAGGTAATGGCAATCCATTCCAGTATTCTTGCCTGAAGAATTCCCCCATGGACAGAGGAGCCTGGCAAGCTACAATCCATGGGGTCTCAAAGAATCAGACACAACTGAGGGACTAAGCACCTGGATATTGGCCTCTCATTTATTCAGTCATTTATATCAGTATGGATTCATGGATATTTATTTTATACTTTGGATTATAACATAATACCATGTTATTTATTTTGTTGCTCAAATTTTTCCAGCTCTGGATGTTGGGAACTCTTAAAGCTTGGCTCCAGCATCCCTTTGATCTACTCCTATCCTTTTGTGTTTTGAGCACTTTATTTTGGGCACTACATGATGCTCCAGCCCTAGAATCAGCATTTCTCCAAGGAGCATTTTAAAAGCTTCTTGTGATTCTAATGCAGAATTAAGTATGGGAATCACTGATATTGAGGGTCAGCCATATTCTTCTGTAAATCTCCTAATGCCATGAGCAGACCAGTCCTATCTTGTATGTTCAAAAAATGTAGTCATCTTTGATTCATTCCTCCTCCTTTTCCACGTTCAGTCTTTTCACAAAAGCTGTTTTCTCCTTATCAGAAACAAAAGCAGCATTTTTGAAACTTTGGTGTAGCTGGGATCTAGTTAAAATGGCAGACTCTAATTTGGTGGGTCTGTGATAGGAGCCCAAGCTTCTGTCTTTCTAGCAAGTATTTAGGTGATATGAATGCTGCTGATCAATGAATTACATTTTGAGTAGCTAGCATCAGAACAAAGTTCAGACAACTTAGGACATCTCAAGAACCTCCACGGTTGGCCTAACTCCAGTCTACTTTCCAGCTTCACCATCTATGCAGTTTTTCATTTACCTATACTCAAAACAACCAGTCTACTCAGCATCTGTAGTACTCACGTTCTGATGTGGTCCCCAAAGACCATGGTGTGTCACTCCTTTGTGTAATTCCCTTCCCTTAGGTGTGAGCTGGACCTCGTGAGTGATTAGGTTATAAAAGACTGTGACTTCTATCTTGCTTGTGCTCTCTCTTGTCCTCTTGGTTGCTCACTCTGATGAAGCAAGCTGCCATGCTGTAACATGTCAGCAGAGAGGCCCCTCATGGCAAGGAACCAAGGGACTGAGGCCTTGATAGAACAGCCCATGAGAAACTGAATCCTGCCAACAATCATGAATGAGCTAGGAAATGGATCCTTCCCAGTAGAACACTGAGATGATGGCAGCCTTGTGAGAGACCCTAAGCTCAGGGCACCCATCTAAGTCATGACCAGATTCCTGACCCACAGAAACTGTCAGATAATAAATGTGTATCATTTTAAGCTGCTAAATCTTGGGGTTATGTTGTTATGCAGCAATAGACAACTAATACATTACTTATGAAATATACAATGAAATGATTTCCTGTTGCATCCTTGTTATCCTGCAAAGGAAAACTCAGCTGCTGCTTCCTCATCTGTGTATTAAGCAATAGGATGCCTACTATATGCTAGGCACTGTGTTAAGCATAAGGGATAAGTGGAAAATAAGCAGACACAGTCTCTGCCCTCACACAGCTTGCATTATTTTGCTTTGGTTTTCAGTTTCACAAAAGATGGAACCAAGATGTATTTCATTAAAGGGAAAGCTATTTTTTAATGCCAATAAAGTAGGAAGGAAGTAGTCTAAAGGAGCTTTAGCCTGTATGACATTCTTCATTTTGCAGCATTTACTTGTCTTCCCCACTATCCTTCATTCTTACATCCCCATGGTTCCTTACACATGTGCAAAGAACTTTGCTAATTTAATACTAATAGCTTTGTTAATCTGAGCTTAATGGAGATTGCAAATCAAATAGAGTTAGTTACAAAATCCAAATTCCTGTTTATAGCTAGAATAAATTCATTAGCTTATAAATTTAGAGTTTCTAAATACTTGCAAAGGAAGAATATTCACTCACATGATGTTAAGCAACATAAACCAAATATAAGGAGTATATATTATATCTATGGTGTAAAAAATACAGGTGAAACTAATCTGTGTTGCTAGACTCAGGATAGTGGCTACCTTTATGGGTCTAGGGTGCCTCTAATGACTAGATGGGTATCCGAGGAGGCCTTCTGATATACTGGTAATGTTATATTTATCGATACAGCTGATGGTTAGTTAGCCTTTTCAGTTTGTAAAAATTCAATGAGCTGTACACTAATGTGCAATGTTTTGTAGGTATGTTATACTACAATAAAATGCTTCAAAATTAGTTTTTAAGTCACTAGGAGATTACCAGAGTCAAAATATTGTAAGGACATTGTACAGACTAGAAATTAAATTTGAATTTTAAGGATAACAATTTTAAAAAGAGGCTATAACTTACAAGTCTGTAAAGGGAAAAAATGGAGTAAAGAACTTGAATTCAGAAAAAAGCAAGAGAAAATGTAGAGAAAGTAGTACAAATGGAAAGTTTTCAAAGTTTTAGCAAATTAAAGCAACTAATTCTAAAAGACAAATGATTGCTTGACTAGGATTTTATTTTTAAAAAGCCAAATGCTCTTTACAAGAGACATGTCCCATAAAGGTTGAAGGTCAAACAATGGGGAGAGATATATCAGGCAAATACTAATCAAAAGAAAGGTATAGCTGTATTAACATCAAACAAAATAGATCTGAGGTCAAATATCATTATGCCAAAGAAAGAAGATGGTCATTAAGTAATGATAAAAGTTTCAAGTCACCATGCTGCTGCTGCTGCGTCGCTTCAGTCGTGTCCGACTCTGTGCGACCCCATAGACGGCAGCCCACCAGGCTCCCCCGTCCCTGAGATTCTCCAGGCAAGAACATTGGAGTGGGTTGCCATTTCCTTCTCCAATGCATGAAAGTGAAAAGTGAAAGTGAAGTCACTCAGTCGTGTCTGACTTTTAGCGACCCCATGGACTGCAGCCTACCAGGCTCCTCCATCCATGGGATTTTCCAGGCAAGACTACTGGAGTGGGGTGCCATTGCCTTCTCCATCAAGTCACCATAAGAATACAGAAATTCTAAAAAAAAAAAAAAAAAAAGAATACAGAAATTCTAAATCTGAATACACCTAACAACAAAGGTTCAAAATTTATAGAACTACAAGGAGATATTGACAAGTTCATATTATAGTGGGCATTTTAAATATTTTTTTCTCTGTATTTCTTAGGTCAGGCAGATAAAAATTCAGTAAATATAGATTTGAACAACACAATTATCAAGATTAATCTTAATGGAATATATACAATTCAACATTCAAAAAACTAAGATCATGGCATCTGGTCCCATCACTTCTGGCAAATAGATGGGGAAAAAATTGAAACAGTTACAGACTTTTTCTTGGGCTCCAGAATCACTGTGGATGGTGACTGCAGCCATGAAATTTAAAGTAGTTACTTCTAGGAAGAAAAGCTATGACCAAACTAGACAGCATATTAAAAAGCGTATCACTTTGCCAACAAACATCCATATACTCAAAGCTATTTTTTTTTCCAGTAGTCATGTACAGATATGAGAGCTGGACCATAAAGAACACTGAGCACCTAAGAATTGATGCTTTCAAACCGTGGTGTTGGAGAAGACTCTTGAGAGTTCCTTGAACCACAAGGAAATCAAACCAGTTAATCCTAAAGGAAATCAACCCTGAATATTCATTGGAAGGACTGATGCTGAAGCTCCAAAATTTCGGCCACCTAATGTGAAGAGCTGACTCATTGGAAAAGACCCTGCTGCTGGGAAAGATTGAAACCAGGAGGAGAAGGGTATGACAGAGGATGAGATAATTGGATGGCATCACTGACTCGATGGTCATGAATTTGGGCAAACTCCGGGAGATAGTGAAGGACAGGGAAGCCTGGTGTGCTGCAATCCACAGGGTCACAAAGAACTGGACATGACTGGGCAACTGAGAACAACATACATAGAACACCATGCCAAATTACTACAGAATTTTCAGCAAGCTGACACAGCATTTTTATGAAATTTGACTACATCCCAGGCCTTACAACTCATCTGAACAAATTTTTTAAAAAATCTTCTTCTGACCATTTCCTCTGACCATAATGTAGATAAATTAGAAATTTCACAAGAGATGATTAGAAAAAGTCCATATTTTTGGAAGTTGAAAATGTACTTCTAAGCAACTAGTGTCAATGAAGAAATTCTGAAATTAAAAGATGTGTCTGAATGGAATGTAATACTATGCCTCAAAACTCACAGTATGCAGCTAAATATTATTCATGGGAAATTTACAGCTTTAAATGCTCATTAAAAAAGAAGAAAGGCTTAAAATTAATTCATTAAGTGTATAAGGTAATAATTCAGAGACAGAACAACCAAATAAAACTAAAGAGAATAGAAGACAAGTAATAATAAGAACAGCAAAAATGAATGAACTAGAAAACAAAGATGCACTAGATAGAATCATCATTGACATCATCCTCGAATCCTTTCTTTAACTCACAATCTACACTCAATCTATCAGCAAACCTGTTGGCTCTATCTGCAAAATTTGTCCAGAATCTGACCGTGTCTTGTGACTAGCACTGCTATCACTGAGGTCTAAGCTGTCGTCACATTGCTTGCCTTTAGACTGTGATGCAGGTCTGATACCTGTGAAAACTGAGGGGGAAGAAAAGAGAACTAGAGATGAAAATCCTCAGATTGCAGTGCAGCTCAAAAAAATCTCAGCCAGCTGAATGGGGTGCTCTGCAAAGATTACTGATGTGCACAGATAGTCCTGTGCTGGCCAGAAATGTCAAGCCTTTGTAAGACTACCATGCTCAGTCATAAGCTGAGATCTGCCTGAGAAGGTCATGACCTCAGCTTAAAAATAGCAGGCCCTAAAGTAAACTGCAGGTAGAAGTTGCTGGATAGTTGCATACTTGGAGGCCGATTGTCTCCCAGTGGACACTTTCATGGCTACTACAGAATTCATTCTTCATTGGTGTTGTTGAGATGAGACTCAGGACATAGTACAGGGTTCAACAAAGTGTGGGCCAAATCCAGCCTGCTGCATGGTTTATAAATAAAGTTTTATTGGAACATAGCCATAACTATTCATTTATTTCTTGTCCATAACTACCTTCACATTACAATGACTGAGATAAGTAGTCAAACAATAGAAGTTATATTGCTTTGTTATTGTTGTTCAGCCACTAAGTTGTGTCTGACTCTTTGCAACCCCATGGGCTGCACCTCGCCAGGCTCTCTTGTCCTTCACTCTCCCAGAGTTTACTCAAACTCATGTCCATGGAGTCAGTGATGCCATCCAACCATCTCATCCTCTGTCACCCCCTTCTCCTCCTGCCTCTCAATCTTTCCCAGCATCAGGGCCTTTTCCAATGAGTCAGTTCTTCCCATCAGGTGGCCAAAGTATTGGAGATTCAGCTTCACCATCAGTCCCTCCAGTGAATATTCAGGGTTAATTTCCTTTAGGATTGACTGATTTGCTCTCCCTGCAGTCCAAGGAACTCTAAAGAGTCTTCTCTAGCACCATAATTCAAAAGCATCACTTTTTTGGCACTCAGCCTTCATTATGGTCCAACTCTCTCATCCATGCATGACTGCTGGAAAAACCATAGCTTTGACTATACAGACCTTTGTCAGCAAAGTGGTGTCTCTGCTTTTTAATTTGCTGTCTAGGTTTGTCATAGCTTTCCTTCCAAGGTGCAAGCGTCTTTTAATTTCAAGGCTGCAGTCACCATCCACAGTGATTTTGGAGCCCAAGAAAATAAAATCTGTCACTGCTTCCACTTTTTCCCCTTTCATGCCATGAAGTGGTGGGACTGGATGCCATGATCTTAATTTTTTGAATGTTGAGTTTTAAGCCACTTTTTTACTCTCCTCTTTCACCCTCATCAAGAGGCTCTTTAGTTCCTCTTCACTTTCTGCCATAAGGGTGTTATCATCTGTGTATCTGAGGTTATTGATGTTTCCCCCAGCAATCTTGATTCCAGCTTGTGATTCATCCAGCCCAGCATTTTGCATGATGTACTCTGCACAGAAATTAAATAAGCAGTGTGACAATATATACATACAATATCCATGACAATATACAGCCTTGTGGGCTTCCCAGGTGGCGCTAGTCATAAAGAACCCATCTGCCAGTGCAGGAGACATAAGAGACCTGGGTTCGATCCCTGGGTCAGGAAGATCCTCTAGAGGAGGGCATGGCAACCCACTCGAGTATTCTTGCCTGGAGAGTCCCATGGACAGAGGAGCCTGGTGGGCTATAGTCCATAGGGTCACAAAGAATCAGACAGGACTGAGTGACTAACACATACACATACAGCATTGTCATATTCCTTTCCCAATTTGGAACCAGTCAGTTGTTCCATGTCTGGTTCTAACTGTTGCTCTTGATCTGCAAACAGGTTTCTCAGGAGACAGGTAAGCTGGCCTGGTAGAATTGTTATTGTGTAATTATTCTCAGTGACATTGCTTAAGTTCCTGGTTTATAGAAAGGATAAGATAAGCATGAGAGAGGTCAGGTAGTTATCTGTTCTAAGCTGTGTTCTCCCACAGGGATTTACTTGAGAAACAAGTACACTTGTAGAAAATGACTGGATTTTGCTCTAGTTTGTTCTTTTAGGATAAACTCTTTTAAACTCTGTTTTCATTTCTTCCTACTGAATAACCAGATGAGTTTTTCTCACTGCTCTTTAAATCACTTACACCCTCACCCTGGTATCTATGGCTTTGCTACCTGCTTTTCCTGTTGCCTCCTGTTTTTCCTGTTGCCTCCATACCTTCCCATTCCTCCAATGACAGCACTCAATGCTTCCTAAGCTGGCCCCTGGGCCATGAGCTGGCTGATCCCTTCTGATCCTCCTCCCAGAAAACTCGTCTCATAGATCCTTATAGTCTAATCTCTTCACCTGGAAAGTTGGTTTTCCTTCTGATCCATGGGCTTCCCTTGTAGCACCAACACTTACTTACTTACTCTGATCCATGGCCACACCCTTTAAGACCTGACTGTATATTCCTATCTTTCAAATGTCTCACTTACATACTCAACAAATATTTTTTGAGTGGCTACTCACTGGGGATTCTGAACTGAGAGATAGTCGAGGCCTGCTTTCTTTCCTGAAGTTTACATTCTAGTGCTTGGGCTTCCCAGGTGGTGCTAGTGGTAAAGAACCCGCCTGCAAATGCAGGAGACGTAAGAGATGCAGGGTGATCCCTGGATCAGAAAGATCCCCTGGAGGAGGGCATGACAACCTACTTCAGTATTCTTGCCTGGAGAATCCCATGGACAGAGAAGCCTGGTGGGCTACAGTTCATAGGGTTGCAAAGAGTCAGACATGACTGAAGTGATTTAGCACACACGTACACTCATTCTAGCTCAGGGGTTGGGGAGAGGGAGAGAGAGAGAGAAAGGAGGAATGAAGGGAGGAAGAAAGAAAGGAAGAGAGGGAGAAAGAGAAGGAGGGAGAGAAGGAAAAAGGAAACAGGATAATTTCAGGTACATACAAGCACTGTGAAGAAGATGAAATCAGGTGATGTGATGGAAAGTGACTGGCGAGTGGGTCACTTAAGACTAGGGGAGACTGAGGCAGAGACATTTAAGCTTTGTCCTGAAAGACAAGATTAGGAGGCAGTCATGCATTTTTGGCAAAGCAACCCACTAGGGAAAAGAGACAGCACAGAGCACAGGACTGTGTACCAAATAGGTGCTTTGCAGATTCCTGTTGAACACTTAAGAATGGCTGCCTATTACCTTTGCTTTTCAAGTTCAAATGTGATGACTCTTTCTTCAGGCAAAATGGTCCATGATATAAAAAAAAAAAACAAAAAAACAACTTATTCCCACAGAAGCAGTGTAATTGACCACACTAGACCTAACTTAATACCCACATATATGAGAGAAGGGAGAACCACTAAGGCCATCAAAGAGATCCAGCCAGCCACTTCCATTGGATTTGCTAACTAAGCCTTGTGGCCTTGCCAAGGTCCAGCTGGACTCCTGGAGTCACTGTCATATGCACAGCACACTTTGTAGGAGCATGCACTTCCTAGAAACCAGATGTTCTTTAGGCCAAGGTTTCAGGCTAAACAAGAAAGCTACCTGGCAGCACTCAGTGATTCGCGAAGAGGGTTGTTTCCAAAGAGCAAAATAGAAAATTAGTCTCTTTATGGGTTAACTGCAAACACAATACATCAGCAGAATTGCTAAAATACTTCTTAATCTCTTCTCTCTGGGTCTCCACCTCTCAGTAGCTCCCTCTCCTTTCTACCAGTCTGCCGCATGATTGAAATTCTATTGTAGGACATTCTTGCATTTAAGATTTATTTCCTAGAATCCTGTTAAAAAGCTTAAAGCCCTAGTAAGGGGACTATGCCATATCATTAGTTCCTTTTAGCATACATCTATAACTTGGTTAGTCAAATTGTCCTAAGTGTATATACAACCTGGAGATGGGACCAGGCTTCCCAGTAAGCTTTTGATGTAGAGTCAGAACAACCTACCACTGCCTAGGCTCTGCCTTTCATGGGTGAGGAGGAACAGAGGAGTAATAAGTGAAAAAGACTCAGGTGAAGTTTTCCTTTGACATTACCACCCTCTTTCTATATACAATCCTCCATGTTTTGATTACCCTTCCTTCCATCCCCTTGTTGTTGTTTAGTTGCTCAGTCATGTCCGACTCTTTTGCAATCACATGGACTGTAACCCACCAGGTTCCTCTGTCCATGGGATTTCCCAGGCAAGATTACTGGAATGGGTTGCTATTTCCTTCTCCAGGGGATCTTCCACACCCAGGGATCAAGCCTGCATCCCTTGCTTGGCTGGCAGATTCTTTAAGACTTCTGAGCCATCTGGCTCCACTCACCCCAATGGCATCATGAGAGTAGCAAATCCCACAGACACCAGGAGCCATTCTAGAACAAATAATTTCACAATTTATATGGAAACCAAAAAAAAAAAAAAAAAAAAAACTCAGATAGCCAAAGCAATCTTGAGAAAGAAGAATGGAACTGGAGGAATCAACCTGCCTGACTTCAGACTACACTACACTACAAAGCTACAGTCATCAAGACAGTATGGTACTGGCACAAAGACAGAAATATAGACCAATGGAACAAAATAGAAAGCCCAGAGATGAATCCATGCACCTATGGACACCTTATCTTTGACAAAGGAGGCAAAAATACACAATGGAGAAAATACAATCTCTTTAACAAGTGGTGCTGGGAAAACTGGTCAACCACTTGTAAAAGAATGAAACTAGAACACTTTCTAACACCATACAAAAAATAAACTCAAAATGTATTAAAGATCTAAACATAAGACCAGAAACTATAAAACTCCTAGAGGAAACAAAGGCAAAACACTCTGCAAAAATCACAGCAACATCTTCTATGACCCACTTCCCAGAGTAATGGAAATAAAAGCAAAAATAAACAAATGGGACCTCATTAAACTTAAAAGCTCTTGCACAACAAAGGAAACTATAAGCATGCTGAAAAGACAGCCTTCAGAATGGGAAAAAATAATAGCAAATGAAGCAACTGACAAAGAATTAATCTGAAAAATATACAAGCAGCTCATGCAGCTCAATACCAGAAAAATAAATGACCCAATCAAAAAATGGGCCAATCAAAAAATGAGCCAAAGAACTAAACAGACATTTCTCCAAAGAAGACATACAGATGGCTAACAAACACATGAAAAATGCTCAACATCACTCATTATCAGAGAAATGCAAATCAAAACCACAATGAGGGTACCATCTCACAGACATGCTATCAAAAAGTCTAGAAACAATAAATGCTGGAGAGGGTGTGGAGAAAAGGGAACCCTCTTGCACTGTTGGTGGGAATGCAAACTAGTACAGGCCACTATGGAGAACAGTGTGGAGATTTCATAAAAACCTGGAGATAGAACTGCTATACGACCCACCAATCCCACTGCTGGGCATACACACCAAGAAAACCAGAATTGATAGAGACATGTGTACCCCAATGTTCATTGCAGCACTGTTTACAATAGCTAGGACATGGAAGCAACCTAGAAGTCCATCAGCAGATGAATGGATAAAAAAGCTGTGGTACATATACACAATGGGATATTACTCAGCTATTAAAAAGAATGCATTTGAGCCAGTGCTAATGAGGTGGATGAAACTGGAGCCTGTTATACAGAGTGAAGTAGGTCAGAATGGAAAACACCAATACAGTATATTAATGCACATATATATATATATATATATATATATATATATAATTTAGAAAGATGGTAACAACGACCCTATATGCGAGAAAGCAAAAGAGACACAGATATAAAGAAAAGACTTTTGGACTCTGTGGGAAAAGGCAAGGGTGGGATAATTTGAGAGAATAGCATTCAAACATGTATATTACCATAGGTGAAATAGATAACCAGTCCAAGTTCGATGCATGAAACAGGGCACTCAAAGCTGGTGCACTCGGACAACCCAGAGGGAGGAATGTGGAGGGAGGTAAGAGGTCGGGTTTGGGATGGGGAGACACAGTACACCCGTGGCTGATTCATGTCAATAAATGGCAAAAGCACCACAATATTGTAAAGTAATTAGCCTCCAATTAAATAAATTAATTTAAAAACCAAACAAAAAAGATGCACCATCCTGCCTCCTATCATGGCTTGGGCACTGCCTAGCCCTCTGCTCATTCTGGTTTCTGCAGTTATTGCTGGGTCAGCTCCAGCTCCAGTTCTCTGTCAGTGGAAGAGCTCAGCTGGTGGTTGGCATGGTGAGGCACCCTGCCCTGCAACTTCCCTCTGCAAAAATGCAAAGTCCGCTTTTCACTTGATACAGCATATGCACAAGAGTTTGCTTTTTGGGGTAAAAGGAGTAAATTGAACACCTATGTTGAATTCTGAAAGATCTGGACACCTTTACAGGATGAGGAGATAGTTGACTGGGGGTCGTTTCCAGACCCTTGGGCTTCCAGGGAACCTGTGTGAACTCTTCTGTCCTCTGGAAGGGATGGAAGAGGTTCAGCCAATGTGTTTTATGACAGGGTTCTGGAGCCTCATCAGGACAGAAATTGGGCTCCTGGAGTGCCCCTCTCCCATAGCTAAGGACTGCAAAGTTGAAGTGAGTGTTCTTGGCTGGCATCATAGAAGGGGAAAAGAAGGCAAATGTCAGAGTATCAGATCTTCAAGGCAGCCTCTGGAGAGCAGGCCATGCTAATGCTTCATCATTCTGGCCCCAACATGTAGAGAAAAAAGTCTCCCACTTTTATTGTTGTTGTTTAGTCTCTAGGTCGTGTTGGACTCTTTTGCAACCCCATAAACTATAGCTCTCTGGGCTCCTCTGTCCATGGGATTTCCCAGGCAAGAATACCCGTGTGGGTTGCCATTTCCTTCTCCAGGGGATCTTCCCCACCCAGGGACTGAATCTGTGTCTTTTGTATTGGCACTGAGCCAATGAGCCACCAAGGAAGCCCAATGTGAATATGCAACTGTCAGTTGCTTAGAAAAAAAAAAAAAATCAGAATCCCCAGGCTCTATTCCTTGGGATTGTGATCCAGCATATTTAAGTGGGACCTGCGATTCTATATTTTAACACTTTCTTCCAAGTGACTCTGATTTTTGTCTTCCTCATACCACACTGGGACTCATTGATTTAAGGTCATAGAGATGAATGGAAGGCAAATGAGACTGAGGATTTATACCTGAGTCTATGCATTTTGTTGAGGTTGCTACAAATCCTGGAATACAAATAAATTATCTATAACAAAATACATCACCTAGGCACTTGCTGGTCAGGTCAATGATTTCTAACAATTTAGCAACCATGTTTGAGGAAGAGCACCGGAAGTCACCTGGGCTTCCCAGGTGGTGCTAGTGGTAAAGAGCCTGCCTGCCCATGCAGGAGATGTGGGTTCAATCCCTGGGTTGGGAAGATCTCCTGGAGAAGGTCATGGCAATCCACTCCAGTATTCTTGCCTGGAGAATCCCATGGACAGATGAGCCTGGTAGGCTATAGTCCATAGGGTTGCAAAGAATTGGACACGGCTGAAGTGACTTAGCATGCATGTAAATACAAAAAGTCAGGAAAGTGAGACAAAATGGCTGCCACCAATCAACTGCACATGTGCAGTAAGGAAAAGATGTGGAGAGTGGGGATGGTTTTCAATCTCAAAGTGGCTTTTCCTGTCCAGAGATAAAGGAGCATAGGTGTTACAGAGCAGAAAAGACTAGAGGAGTGCCGGTGTGAGAGGAGTGGAGTCATGAATGGAACTAAGAAGGGGAAGAACTAGAGTTTGAACCTATGACCTCTCACTCCAAAGCATTAATTTTCCCCCTAAGATTTATTTTATTTTTATTGGAGAGTAACTGCTTTACAGTATTTTGTTGGTTTCTGCCATAAAACAATGTGAATCAGCCATAAGCATCCTTATATCCCTAATATTTTTAATTGAAATATGGTTGATTTTTTTAAAAAAGTATTTATTTTTAATTGGAGGATAATCACTTTACAATGTTGTGTTAATTTCTGCTCTACAACAATGTGAAGGAGCCATAAGTGTGCTTATATCACCAATTTTTTTAATTGAAATATAGTTGATTTACAACATTGTATTAATTACTGCTGTATAGTGAAGTAACTCAGTTTATATATATATATATATATATATATATATATATATATATATTCATATTCTTTTCCACACCTGCAGTGCGGGAGACCTGGGTTCGATCCCTGCTTTGGGAAGATCCCTTGGAGAAGGAAATGGCAACCCACTCCAGTATCCTTGCCTGGAAAATTCCATGAATGAAAGGGCCTGTACAGTCCATGGGGTCACAAAGAGTCGGACAAGACTGAGCGACTTCACTTTATTCTTTTCCACTATGGTTTATCACCGGATATTGAGTACAGTTCCCTGTGCTATACAGTAGGACCTTGCTGCTTGTCTATTCTATATATTCTAGTCTCCATCTGCTAATCCCAAACTCCCAGTTCAACCATTTCCCCTTTGTTAATCACCAGTATACTCTCTATGTCCCCAGTTCTGTTTCTGTTTCATAGATCAATTAGCTTGTGTCATATTTTAGATTCCACAGGCTTCTCTTGTGGATCAGCTGGTAAAGAATGCACCTGCAATGTGGGAGACCCAAGTTTGATCCCTGGGTTGGGAAGATCCCCTGGAGAAGGGAAAGGCTACCCACTCCAGTATTCCTGCCTGGAGAATTCCATGGCCTATATAGTCGATGGGGTCACAAAGAGTCGGACACGACTGAGCAACTTTCACTTTCACTTTAGATTCCACACATTAGTGATAATATATGGTATTTGTCTTTTCCAACTTATTTCACTTAGTATGATAATTTCTAGTTGCATCCATGTTGCTGCAAATGACATTATTTCATTCCTTTTTATGCCTGAGTAGTACTCCATTGTGGGCTTCCCAGATGGCGCTAATGGTAAAGAACCTGCCTGTCTGCCAATTCAAGAGACATAAGAGACTCAGGTTCAATCCCTGCGTTGCGAATATCCCCAGAAGGAGTCAAAATGAGTCAGACACAAGTAAAGCAACTTAGCATGTATGCATGCAGTATTCCACTGTGTATCTCTACCACATCTTCTTTATCCATTCACCTGTCAAAGCATTACTTTTTAATCCCTCTGCTATTTGAGGAACTCTGAGCAGAATTCAGTTCAATTCAATAAACATTCATTAGTTGGAAACCATGGATGTTCTCTGGATGCTGCTGTAATTACAAAGATGATAACACTAAAGCCTTCTACTCACATTTTCTCATTTATCTTTACTGCACCCTATGAGGTAGGTACAATTATTGTTCCCATTTTATTTTTTGATATTCACATTGAGGTACATATGCATTAAAGCAATTAGTCCAGATTACACAGCTATAAATTATAGAGCTGGGATTTGAACCTAGGCAGCAAGACTGCTGAACTTCACTGTCCAATTTGATAGCCACTAGCCACAAGGGACTATTGAGCACTTGAAATGTAACTACTTCAGAGATGTGCTGTAAATTTTAAATACACACCTGGTAATTTAACCAAGGAGGTGAAAGACCTGTAACATTAAAAACTATAAGACACTGCTGAAAGAAACTAAAGATGACACAAATGAATGGAAAGACATTCCATGCTCATGAATTGGCAGAATTAATATTATTAAGTGTCCACATTACCTAGAAACAATCTACAGATCTAATGCAATTAGTTTAAAAATTCACAGGACATTTTTCACAGAAATAGAACCAAAAACTCTAAAATTTATGTGGGACCACAAAAGGCTCTGACTACTCAAAGGAATCCTGAGAAGAGAGAACAAAGCTGCAGGTATTTAATGTCTTGATTTCAAACCTTATTACAAAGCCATACTAATGGGCTTCTGGTGTGGCACTAGTGGTAAAGAATCCTCCTGCCAATGCAGGAGACTTAAGTGACATGGGTTTGATCCTGGGTGGGGAAGATCCCCTGGAGGAGGAAATGTCACCCCACTCCAGTATTCTTGCTGGGAGAATCTCATGGACAGAGGAGCCTGGTGGGCTACAGTCCAGGGGGTCACAGAGTCAGAGCATCTGGGAAGCCAAAGCGATGCTGAAAAGAAAGAACAAAGCTGCAGGTATCTCATGCCTTGATTTCAAACTATATTACAAAACAGCATAACTATAATCAAAACAGCATAATATTGTCAGAAAAACAGTTACATAGATCAATGGAACAGAATTGAGATACCAGAAATAAACCCTTACATATATGGACAACTAATTTATGACAAAAGAGCAAAGAACATACAATGGAGAAAAGAGCATCTCTTCAATAAAAGATGTTGAGAAAACTGCACAGCCACATGAAAAAAAAATTAAATTAGATGGTTATGTTACACTATGCACAAAAATCAATTCAAAATGTATTAAAAGCTTGAATGAAAATCTTGAAACCATAAAACTCTTAGAAGTATAGGCAGCATGCTCTTTGACATCATAAAACTCTTAGAAGCATAGGCAGCATGCTCTTTGACATCAGTCTTAGCAATCTTTCTGGATATGTCTACTCAGGCAAGAGAAGCAAGGCAAAAATAAATAGGACTGAATCAAACTTAAAAGCTTCTGCACAGCAAGGGAAGGGAAGTCGCTCAGTCGTGTCCGACTCTTTGAAACCCCATGGACTGTAGCTCACCAGGCTCCTCCGTCTATGGGATTTTCCAGGTGAGAGTACTGGAGTGGGTTGCCATTTCCTTCTCCAGGGAATCTTCCCCACTCAGGAATTGAACCCAGGTCTCCTGCATCGTAGGCAGATGCTTTACCGTCTGAGCCACAAAGGAGCCATCAATAAAACAAAAAGACAATCTACTGAAGGGGAGAAGATATTTGCAAATCACATATCTGATAAGAAGTTGGTATCCACAATATATAAAGAACTCATACAACTAAACAATAAAAGCAAACAAATAACCCAATTAAACAATGGACAGAAGAGTTGAATAGACATTTTTCCAAAGAAGGCATACAGATAACCAACAAGCACATAAAAAATGTCCAACACTCAGTACTAGGGAAATACAAATCAAAACCACAGTAAGATATCACTTCACACCTGTCAGAGTAGCTACTATCTAAAAACCAAGAAATAACAAATATTGGTTAGGATGTAGAGAAAAGGGAAGCCTCATACACTATTGATGGGAATGCAAATTGGTATAGCCACTATAGAAAATAGTATGGGATTCCTCAAAAAATTAAGAATAGAACTACCATATGATCCAGCTATTCCATTTCTGGGTATTTATCCAAAGAATATAAAAACGTTAATTCAAAAAGATATATGAAAAAAAAAAAAAGATATATGGTCATCACAGAGCACCAGGCTGGGCTCCTTGTTTTATATAGCAACTATTCACCAGCTACTTATTTTACACATGATATATGTGTGTGTGTGTGTGTATATATATATATATATACATAATTATATATATATACATAAAAAGTAGTGTGTGTGTATATATATATATATACACACACACACACACTACTTTCTTCAATTAAAAAATAAATTTTAAAAACTAAATAAATTTTAACACTATAAAAAAGATACATGGGACTTTCCTGGTGGTGCAATGGATAAGAATCTTCCTGCCAATGCACAGGACACGGGTTTTATCCCTGGCCCAGAAAGACTCCATATGCTGCAGATAAACTAAGCCTGTGAGTCACAACTACTGAAGTCTGCATGCTCCAGGGCCCACAAGCCACAACTAATGAGCTCCTGTGCCCAAACGACTGAAGCCTGCATACCTTAGATCCAGCATACTGCAACTACTGAGTCCAAGTGCTGCAACTACTGAAGCCTGTGTTCCACAAGCCTGTGCTTCACAAGAGAATCCTGAGCACCACAATGAAGAGTAACCCCCACTCACCACAACTAGATAAAGCCAACACACAGCAAGGAAGACCTAGCACAGCCAAAAATAAAAATAAACAAATGAATAAAAATAAAAGATATATGCACCCCTATGCTAATTGCCTTTGACCGTGTGGATCACAACAAACTGGAAAATTATTCAAGAGATGGGAATACCAGACCATCTGACCTGCCTCCTGAGAAACCTGTATGCAGGTCAAGAAGCAACAGTTAGAATTGGGCATGGAACAATAGATTGCTTCCAAGTTGGGAAAGGAGTACATCAAGGCTGTATATTGTCACCCTGCTTATTTAACTTATATGCAGAGTACATCATGTGGAATGCTGAGCTGGATGAATCACAAACTGGAATCTAGACTGCTGGGAGAAATATCAATAACCTCAGATATGCAGATGACACCACCCTAATGGCAGAAAGTGAAGAAGAACTAAAGAGCCTGTTGATCAGAGTGAAAGAGGAGAGTGAAAAAGCTGGCCTAAAACTCAACATTCAGAAAACTAAGATCATGGCATCTGGTCCCATCACTTCATGGCAAATAGATGGGGAAACAGTGGGAACAGCGACAGACTTTATTTTTGGGGGCTCCAAAATCACTGTAGATGGTGACTCAGCCATGAAATTAAAAGATGCTTGCTCCTTGGAAGAAAAGCTATGACCAACCTAGACAGCATATTAAACAGCAGAGACATTACTTTGCCAACAAAGGTCCATCTGGTCAAACCTATGGTCTTTCCAACAGTCATGTATGAATGTGAGAGTTGGACTATAAAGAAGGCTGAGCACCGAAGAATTGATGCTTTTGAACTGTGATGTTGGAAAAGACTCTTGAGAGTCCCCTGGACTGCAAGATCAAACCAGTCAACCCAAATGAAATCAGTCCTGAATATTCATTGGAAGGACTGATGCTGAAGTTGAAGCTCCAATACTTTGACCACCTGATGTGAAGAGCTGACTCATTAGAAAAAACCCTGATGTTGAGAAATATTGAAGGCAAAAGGAGAAGGGGATGACAGAGGGTGAGATGGTTAGCAAAACTGACTCAAAAGACATGAATCTGAGCAAATTCTGGGAGATAGTAGAGGACAGAGGAGCCTGGCATGCTGCAGCCCATGGGGTCGAAAAGAGTCAGACACAACATAGCGACTGAACAACAAGAAAAGCACACACACACATACACACGGAATACTTCTTAACCATAAAAAGATGAAATCTTACTTTTTGTGATAACATGGATCAACCTTGAGGTATTATTCCAAGTGAAATAAGTCAGAGAAAGACAAACACTGCATAATTTTAATCATATGAGTCATATAAAAACAAAAACAAAATTAAGGAAAAAACATAAACAAATACACAGATATAGAGAACAGAGTAGCAGGGTTACCAGAGGGCAGGGATGGTGGGGAGGGTTAAATTGGTAAAGGAGATCAACTGTATGGTGACAGATGGAAACTAAGTTTTCTTGGAGGGGTAAGCATGCTGTTACCCGAGTACTTACCCTAGTACTGCATTTTGGACTCTTTTTTTGATTATGAGGGCTACTCCATTTCATCTATGGGATTCTTGCCACACTGTAGTAGATATAATGGTTATCTGAATTAAATTCGCCCATTCCTTTCCATTTTAGTTCACTGATTCCTAAGATGTCAATGTTAATTCTTACCATCTCCTGCTTGCTCACGTTCAATTTACCTTGATTCATGGACCTAAACATTCCAGGTTCCTATGCAATACTGTTCAAACAAAAGAGTCGGAAATGCAATACTCGGGTACAACCTCAAAGATGACAGAATGATCTTGATTTGTTTCTAAGGCAAACCATTCAATATCACAGTCATTCAAGTCTTTGTCCCTATCACTGATGGCGAAGAAGCTGATCAGTTCAATGATGACCTAGAAGACCTCCTAGAACTAACAACAAATAAGATGTCCTATTCATCACTGGGGATTGGAATGCAAAAGTAAGAAGTCAAGAGATACCTGAAGTAACAGGCAAGTTTGGCCTTGGAGAGCAAAATGAAGCAGGACAAAGGCTAACTGATTTCTGCCAAGAGAATGCACTGGTCATAGCAAATACCCTTTTCAACAACACAAGAGGCTACTTTACACATGGACATCACCAAATGGTCAATACCAAAGTCAAATTGATTACATTCTTTGTAGCTGAAGATGGAGTGATACACAGTATGCTGCTGCTGCTGCTGCTAAGTTGCTTCAGTCGTGTCCAACTCTGCGTGACCCCATAGACGGCAGCCCACCAGGCTCCCCCGTCCCTGGGATTCTCCAGGCAAGAACACTGGAGTGGGTTGCCATTTCCTTCTCCAATGCATGAAAGTGAAAAGTGAAAGTGAAGTCGCTCAGTTGTGTCCGACTCTTCGCAACCCCATGGACTGCAGCCTACCAGGCTCCTTCGTCCGTGGGGTTTTCCAGGCAAGAGTACTGGACTGGGTCGCCATTGCCTACACAGTATACAGTCAGCAAAAACAAGACCTGGAGCTGACTGTGGCTCAGATCAACAGCTTCTCATAGCAAAATTCAGGCTTAAACTAAAGAAAATGGGGAAAACCACTAGGTAAACCAGGTACAACTTAAATCAAAATCCCTATGAATATGCAGTGGAGGTAACAAATAGATTCAAGGGATTAGATATAGTAAACTGCCTGAAGAACTATGGACAGAGGTCTGGCTATTGTACAGGAGGCAGTGAAGAAAACCATCCCCCCAAAAAAAGAAAAGCAAGAAGGCAAAGTGGTTATCTGAGGAGGCTTTACTAAAGAAAGCTAAAGAAAGAAGAGAAGTGAAAAGCAAGGGAGAAAGCAAAATATCCAACTAAATGCAGAGTTCCAAAGAATAGCATGGAGAGACAAGAAGGCCTTCTTCATTGAACAGTGCATAAAACTAGAAGAAAACAACAGAAGGGGAAAGACTAGAGATCTCTTCAGGAAAATTGAAAATATCAAGAGAATATTTTCCCCTAAGATGGGCACAATAAAGGACATAAATGGTAGAGACCTAGTAGACGTGAAGAGATCAAGAAAAGATGGAAAAAATACACAGAAGAGCTGTACAAAAAAGATCCTAATGAACCAGATTACTACAATGGTGTGGTCAGCTACCCAGAGCCAGATATTCTGGGGAGCGAAGTCAAGTGGGCCTTAGGAAGCACTGCTGTTAATAAAGCTAGTGGATGTGATGGAATTCCTGTAGAACAATTCAAAACCCTAAAGGATGATGCCATCAAGGTGTTGCATTCAATATGTCAGCAAATCTGGAAGACCCAGCAGAGGTCACAGGACTGGAAAAGGTCAGTCCTCAACCCAGTTCCCAAGAGGGCCAGTACTAAAGAATGTGCTAACCATTGGACAATTGCACTCATCTCCCATGCTAGTAAGGTCATGCTTAAAATCTTGCATGCTAGGCTTCAGCATTAAGCAAACCAAGAAATTCCAGATGTCCAAGCTGGATTTAGAAAAGGAAGAGGAACCAGAGATCAAATTGCCAACATTCGTTGAATCATAGAGAAAGCTAGAGAATTCCAGAAAAACATACACCTCTGTTTCATCAACTACTCTAAAGCCTTTGACTGTGTGGATCGTAATAAGCTGTGGAAAGCTCTTAAAGAGATGGGACTACTAGATCATCTTACTTGTCTCCTGAGAAACCTGTATACGGGTCAAGAAGCAACAGTCAGAACCCTGTATGGAATAGCTGATTGGTTCAATATTGAGAAAGGAGTATGACAGGGCTGTCTGCTGTCATCCTGTTTAACCTATACACTGAGCACATCATGAGAAATGCCAGGCTGGATAAGTTGCAAGCCAGAATCAAGATAGGTGGGAGAAATATCAACAACCTCAGATATGCAGATGATGCCACTCTAATGGCAGAAGCAAAGAGGAACTAAAGAGCCTCTTCTTTAGTTGAGGGTGAAGGAGGAGAGTGAAAGAGCTGGCTTAAAACTAAATATAAAAAAACCCTAATGCCATTCTTCCAAATCATCCCCCCCAACATGTATAACATCATATAAGAAATGAATCGCCAGTCCAGGTTTGATGCAGGATACAGGATGCTTGGGGCTGGTGCACTGGGATGACCCAGAGGGATGGTATGGGGAGAGAGGTGGGAGGGGGTTTCAGGATGGGGAACACGTGTACACCCGTGGCAGATTCATGTTGATGTATGGCAAAACCAATACAATATTGTAAAGCAATTAGCCTCTAATTAAAATAAATAAATTTAAATTAAAAAAACCCTAAGATCATGGCATCTGGCCCCATTACTTCATGGCAAATAGAAGGGTAAAAGGTGGAAATAGTGACAGATTTCCTCTTCTTGGGCTCTAAGATCACTGTGGACAGTGACGGCAGCCATGAAATCAGAAGATGATTGCTTCTTGGCAGGAAAGCGACGACAAACCTCGACAGTGTATTGAAAAGCAGAGACATTACTCTGCCAACAAAGGTTCGTATAGTCGAGGCTTCCCTGTGGTCACATATGGTTGTGAGAGTGGACCATAAAGAAGGCGAAGCGCCGAAGAATGGATGCCTTTGAACTGTGGTGCTGGAGAAGACTCCTGAGCAGCCCATGGACGGCAAGGAGATCAAACCAGTCAATCTTAAGGGAAATCAACCCTGAATACTCATTGGAAGGACTGATGCTGAAGCTGAAGCTCCAATATTTTGATCATCTGATACAAACAGCTGACTCATTGGAAAAGTCCCTGATGGTGGGAAAGATTGAGGGCAGAAGGAGAAGGGGTATCAGAGGATGAGATATCTGTATGTTATCACCAATGCAATGGACATGAACTTGGGCAAACTTCGGGAGATGGTGAGGGACAGGGAGGCCTGGCGTGCTGCAGTCCACAGGGTCACAAAGAGTCAGACACAACTAAGCAACTGAACAACAACAACAACAACAAGCATGCTGTAGTATATACAGAAGTAGAAATACAAGGTTGTCCACATGAAACGTATGCAATGTTATACACCAATGTTATCACAATAAAAATAAATTTTAAAAATACATACTTGGTTTCAAAGATGTAGTGTGAAAGAATATAAAATATCTCAATTATATTATATTATTACATGTTGCAATGTTCATATTTTGATATGAATTTAAATATATGATTACAATTAAACTTATCTATATCTTTTAACTTTTAAATAATGGCTACTAGAGAATTTTAAATCACATATGTGGCTCATATTGTATTTTCGTTGCACAAATCTGCTCCAGTGGCTGCATGCTACAATGATTAGTTTTGCTTGAATTAGAGATTATGTAGATGATTCACACTTTCTTTTTTTTTTCTTTTTACTTTTTTTTTTTTAACTTTACAATATTGTATTGGTTTTGCCATATATCAAAATGAATCCGCCACAGGTACACATGTGTTCCCCATCCTGAACCCTCCTCCCTCCTCCCTCCCCATACCATCCCTCTGGGTCATCCCAGTGCACCAGCCCCAAGGATCCAGTATCATGCATCGAACCTGGACTGGTGACTCACACTTTCAAGAAGCTTATACTTTGAGTAGGAAGGATAAAATAATCAAAAATTTTTCCTAAAAATGTATTATAATTAAGTGTTATGAAAGAGAAAGAAAACTTTCTAGTGTGCTATGTGGCAGGGAAAACATTTAAACCGGTCCTTAGAAAAATTAGATTTCCCTGGTGGCTCAGACGGTAAAGTGTCTGACTACAATTCGGGAGACTCAGGTTCAATCCCTGGGTCAGGAAGATCTCCTGGAGAAGGAAATGGAAGTCCACTCCAGTATTCTTGCCTGGAAAATCCCACGGACGGAGGAGCCTGGTAGGCTACAATCCATGGGGTTGCAAAGAGTCGGACACAACTGAGTGACTTAACTTTCACTTTTCACTTTCATGCATCGGAGAAGGAAATGGCAATGCACTCCACTGTTCTTGCCTGGAGAATCCCAGGGACTGGGGAGCCTCATGGGCTGCCGTCTATGGGGTTGCACAGAGTCGGACACGACTGAAGCGACTTAGCAGCAGCAGCAGCAGCAGATGCAAGTCCCAGAGAGTGAATCAAGGAGGATTTAGTAAATGCAAACAGTGGGGTTCCCCAGTTTGGGGGACTGACAAAGCAGGTCAAAAGAGTCAGGGGTTCCTGGCTTCTAGACATAAAATGACTTAAATGACTAACCTTAGAGTCTAGGCTGGCTCAGAGGCAAGTGAAGGGTAGTAGGAAGGAGGACAAGAGGGAAGAAGAAAGCAAAACTCAAATTGCTGGGATCTCCATTTTCCTGTCTGAAAAGGGGAGATTGAACCAATGTTCTTCCAAGACCAATATTCATTCTAAGACTTGTGTTGATAGTAGAAGATGTCGATGTTGTTGTTGTTTAGTCACTAAGTTGTGTCTGACTCTTTGCTACCCCTTGGAGTGCATGTAGCCCACCAAGCTCCTCAGTCCATGGGATTTCCCAGACAAGAATAATGGAGTAGGTTGCCATTTCCTTCTCCAGAAGTTGTCAATATGGCATAATAAAATTACCTTAGGGACTTCCCTGGTGGTCCAGTGGTTAAGAATCTGCCTACTAATGCAGGGAACATGGGTTCAATCCCTGGTCCGGTAAGATCCCACATGACTCAGGGCAACTAAGCCCATGTGCCTTAGAGCCCGTGCTCTTCAACAAGAGAAGCTACTGCAATGAAAAGCACAGGCACCGCAATGAAGAGCAGCCCCCACTGGCCTCAACTAGAGAAAGCCTGTGCAGCAACGAAGATCCAGCACAGCAAAAAATAAAATAAATAAAATACAATGGGGACTTAAAAAGTTACTTTAGGCACCAGACATTGTTCTTAAGAAGTATTTCTATTAGCTGCTTCTTCCTCCTCCACCCCTGCCTTGAATTTGTGATCAACTCTCTCCAAGTAAAGTTTTCTATCACAAAAATTTCTAGATGCTAAATATGATGACAGGGATGGGAAAGAAAGGAGAACTTGCAAAATATTTAAAGATCATTTTGGTGCTCAAGAGGCTACAATGACTAAGAGATGAAGGAAAAAATATACAACTTAACTACAAGGAGTTACTGAACCAAAGTGATTAGTACCAGCTTAAAGCTTTGAGACCTTCCCTTCTTATTGATTTTAAGCAGAATCAATCTGTAAATGGTAATAGTGCTCAATTTAAATTACTCATAGCAAGTGCTGCTTTTCAGGGCCTGTCAGACAGCATGTTGTTCTTTCACCTGCATTCTGCACGTGCAAAACAAATTAATGTGGACAGGAAACAAATGTAATTTGGGTTAGCTTATCAGTGTTATCTTTTCACTGTATGGAATTATTTTTGACCTTAATGGCCTTAATTACACTTACAATGTGATCCATTGTTTTGTACATAGACAGCCCTGATGATAAAGAGAGATGATCCCAGAGGCTAAGAAGAGAAGGGATGAATGGCCAAGAGGGCAGAGAAGCAGAAACAAATATGATTTCAGCAGGGTGGGGTCCCCAAAATGCCTCTTCCTCTGGGAATTTCACATATCTCAATACATAGCTGGTCTTTATCAAACTGTCAAGTGGGCAGCCAGAGAACAGGGAGGAAGCCTAGAAGAGAGTGGGGTCTTGGGAGGCAGGGGTAGAGAAATTTTGAAGAGTATAATCTTTGTGGCTTAGGATGCTATAAACAGATAACCCTGAAGCTGGAATGTTTCAGTAGTGTCATCATCCAATGTCCTTATAGCAAAATTAGGTTGCAAAATATAGCAACCTAAATAGCAAATAGCAAAATATTTGTGATGTCTTTACTACAGTATATATCCAATGGAGTCTAGGAGCCACCTGCATCAGTACCAAGAATTGAGAGAAGCTTTTAAAAAAATAGATTCTCTGACTCCCAGGCTCCACTCCAGACCTACTGAATTAGATATTCTGGAGTTAGGACCTAGAAATATGCACTTTAGTATTCCTAGATGATTCAGATGCATACCAAAGTTTGAGAACTATTGCTTCATTACAGCTGAAATCCTCGAAGTGCATATCCCATTATGTGTAGTGCTTGGCATGGTGATGCTTCGTGAATTACTGCAGAGCAAGTGATTCTAATGGATGAATTGGGCTTTACATTACTTACCCAAAGCCAAGTTTTCTTTTTCTTCTTTGTTAGTCTTTCAATATCTGTGAACAATAATAAACTGATAGAGTTAGAAAATTGGGCATAGGCAGAGAATAATGTCTCCTTCACAGAGAAAATTGAGACTATACCTTCAACTCCCTCAACTTCCTTGCCTTGTTTATGTCCTTAAGCAGAAAGCATTCAGTCTATTACCATCATGATGTTAATTGGGTATTTTTCATAGTTGTCTTTTACAGATTAAGGAAATTACCATCTATCCCTGGATTGCTAAGTGTTTTTTTTTTTTTTTATTTAACTCAGGAATGGAGGTTATATTTTGCCAAATGGTTTTTCTGCATCTATTGAAATAGTTTTTCTTTTTCAGTTTGCTAATATGGTAATTAAACTGATTTTTGAATGCTTAAACTGTGTGTTTCAGCAGTTCATGGAAGGTTCCAAAAATTTGCACTAAATATTTTTAACTGGAGATAGTAAGTAGCCTGGCTTTCTTCCTAACTTAGTTGCTGAGATCATTGCAAAAGTTAAGGGTTTTTTTGTTGTTGTTGTTGTCCCTATTTTTTTTAAAAGAATAATGTTCCTTGTATTAGTAGAAATTGAAAAGCTAACATGATTTGAGGTAGTATAAAAATGTGGATGCTTTTGGGAACTGTTTGCTATATATCTTGTATATGTCTCATTGTATTTCTATTTTGTTAACACTATTTACAAAGTGATATTATCACACTCATTTTCTGTTGTTATTGCTGCTGCTGCTGCTTCTGCTGCTAAGTCGCATCAGTCGTGTCCGACTCTGTGCGACGCCAAAGACGGCAGCCCAACAGGCTCCTCTGTCCCTGGCAGTCTCCAGGCAAGAATACTGGAGTGGGTTGCCATTTCCTTCTCCAATGCATGAAAATGAAAAGCGAAAGTGAAGTCGCTCAGTCGTATCCGACTCTTTGTGACCCCATGGACTGCAGCCGACCAGGCTCCTCCATCCATGGGATTCTCCAAGCAAGAGTACTGGAGTGGGGTGCCATTAAAAGGAATGACTTCCCAGTAAATTACTGTTACCTCCAATACTGGATTCTCTAGTCAAAAGCCTTCAGTAACTCTCCATTATCAACAGAATGAAGACAAAATAGCTTGGCATTCAAGGCCCCCCCAAAGCTGTACTGCACGATAGCATCATTTCTCAAAGTCTGTTCCCACCCTCAGCTTTGCTCTCCTTTCCTCCCCAGTAAGCTCTGAACAGCCTTGCCTCTGCTCCTTTGTGCGGTTGCACCCACTGCCAGACATTCTCTGACCATGTTCTCTGTCTGTTGAAATTCCATTTATCCTTCAGGGTTCAAGTAACTGTTGCCTCTTCTCTTCCTCCATTCAGAAGTAACCGCTTCTAGGACTTCTCTGGTGGTCCAGTGGTTAAGACTCTGGGCTTCCAATGCAGGCGGCACAGGGTCGATCCCTGGCTGGGGAACTAAGATCCACATGCTACATGGCACGGCCACACACACACACAGTGATCACTTCCTCCTCAATACCTCCAAATAACATTCTTTAGCAACCCTGATGGCCCTTGCCTAATATCCTGCTGGCTACTGTCTGCTCCTGGAAGGCAGGGACCAGGTCTGCACTGTGTCTATAGCCTCCACTGTGTCCAGCACAGTGTCCTGGACTCACTGGGCTCTTCAGTTTGGACCTGACAAGGCTTTACATCATCTGGCCCTTTCCTGCTACCTTAGCTCAGTCTCTAGCCACTCTTCTCCTTTCTGCAGCTACACCGGCTTTCTGTCAATTTTTCAAAAGTGCCAACTGCTCTCATACCTTGGGGCTCTTGTGTACACTTTCCTCATTCACTGCCTGAAATATTTTCCATCCATTCGCCATCTGGTTAACTCCTACTCATCCTTCTCATGTCAACTTAAACATTGCTTTTCAGAAAGCCTGCCCTCATCTCTTAGATCAACTGTATACTTATCATCCCCCCAGACATCTCATAAGCTTGTAGTTATGGGAGAAGGAGTGAGGGAGGGAGAGTGGAGGTCTCAGAATAGATCCACCCTCTCCCTCATCACCATGACTAAGAAACATACACCAAATGCCTACCCTGTGGGTTGTCAGTCAGGAATGAATACTTTGGGTTTCATGGACAACACAAGACCTGCTCCTCTGCTAGGATACCTTGCCATTACCAGTCCATTCTCTTGCCCCTTAGGGCACAGTGTTCCTTAAGACTCTCCCAAGTTACCTGCTTATCATGAAGAAGAGCAGCAAAATGTGTCAGAAAGAAGAGTCAGGTCAGGTGGGGCCTAAAGCTTCGTTTGTTATCAGGAGGCCTCTTGTTTTGGAACTTCAAGGTGTCCTGGTTCTCAGTGGTTAGGGATTTGAGATCAGAACTAGGTAAAAAGAGTAAAAGATAAAGTTAGACAAACTCACAGGTAGGAACAGAGGATGGAGAACAAAGCATATATAGGAGCAGAACTTGTAATGAGGAAGATCAGGGCAGAACGATGGCATTCTAATTTTGTTGATTTGGAAGAGCTTTTTATCACTTTTCTACTGCTTCCGAGTTGTGAAAATTGCCTGAAGTTGGCCTTGTAGGTAGAGGTTACAAATGGCGATTGCAGGCTGAGTCTGGTTCTCGGATTTTAGTTGGCCAGCATAGCATCTATACAACATATTTGAATGAGTTATCAACACTTAAGGATTGGAAGATTTCATATAAAACTTTTTATTTTTGCCTTCTTTTGAAAAATTTGGAAAATGTGGCAGCCCAGCCCTATCCAGTAACAGTCAGCTGGAGCTGAGGACCACCGCCCCCTTTGGATGAGACATATTCTTTCCCAGTTTCCACAGTTTCCATCCAGTTTGCTTCACTCATTTATGTTACCTGCCTGACTCTGTAGGCATGTGACTTTGAAACCCTGGATTTTTTTTCACGTTTTATTATGGAAAAAAAATCCAACATATACAGAGGTAGAGAGAATAATAAGATGAGCCGCCATGCACACACCATCCAGTTTTAATGACTGTCATTCAAGGCCAATCTTGATACATCAGTGCCCTCACCTATTCTCCAATACTGCTACCCTATCCCTGGATTTATTTTGAAACAAATCCAGACACAGTATCATCTTATCAGCAAATATTTCAATATGTGTCTCTACAAAACCTTTTTAATAAACAGATCTACTGTATTACTATCACAGCCAAAACATGACCAATTCTTTATTATCATCAAACATCCACTCTAACTTTTTAATTCTCCATGTTATCCATCTTATTCTTTCTCTTTCTTTGAGGAGAAATAAGACTAAGAAGGGCTAGACTAAGAAAGGGGAATGGGAGTAGAAATATGAATAGGATATTACATTCTCTGTAAAGTAATAGATGGAATGATTACTTATATCTGCATTATATCTTTATCCCTTTATACTTTTCTGATTTTTAAAAAAAATATGTCTGATTTCACTTGCTCCCTAGAACAGCTTTGTGTAGATGGGACTGAGTTTTTCTCTAACAATTTGTATGAAACAACATAGACACAGAGGGTTATCTATAACATAGATAAGTGAATTCTTCAAATTACAGAGATAGTAACAGAGCTGTCACAAGAACCCAGACTACCTGCCTCTTTCTGTTGTGCCGCATATGAAAGGTGGTGATATGGAAGGCATATATGATGATAGGAGACAGTATAGACTAATTTGTTGTTGTTGTTTAGTTGCTAAGTTGTGTCTGACTCTTTGCAACCTTATGGTCTGTAGCCCACCAGGCTCCTCCATCCATGGACTTCTCCAGGCAAGAATACTGGAGTAGGATGCCATTTCCTTCTCAGGGGATCTTCCCTACTGAGGGATCGAACCCACATCTCCTGCTTTGCATTGCAGGCAGATTCTTTACTGCTGAGCCACCTGGGAAATACGGTAGTGAGTCTTTCCTGAGTTCTTACTCTGTGGCTAAAGGCTATGCTAGGTACATAAATTATTTATTCCTCTCATCAGTTCTCTATTATTCCAACCTTAGAGAGAAGAATGCAGAAGACATAAAAGTTATGTAACTTTCCCAGGAACAAACAGATGGAATAAACAACTGGCAGAGCTAGGATTGGAAGCCAGATTGCTCTAACACTAGCATCCAAGCGCTTCACCATTGTATTAATCTTGCCAGAACAAGGGCTTTAGAGTCAGACAGACTTCATATCCTAACTTTTTTTTTTTTTCATTATTTTATTTTATTTTGTTATTTTTTTAAAATTTTATTTTATTTTTAAACTTTACAATATTGTATTAGTTTTGCCAAATATTGAAATGAATCTGCCACAGGTACACCTGTGTTCCCCATCCTGAACCCTCCTCCCTCCTCCCTCCCCATACCCTCCCTCTGGGTTGTCCCAGTGCACCAGCCCCAAGTGTCCAGTATCGTGCATCAAACCTGGACTGGTGAATCGTTTCATACATGATATTATACATGTTTCAATGCCATTCTCCCAAATCTCCCCACCCTCTCCCTCTCCCACAGAGTCCATAAGACTGATCTATACATTAGTGTCTCTTTTGCTGTCTCGTACACAGGGTTATTGTTACCATCTTTCTAAATTCCATATATATGCGTTAGTATTCATTTTTTGACCATGGGCAACAGCTGTCTTATCTTTATTTATATATTTATTTTCTTCATCTTTAAATGGAAATAATAGTAACCAATTCCTAGGATTAACGGGATGATCAAATAAGATCATCCATTTAAGTTATTTAGCATATTACTTGGTACAGAATAAAGACTCAATAAATAAAAGCCACCAAAAGGGGGATGGTTTATAATATATTACATCTATCAATGTGCTTCAGCAAAAGGCTTGGTTCCATCTTATGCTACCCAGCAATATCTGGTTCATGACTTGGTGCTTCTATACATCTTTACATGGGAAGTAAAATGAAAGTATACTTTTTACTTTGAGATGAAGGCATTTTTCCTTCTAATTCTAAACATTTTAATTGTCAAAGGCACAACAGGTTTGATGTGGAAATTTCAAATCCACTCATCCATAAAGCTTCTTGATTTTTCATCCTAAGAACTAACTTCTCAGACACTTGAAAACTAGAGCCGGGTGATTCTGGGAAATCTTTTCTGGAGTTGAAAGTGAAGACGTATTTGTGTGTGTGTGTGCTGACTGCCTGGAGTTTATTGTTTACTTGGTGCAAGGCACAGGGTTATGAGTTGTAAGGAAGGCTCTCCTGTGGCTTGAAAAGTAGAGAGTGGGGTTCTCTCAACTTCCTTTTTGATGTTTTGCTGTTTTGATATTAAAAACCGAACTGCTTCCATTGGCTGCAACCTGCTTAGTCTTGGGGAGGGGACAAGAAGGGAAGGGTTCTGATGAGCCTAGCACCTTGGAAGGAAGCCTAGCAGTTGGTGGTGATCACTCAGGACATGGGCCTGCAGTTGGTTTTGCCAGGCTGGCCACTGGGCTGCTGCTTCCCCATGGCTTCCTGAGCCAGGTCACAGGTGATCATGCCGGTGGAAACCTGGGCAGACTCTGAGTGCTCTGGGAACTCCAACACTGTGGCCATGAATGGGAGAGTGGACTTCCCGAAGAAACAGCTGGTCCACTAGTGTCCTGGGTCTGCTTTGGGGAGATCCGAGTGGTGGGGGTGGTTCCCCAGGGTATTTGGCACTTCCACATGAGCTGTTACTGGAAGTCGAGCACAAGTGATGGTTGTAGTCATGAGTGGCCATGAGCGAGCCACTGGAGAGGATGGCTATCATGTTCTTGCATGCGCCCTGGTGGTGACCTCAGCGTTGACCCCTCGTGGGCCTCTGCTCGGGATCACTGATGGTGGGGACTGGGGTGCTAGGCCACAGAACCCATCTGCATAAGAGAAAGCAGGCGGTCGCTCCATGAACCAGACATGCAGGGCCAAGATGTATGTTTGAGAAAGTCGTGGGATGGTGTAAACATTTTATAAATTTGATCACTCACCAACTACCCCACCATACCCCGGGGAGATGGTATAATGGGAGGGTACTTTCAAGCTCTCCTATTCATTTCCCACCAGTTATTAGCACCTACAGATTCCCAAGTGTCTTAGGGATGATGGGTGAAGAACAAAAGTGCGTGGGCTAAACAAAGTGGTTATAGAATATCCTGAACAGAAGCAACTAATTTCTGGAAAGATATCTCCTATGTTCTGGGAGCCAAAAAGGTAGGGGCCAAGGACAGGCCTGCTAATTTTTACTGGCCTCAGGGGTAGAAGGTTAAGGGCCGAGAGCACAAGGGTCCGTATAAGGACAATACTTGCACAGCTTTCACTTAGCTAATATACTAGCTTGCTACAGTTGCTAAAAATAATTAATACCAACTCAGTAGTTTACAAGGCTTCCCTGGTGGCTCAGTGGTGAAGAATCTGTGTGCTAAGCAAGAGACTCGGGTTTGATCCCTGAATTGCGAAGATCCCCTGTAGATGGAAATGGCAACCCACTTCAGTATTCTTGCCTGGGAAATCCATGGACAGAGGAGCCTGGTGGGCTACAGTCCATGGGCTGGCAAAGACCTGGACATGACTTAGCAACTAATAGCAGCAGCAGCCCCCACCTTCATTTTCAAAGCCAGCAAGGCCATTCAGAGTTCTTTTCACATCTCATCATTCTCACCTACCCTTCTGCCTTCCTCTTTCTAATTTTAAGGGCCCTTGTGCTTACATTGGACCCACCCAGATAATCCAGATCATCTCCTTACTTTAAAGTCAGCTGATTAACCTAACAGAAGCAGAAGATATTAAGAAGAGGTGACAAGAACACACAGAACTATATAAAAAAGATCTTCATGACCCAGATAACCACGATGGTGTGATCACTCACCTAAAGCCAGACATTCTGGGATTCGAAGTCAAGTGGGCCTTAGGAAACATCATTACAAACAAAGCTAGTGGAGGTGATGGAATTCCAGTTGAGCTATTTCAAATCCTAAAAGATGATGCTGTGAAAGTGCTGCACTCAATATGCCAGCAAACTTGGAAAACTCAGCAGTGGCCACAGGACTGGAAAAGGTCAGTTTTCATTCCAATCCCAAAGAAAGGCAATGCCAAAGAATGTTCAGACTACTGCACAATTGGACTCATCTCACACGCTAGCAAAGCAATGCTCAAAATTCTCCAAGCCAGGCTTCAACAGTACGTGAACTGTGGACTTCCAGATGTTCAAGCTGGATTTAGAAAAGTCAGAGGAACCAGAGATCAAATTGCCAACATCCATTGGATCACTAAAAAAGCAAGAAAGTTCCAGAAAAATGTCTATTTCTGCTTTATTGACTATGCCAAAGCCTTTGACTGTGTGGATCACAACAAACTGGAAAATTCTTCAAGAGATGGGAATACCAGACCACCTGACCTGCCTCCTGTGAAATCTGTATGCAGGTCAAGAAGCAATAGTTAGAACTGGACATGGAACAACAGATTGGATCCAAATCGGGAAGGGAGTATGTCAAGGCTGTATATTGTTACCCTACTTATTTAACTTCTATGCAGAGTACATCATGTGAAATGCCAGGCTGCATAAACACAAGCTGGAATCAAGATGGCCAAGAGAAATATCAATAACGTCAGATAAACAGATGACACCACCCATATGGCATAAAGTGAAGAACTAAAGAGCCTCTTGATGAAAGTGAAAGAAGACAGTGAAAAAGTTGGGTTAAAACTCAACATTCAGAAAACTAAGATCATGGCATCTGGTCCCATCACTTCATGGCAAATAGATGGGGAAACAATGGAAACATTGGAACAGTGTCAGACTTCATTTTTTTGGGCTCCAAAATCACTGCAGATGGTGACTGCAACCATGAAATTAAAAGGTGCTTGCTCCTTGGAGGAAAAGCTATGACCAACCTAGACAGCATATTAAAAAGCAGAGATGTTACTTTGCCAACAAAGGTCCATCTAGTCAAACCTATGGTTTTTCCAGTAGTCATGTATGGATGTGAGAGTTGGACTATAAGGAAAGCTGAGCACCAAAGAATTGATGCTTCTGAAGAAGATTCTAGAGAGTCCCTTGGACTGCAAGGAGATCCAACCAGTTCATCCTAAAGGAAATCAGTCCTGAATATTCATTGGAAGGACTGATGCTGAAGCTGAAACTCTAATACTTTTGCCACCTGTTGCGAAGAGCTGACTCATTTGAAAAGACCCTGATGCTGGGCAAGATTGAAGGCAGGAGGAGAAGGGGACGACAGAGGATGAGATGGTTGGATGGAATCACTGATTCAATGGACATGAGTTTGAGTAAGCTCCAGGAGTTGGTGAAGCACAGGCAAGCCTGGTGTGCTGCAGTCCATGGGATCGCAAACAGCCAGACACGACTGAGCGACTGAACTTAACTGAACTGATTAACAACCTTAATTCTATCTTCTGCCTCAATTCTCCTTTGGCATGTAACATAGCATATTCACAAATTCCAGGGAATAGGACAAGTTCCAAGGATTATGGACATCTTTGGGAGGAGCTATTATTGTGCTTACCCAGCTGCTGAATGTTAGAAAGAGAACTGGCTCCTCTTTCTAAAGAGAGACTAAATTAGGGAATAGTTGTGGGACTTCAGCAATACTTGCAGACTATTTAAGTTTCAGGTGTGATTTGTAAAATGGAAAATGGCCTGCTATACACCTACTCTTGAATGGAAAAACAGCATAATTGTAAAGAAGACAATTTGTTCCCAATGATTTTCTAACTTTTTAACATGGTTTTGATTAAAAGAGGAAAATAAGCAAGAAAACCAAAAAATAGTCTTAGCCGTAATAAGTAAGATTCATCTCACCATGAATTAGAGCAGGCTACAAAGCAATAATCTTTAAGACTGTGGTGCTGCTTAAAGGTGAAATATTTGTCAATGGAACAGACGAGAGAGGTTGGAAATAGCTTTTAGCATATATAACATTAATAGATGTCAAATATGCACCCTAAAACAGTGAGCAAAATATTTTTAGTAAGCAAGGAGTTTGGAACAACTGGATAGCAATGCAGAAAAAAATAAACTTAGAACTATACATCTCCTCGGAGAAGGCAATGGCAACCCACTCCAGTACTCTTGCCTAGAGAATCCCATGGACGGAGGAGCCTGGTAGGCTACAGTCCATGGGGTCGCTAAGAGTCGGACATGACTGAGGGACTTCACTTTCACTTTTCTCTTTCATGCACTGGAGAAGGAAATGGCAACCCACTCCAGTATTCTGAATACCAGGGACAGAGGAGCCTGTTGGGCTGCTATCTATGGGGTCACACAGTGTCGGACACGACTGATGCGACTTAGCAGCAGCAGCAGCATACATCTACTATAGGGCACAACTGATCTCAGCTGGGATTTTCAGTGAGTTAAAATCAGCTAAAATCAAATCTAAAGGCTAGAAGAGACAACTCTTTTTTTTTTGGCCATGCCAGGCAGCATACAGGATCCCTGATGGGATTGAACCTGCACCCCCTCTGCCGTAGGGGTACAGTCTTAACCACTGAACTGCCAGGGAAGTCCCCTAGACAGCTCTTCATTAGCACAATTATTTGATAATGTACAATTCCAACTGTGGGGAAGAGGATAGACAATTTGCAGAACAAAAAGTGCCTAGCATAAATCAATACTTGAAAAAAATAGTTAAACCCTCTTGGCTCAGCTGATAAAGGATCTTCCTGCAATGCTGGAAACCTGGGTTCAATCCTTGGGTTGGGAAGATCCCCTGGAGAAGGGAAAAGCTACCCACTCCAGTATTCTGGCCTGGAGAATTCCATGGACTGTATAGACCATGGGGTCACAAAGTCAGACACGACTGAGCAACTTTCACTTTCATGGGACAAGGAAGTAAAAATACAAAAAATGTACTAATTTATACCTATTTAATTGTTATGAAAGATAAAATTCAATATTCGTAAGGCTAGGGGAAACCATATTGTTGGAAGTGGTGATCATAATAACCACAGTAGCCAACTCACCTTCCACATAACACTTCTGTGCAGGGAGACTTTGTTTCTCTCATTTAATAATGGAGGAATCTGTGAATCAGAGAGATGAGGTAACCAGTCAACCCTCAGATGGCCAGCATAGGCAGAAGCAGCTTAATCAAACTTTGTTGAAGTCCAAACCTTGCGTTTTTAACTAAAACTCCTTCTACAGCAATATGTAACTAGAGCAATGAAAAAATTCTTAGTCTCTGATTGACATATTCCAAGCCCATAAATTAAGCCTGAGAAAATAATGTTGGAAAAAAAAAACTTTCTGTCTACATCTACCTATGCCCACAAGTCAGTCAGTCAGTTCAGTCGCTCAGTTGTGTCCGACTCTTTGTGATCCCCAAAAGATGTGTATTAATTCAACAAATACCTATTGATTTCTCATTATCTACCAAGGGGAAAAACTATAAGCAAATTCCAATACATGAATGCAAGCATGGAAAAATATTTATGAAATGATGTTAAAGGAAAAAAACAATTGACCACACTATTGGATATCCTCTATGCAGAAACAACAGGGTGAGATTCAAGAGCTAAGTTGAATCAGAAAAGTTTTGTGACGTGGGAGGGCAATTGTGGGAAATTTCTAATAAGAATGTTTTCAGTGGGGAAACTTGTCAGTTGACCTTCATGAAACCAGTCTGTTTTCGTGTTGATTGTGTATAAAAGCCAACTTTGCAAAAATGGTTGGTCCACGTGCCATAAGGTTGGTGGGTAAGAACTTTAGTCCCAGGAAAAACACCCCCTCTGAGTAGCAAGGTGCTTACCTGGTTTCCTGGAAGCAGACTGTGCTTCTTCAATGGGAAGCGAGGGGTGGCCAGAGCATGTAGGCAGGCAGGCTCAGGTGACCAGTGGAGGCTTGCTTGCTGGGGTTTGGGGGTGGGGGGCAGGGGAGTGGGGATTGGCGAAGGGGTGGAGTGGGTTTTCCAGTGGAATCTCAGCTCAGCCCAGAGGATGGAATCATCTTTTTTACACAGTCACTATATAGATTCTTTTTTCACTGAAGTTAAACCACTGTGTGTCATGGGCTATGGGAGTGGGGCACTTGGCTTCCATTCATTACTCACCTTGCAATTTGAGACTCTTTAGAGGTCATGGCTGGCACTCAGAGCCCCCAGGCAGAGGTCTGAGAGTGGGACTAAAGGTGTGGGATGGGGATGGGAGTGGGTTGGGAATGGGATTGGGGAGTGGGGAAGGAGAAGGGTGGGGAGGCCAGGGGGAGGGAGGAGGGGGACCTTTGTCCATTTGAATATGTGGGTCCTTTCCAATTATGCCATTAACTGTTTAAGCGATTGCAAGACTAAAAAAAGTTTTTAACCACTAACCTGTTTTGGGGGTTTCCTTGGTGGCTCAGCAGTAAAGAATTCACCTGCAAGGCAGGAGCCACAAGTTCAATCCCTGGGTCGGGAAGATCCCCTGGAGAAAGCATGGCAACCCACTCCAGTATTCTTGTCTGGAGAATTCCATGGAGGGAAGAGCCTGACGGGCTACAGACCATGGGGTCACAGAGGGCCAGACAGGACTAAGCGACTAAGTACACACTGCTCGCACTAGTAGTTAGGACTCTGAGCTTTCACTGCTGAGGGCCTGGGTTCAATCCCTGGTCTAGTCCTTGAACTGAAATCCCACAGGCTGCGTGGTCAAAAAAAAAAAAAAGAGAGAGAGAGAGAGAGAGACAGTTTAATACAAAGAAAAGGGAGTGGAAGTGACTTAGCACGCACACCACTTTTCACTGTTGTTGTTGTTAGATGTAAAACAACATCGTTGGTGCAATGGAGGAATAAGAAAATAGGGTACTCAGTGGACAGAAATTTCAGGTGCTCTTTGTGTGGGCAAGCTAAGTCCCCTCAGTTGTGTCTGACTGTGATCCCATGGACTGTAGCCCACCAGGCTTCTCTGTCCATGGGATTCTCCAGGCAAGAATACTTCCAGGCAAGAACTCCTCCAGGGGATCTTCCAGACCCAGGGATCGAACCTGCATTTAATACTCCTACATTGCCAGGTGGGTTCTTTACCACTAGCACCACCTGGGAAGCTTACTGTGCAAATAAGGAATATAAGGGCTTCCCTGGTGGCTCAGATGGTAAAGAACCTGCCAGCAATGAAGGAAACTCAGATTCAATCCTTGGGTCAGGAAAATTCCCTGGAGATGGGAATGGCTACCCACTCCTGTATTTTTGCCTGGAGAATTCCATGGACAGAGGAGCCTGGCGTCCATGGGGTCACAAACAGTCGGACATGACTGAAGCGACTGAGCATGCACATGCTGACCCCTGAGACTTTCCCTAAATGATTATAAAAAGCAGAGCACAATGAAACCCACAGGAAAAATAAAACAGGAAAATTAAATTAAAAAAAAAAAAAAACTTTTAAAGAGAAGAGGGAAAAAAGACTTCCCTGGCAATTTGTTTTTTCCTGTAATAAATATAGAGTCCTGATAAACTGAAGTTCCCTGGAAATGTCATGTTATTCAATTGAGAGGATGGAGTATAATAGGGCTTCCCTAGTAGCTCAGATGGTAAAGAATCTCCCTGCAATGCTGGAGACCTAGATTTGATCCCTGGGTGGGGAAGATCCCCTGGAGAAGGAAATTGCTACCCACTCCAGTATTCTTGTCTGGAGAATTCCATGCACAGAGGAGCCTAGTGGGCTACAGTCCCTGGGCTCACAAAGAGTCAGATATGACTGAGTGACTAACACACACATGGTGTATAATATTATAAAGCTGTTATTTGGGAGAACACACTATACTTGTGCAGAGGTTCCTGAAATGTAGCAGGGGAGGTATTAACAGAGTTATTAAAAATATTGTTTGATTTTTGCCAGTAAATAGAGGCAAAAATGGTTCCTTATGGTTCACAGGGGACAAAATGATAAGGAGGATTAGGGTGGACTTTGGTTTCTGACCTTGACTTTACTTGTTGCCAGGATAGCAACCTCATGACTTGTGAAGATGACTTCCTCATCTCTTCATGTCCCACATGTTTACTAAGATCACAGCTAGTAACCAGCTTCATTACTTTCTGTTTGGAATGAATGGATTGATCATTCTTCCTTTTTTAAAATTAATTTTTATTGAAGTATAGTTGATTTACTGTGCTGTATTATTTTCAGGTGTACAGCAAAGTGAATCAGTTATACATATGCATGTATCCACTCTTTTTATTATTTTCCCATATATGTAGGTCATTATAGAGTATTGAGTAGAATTTCCTGTGCCATATATTGATAGTAGGTCCTTGTCACTTATCTTTTTTATGTATGTGTATGCCAAGTCTCTTCAATCATGTCTGACCCTGTGCAACCCTATGGACTAGCCTGCTAGGCGCCTCAGTCCATGGGATTCTCCAAGCAAGAATATTGGAGTGGGTTGCCATGCTCTCCTCCAGGGCATCTTCCTGACCAAGGGATGGAACCAGTGTCTCTTATGTCTCCTGCATTGGCAGGCAGATTCTTTACCACTAGTGTCACCTGGGGAGCTCCATTTTATGTATCATAATGTGTATATGCCAATCCCAATCTCCCAATTTATCACTCCCTACAACTTTCCCCTTGGTAACCATAAGTTTGTTTTCTACATCTGTGACTCTATTTCTGTTTTGTAAATAAGTTCACTTTTATTGTTTTTATAAGATTCCACATATAATCGTTATCATATGATATTTGTCTTTCTCTGCCTGAGTTACTTCACTTATTATGATGATCTCTAGGTCCATCCATGTTGCTGCAAATGACACTATTTTGTTCCTTTTTATGGCTGAGTAATATTCCACTGTATATATGTACCACATATTTGTTACCCGTTCTTTTGTCAATGGAGATTTAGATAACTTCCATGTCCTAGCTATTGTAAATACTGCTGCAGTGAATATTGGGGTGCATGTATCTTTTTGAATTATTATTTTTTCCAGATATATGCCCAGGAAAGGGATTGTTGGATCATATTTTAATTTTTTTTAAGGAACCTCCATACTGTTCTCCATAGTGGCTTACGAATTTACATTCCTAACAGCAGTGCTAGAGGGTTTCCTTTTCTCCACACCCTCTCCAGCATTTATTGTTTGTAAATTTTTTGATGATGGCCATTTTGATCCGTGTGAGGTGATACCTCATTGCAGTTTTGATTTGCATTTCTCTAATAATTAGTGATGTTGAACATCTTTCCATGTGAGTTTTGGACATCTGTATGTCTTCTTTGTAGAAATGTCTAGATCTTACATCCATATTTTGATTTTTTTTATATTGAGCTGTATGTACTGTTCGTGTATTTTTTAGATTAATTCCTTGTCAATTGCTTCATTTGCAAATATTTTCTCCCATTCTGTGGGTTGTCTTTTTGTCTTGTTTATGGTTTCCTTGCTGTGCAAAAGATTTTAAGTTTAATTAGGATAGAAAATCCAGAGATAAACCCACACACCTATGTCACCTAATCTATGACAAAGGAAGCACGAATATACAATGAAGAAAAGACAGTCTTATCAATAAGTGGTACTGGGAAAACTGGACAGCTACATGTAAAAGAAAGAAATCAGAACACTCCCTAACACCATACTCAAATATAAACTCAAAATGGATAAAAGACCTAAATGGAAGGCCAGATACTAGAAAACTCTTTGAGAAAAACATAGGGAGAACACTCTCTGATGTAAATTGCAGCAAGGTCTTTTCCAATCTGCTGCCTAGATTAATGAAAATAAAAACAAAGATAAATGGGACCTAATTAAACTCTTAAACAGAGTGTTAAGCCGAGAGAGTTATGAGGATATAGAATAGTTTCACTTAATGCAAGAACAGATCTGTCCATGCAGATGCCTGAAGTCTAAGCCTTTGTGTTAAATAAACAATAGAAAAACCAACTTAGCACCCTGCAATATTTCTATCTAACTCCCTGTTGGAGTTGCGATTTTGACATGGTAGGTGGACCTATGGAATTCATTGGACATCCCTGGAAAGTTCTTCAGGATAAAATGAAGATATAGAACCACCTTGGGTGTTTTTTTTTCCCCGAGGTGCTGCGGCTGGGGACCTGGGCTAGGGCAATCACAGGGTAGTAGGGCTCCCTCTCTGTGCTGACCTTCCTTCTTTCCTCGTGAATATTTCCATCCTGGTGAGATCCCTTGAGGTGATCATTTGAGTTAAAGGAATGTGGAGATGAGAGGAAAGGAGAAAGAGGGGCTCCCTTATTTTACTTTGTGATGAGTATGAAAGGAGTTATTAAGGACTGATCTGCATATTAACCTGAGTTCTGTTTTTCCTTTCTTTCTTTCTTTTTTTTTTTTTATAAAGCCCAGCTGGCCAGGGCCACCTCCTTGTGCCCACTGGCTACCTCCCAGAGACACTACCCAGCTTCCAGTGCCCACTGACTCCCCAGCTCCCTGCCCCCCAGCAATAGCTCAGAGCTCAGCCATGGACACACATCACCAAGGCCTCTTTTTCCACTCCCGACTTCAAAGCATCTTTTGCTTCATCTCTGTCTCTCTCTTTCAAGGGGAACTGTTCAGACTATTCCTTAATCTCTACTCTGCCCCCTGTTTTTTTTTTTTTTTTCCCTAAACCAAGATTCTTGGGCCAAGAATAGAAAATCGGGTTCCAGCTCTGCACTTCTCAGAGAAGCATTAGTTTTTTTCTGGGGGCTGTGCTTCAGAAGGTTCCAGGTGTATCAATTATCCTGCCCATGCCTGGATGCCACCTCTGCAATCATTTCTGTCCCCTTGTGTGTGAAGCACAACTTAGCATGCTTTCAGAGGGAGTCTTTTGTATTCCTAGAGTCTAAAAATATTTGCATGTAAATGTTGGGAATCCAGACAGTCTCCTTAAGATCTACGCTTTGCACGGGGAGGCATACAAACCATTGGGGTGCATTTGAAAATTAAATTTATACTGTTGCACTTTGGATCCCTGCCCCAGAGCATTGGGGTGACATCTGAGAAGGAGAGAGTGTGACATGGATCAAGGCAAAGCACAAATAACCACATTTCAAAATGAATACTAATTGCATAATGACAGTTTCCAAACTATTAGCCTACTTTACAAAAAAAGTTAATTCAACACAAGCCCAGAACTGGCTGTGGCTTACATGTTGTGCTGCCAGTTGGCAGGCACAGTTTCGCCAGGGGATTGGGGGAAATGAAGGTTATTGTAGTGGAAGCACACTTGGCCTTTTGTGAGGAGGGTACAAACTGCATCACTCTCTCAAGGTCCTAATGTTCCGTGTTCAAGAGTGGACATCAGGATACTGCATACTTTCAGGGGAGGTTGCTTACTTTTCCTAGAGGTAAAATGGCCCAGTACCAAAGCTTGGGAAGGAGACTTGAGTTCATAGTCCCTTGAAGGAAAAGAGTTCTGTGCAGAAAGAGGTGATGAGCATGGAGGAGGTGAACCTGGACTTGCGTGTGCTGCCCTTGGCCAGGAAATCCTGGGCCCGGGGCAGGCTGTGGCCACCCAGAGGCTGACCTTCTCCAGCATGAACTGTGCATGCTACCCAAGGTGGGCCACTCCACTGCTCTGGGGGCCTGTGTTTCCTCATATGCAAAATGAAGGGAGTGGACTAGATGACAGTGAAACTCCCTCCAGTTCAGAGAGAATACCAGGGTCCCTTCCTCTTAGCTGAATGTCCTTCAGAAGAAAAGTGCTCAGTTGGGAAGAGGGGCATGGAATGACTGTCATCACTGTCTTTTTAAAAATGTATATGTATTTTTAGTTGGAGTATAATTGCTTTACAATATTGTGTTGGTTTCTGCCATATATCAAAATGAATCAGCCATAGGTATACATATGTCCTCTCCTTCCTAAATCTCCCTCCCACTTCCCACCCCATCCCATCCCTCTAGGTTGTCACAGAACACGAGATTTGAGCTCTCTGCATCATACAGCAAATTTCCACTGACTAATTTTACATATATTAATATATGTCTTTCAATGCTGCTGCTGCTAAGTCACTTCAGTTGTGTCCGACTCTGTGCAACCCCATAGACAGCAGCCCACCAGGCTCCTCCATCCCTGGGACTCTCCAGGCAAGAACACTGGAATGGGTTGCCACTTCCTTCTCCAATGCATGGATGCATGCTAAGTCGCTTCAGTCATGTCTGACTCTGTGCGACCCCATAGACAGCAGCCCACCAGGCTCCTCTGTCTACAGGATTCTCCAGGCAAGAACACTGTTGTAGGTTGCCAGTTCCTTCTCCAATGCATGACAGTGAAAAGTGAAAGTGAGGTCGCTCAGATGTGTCTAACTCTTCTTGACCCCATGGACTGCAGCCTACCAGACTCCTCGGTCCATGGGATTTTCCAGGCAAGAGTACTGGAGTGGGATGCCATTGCCTTCTCTGTCTTTCAATGCTACTATCTCAGTTTGTCCCACCCTCACCTTGCCTCACCCCCACTACCGTCTCCAAAGTCTGTTCTCTCTATCTGTGTCTGCATTGCTGTCCTGCAAATAGGTTCATCAGTACCATCTTTCTAGCTTCCATATGTATGCTGCTGCTGCTGCTAAGTTGCTTCAGTCGTGTCCGACTCTGTGTGGCCCCATAGACGGCAGCCCACCAGGCTCCCCCGTCCCTGGGTTTCTCCAGGCAAGAACACTGTTGTGGGTTGCCATTTCCTTCTTCAATGCATGAAAGTGAAAAGTGAAAGTGAAGTCGCTCAGTCGTGTCCGACCCTCATCGACTCCATGGACTGCAGCCTACCAGGCTCTTCTGTCCATGGGATTTTCCAGGCAAGAGTACTGGAGTTGGGTGCCATTGCCTTCTCCGATATGTATGCTAGATATACATTAATATACATTGCTTGTCTTTCTCTTTCTGACTTACTTCACTTTGTATAATAGGCTCTAGATTTATCCACCTTATTAGAAATGAGTCAAATGCATTCCTTTTAATGGCTGAGTACTATTCTATTGTGTATATATACCACAACATCTTTATCCATTCAACTGTTGATGGACATCTAGGTTGCTTCCATGTCCTATCTATCGTAAATAGTGCTGTAATGAACATTGGGGTACATGTTTCAATTACGGTTTTCTCAGGGTATATGCCCAGTTGTGGCATAGCTGGGTTATATGGTAGTTTTATTCTTAGTTTTTAAAGAAATCTCTATATTATTCTCTGTAGTGGCTGAATCAATCTGCATTTCCACCAAGAGTGCAAGAGGGTTCCCTTTTTTCCACACCCTTTCCAGCATTTATTGTTTGTAGATTTATTGATGATGGCCATTCTGACTGGTGAAGGTGATAACTCGTTGTAGTTTTGATATGCATTTCTCTGATAATGAGTGATGTTGAGCATCTTTTCATATGTTTATTAGCCAGCCATCTGTATGTCTTCTTTGGAGAAATGTCTGTTTAGGTATTCTGCCCAATTTTTGATTGGGGTGTTTCTCTGGTATTGAGCTTCATAAGCTGCTTGCATACTTTGGAGATTAATCCTTTGTCAGTTGTTTCTTTGCTGTTATTTTCTCCCATTCTGAGGATTGTCTTTTCACCTTATTTATAAAAAACTACCAATGATATTTTTCACAGAACTGGAACAAAAAATTTCACAATTTGTATGGAAACACAAAAGACCCTGAATAGTCAAAGTAATCTTGAGAAAGAAGAATGGAGCTGGAGGAATCAACCTTCCTGACTTCAAACTATACTACAAAGCTATAGTCATCAAGACAAAATACGGTAGTGGCACAAAAACAGAAATACAGACCAATGGAACAAGATAGAAAGCCCAGAGATAAACCTGCACACCTATGGGTAGCTTATCTTTGACAAAGGAAGCAAGGATATACAATGGAGAAAAGATAGTCTCTTCAACAAGTGGTGCTGGGAAAATTGGACAGCTATGTGCAAACAAATGAAATTAGAACACTTCCTAACACTGTACACAAAAATAAATTCAAAATGAATTAAAGACCTAATGTAAGACCGGAAAGTATAAACCTCTTAGAGGAAAACATAGGCAGAACACTCTTTGACATAAATCACAACAAGATCCTCCATGACCCACCTCCCAGAGTAATGGAAATAAAAACAAAAATAAACAAATGGGTCCAATTAAACTAAAAGCTTTGGCACAGTGAAGGAAACTATAAACATCACTGTCTTTTGACTGCAGGACTTGTGAATGTTTGTCTCATTTGCCAAATTAATGTGACCTTGTGTGGATGTATATTAAAAGAAAATGAGAAAGTATCCGCTAAGAAGAGGAACTGTCTGAGGTAAGGGTTCATTCTCTTTGGGATGTTCTCTTCCCTTGACTAGTTGGGAAGGAGCATGAGGAAAACCTCAAATGAATCCCCAAATGATAATTTTGTGCAGCATTCTTAGGAAGGAGGTATGTGGTGAGGGTTACATTGTGACATGATTTGCCTCCAGCAAGTGTCCGTCCACTCAAGGTTTGAGAATCCCTGTCTATGTACCAGTTCATTTTTTCTGTATTTTATTAGACATTTTTTAAATTTGTTTTTTAATTGGAGGAAAATTGCTTTACAATGCAGTGTTGGTTTCTGCTGTACAACAGCGTGAATCAGCCATACACACACACACACACACACACACACACACACACACATATGTATCTGGAGATTCCCAGGTGGCCCAGCTGGTAAAGAATCTGCCTGCATTGCAAGAGACCTGGGTTTGATCCCTGGGTTGGGAAGATCTCCTGGAGGAAGGCATGGCCACCCACTCCAGTATTCTTGCCTGGAGAATCCCCATGGTCAGAGGAACCCTTCGGGCTACAGTCCATGGGGTCCCAAAGAGTCAGACACAACTGAGTGACTAAGCACAGCACAGCATATATATATATATATATATATATATATATATGTATATCCCCTCCCTCTTGAGTCTCCCTGCCCTCTCCTATCCCGTCCCTCTAGGTTATCACAGAGTGCCAAGCTGGGCTCCCTGTGTTATATAGCAGCTTCCCGCTAGCTATCTATTTTATACATGGTAGTATACATATGTACCACTTTATACCAATTTCTCCACTTCCATCAATAGAAGGCTCTGGGTTACAGGACTCAAATTAGACAAAGTAGGATCTACCAATCAGAAAATACAGGGAAGAATTCTTGTATTTTACATGATCATTTTACTTTCAGGTTTTCATCAATTCTGAGAGTCATACTGGCACTAAATGTCTGAGTGGGAAAACAGAATATACATATGTGCTCAGAGCATGCCCACTTTAGGCATATTACCCTATGTTAGGAATTCAAGCTAAGGCCCAATTGTTCTTTTGAAAACAATTTAGATTAAACTCTGTTCTCCTTTAAAAAATGCACTCACAGCAATGTTAACTCTTTGTTGAAAAAGGCAGTTTTCACACCAATCTCAAGGAAGATCCTTGTATTCTCAACCAAATAATTATTCCTAGTCTTTCCCTACTGTGCCCACTTTCCCTAAGTACTTGTAGTCTGAAGGATGGCTGAGATTTTGATTCTTAGGCTCTACCAAGTTGGACCTCCAAGGTTTTGACTAGATTTGTTTGAAACAAGATCCAGTTTACATAAATCTAATTCTAATTTTAAAAAAAACACAAACTTTCTTTTCCCACAAATATCTCATACCTTCTCCCTGCTTAATTTGACCATGAAAATGACTATTGTGGAAGTTGTCATGTGTTTATCAGTGTGAAATAACTTTAGAAAGAGCACATCCAGAATTATTACTGTAAAATGCTGAAACTCTTACACATCTTTTGAGATTATGTTTTTAAAACTTGTCAGCCCGGGGCTTCCCTGGTGACTCAGTGGTAAAGAATCTGCCTGCCAATGTGGGAGACACAGGTTCGATCCTTGAATTGGGAGGATCCCCCATGCTACAGAGAAATTAAGCCCTGTGCCACAACTATTGGGCTTGTTCTCTAGAGCCCAGGAGCCTTAACTACTGAGCCCCTGTGCTGCAACTACTGAAACCCGCCTGCCCTAGACCCCATACTCCGCACAACAGAAGCCACCACAATGAGAAGCCCGTGCACCACAAAAGAGTAGCCCCCTGCTCTCTGCAACTAGAGAAAAGCCTGTGCAGCAATGAAAAACCAGCACAGCCAAAAATAAAGAAATAAAATTATTTTAAAAAACCTGTCAGCCAAAGCTGCCACCTTTATAGGTCTTTACATACCATCTGTCTCAGGTAAATGAAATGATTAGCCCATAGTCAATTTCTAATAATTTTTAATACATCAAAATAATTTCATTGCAAGTGGATTCTTTACAGTCTGAGCTACCAGGGAAGCCCCTTTCTTATATTAGGATAAGTAATTTCTGATCTATGCTTTGGAGATTTTTGAAATGCACTTAAGAGGATGTTCTTTGTGAGATTATTTTAAAAGACCTCTCCTTTTTAAAACCTAGACTGAGGGGAACCTATCATACCCAGAAACATTTTGCATATTCCTCTGCCCCCATCCCACCATTCTTCTTTAAATCATCTGGCACCTGGAAGAAATATATATGTTTTTTAAAATAGTATATTTGTCTTTTGAAGACCTCTGCTTATGGGAATAGGTATTTACTTTTTTGCTTCTTCCAGGCAGACTGAGATGAAAAAATGTCCTGTCTGTTTGTCAGACTGGATCTGAGACTGAACTGTAGGATTTGTACCCTGGGTACTATTTGAGTCTTGGGATGGCAAGGCTCTATGGGGTCCTGGAGCTTTGATTTTTACAGACCCTGTAGTTCCAAGAGGACTTAAAGCATTGAGGAACCTGTTGTTTAACAAGAAGAAAAGGGGGCAAAAATGAGAAATGAAGATGGTTGTTTCAAAATCATTGGGTGAAGATGGCAATGGGCATGCACTGTCACATCCTGGATGTCCCTCACTCCGAACAGGGGCTGGGGCCTCTACAGTAGCGATGACCTCCTTGCTGCAGGAGTCTCACATTTGATACAACCCCTTTACTGATGTTTGGTATCTGTATGTGTGAAGGGAAGGAAGAAAGGAATGAAAAGTATTGGACAAGTCAAGAAACACCTGGAGTAACAGGCAAATTTGGCCTTGGACTATGGAATGAAGCAGGGCAAAGACTAATAGAGTTTTGCCAAGAAAATGCACTGGTCATAACAAACACCCTCTTCCAACAACACAAGAGAAGACTCTATACATGGACATCACCAGATGGTCAACACCGAAATCAGACTGATTATATTCTTTGCAGCCAAAGATGGAGAAGCTCCATACAGTCAGCAAAAACAAGACCAGGAGCTGACTGGGGCTCAGACCATGAACTCCTTATTGCCAAATTCAGACTTAAATTGAAGAAAGTAGGGAAAACCACTAGACCATTCAGGTATGACCTAAATCAAATCCCTTATGATTATACAGTGGAAGTGAGAAACAGATTTAAGGGCCTAGATCTGATAGGTAGAGTGCCTGATGAACTATGGAATGAGGTTCCTGATATTGTACAGGAGACAGGGATCAAGACCATCTCCATGGAAAAGAAATGCAAAAAAGCAAAATGGCTGTTTGGGGAGGCCTTACAAATATCTGTGAAAAGAAGAGAAGCGAAAAGGAAAGGAGAAAAGGAAAGATATAAACATCTGAATGCAGAGTTCCAAAGAATAGCAAGGAGAGATAAGAAAGCCTTCTTCAGTGATCAATGCAAAGAAATAGAGGAAAACAACAGAATGGGAAAGACTAGGGATCTCTTCAAGAAAATCAGAGATACCAAAGTAATATTTCATGCAAAGATGGGCTTGATAAAGGACAGAAATGGTATGGACCTAACAGAAGCAGAAGATATTAAGAAGAGATGGCAAGAATACACAGAAGAACTGTACAAAAAAGATCTTCACGATCCAGATAATCTCCATGCTCTGATTATCACGGGACTCGTTTTTTAAAGAAGTGATTTTTTTTTTTTTTTTTTTGCCACGCTAAGCGGCTTGTGGGAATCTTCTGATCTTACTTCCCCGACCAGGAGTGGAACCTGTGCCCGCTACAGTGGCAGCACGGAGTCAACCACTGGACGGCCAGGGAAGTCCCAAAGAAGTGATTCTTATAACATGAAGGACGTTAAAACGTCCTGGGACACCTGCAAATACTTCTTGGCCGAAGAACCAGAGTCTTCATTCGTGGCTTGGCCCCTTTTAATTTATTTGACACATCCGTAGGGAAAACAGATCAGTAGTATAATTCTAGATAAATGGAGGGAGAGAAGAGGAGCGGAAATGGTAGTGGGGAATGCCTGCACTTCTGCCAGGTATACAGTACCGCCCCGGAATTAGGCGCGCTTTAGGCGCCTGCAAAGCGGGGTTCCTTAAGATGCGCAGCAACCTAACACAGCAAATGTTGCCTGCGCCAGGAGCTGGTGGAAGGGGCCCGTGCAGCACAGGCATTCTTGGATACACTAAGCACTCGGCAGGCTTTTACACTTGAACTCTGTCGTGGGTTCATTACTAAAAATCTGAAGTCATTGGAGCTTTCATAAGAGGCGTGTGGGACATCCTGCAGCTTGCATCTGAGCACCTGGACTATGTTGCAAACTCAAACAGTAAACTCCAGCTCCCGAAATGCACGGTGGGATCTGATTTCAAAAACCCCGTGCAAAAAAAAAAAAAAAACCACGGGCAAACAGCCTCCAAGCTTATCATTTCGTCCTAACCACTAGCCAGATTCTTGGACTTTGCGGATTTTGCGCGCGAATGGAGCAGAATCATATAGTCCCATCCATTCCTCCAACTTCTGCTCAGAGCCCAATGCAAGAATAACTTCACCCTACTTTGCTTGGTTTGCTGGGGGTTCCGCGTCGTCCCTACCCCTACCTCTCCACCTTTTCCTCTGGGAAAACAAACCGAGTGGCATTGGTGAATTGCGCGAGGGTTGGGCGGACGAAGCCAAAGTTTTATCCACCCCACCCCTGACCCCAAATGGCTCTCGCAATCCAGCACAGCCCCTTCCTCCAACCAGACATTTCGTCCAAGTTGGAAGCAGTCGATGAAACTACAAGTTGGAGTCATGGTTCCCGGAACAAGAGTATCCACTACCAGCACCACTCTCACGTGCACTCGCCCTAGTTTACTTCCACGCCCTGGTCCCAACCGCAGACCCGTGGGGCCACACCTACCCCCACGAGAGGCAACGTGAAACCTACTAGGGGGCGTCTGACTCCGGCGGGTACATTTTGAACTCGCGGAAGGCAACAAAACCTCTATATAAGGCACAAGAATAGCAAGAATACACAGAATGTCTTACTCTGTGACTCCATGCACTGTAGCCTGCCAGGCTTCTCTGTCCATGGCTATTGAGCTCCTTTAATAGAAGATGTCCCCATCTGAAAACACACTGTACCTCACTAACGGCTCATACCTTCCCATCCTGCATATGTACACACTCCCAAAGGGGAAGGGTAGGGATGGAGTTGGGGGGAGAACATGTGGTCAGTGTAAACCCGCTACAGGCACTGGGAGGACTCTGATGTGCATAACCTATTATAGTGACTTAGACCCATTACATTATGGAAGGAAGCATCTTTGACCTTCTGTTTGAATTGCATTGTCAAGAGTCGGACACAACTGAGCAACTTCACTTTCACTTTTCACTTTCATGCATTGGAGAAGGCAATGGCAACCCACTCCAGTGTTCTTGCCTGGAGAATCCCAGGGACGGGGGAGCCTGGTGGGCTGCCATCTATGGGGTCGCACAGACTCGGACACGACTGAAGCGACTTAGCAGCAGCAGCAGCAATTCCCATACACACACCCACTTAGCCCATTTGACACAATCGATATATTCCTTATTTTATCTTTATTGGAAACGTCATGTGCCCTCCCGAAACAACTGGCACTCATTTTACACACTTAACAGGTTTCTTATTTTTTGTGCACAACTAATATGTAGCAGAAACACCCTTTGGAAAACTGCATGAATAACATATTCAGAAACGGGGGCCTACAAAATGACCGATAGGGGCCCATGCCAAACCTACAGGGGCCATAGCATAGTGAGGCACAGGCACCGGCTGTGGGAAAGGCATCCTCCATGGCCTGGGTGGCAGAGGTGCGGGCAGCACAGGTGGTGGGGGTACCCCAGGGGGCAGGCCTGGACGTGGCACTGCAGGAACATATCTCCATCCAGGCTGGAATACATGATAGGGCCCATTAAAGAATACCCCCATAGGGTGGCCCAAGGCAGCAGGGTGCACATTTCTAAACATCAATGCCCTCTGGTATCTTCTCCATTTGGCCCTTCGGTTTTGAAACCAAACCTTCAATCAGAGGGAAAAAAAGAGATGGCTTTAGTATACTGAACAGTTAATGTCATACTAGAAAACACCCACCATGCAAATCTGCCATTGAGATTTTACACTGCCGCAGCAGAAGCTATTTCCTTATTGCTAAACTCTGTTAGGAAAGTAAACAGCTCACGTCCCTCAGTTAATCCTTAGTGAGCCAAGCCTAGTCCAGACTTTGGCACATTGAATTGTCTGTCATTTTTAACATTCCTTAATGAATTTTTTTCAAGTCTTAGATGCAGGCCTAATTGATGAATTGCACCGGGTCCCTGCTGTTAATGTCCATGCCTGGGAGCAGATGCTATGTCAATGGAGGCTCGATCATGGGAGGCCCAGGGACTTTGTGTGGCTTGTCTTGCTTGTTGCTTCAGCAACACGAGAGTTGCTTAAGTCCTGGTCACTGACTTGATATTTTAGCTGTTAGTGTTAAGGAAATTTTAGCTTAACTAAACCAAAATTCACTAAACCCCAAATCCTTTTCTGCAGATAAGATACTAAGTACTCTGTTGTCATCACTGTCAATTTTGCATGCTCCAATCTGCCCTACCCTCCAAACCTTCCTGGGTTCAGGACAAGGGCAGCTTATTTGGTTCTAGCTTCAGTTTCAGGATGCCAGACAAGAGCCACTGTTTACCCACAGTGTTAGGGTACCCGAGGTCCTGCCAGCTCTACTCCTTAACCAGGAGACCCCAATCCTATCACTCATCCCTAAGGCAGGAAGGTCTAATCATGTCCAGTCCTGTGGGGACAAGGGTCACAAAAGAGGCTCCTCTCTAAATGCTTACCAATCATTAACAAACAAACAAGTTATCAATTAGACTTTACTTTTCTATTAGCATAGCAAGTGATGGGGTTTACCCTGTATTTAATTATTTTGGACCTTCCCAAACTGCAAGTTTTAAGCTGTCTTTTCTCTCTCCCATTTTAGGATTAGGTGTCCTTCTACTACATGCAAATATAGTCTGAAGAAGGCCACTGTAATAAAGCTCATTCTTGAGGGATTCAAATGTACCTGGGGTCTAATCTCCCTAAACATAGCCAAAATCTCATGGATGGCAAATTTTAGTATGGGCCAATATTAGGTCCATATTCTCAATACTGGTTTCATTAAGCAGATCTGTCATACTTGCACAAGATGGGTAGGGGAAGCATCTATTAAGTTTCTTGGGGGAAATCATGCTGCAGTATTTGGAAATATACAAGAACATTATATTTTTCCTTACTTGTGTTTTCTGGCTCATGTTCCCTTCAGAAATCCATTGAGAGGACTATGTAAACCGAAGGATGAGGAAAAACAATTCAGCAAACTTTTCATCTGGGCTTACCTTGTCTGTCAGATTCGTTTTGAGACCAGGCCTGAAGTTGGTCCAGCCCGTGGCATTAGGATGCCAGCATCCGGTGGTCTGCTTTTCCGCACACCACTGACAGATGCACAGTGTATTTCCATCACTGTGCTCACATATGTTGTTGTTTAATGGCTAAGTCATGTCTCATTCAGAGAAGGCAATGGCACCCCACTCCAGTACTCTTGCCTGGAGAGTCCCATGGATGGAGGAGCCTGGTGGGCTGCAGTCCATGGGGTCGCTAAGTGTCTGACACGACTGAGTGACTTCACTTTCACTTTTCACTTTCATGCACTGGAGAAGAAAATGGCAACCCACTCCAGTGTTCTTGCCTGGAGAATCCCAGGGACGGGGGAGCCTGGTGGGCTGCTGTCTCTGGGGTCGCACAGACTCGGACACGACTGAAGCGACTTAGCAGCAGCAGCAGCATGTCTGACTCTTTTGTGATTCCATGGACTATAGCCCACCAAGCTCCTCTGTCCATGGGATTTTCCTGGCAAGAATACTGGAGTGTGTTGCCATTTCCTTTGCCAGGGATCTTCCCAATCCAGGGATCGAACCCAACTATCGGCTTTTTATGGCTGAGCCACCAGGGAAGCCCTGAACTCACACTCGTGCTATAGGGCAAAACAACTAAGCCATCTGATATATGTGTATATATAGATATACATATATATCCATACATATATATTCATACATATTTATACATATATTCATACATATATATCTAATCCATATATATATGTCTATATCCATACATATAGGAGAAGGCAATGGCAACCCACTCCAGTACTCTTGCCTGGAAAATCCCACAGGTGGAGGAGCCTGGTGGGCTGCAGTCCATGGGGTCGCTAAGTGTCCGACACGACTGAGCGACTTCACTTTCACTTTTCACTTTCATGCATTGGAGAAGGAAATGGCAACCCACTCCAGTGTTCTTGCCTGGAGAATCCCAGGGTCGGGGGAGCCTGGTGGGCTGCCGTTTATGGGGTTGTACAGAGTTGGACATGACTGAATCGACTTAGCAGTAGCAGCAGCAACAGCATCCATATGTATATATATATCCATATATATTTTTGAGGGGGGCAAACAAATATTTCTTTGATATAACTATGGTGATCTATACTTTACTAAAAGTGACTGAAATAGTCACCTTTTGACTTCATCATCTACAGATTTGTAATCACTGCCTGAATAAATGAAAAAAGTACTTTAAATTAACACAGGTGAGAATTTGGCCTGAAATGAGATCACCCTCATAAAATCCACCTTTTTAAAACAATATCAGCAAAAAGGATCAACAAAATCTTAGATGTTAAAAATTCAAGGGAATATTCACTTATGCATTATTAGTTTCATAAAGTTGAATTTGACTCTTCTCTAACCTTTCACCCCTTCTTAGGTCAGGGAAACTTTATTCAAAATTATTCTTTCTCTTTTTTGGATTCATTTTTTTTCCTGGTTAGAAATAATATTTATTATTCCCTCCCACCATGTACAGATTACTTTTCAGAAACATGAACATATTATCCATGTCTTCATCAATAACAGTTTGTAGAAAATAAACTTAATTCATATCTTGTTAACAATATAGTTCTATCATTTTTTTGAAACAATAGCCATTTTATTTTTCCATGTTAGTTCAAGAATAGCTTCAAGTTTTACATTTCAGATCAAACCAAGACAATCTTTGTTTCTAGGTAATTGCCTGACAGAGCCCCCCTCCCACCCCCTAAAAAATTCTATACCCTGAGTGATAAACTCTTCTTGTACATTCAGCAAACTTTATATTGGAAAAGAAAAAGAATAATTGAGATAGGTACTTACTCTCATGCACAGTAATAAATCTAGCTGAGCTTCTACTCCTTCATTTTTAAGGATGATTTTCCAAAGCTTGCAAACTTTTCCCCATTACTACCATAACTGCAATATTTTAGCAATGTTTTCAGGCTGACATCAAAGTCCTCCAAAAAAAAACCCACTAGAATTTAAGACTGCCACCTGCCACCTCTACACTACTTCGCAAAAACACTTAAAAAACAGCAGCAAGAGGATTAGGCACTGGGATTTGGAACTTTAAGCCACCCCCTTGACAGTTTCAGTTTAACTAAACATATGTTAGTTACTCATGTACTATGCTCTGTGTTTGAATTATTCCCTCACACCAATGTCTAATATTTGTAATTCACTCCTTTAGCTAAGACCTTATGCCCAGGTTTTAAGTATTTTAAATAACTGAGTACAGTTGATCTTTCTTATAACCTAGCTTTTCAGAGTACTAAAGTGAATGCTTCCCAGGTGAGACTGAGCCCCAGTAGAGTCACATAGAAATATTCCTTTAGGGAATACTAACAGCCTCCCTAAAGGATGCCAGTGTTAGAAGATGAACTTTATTTACTGGAAAAAAAACCTCTGTGTGTGTGTGTGTTTAGAGAGGAGAGAGGTCTGTGTTCTACTTTTTTCCCTGTGTGTGTTTGTATGGAAAAAACAACAAAGCACACCAAATTGAGAGTTTTCAGGACAAAATGTAAAGCATGTTTTAGAATGGCTGCCCGGCCAATCTTAAAATTAAGATTTACTAACCTGCACTCTTCTTTCAGCCAAATTCAGACGTCTTGCAATGTCCTCTCTGATGGGGGAAAAGTGCAAATTCAGTATTTGGAATTTTGGATAAAATATATCATTTACATTTCTGTAAATTAAAATTTTCTGTAATACGGTTTATGGTTTTCTTAGGGTCTTCCCGTGGACAACTCACCCATTAATTAAAATATAAAAAGGGAATACATATTAAAATTCCTGGTAATGTGCCTGTTACTTCAAAATGATTCAATTAATTTTTCCATTTGTGCAACAGCAGAGAACTAACTTGAAAATCTTTTCACTTTTACGGAGATCCCTCCGTAAAAATAACTAAAATGACAATCCCCTCCTTCCCCCGCAAAAAATTGGCATTTTAAACCCAAGTATTTCTGTTTACTGTAAAAGGGAGCGGTGAACTCTCATGGAGAAACTTCAAGCCATATCAGCCAAGCAATCAAGGGTGAAGGACGTATACAATGGAACCATTAAGGGCGCCCATAAACCTCACACCGATTCGTCCTGATGCCCCATTCCTATGGGGACAGAATAGGCCTTCCCCTTCGTACTCTATGGAGAAGGAAATGGTAACCCACTCCAGCATTCTTGCCTGGAGAATCCCACTGACAGAGGAGCCTGGCGGGCTACACCCCACGGGGTCGCTGAGTCCAACACGACTGAGCAACAACCACTTCGTACTCTAGGGGGCTCCGGCCCGGGCTTTTTAACGGTCAAAGCCTGGAAACAGCGCTCCACGTGGCAGGGCCGAGAGACCAGGGTGAGCGCTAGGAGGCGCTCTCCTCGTGCACAAAATTTAAACGGCGTGGAAAAAGCGGAGTAATCACGATAAAGTTTTACTGCAATATTTAAAATATAAAAATGCATGCAAAACCCCACGATGAGCAAATTACCAAGATTTTAAATTAAATAAATATTAATCTGCCCTGCTTTACTTGTTCCACCCTAGTCCCGCCCCTCTCTTGCACCCCTGCAAGCTCTGCAGGGTTTGGCCCAACCTCCGCGAGCTAGGCAGACCCGGCGCCCTCGAGCCTCCAAAGTGGCTTTTGGCCCGGGAGAGGAGGGGGAAGGGTCCTGGGAAAGAACCTAAGGCGTCCTGGAAGGCGCGCGGGCCAGCGAAGAACTGGGCGTCTCCGGAGCCAGCCACTTACCGTGCAAACACGTCGGGGTACTGAACGCGGCGGAAAACTCGTTCCAGCTCCAGCAGCTGCAACTGGGTGAAAACGGTACGGCAGCGGCGCGGCTTTACTGCCGCATTCTGGGGCCCCTGGACGGCCTGGGGGCCCGGCTCCTCCTGCTGCGGCGGGGGCTCAATATCGCCGCCGTTGCCCTCACGGTTTTCGTCGCCCGCACGGTTTTCGTCGCCCGCACGGTTTTCGTCGCCCGCACGGTTTTCGTTGCCCTCGCGGTTTTCGTCGTCCAGGAGGTTGGAGTCGGCCTCGCCAAAGTAGTTTGCGGCTGCGGCTGCGGCTGCTTCCCCGGGCTCAGGTGAGGACCGAGTTTCATCTTCCACTCCGTTTAAAACCTCTGAGATCAGGGTAGGCTCCACATCTGGAAAAAGAGGAAAGCAAAAGGGAGAGACTGGGGCAGGCGGGCTTGGAGCCCACGGTGCGCGGGCTGGAGGGGGTCGGGGCCGTGTTGGAAGAGGAGCTGCTATGCAGTATCCCGTCCACCCGCCCTTCCCAGGGAAACTTCCTTTTCTGGGATTTGCTGAAGCACCTGCCATCGCCGTCTAGGCACTAACCATGCAGTTCGTCCTCGCCGATTCCCAAGTTGTGGAATCCTATGTCAAAGTGGCTGCTGTCCATGCTTTGCTGTCGATGAAAGACTGCGCTTCTGCAGACTCTGCGCTGGGGGTGAGGCGATCCGAGGATCTGGGCTCGAGTTGGGACCAGCGATCTCGAGCTGTGCTCTTCTGGCGCCGGGACCTCTTCTGGCGCAGATGCTGGGGCTTGCGCGCCTTATATAGCGGTTTTGTTGCCTTCCGCGAGTTCAAAATGTACCCGCCGGAGTCAGACGCCCCCTAGTAGGTTTCACGTTGCCTCTCGTGGGGGTAGGTGTGGCCCCACGGGTCTGCGGTTGGGACCAGGGCGTGGAAGTAAACTAGGGCGAGTGCACGTGAGAGTGGTGCTGGTAGTGGATACTCTTGTTCCGGGAACCATGACTCCAACTTGTAGTTTCATCGACTGCTTCCAACTTGGACGAAATGTCTGGTTGGAGGAAGGGGCTGTGCTGGATTGCGAGAGCCATTTGGGGTCAGGGGTGGGGTGGATAAAACTTTGGCTTCGTCCGCCCAACCCTCGCGCAATTCACCAATGCCACTCGGTTTGTTTTCCCAGAGGAAAAGGTGGAGAGGTAGGGGTAGGGACGACGCGGAACCCCCAGCAAACCAAGCAAAGTAGGGTGAAGTTATTCTTGCATTGGGCTCTGAGCAGAAGTTGGAGGAATGGATGGGACTATATGATTCTGCTCCATTCGCGCGCAAAATCCGCAAAGTCCAAGAATCTGGCTAGTGGTTAGGACGAAATGATAAGCTTGGAGGCTGTTTGCCCGTGGTTTTTTTTTTTTTTTTGCACGGGGTTTTTGAAATCAGATCCCACCGTGCATTTCGGGAGCTGGAGTTTACTGTTTGAGTTTGCAACATAGTCCAGGTGCTCAGATGCAAGCTGCAGGATGTCCCACACGCCTCTTATGAAAGCTCCAATGACTTCAGATTTTTAGTAATGAACCCACGACAGAGTTCAAGTGTAAAAGCCTGCCGAGTGCTTAGTGTATCCAAGAATGCCTGTGCTGCACGGGCCCCTTCCACCAGCTCCTGGCGCAGGCAACATTTGCTGTGTTAGGTTGCTGCGCATCTTAAGGAACCCCGCTTTGCAGGCGCCTAAAGCGCGCCTAATTCCGGGGCGGTACTGTATACCTGGCAGAAGTGCAGGCATTCCCCACTACCATTTCCGCTCCTCTTCTCTCCCTCCATTTATCTAGAATTATACTACTGATCTGTTTTCCCTACGGATGTGTCAAATAAATTAAAAGGGGCCAAGCCACGAATGAAGACTCTGGTTCTTCGGCCAAGAAGTATTTGCAAGTGTCCCAGGACGTTTTAACGTCCTTCATGTTATAAGAATCACTTCTTTGGGACTTCCCTGGCCGTCCAGTGGTTGACTCCGTGCTGCCACTGTAGCGGGCACAGGTTCCACCCCTGGTCGGGGAAGTAAGATCGGGAAGATTCCCACAAGCCGCTTAGCGTGGCAAAAAAAAAAAAAAAAATCACTTCTTTAAAAAACGAGTCCAGTGGTCAACACTGTGCATACTTTTACTTTTTTTTTTTTTTTACAACCACCATTATTATTCCCCCCCACCGCCTTTTTTTTTTTTTTTTTTTTTTACAAAGAAAAGTGAGCCCCAGGGAAGCCCGGCAACTTGACCGCAGGCTTACAGCGAGTTTGTGTACTTTTCAACATGTTCTTGCTGTCTTATTTCAAAGGAGTAAATAATGGTGCGATTCCAGGAGGAGTGGAGGAGGGTGAAAGGTATTTTGCAGAAGCAGGCTATTGGGCAGTCTTTAAAAATCTTGAGTGCCAGGGGTCTCTACCTCCTCCTGCTCTGGCTCAAGCCTCTTGCCCCTGCAACTAGCAGCCCCCGCTGCTGCTACTGCTGCTGCTGCTAAGTTGCTTCAGTCGTGTCCGACTCTGTGTGACCCCATAGACAGCAGCTCACCAGTCTCCCCCGTCCCTGGGATTCTCCAGGCAAGAACACTGGAGTGGGTTGCCATTTCCTTCTCCAATGCATGAAAGTGAAAAGTGAAAGTGAAGTCGCTCAGTCGTGTCCGACTCTTAGCGACCCCATGGACTGCAGCCTACCAGGCTCCTCCGTCCATAGGATTTTCCAGGCAAGAGTACTGGCGTGGGGTGCCATCGCCTTCTCTGGTCATTTCAGTCATAGTATATTCACTGTGTTGTGTAACCATTGCTATTGTCAAATTCAAAAACATTTTCATCATCCCATAAAGAGACTCCATACCTGTTAACAGTCATTTCCCAGTCCCCCTCCCTGGAGCCCCTGTTAAACACTAATGTATTTTCTATTTCTATGGATTTCCCTATTCTGTGTATTTCACTCAAATGCAGTCATACAATTTGTGAACATTTGTGCCTGACTTTTTTCACCTGAAGTTATCTCTGTTGTGCCATGTATCAGTACCTCAATTTTTATGATTGAATTGTATTCCATTGTACAGATGGACCACATTTTCTTTATGCATTTGCATCTGGTGGACATTTGAGTTGTTTCCACCTTTTGGTGATTATGAATAACAGTGCTTTGATTGTTATGAGCAGTCGTGTACAAGTTTTGTTGGAATATCTGATTTCAATTTTGAGGGTATAAATTTAGGACTGGAGTAACTGGGTTATATGTTTAATTTTTTGAGGGAACACTAAGCTGTTTTCCACAGCAGCTGCACTATTTTACATTCCTACCAACAAGGTAGGGTTCCAATTTATCCATATCCTCTCCAACCTTTGTTATTTTCAGGGTTTTTAAAAATTATAGCCATCCTAGTAGGTGTGAAGTGGTATCACTTATGGTTTTGATTTACATTTTCCTAATGATTAATGATGTTGAGTATATTTTCATGTGCTTAACTGGCCATTGTATATCTTCCTTGGAGAAATTTCTATTTGCGCCTTTTGCCTGTGTATTAACTGGGTGTTTGTCATTTTGTTGTAGAGTTGAAGAGTTCTTTATATAGTTGAATGCTAGACTCTTTATGATTTGCAAATATTTTCTACCATTTCCCAAAAGTGTAAATTTTCTTTTCACTTTCTTATTAGGGGCCTTTGATGTTTGCAACCACAAGCCTGCCCTCATGTGGTTTTGGAGTTCAAATAAATACTATCGGCATAGCCCAGTTCATTTTTAGTGGCAAATCCAGACATATGGCAGGAGCAAATCTGGTCCTTTCTGGAGGAGTCTACTTCTCAGACTTTAACAAGACCCTCACAGATAAAGCTAGCCAAACATACACACAGTTTTTAAAAAAGCCACTATCAGCCCAAATAATAAACTAAAGATGTAGATCTCCAAAGTTACTATCAGATGCAAACAACTTAGAAACATGTTTAAATAAATGAGAGGATATAAAAAAGACAAGGAAGATATATAAATAAATAAATATCAGAAAGAACCAAATAGAATTTCTAGAAATGGAACTAAAAGATGAATGTTTTTACTTATGTGGTAAAATAGACATCATGTAAAATTTACTGTATTAACCATTTTAAAGTGTGCAATTCAGTGGCATTTAGTACATTCATAATCTTGTGCAATCATTATGACTATCTAGTTACAGAACATTTTCGTCACTCTAGAAGGTAATTTGTACCCATTAAGCACTCACTTCCCATTTCCACCTTCCCCATCCCTTGGCAACCATGAATCTACTTTCTGTCTTTATAGATTTACCTACACTGGACATTTCATATAAATGGAATCATAATATTGGCCTTTTGTGTCTTTAACTTAGCATTATGTTGAGTTCATCCATGTTGTAGCATGAATCAGTATTTTATTTCTCTTACTAGGAGGCATCAGGCATCAGCCTTCAGAAGCTCAATGCTAGGATAAAATGGATCTGACATCCCCATATAGCAGCTTGAGGTGACCTAGGTGTGGCTTTGGCACTACCACATCAAGATGGCACACTTGCCTGCCATCTCCTTGCTGAAGGCAGACTTGCTGATGTGGCCTCAGTAGGTTTTACACAGGGATGCACTCTTGAAAACCAAATTTCTAGTTAAACCACTCTATCCATGAGGAGTCCTGCCAGGCAACACTCCCTTTGTGAAGGAGCTAATGATCCTTGAATGAAGACCAGGAATCTTGATTCTGTCTGTAAACTGAATCAATCTCTAGATGGGTTTTAGGGACTCTAGCAGTCAAGAAAGCTGTACCATTATGGACATTTTGTACTCATAGATTACATTTCTGCTGCAAGTGGGGGTCACCTATCCCAGCTGTGGCCAGCAGTGAGGGTGGGGTAGAAGGATTTTTGGTTTCTTAAGGCCTACAGGAGCCCATTCATAGCACTGTGTGGTTTCTAATTCTTAGTTCTCCCTACAGGGGACTCTAGCTAAGCATTTGAAATATTTTCAGTCCTTAACCAAAATTTTCTATATAGCATCCCTGATAATCCACCACAAAAAAGACTGACAGGAAGAGTGGGGTGGCTTCTGATGAAACACCAGTGATGTGATGTCAGTTTTTATTAATTATCGTACATAGATTATTCATTCATGTCAAAAGCCAAAACTTTGGCTTCTTAAAAAAAAGAATAAGCATAGATATAAGGGGCATATGGAGGTTTTTCATACCTCCCTTGTGAGAATCATAGTTTTCTGTAATTCCTTCAGACTCTTAAGACTGTCTGTATACTGACTAAGTGAGAGGAAAGCTCTCTGAGGCTATTTGCATATGTAGTCCTAGCCTTTAGAGAGGACGAGAGGAAAGGAAAGACAGCCTGGAGATAGATATCTGTTACTACTTGCAATTTTATGTGGCAGTAAAAGTGATTGATATTTGCATTTCCTATCCTGTCTTGGAACACCACATACCCTTCAGGTTTGTTCTATGGAACTGAATCTTTTGCACATGAAATTCCAGTCCAGACGCTGGGCCTTTTTTGCTGTAACCAAGAGTCAAGAATAAAATTCTATGATGTTTCTTTAAATTCTGCCCAATTCTACTCCAATAAAAATTAACTTAAAAATTCTGCCCAATTTCTTTGGTCAGTGTTCCCAGAAAGTTTGCAGAATGACTGCTGGTAATGGCTACAAGCATTGATGCATGAATCTTTACACTACCTGGGGCATCCTGGGCTCAAGCTTCTAAAGGTCTGCTCCCTACTGCTGCATAGGGGTCCTTCAGAGGGAAACTTTTCATGACCGTCTTGATCCTTCCTATGATCTAGGAAAGTACTTTTCAGTCTACCTTGTGTGTGTCCATGCTCAGTCGTGTCTAACTCTTTGTAATGCCATGGACTGTACCCAGGCTTCTCTGTCCATGGGATTTTCCAGGCAAGAATACTGGAGTGGGCTGCCATTTCTTACTCCAGGGGATCTTTCTGAGGCAGGCTTTGAACCTGTATCTCCTGTGTCTCCTGCATTGGCAGGTGGATTCCTTACCACTGAGGTAAGGACCTCAGTTTACAGTGAAAGAAAAATGCAGTCTGGTAATTACCATTGGCTTTCAGCTATTTCAAGTCGTGTATTCTGACTCAGTGTCAAATAATGTATACAGGGGCCACAGAAGTGAGCAAGGCCTGGAGAGAAAGAAAATATATGAGATTTTAATATAAAGCAGAACAAGACATGTGACACAAGAGAGGAGCAAAGCAATCTTATGGAAGTTCAAAGGAGGGAGAGTTCACACCCAGTACAAATCCAGAAATGCACGGAAGATGTGAAATTGGAGATGAATCTTGAACTGTGATTGGGAGTCCTTTTCTTACTTTTTAAAAATAAATACCATTTTCCTTCAAACTGCAAAAGTAATGGTTGATTGCTGTAATAAATTTGGAAAGTATAAAGAAGCCACAAATGACATCAAATTATATAAACTCACCCATAACCTTGTCTATCATCCATATGTGGTAACAACAACTTTCTTTTTTTATGTATTTTTTTACAAGTTCTTTATTACAGTTAACTATATGATATTTTATCTTAGTTATCTACCATTATATAATAATTATTTCTTATACTTTAAAGTTTTTAAATTGTAGAGTATGATAGTTTATTATTCATTCATGTGTTCTCTCATTCAGTCATTCTACCAATATTTATTGCCAACCATACACACTTTTATATTTCAGTGTCAAGGAAACTGCCTGACGTGTTTTGGATGGTCAATAAATATTTATTGAGTGAATGAATAGATTTCAAGCACTATTCTGAATTACCAGTTTTCTTAATTGTTTTCCCCAGTGGTAAATTTTTTTCCTCTTTTTTCCCCCTATTTTATAAAAAGTACATTTTTGGGCATGAATTAGTTGTGGGAAGAATTTCAGTGGGTAGAGTTCAGAGATTGGAGAGAGAGTCTAGGCAGATAGCTCAAAATGAAGATGACACAAAAAGAGCATATTTATGGGCCAGGAAATAGTTCAGTTTGGCTGGAGATGAACTAGGGGAGACATGGGAGTCAGGATTGAAATGTGGTAATAGTTCCTCGCGTGTGTCTAGAAGTTCCTAATTTAAAGAATGCTTTCATGAGCATTAGTTTACATATTCTTATGGCACCCAACTCCAGTACTCTTGCCTGGAAAATCCCATGGACGGAGGAGCCTGGTAGGCTGCAGTCCATGGGGTTGCTAGGAGTCAGACACGACTGAGAGACTTCACTTTATTTTTTCACTTTCATGCATTGGAGAAGGAAATGGCAACCCACTCCAGTGTTCTTGCCTGGAGAATCCCAGGGACAGGGGAGCCTGGTGGGCTGCCGTCTATGGGGTCGCACAGAGTCAGACATGACTGAAGCAACTTAGCAGTAGCAGCATGGCATTATTATTTCCATTTTATAATAAATGAGAAAACTGAGGGTGAGAGAGTTTGACCTGCTCAAGTTTGCACAGCTAGTAAGAGACAGAGGTAGACTTGGGCTTTGAAATATATATTTAGGAGTTTGGGTTTCATCTTGAGAGTAGTGGGGGGTTGGAAAGGTTTTTTTTTTTTTTTTTTTGTAAGTTAATTTATTTATTTTAATTGGAGGCTAATTACTTTACGTATCGTAGTAGTTTTTGCCATCCATGCACATGAATCAGCCATGGGTGTACATGTGTCCCCCATCCTAAACCCCCTCCCACCTCCTTCCCCATCCCATCCCTCAGTGTCATCCCAATGCCTCGGCCCTGAGCGCCCTGTCTCATGCATCAACCTGGACTGGCAATCTATTTCACATATGGTAATATACATGTTTCAATGTTATTCTCTCAAATCATCCTACCCTCGCCTTCTTCCAGAGTTCAAAAGTCTGTTTTTTTACATCTGTGTCTCTTTTGCTGTCTCGCATATACGGTCATTATTACCATCTTTCTAAGTTCCATATATTTATGCTATGAACATTCATGTACAGGTTTTTGTGTGAGCATCAGTTTTATTTCATTGCTAGAAATCCCCAAGTGTTCGATATCTGGATCTTCTGCTAGTTGTATATTTAGTTTTTTTTTTTTTTTTTTTTTTAATAAACTGCCAAACAATTTTCTGGAGTGGCTATACAAGTTTATATCCCTACCAATATCTTTAATAGAGGGTCTTAGTATCCTCACCAACATTTTTTTCTTAGCCATGCTGATAGGTATGCAGTGATACCTCATTGTGGATATCTCATTAAGAAAATTTGCTTTTTTTTCTTATGGGTGATGATATTGAACAGCTTTTCATGTACTTATTTGACATCTCTGTATCCTCTGCAGGTCTGTGCATGCCTTTTGCATATTTTCTAGGTGTATTGTTTTTCACTGTTGAGTTTTGAGATTTCTTTATATATCGATATATTCTAGATTTTTTTTTTTTACTAGTTATGTCATTTGCAAGTATTTTCTATTAGTTTGTAGCTTGTCTTTTTATGCTCTCAGCAGGGTCTTTGGGAGATTGAAAGTTTTTTTTTTTTCTTTTTTTAAAAATTTTATTTTATTTAACTTTACAATATTGTATTGGTTTTGCCATATATCAAAATGAATCTGCCACAGGTATACATGTGTTCCCCATCCTGAACCCTCCTCCCTCCTCCCTCCCCATACCATCCCTCTGGGTCTTCCCAGTGCACCAGCCCCAAGCATCCAGTATCGTGCATCTAACCTGGACTGACAACTCGTTTCCTATATGATATTATACATATTTCAATGCCATTCTCCCAAATCATCCCACCCTCTCCCTCTCCCACAGAGTCCAATAGACTGTTCTATACATCAGTGTCTCTTTTGCTGTCTCGTATACAGGGTTATTGTTACCATCTTTCTAAATTCCATATATATGCGTTAGTATACTGTATTGGTGTTTTTCTTTCTGGTTTACTTCACTCTGTATAATAGGCTCCAGTTTCATCCACCTCATTAGAACTGATTCAAATGAATTCTTTTTAATGGCTGAGTAATACTCCATTGTGTATATGTACCACCGCTTTCTTATCCATTCATCTGCTGATGGACATCTAGGTTGCTTCCATGTCCTGGCTATTATAAACAGTGCTTCGATGAACATTGGGGTACACGTGTTTCTTTCAATTCTGGTTTCCTCGGTGTGTATGCCCAGCAGTGGGATTGCTGGGTCGTATGGCAGTTCTATTTCCAATTTTTAAAGGAATCTCCACACTGTTCTCCATAGTGGCTGTACTAGTTTGCATTCCCACCAACAGTGTAAGAGGGTTCCCTTTTCTCCACACCCTCTCCAGCATTTATTGCTTGTAGACTTTTGGATCTCAGCCATTCTGACTGGCGTGAAATGGTACCTCATTGTGGTTCTGATTTGCATTTCTCTGATAATGAGTGATGTTGAGCATCTTTTCATGTGTTTGTTAGCCATCTGTATGTCTTCTTTGAAGAAATGTCTATTTAGTTCTTTGGCCCATTTTTTGATTGGGTCAATTATTTTTCTGGAATTGAGCTGTAGGAGTTGCTTGTATATTTTTGAGATTAGTTGTTTGTCTGTTGCAAATTAAAAAAAAATTATTTATTTGGCTGTGCTGAATCTTAGTTGTGGCATGGAGGATCTTTGAGCTTAGTTGCAGCCTGTGAGACCTAGTCCCTTGACCAGGGATCAAACCTAGCGCCCCTGCACTGGGAGCATGGAGTCTTAGTCAGTGGATCACCAGGGAAGTCTCAGAAGAGTAAAAGTTCTTTAAAATTTATTTTCTCCAGGTTTATTGAGATGTAATTGACATATAGCCCTATATAAGTTTAAGGAATACTGCATAATGACTTGTTGTTGTTCAGTAAATCAGTCGTGTCTGACTCTGTGACTTCCTGAACTGTAGCATGCCAGGCTTCCTTGTCCTTCACCATCTCCTGGAGTTTGCTCAAACTCATGTCCATTGAGTCGGTGATGCCATCCAACCATCTCATCCTCTGTCATCCCCTTCTCCTCCTGCCTTCAATCTTTTCCAGCATCAGGGTCTTTTCCAATGAGTTGGCTATTCACATCAGGTGGCCAAAGTATTGGAGCTTCAGCTTCAGCGTCAATCCTTCCAATGAATATTCCGGATTGAATTCCTTTAGGACTGACTGGGTTAATCTTGTTGCTGTCCAAGGGGCTCTCAAGAGACTTCAGCAGCACCACAGTTCAAAAGCATCAGTTCTTTGGAGCCCAGCCTTCTTTATGGTCCAACTCTCACATCCATACGTGACTACTGGAAAAACCATAGCTTTGACTATACACACCTTTGTCAGCAAAGTGATGTCTCTGCTTTTTAATATGCTGTCTATATTTGTCGTAGCTTTTCTTCCAAGGAGCAAGTGTCTTCTAATTTCATGGCTGCAGTCACCACCTGCAGTGATTTTGGAGCCCAAGAAAATAAAGTCTGTCACTGTTTCCATTGTTCCCCCATCTACTTGCCATGAAGTGATGGGACCAGATGCCATGATTTTGGTTTTTTGAATGTTGACTTTTAAGCTAGCTTTTTCTCTCTCCTCTTCCACCTTCATCAAGAGGATCTTAGTTCCTCTTCACTTTCTGCCATGAGGGTGGTGTCATCTGCATACCTGAGGCTATTGATATTCCCCCTGGCAATCTTAATTCCAGCTTGTGATTCATCCAGCCTGGCATTTCACATGATGTAGTCTGCATAGAAGTTAAATAGGCAGGGTGACAATAAACAGCCTTGATGTACTCCTTTCCCAGTTTTGAATCAGTCTGTTGTTCCATGTCCAGTTCTAACTGTTGCTTCTTGACCTGCATACAGGTTTCTCAGGAGGCAAGTATGATGGTCTGGGATTCCCATCTCTTTAAGAATTTTCCATAGTTTGTTGTGATCCACATAATCAAAGGCTTTAGTGTAGTCAATGAAGCAGAAGTGGATTTTTTTTAAAATTCTCTTGCTTTTCATGTAATCCAATGGATATTGGCAATTTGATTTCTGGTTTCCTCTGCCTTTTCTAAATCCAGCTTGTATATATGGAAGTTCTCAGTTCATGTACTGTTGTAGACTAACTTAAAGAATTTTGAGCTTCACCTTGCTTGCGTGTGAGATGAGTGCAACTGTGCAGTAATTTGAATGTTCTTTGGCATTGCCCTTCTTTGAAATTGGAACAAAAACCGACCTTTTCCAGTCCTGTGGCCACTGCTGAATTCTACAAATTTACTGGCATACTGAGTGCAGCACTTTCACAGCATCATCTTTTAGGATTTAAGATAACTCAGCTGGGATTTCACTACCTCTACTAGCTTTGTTTGTAGTAATGCTTCCTAAGGCCAACTTAACTTCACACTCTAGAACGTCTGGCATTAGGTGAGTGAACACACCATCGTGGTTAGCTGGGATATTAAGATCTTTTTTGTATTCTTGCCACCTCTTCTTAATATCTTCTGCTTCTGTTAGGTCCATACTGTTTCTGTCCTTTATTGTGCCCATCTTTGTGTGAAATGTTCCCTTGGTATCTAATTTTCTTGAAAAGATTTCTAGTTTTTCCCATTCTATTGTTTTCCTCTATTTCTTTGCATTGTTTGCTTAGAAAGGCTTTCTTATCTCTCCTTGTTATTCTTTGGAACTCTGCATTCAGATTGGTATATCTTTCCCCATCTGATGTAATAGATATATAGCCCTGTATAAGTTTAAGTTATACTTCATAATGACTCGATGTACATGTATTATGAAATGATTACCACAATATATTTAATTAGCACATATTTCCTCATATAGTTACAAAAAATTTTTCCTGGTAATGAGAACTTTTAGGATCTAATCTGTTAGCAACTTTCAAATTTATCATGTAGCACTCTTTTTTTTAAAAAAAAATTGAATTATAGTTAATGTACAATATTATATGTTACAGATGTAGTACAGTACAGTGATTCATGATTTTTAAAGGTTACCATACATCACTGTAAAGTGTAGCCATCATGTTGTACATTACATTTCCAGTATTTATTCTTCTTACAACTGGAAGTATGTACCTTTTGACCACCTTCATCCATTAAAAGTTTTTAATTTTGATGAGATCTGATTGTTCAGTTTTCCCCTTTAGGGATCATGCTATGTCTAAGAATTCTTTGCCTAGCCCCAGATCCTGAAGGCATTCTCCTATTTTCGTCCTAAAAGCTTTACACTTTTATGATATACTTTTAAATTTGTCATCCATTTGAGTACATTTTTGTATAAGATGTGAGGTTGAAGCTGAGGTTTATCTTTTTGCCTATGAATATCCAATTGTTCCATCACCATTTGAGTTCTTTTGCATGCTTGTCAAAAATCAGTTGGGTATATTTGCTGTGCTATGCTCAGTCATGTCTGACTCTTTGCGACCTCTATGGACTGTAGCCCACCAGGCTCCTCTGTCTATGGAATACTCCAGGCAAGAATACTGTAGTGGATTGTCATTTCCTACTCTAGGGCATCTTCCCAACCCAGGGATCGAGCCTGTGTCTCCTGCATCGCAGGGAATTTCTTTACTGTCTGAGCTACCAGAGAAATCCCATGGACATACTTGTGTGCATTTATTTCTGGCATCTCTATTCTGCTTTTCTTATTTATTGATATGTGTTTTTCTCCCTGCTAATACCACACAGTCTTGATTGTTCTAATTATGTCTGAAAATCAAGTGGATTGATTCCTCTCACTTTATTCTTTTAAAAAATTGTTTGACCTAGTCTAGTTCCTTTGCCTTTCCATATAAATTTTAGAACAAGCCTTTTTATGTTTGGGGCTTCTCTGGTGGCTCAAATGGTAAAGAATCTGCCTGCAATGCAGGAGACATGGGTTTGATCCCTGGGTCAGGAAGATCCCCTGGAGAAGAAAATGGCTACCCACTCTAGTATTCTTGCCTGGAAAATTTCATGGACAGAGGAGCCTGGCTGGATACAGGGGTCACAAATAGCCAGACACAACTGAGCAACTAAGACTTTATATGTTTAAAGTAAAACTCTTGCAGGGATCTCACTAGGAATTGCTTTCAAACTCTATACCAAATTGGGATGAATTAGCCCCTTTACTATGTTGAATCTTTCAATGTATGAACACTATATGTCTCTCATTGGGGGATTTGAAATAGGGTGGTAATGTGATTTGATATGTGTTTTCTGAAAATCACACTGGATGCATGGAGAACCTGTTCAGGCAGGCAGATCAATGAGGAGATGTACAGTCATTTAGGTGAGAGAGGGTGATGGTTTGAACCGGGTGATGGAGGTGGAGAGAAGAAACTAGCTTTGAGGTTTGTTTTTGAAGTGGAAGTAATAGACTAAATATAGAAATTAAGAGGAAGGTGTTAAGGATGATTTCTGGGTTTCTCGCTTGAGCCAGAAGATGACACCTCTCACAGAGGGGAGTATCACAAGGACCAAAGTTTTGGGGAAAGAGGATGAATTTGATTGTGGATGTTGTGCGTTTAGGGTGTTTGTGGGCTTTCCAGATGTCTATTGTATCTAGTAGGCAGTTGAATGGGGCTTCCCTGGTGACTCAGTGGTAGAGAATCTGCCTGCCAGTACAGGAGACACAGGTTTGATCCCTGGGTCAGGAAGATCCCCTGGAGAAAGAAATGGCAACCCACTGCAGTATTCTTGCCTAGAAAATCCCATGGACAGAAGAGGCTGGCAGGTTACAGTCCATGGGGTCGCAAATGAGTCAACATGTCTTAGTCACTGAACAAAACCAACAAAGGCAGTTGAATAGAGAGTAAAAAGCTAAGGGAAAAATGAGTACTCCAGATATTTATATCTGTATTTAAACTTGCCCTTGTATCATTTGAATTGATAAAAATGGATAACCTTGGCCCGCAAGGGTAACCTCCAGGACCCCAGAAATTTGCAAAGGTTTACTCTCCCTGAAGGTACACAGATGATGAACTCAAAATGTATCAGTTCAGTTCAGTTCAGTTGCTCAGCCCTGTCCACCTCTTTGCGACCCTTGATACAAATGGATAACCTTGGCCTGCAAGGGTCAAGACTTAACCTCCAGGACCCCAGAAATTTGCAAAGGTTTACTCTCCCTGAAGGTACACAGATGATGAACTCAAAATGTATCAGTTCAGTTCAGTTCAGTTGCTCAGCCCTGTCCACCTCTTTGCGACCCCATGAATCGCAACACGCTGGCCACCTCTTTTCGACCCCATGAATCGCAACATGGCAGGCCTCCCTGTCCTTCACCAGCTCCCGGAGTTTACCCAAACTCATGTCCATCAAGTCGGTGATGCCATCCAGCCATCTCATCCTCTGTCGTCCCCTTTCCCTCCTGCCCCCAATCCCTCCCAGCATCAAGGTCTTTTCCAGTGAGTCAACTCTTCGCATGAGGTGGCCAGAGTATTGGAGTTTCAGCTTTAGCGTCAGTCCTTCCAATGAACACCCAGGACTGATCTCCTTTAGGATGGACTGGTTGGACCTCCTTGCAGGCCAAGGGAGTCTCAAGAGTCTTCTCCAATACCATAGTTCAAAAGCATCAATTCTTCGCTGCTCAGCTTTCTTCACAGTCCAACTCTCACATCCATACATGACCATGAGAAAAACCATAGCCTTGACTAGACGGACCTTTGTTGGCAAAGTAATGTCTCTGCTTTTTAATATGCCATCTAGGTTGGTCATAACTTTCCTTCCAGGAGTAAGCGTCTTTTAATTTCATGGCTACAGTCACCATCTGCAGTGATTTTGGATATACACCCTTTAAAAAGTCTATAGAACAATAAACTGCAAAATTCTGAAAGAGATGGGAATACCAGACCACCTGACCTGCCTCTTGAGAAACCTGTGTGCAGGTCAGGAAGCAACAGTTAGAACTGGACATGGAACAACAGGCTGGTTCCAAATAGGAAAAGGAGTTCGTCAAGGCTGTATATTGTCACCTTGCTTATTTAACTTATTTGCAGAGTACATCATGAGAAATGCTGGGCTGGAAGAAGCACAAGCTAGAATCAAGATTGCTGGGAGAAATATCAATAACCTCAGATATGCAGATAACACCACCCTTATGGCAGAAAGTGAAGAGGAACTCAAAAGCCTCTTGATGAATGTGAAAGAGGAGAGTGAAAAAGTTGACTTAAAGCTCAACATTCAGAAAACTAAGATCATGGCATCTGGTCCCATCACTTCATGGGAAATAGATGGGAAAACAGTGGAAACAGTGTCAGACTTTATTTTTTGGGGCTTGAAAATCACTGCAGATGGTGATTGCAGCCATGAAATTAAAAGATGCTTACTCCTTGGAAGGAAAGTTATGACCAACCTTCTGGTGCTGCTAAGTCGCTTCAGTCGTGTCCAACTCTGTGCAACCCTGTAGACAGCAGCCCACCAGGCTCCCCCGTCCCTGGAATTCTCCAGGCAAGAACACTGCAGTGGGATGCCATTGCCTTCTCCTATGACCAACCTAGATATCATATTAAAAAGCAGAGACATTACTTTGCCAACAAAGGTCCGTCTAGTCAAGGCTATGATTTTTCCTGTGGTCATGTATGGACGTGAGAGTTGGACTGTGAAGAAAGCTGAGCGCCAAAGAATTGATGCTTTTGAACTGTGGTGTTGGAGAAGACTCTTGAGAGTCCCTTGGACTGCAAGGAGAGCCCACCAGTCCATCCTAAAGGAGATCAGCCCCGGGTGTTCATTGGAGGGACTGATGCTGAAGCTTAAACTCCAATACTGTGGCCACCTCATGCGAAGAGTTGACTCATTGGAAAAGACCTTGATGCTGGGAGGGATTGGGTGCAGGAGGAGAAGGGGACGACAGAGGATGAGATGGCTGAATGGCATCACCGACTCTATGGACATGAGTTTGGGTGAACTCTGGGAGTTGGTGATGAACAGGGAGGCCTGGTGTGCTGTGAGTCATGGGCTCACAAAGAGGTGGACATGACTGAACCATTGAACTTAACTGAACTGAAAAAGTCCATTATTGAAGTATTAACATTGTATATGCTTGCTGGACAGACAAAAGTATTTTTTTATTTTTGATGGGATCACTGAAAGGGCAGTTCTATTTTTACTTTTGGAGATGGTGGTGTTTTGGAGGGAGGCAGGTGAAAATGGGAACTGTAACTCATTTTAGCTGTGCTCTTATTCACCCCAGTGAAACAGATTTGGGATCTTTTTCTCTTATTGCAATGAGTTGAGTAGAGGCTCCTGCTAAGGAGGAGCCAGAGTCATGAACTGAGGTTTGTAGATGGTTTGTTGCAAGCAGGGTGAATAACAGGTGTGGGACTTTAAAAATAGGTTCTCTTTCGTATTTCCCAGGTGCACATTTGTTTGTCTAGAACCATTTTATTTTATTTTTTAAAAGGGACTGACTTTTAAAAATCTATTTATTTACTCATTCGTTCATTCATTTTTGGCGGCCCTGGCTCTTCACTGCTTTGTGTGGGCTTTCTCTAGTTGGGGGTGAGTGGAACACAGTCTTCCTTGTGGTGCATGGGCTTCTCACTGCAGTGGCTTCTCTTGTTGTGGAGCACAGGCTCCAGGTGTGTGGGCCTCGGGATTTGGGCCACACAGGCTCGGTAGTTGCAGCTTATGGGCCCTAGAGTGTGCTGGCTCAGTAGTTGTGGCACACCGGCTTAGTTGTTCTGTAGTACGTGGAATCTTCCTGGACCAGGGATCAAACCCATGTCCCCTAGATTGGAAGGGGCAGGTGGACACTTATTCACTGTGCCACCAGAGAAGTCCAGACTTATTCACTGTGCCACCAGGGAAGTCCAGGAAACATTTTAGAATGCTGTCAACATTGGGGGATTTCTGTAGTGATGGGAGGGGACCTGTCATGGGCTAAGAAATACAGCAAGTCCCCTACCTACAAACCTTTAAGTTGCGAACTTTCAAAGATGTGAATGTGTGTTCACATGTCCAATTACACCACATATCTGGTGTACATTGTGATGTGTGTCCATCCTCTACTAGTGGTTGTGTTTTTATTTTTTTCAGTTGCACAGTTGTGCCTGACTCTTTGTGACCCCATGGACTGTGGCAGGCCAGGCTTCCCTGTCCTTCACTATCTCCCGGAGTTTGCTAAAACTCGTGTCCACTGAGTCAATGATGCCATCCAACCATCTCATCCTCTGTCATCCCCTTCTCCTCCTGCCTTCACTCTTTCCCAGCATCAGGGTCTTTTCCAATGAGTCAGCTCTTTGCATCAGGTGGCCAAAGTATTGGAGCTTCAGCATCAGTCCTTCCAAAGAATATTCAAGGTTAATTTCCTTTAGGATTAGCTGGTTTGGTCTCCTTACAGTACAAGGGGCTCTCAAGAGTTTTCTCCAGCACTACAGTTCGAAAGCATCAATTATTTCATGCTCAGACTTCTTTATGGTCCAACTCTCACATCTGTACATGACCACCAGAAAAATCATAGCTTTGGCTATACGGACTTTTGTCATCAAAGTAATGTCTCTGCTTTTGAATTTGCTGTGTACATTTCTCAATGGTTTTCTTCCAAGAAGCAAGCATCTTTTAATTTCACGGCCGCAGTCACCACCCGCAGTGATTTTGGAGCCCAAGAAAATAAAGTCTGTCACTGTTTCCATTGTTCCCCCATCTACTTGCCATGAAGTGATGGGACCAGATGCCATGATCTTAGTTTTTTGAATGTTGACTTTTAAGCCACCTTTTTCACTCTCCTCTTCCACCTTCATCAAGAGGCTCTTTAGTTCCTCTTCACTTTCTGCCATGAGTGTGGTGTCATCTGCATACCTGAGGCTATTGATATTCCCCTGGCAATCTTGATTCCAGCTTGAGATTCATCCAGCCTGGCATTTCACATGATGTAGTCTGCATAGAAGTTAAATAGGCAGGGTGACAATATACAGCCTCGATGTACTCCTTCCCCAGTTTTGAATCAGTCTGTTGTTCCATGTCCAGTTCTAACTGTTGCTTCTTGACCTGCATACAGGTTTCTCAGGAGGCAGGTATGGTGGTCTGGGATTCCCATGTATTTAAGAATTTTCCACAGTTTGTTGTGATCCACACAGTCAATGGTATAGTCAATAAAGCAGAAGCAGATGTTTTTAGCATAGTCAGTGAAGCAGAAGTAGATGTTTTTCTGGAATTCTCTTGCTTTTCCTGTGATCCAGTGGATAGTAGCAATTTGATCTCTGGTTCCTCTGTTTTTTCTAATTCAGCTTTTACATCTGGAAGTTCTAGGTTCATGTACTGTTGAACCCTCACTTGAAGGATTTTGAGCATTACCTTGCTAACATGTGAAATGAGTACAATTGTTCAGTAGTTTGAAGATTGTTTGGCATTGTCCTTCTTTGGGATTGGAATGAAAACTGACTTTTTCCAATCCTGTGGCCACTGCTGAGTTTTTTAAATTTGCTGGCATATTGAGTGCAGCACTTTCACAGCATCATCTTTTAGGATTTGAAATAGCTCAGCTGGAAATCTATCACTTCCACTAGCTTTGTTCATAGCAATACTTTCTAAGGCCCCCTTGACTTCACACTCCAGGATTTCTGGCTCTTGATGAGTGACCATACCATCATGGTTGTCTGGGTCATTAGGACTTTTTTGGTATAGTTCTTCTGTGTATTCTTGCCACCTCTTCTTAATATTTTCTGCTTCTGTCCTTTATTGTGCCCATCTTTGCATGAAATGTTCCCTTGGTATCTCTAAGTTTCTTGAAGAGATCTTTAGTCTTTCCCATTGTGTTGTTTTCCTCTATTTCTTTGCATTGTTCACTTCAGAAGGCTTTCTTATCCCTCCTTGCTATTCTTTGGAACTCTGCATTCAGATGGGTATATATTTCCCTTTCTCCTTTGCCTTTCACTTCTCTTTTTTTTCTCAGTTATTTATAAGGCCTCCTCAGACAAACATTTTTTCTTCTTGCATTTGTTTTTCTTGGGGATGGTTTTGATCACTGCCTCCTGTACAGTGTTATGAACTTCCATCCATAGTTCATCAGGCACTCTGTCTATCAGATCTAACCCCTTGAATCTATTTCTCACTTCCACTGTATAATCATAAGGGATTTGATTAAGATCATACCTGAATGGCCTAGTGGCTTTCCCTGTTTTCTTCAATTTAAGCCAGAATTTTCAGTAAGGTGCTAAAGATCTGAGCCTCAGTCAGCTTCTGGTCCTGTTTTGGCTGACTGTATAGACCTTCTCCATCTTTGGCCGCAAAGAATATAATCAATCTTATTTCGGTATTGACCATCTGGTGAAGTCCATGTGTAGAGTTGTCTCGTGTTGTTATAAGAGGGTGTTTGCTATGACCAGTGAGTTCTTTTGGCAACACTCTATTAGCCTTTGCCCTGCTTCATTTTGTACTCTAAGGCCAAACTTGCCTGTTACTCCAGATAGCTCTTAACTTCCTACTTTTGCATTCTAGTCCCCTATTATGAAAAGGACATCATTTTTTGGTGTTAGTTCTTCTTCATAGAACCATTCAACTTCAGCTTCTTTGGCATTAGTGGTTGTGTACTTCACAGTACTGTATAGAGTCCAGTAGCACAATATGTTTGTTTCGAGCCCAGGATGTCCAGAACCAAGCATAACAGCTTGACATTTTTTGTGTTTGTTTTTTATGTATTATTTGTGTGAAAAATATTATAAACCTATTACAGTACCTTAATATATAGCCGATTGTGTTAGCTGGGTGCCTAGGATAACTCTGTTGGACTTACAAACCAATTGGACTTATGAATGCACTCTCAGAATAGAACTTGTTCTTATGTAGGGGTCTTACTGTACTAGAATAAGATAGAAGCTTCCTGTGCTCTGGCAGGGTTCCCTGAGCATGTTCTTTGTACATGTCAGCCCCAGTTGAAGCTGTTAACCTCCATCTTTTGGCTGTAATTCCTCTAGTTAGTGTCTTCCTTTTCCACTTCAAGTCTGTAAAATATAGTAGTCTTTTTGGGAGCTGAGCTAGAAGCATCTCCTCTTACCATTCACCCTGTTTTATCCATCCCATTAAAGAAAACGTTTCCTAAGCTAATGAGGCAATTCACTTATTTTAAGCATTTGTGTTCTGTGATTCAGGAATCCCCTAGTGCTAATTCAGATTAATTATCTGGTTAGCTTAACAAGGTTGGAGATTTTTTATAGGATGGATAAAATGGGGGGGGGAATGGAAAAGAAAAAAAAAAAGGTAAAGGCTTGCTTCAACACTTTAGTGAAACCTATCACTTTGTCTCTTGGCTGGTGGGAGACCCAGCCCCAAACCCTGCTCAGGTTTCTATGGAGTAGGGAGAATTTGGCTTTCCTGTAAGCAGGAGCCATCCTCTTCCTGGCTTTGCAGTGTGTGTCCTTCATTACTGACAAGCCAGGCCAACTCCTGGGAAGTCCAGGGTGTGGGAACAGATGTCTGTTCCCAGAGACACGTCCCTCTCCTACTGGGCTGCCCTGCTGCTAAGTCACTTCAGTCGTGTCCAACTCTGTGTGACCCCATAGATGGCAGCCCACCAGGCTCCCCTGTCCCTGGGATTCTCCAGGCAAGAACACTGGAGTGGGTTGCCATTTCCTTCTCCAATGCATGAAAGTGAAAAGTGAAAGGGCAGTCGCTCAGTCGCGTCCGACTCTTCGCGACCCCATGGACTGCAGCCCACCAGGCTCCTCCATCCATGGGATTTTCCAGGCAAGAGTACTGGAGTGGGGGTGCCATCGCCTTCTCGTGGCTGGGATTTCCACTGGGAGTGCAGCATTCCCCAATATGGATTACAGGAGGGCCTCCTTCATGGGCTTTTGCCATTTCAAATGCCATCTGCTGCTGCTGCTGCTAAGTGGCTTCAGTCGTCTCCGACTCTGCGACCCCATAGATGGCAGCCCACCAGGCTCCCCCATCCCTGGGATTCTCCAGGCAAGAATACTGGAGTGGGGTGCCATTTCCTTCTCCAATGCATGAAAGTGAAAAGTGAAAGTGAAGTCAGTCAGTCGTGTCCGACTCTTAGCGACCCCATGGACTGCAGCCTACCAGGCTCCTCCGCCCATGGGATTTTCCAGGCAAGAGTACTGGAGTGGGGTGCCATTGCCTTCTCGGATCAACACTATCATTTACTAAATGTTTCCCTCCCTCGCCCCCTAGTGGCCGGCAGTGGGAAGGCCTTGTGCTCTGCTCTGCTAGCTCCTGGCCAGGCTCCCAGCTGCCACAGCCTCCTCCGTGCCCCATACCAGGTGCTCGTACTGTGTCCTAAATGTTTTTTTTTTTTTAATCAGTTTCAAAGGGAATTACCTTTTAACTAGAGCCTTGTGCTAACCCATAATATCCATATGATCACCCATTTGATGTGCCAGTTATACCCTTGTTAAGACTGGCCTTTCAAGCAGCAGCAGTGGGCTTGATCTGAAGATCCACAAATCAGGCTCCCTTCTTTTTCACAGTGAAAGACTGAGGGGCCCCCGGAATATGCATTGCTAGGTAAGGTTTGCTGTGGAGCATTTATCTCAGGCTCCTTTTGGGAAGAGTGCATTTGGCAGGAATTTGTATCCCTGTGACACATCTCCAATCACTCTGAGACAGAAGGTTATACCATCTGCATAAACATTGGTGACCCCAGTTGGGTTGGCAAATATTTCAACTGGCAACCTTCTACTCTGCTGAGTTGCCACATGTCTGCTAGAATGGGTGCACTAATCTCGCAAGTCACCTCCATGGAGGCTCTGCTTGGGCACATATGGGGTCCTCCTTGTTGCCTTTTTCTTCCATGAGGAAATAATTTCTGAATGGGAATCAGACCTCCTTGGGATGAGGCACACTGCAATATGGCTACCCTTACAGATGAAACAGATGCCCAATATCATAATACAATAATGGAATACCAGCTTCATGCCCTAATTCTTATTTTAAAAATTTATTTATTTTATACTGGAGAATAGTTGATTTATCATGTTGTGTTAGTTTCAGGTATATAGGACAGTGATTCAGTTATACATGCATATATATCTCAGTGTTTTTTTCGGATTATTTTCTCTTATGTGCTAAGTCACTCAGTCATGTTCAACTCTTTTTGATCCCACGGACTGTAGCTCACCAGGCTCCTCTGTCCATGGAATTCTCCAGGCAAGAATACTGGAGTGGGTTGCCATTCCCTTCTCCAGGGGATTTTCCTGACCCAGGGGTAGAACTTAGGTCTCCTGCATTGCAGACAGATTCTTTACCATCCGAGTTTTATATTATATTCTAATTCTTACACAGAGTCAATTACAAGCGACACTTTTCCTTCCAACGTCTTTCATTCTGGACCAGCTGGGCATGGGGACCTCTGAGCAGAATCAGGTATCAGGAGATGGGAGCCTCTCAAAGGTGTATTCATGGAAACCCATTAGTCCAATAAACACTCAGCAGTAGCATCTTTAATGGTGGTGCTAAGTTTACATTAATATATTTGCAATTGAATGAGGAACTTTCTGGAAACAACCCCCCCCCCCGTTTAAAAATAAAGTCAGTGTTTCACAAAGAGTGGTATGAGACATAATTTTGGGTGGTGCATTGACTAAATATCTAAAAACATCAACTGTCCAGAGACCAACCCATGTTCTTTTTTCCTATTTAACCACATTTCCTTGTCTCAGTTTCTTCCCTGAATTAAGGTTTTCAGTATCTCCCTACAGAAGGCAGCAGAGCACAATAGATATGTGTCTGGGCTCTGCCTGAAACAAACTGGATTTTGAATCCTGGCTCCATCATTTACTATCAAGATGAATGAACAATTTCCATGAACCTCTCTGAGCTTCAGATTCCTTATCTGTGAAAAAGTGGAGGTTTACCTTATAAGGTTAATTTGACGAGTACATCATAGGCAAAACACTTAGCAGAGTGACTGACACGTAATCTGTGCTTGCATCATGTTATCTGTAATAACAAGAACAACAGTAATTTTTATTCTTTTGGAGATGTTGGTGCCTCCCTTACACATCTCTTTTTGGAAGGACCCCCGTGACTGGCACCGTACTTCCAACTTCCAGCTATGTTCCGACATTGTCTGGGCTTGCCATTAGGCAAGTTTTCCTGAGGAGGGGAAAGAGGGCACTGGGAAAGATTGAAGCTGAGACTGCAGGTCCCAGTCGGCCAGGCTACTCACTGCTGATCAGGGCTGTGGGGCTCCCTCTGCTGGACAATCACGTTTTTGTCCTAATGGCTCACGTTTTCAGTGTAGCATCAATTACACGGCTAGAATTAAGGAGCAGACAAGTAGAAAACCATCTAATTATGAAAACACACAAATATATGAGCATGTACTGAGAGCTTGTAGGTTGCCAGGTACTGAACAAGGAAGAGGAATTACAAAGACAAATACAGCTGGATCTTGGGCAGCGGGGACAGATGCATGCACAGACAAATGTGATGGGGTGAAGTCTGCAGTGGCACCTCAGGGGAATGAGCAGAGGGCAATACTGGCCAAATTTATTGGCAGAGGGAAAATGTCTATAAAAAAGAAAGGCTTCATAGAGGGCTGTGACCCTTGAGCTGAGTCCTGAAAGATAAGCAGTGTTCCCTTGGTAGACAGGAGGCAGAGGACAAGAAAAGGCACAGGGACCTCACAGTTTGGCTTACACATAGATGCTGTGACAATTTATATCAATGGATTCCCTAATAGCTCAGTTGGTAAAGAATCTGCCTGCAATGCAGGAGACCCCACTTCGATTTCTGGGTCCGGAATATCCCCTGGAGAAGGGATAGGCTACCCACTCCAGTATTCTTGGGCTTCCCTGGTGGCTCAGCTGTTAAAGAATCTGCCTGCAATGTGGGAGACCTGAGTTCAATCACTGGGTTGGGAAGATCCCTTGGAGAAGGGAAAGGGTACCCACTCCAGTATTCTGGCCTGAAGAATTCCATGGACTATACAGTCGTAAAGAGTCGGACCTACCTGACTGAGTGACTTTCACTTTCACTCTTGAGGCAAGTTGTAGGTGATTTTGTTTGTTAACAGGACACTCACTGCTTTTAGGCATAAAGGAATATTCATGCTGTAGCTTTTAACGGTATACTTATTTCAAATTAATTGTAAATTGATTGGAAGGTATGATGTGTATAATATTGGGAAATTTTAGTATAGAAGCAAGTGCATTTCTAATGGTTGACTTTGGCAGTATTTTAGCTATTTGAGTTGCTATATTTTTAGAAAAGTGATTTTAAATTAAGTGACCGAAATAATCATTTGATGTTGCAGATTTGAGTGTGTGAAAGATATTTGCCAGCTTCAGCTGGTGCGTTATTTCACAATTCCCTTTAAAAACACTACAAACTCACACAAAAATGTATTTACTCATTTACTTATTCAAAAATAACAGTGCCAGATATGTGTGGAGCACAGGGAACCCAATGACAACAAAGTACAGATTCCTTAATGAAACAGGCACACACATAACTTCACTATTTTGGGTGAATAAAGACATTGGTTTGTCTTACTGGAGGCAAAGTGACAAACTGCAGAAGGATGGCAACTTAATTTGGGCTGGAAAGTGGGAATTGGGGCAGAGACAGACTGGCCTGGGGCTCAGAATTTGATGGGTAATTTCTAAAGTTCATTCACAGAGACAAGTTAAAACTGGTCTGTATAGGAGTTCTTAAAAGACATCTAAAACCTAGGTCTATAATTATTGAATGAATAAACAGATAAGTCTACAAGCTTTTAAATTTGTGATTTCAGAGGTATCGGTAATCGAGTCCTCTTAAAATAGGTGGTTGGCACTAGATGTTTCAAAAGAATGTTATTCTAGGGACTGAGAGTTCCTTTTGATTGACTTCAGTCTCCACCAATTCTCCCAGAAGTCTTAACTGTCACACCCAGCTTTCCTCTCTGCTTTAAAATAAAGGAGAACTCTGCTTTTAGCGGGTAGAAGAATGGAAACTACAAAAAGAGTCACCAATTTTTGCTTTACAGTTGTATTAGTCAGCCCTTTTTTTTTTTTTTTTTAATACGATTGTGATAACCCTGGGGATTTGCTAAGTTGGCTATTGGTGACTGTTCTTCAGCGCACCTGCCTTTCTACCATCCAGCCAGCACCCTTCTAGAATCTGATTTTTCAGCCCTGAAGCTCAAATATCCCTCCCCAAGCCTCACAAATCCCAGGCACCCTGTTTCCTTGCCTAGCTGGGTGATAACCAGGCTCTTCCTTTCAGCACTCAAAGTCTGATTCTAGGAGAGGAATACAGGCTCCTATGGGCCACCGTATTCTCCTCTACCAGTTTTGAGGTCTATATTTCTAATCTGAGCCAAATTCTATAGTTTGAGACAAGGATTCCTGTCAACATTCAGATCTCTCTCTCTTTAAATATATATATATATATATATATATATATATATAAAATTTATTTATTTTAATTGAAGGATAGTTGGTTTACAATATTGTGTTGGTTTCTGCCATACATCAACACGAATCAGCCATAGGTATATAGGGGGACATATAGCCTATGTCCCCTCCCTCTTGAACCTCCCTCCCACCTCCCTACCTATCTCACCTCTCTAGGTTGTTCTGTTATCATGGTTATCATCCTTATCAGTTTTCTATAGTAGTGACATTCTGCTATGGTGATTGTCATCATTATCAGTCTTACCCCTGAGTGGGAATGAGTGTCTTGGGTAGAACCTTTGGAGGAAGGTGTAAGAGATCAAGAGGGCTCTAGATATCTAGAAAAGAGAAAGTGGTGTAGGGGTTTAGAAAGCACCCTGACAATACGGCAAAAGTAACTGAAGCTGAACTCTGAAGACAACACGGTTTTGATAAGGTAAGAACTACCACTCCTTCACTTTTCTGTCCCATCTGGGGCCCACCAGTCTTCTCTGCCCTCAGGATTTCCCAGACAAGAATACTGAAGAGAGTAGCCATTCCCTTCTCCAGGGGATCTTCCCAACCCAGGGATCAAACCTGGGTCTCCTGCCATTGCAGGCAGATTCTTTACCATTGAGCCATCAGGGAAGTCCCTCTGTCCCATCCGAAGTCTGCAAAGGAACCTGAAGAAGCCTGGGACATACACCTACCTCCCCCATACCTCCCTCCTCGCTGCCTAGAAATCCCTGAGTTAGAGAAAGTAATTTTAGCACGCCCTCAGGTGGCCAAATGTAATATTGCGGCAATGGCTTCGGATAGATGTTGGCGCTGTAGACATCTCAGGATAGACATTGGTGCTTGGCAAGTTGGTAGGCACCCGGCAGGGCCACTTGTGTAGAGATGGCACTGTTCCCTCCAGGGTGCCAATTCTCCAGCTGATTGACATAGAATCCCTGGAATAATCTTTCCAGGTTTATTTTGAACTCTGCATCACCTCCTTCTCACAGTGCTTCATGGCATAGAATAAATAGTCTATTAAAGTAAATCTAAGTTATTTCTTAGATTTGAAAATTATCTGAGGTAAATAGAGCAGACTTGTTTGGGACCCTTTAATGTCGGTGACAAACAGGGGGACCCTTTGGTCCATCAAACCTTAGGTAGTGTTGTATCAAAACCTTGTTTTAATCACATTATTGTCTATTTTATTTATCCCATTTCTTGCATGTGTGTGTGCTAAATTGCTTCAGTCATGTGCCACTCTTTGTGATCCTATAAACTGCAGCCTGCCAGACTCCTCTGTCCATGGAATTCTCCAGGAAAGAATATTGGAGTGGGTTGCCATGCCCTCCTCCAGATGATCTTCCTGGCCTAGAGATTGAACCTGCATCTCCTGCATTGGCAGGCAGGCTCTTTATCACTGAGCCATGGGGAAAGCCTATCCCATTTCTTAATAACCATTTAAAGATTTTTGTGCTTTTGAGATGAGTCCCTTTAAAATTTCCACCTTGTTGGGAACAAGTCTTTAGACTTTCCCGACAGTTTCTTCTTACTCCCCTGTTAATCAGTCTAATTAGCAATCTAATATTTTTTATTATCATCTAAAAGAGTCATTAATGGGAAGCTAAGACCACAAATAAGTCTTCCCAAATGATTTTTGCTTGTTTTCAACTAATGGAGTTCTTAGGTTAGTGATTATGTTGTTTTTGTATCTACTTTCTAATTTGTTTTTTTCCATAGGTACCAGTAGAACAGGTGTTTATAATGAGAGCTCTAAATATTTACCAATTTAGAAGTTTCTTCAACTGAAAGGATCCATCGTCTGGCCATTGATAAGTAGTATCTTAATAGTGACTCAAACCAGTACTGTGTAATAGGCATCCCATCCCCACAAGAGAGTGCAAAGGCGGTAGCCTCCCCAAGATATAGAAAGTTTACCCCCAGAAGTAGTCTAAGAAAATATAGGGGCTTTGTTGTACAGGTAGATGCAATGAAGGTTAGGTTGATCAAGGCCACTTAGGAGCTGGGACCTCTTACGACAAATTTCCCTGGGAGTTGGCACAGCCAGACAAAAAAGACTGCTCAGAATCTCAGTCTCTTCGACTAGCTGCCAAATGTACACCGTATATGTACCTTCCAGAGGGCAGAGACCAGGCTCACAAAACACAGAAAGCAAATGCCTGAGAACAGGTAGAATATTTGCGTCTCAAAGACACCAGGAGAGAAATGTAAGCTTCTCCTAGAAGGGCTTTTGTTCCTTTAAGCACAGAATTCTGAAAAGATGTTTTATTAAGTCAGTTTTTTCTAGTTGTGCCCACAAAATATATTAATTTTGGAATGTCAAAAGAATCCCAGTTTGGTCATTTTTAGGGTTAGGACTAGATTTCCTTTAATTTCCATTTAAGGAAGTACTTGTAAGTATTAATTCTGTATTTACAAAATAAAACCTGCCCAGTGTCTTTCAGCTGGGGTAGCCCACTCTGTCTTTCAACTGAGCAAAATCTTCCCAGTATCTTTCAACTGGGAGTGGGGACAGGTACCTGTTATATACTACCAAATAAAACTCAGGGTCATCAGCCAATAAATGGGAGATCTAGGAATCAGGAGAGAGTTGCCCAAATTCTTCTGGACTCTCTGAGGAGGTGGATGAGCACAAGGGGCCTCTGCCGGTACCAAGGCTTTGGATCCTTGTAAAGTTTAGGATAAGAGGAGAAGTCGGCTCCGGGTCCATTTGTGACCAAAAATGCACAATCTAAATAAGTTAAAGTTTGTTTAGGGACCTTACTGAGGAAGATAACACAGCCTCTCAGATAGCTCTGAGGAATTGCTTAGATGTAAAGGAGGAGCCAGGATATATAGGAGTTTTTTGCTGAAAGAAAAAAAGAAAAAGAACATGTAGTTGAACATTAAAGGATTACTGCCTGCCAATCATCCATTAACAGACATCTCAAGTTAATCAGTTTAGTGCTTTCCTATGCATGGGAAGATGCAAGAATCTGGGCTCATTGAAATTGTTTCTTAGATATGCATCTTAACTATCTAGGGCCAATGTCTAGAACACAGAATATTTCCTATTTTTCTCCATCCTGACGTCTTGAATCCCCCTCATGGGTGGGGTGAGGGTTAGGGTTTTCTTGCTGCCATAGTGGCTATTGGCTTGATTGTTGGCAACATTTGTTGTTTACTGGAATGGCAGACAACTTTCCCTTTCCACAATTCTCTTTAATTATAATATGTATTTTTTCTGATCTGTTTGAGAATAAGTTACAGACACAATGCTTTTTTATCCTTAAATAGGTGTGTATTTTCTAAACAAAATTTCACATATATAACCATATTACAGTTATCAAAACCAGGAAATTAGCATTACTACAATACGATTTTCTAATATTCAGATTTGATTTAAATTTTCAAATTGTTCCACAATGTCCTTTATAGAAAATATTGGGTTGGCCAAAAATTTCTTTCAGGTTTTATGTAAAATCTTATGGAAAAACTGAAATGAACTTTTTGGCCAATCCAGTTTAAATACAGGATCCAATCCAAAATCATTCATTGCATTACAGTTAGTTGTTGTGTCTCTTTAGTCTTCTTTAATCTGAAATAGTTCCTCAGTCTTTGTCTTTCACAACTTTGATTTTTTTTATAACTTTGATATTTTATTTTTATTTTCAAACTTTAAACTTTTTGTTTTGTATTGGGGTATAGCCAATTAACAATGTTATGGTAGTTTCAGGTGAACAGCAAGGAACTCAGCCATACATATATGTATCCATTTGCCCCCTCCCATCCAGGCTGGCACTTAACATTGAGCAGAGTTCCACGAGCTATACAATAATAGCTCCTTGCTGGCTATCCATTTTAAATACAGCAGTGTGTACATGAGCTTCCCAAAATCCCTAACTATCCTTTCCTCCCGGCAACCATAAGTTCATCTTCTAAGTCTGGGTCTCTTTCTGTTTTGTAAGTAAGTTCATTTGTATCATGTCTTTTTAGATTCCACATATGCTACTGCTACTGCTAAGTCACTTCAGTCGTGTCCAACTCTGTGCGATCCCATAGACGGCCGCCCACCAGGCTCCACCATCCCTGGGATTCTCCAGGCAAGAACACTGGAGTGGGTTGCCATTTCCTTCTCCAATGAATGAAAGTGAAAAGTGAAAGTGAAGTCGCTCAGTCGTGTCCAACTCTTCTCGACCCCATGGACTGCAGCCCACCAGGCTCCTCCGTCCATGGGATTTTCCAGGCAAGAGTACTGGAGTGGGGTGCCATCGCCTTCTCCGAGATTCCACATATAAGGGATGATATTTGTCATATGCTATTTCTCCTCTGTCTGACTTACTTCGCTCAGTATAACACTTTCTAGGTTATACTGTGTTGCTGCAAATGACAGTGTTTCATTCTTTTTAATGGCTGAGTAATATTCCATTGTATACATGCACCACATCTTCTTTATCCATTCCTCTGTTAATGGACATTTAGGTTGCTTACATGTCTTGGCTATTGTTAGCAGTGCTGCAATGAACACTGAGGTGTGTGTATCCTTTTGGATCATGTTTTTCTCCAGGTATATGCCCAGGAATGGGATTGAAGGGTCATATGTAGCTCTATTTCTAGATTTTTAAGGAACCTGCATACTGTTCTTCATAGTGGCTGTACCAATTTACACTCCCACCAATAGTACAATAGGGTTCCCTTCTCTTTACACCTTCTCCAGCATTTGTAGTTTGTGGAATTTTTTACATTTCATTTTAAATTGTAGGATAATTACTTTACAATACTGTGATTTTTTTTTGCCATACATCAACATGAAACGGCTATAGGTATACATGTGTCCCTTCCATTTTGTACCCCCTTCCCACCTCCCTCCCCCCATCCCTCTAGGTTGTCACAGAGCACTGGCTTTTGTTCCCTATTGTGAAATTTTTTGATGATAGCCATTCTGATTGGTGTGAGGTGATGTCTCATTGTCGTTTTGATTTGTATTTCTCTAATAACTAGCAATGTTGAACATCTTTTCCTCTGCCTATTGGCCATTTGTATGTGCTCTTTGGATAAATGTCTGTTCAGATATTCTGTTCATTTTTTGAGTGGGCTGTTTTTTTTTACTTTGATGCTATTAAGAATCATAAGCTATTTGCAAATTTTGGAAACTAATCCCTTATTAGTCATATCTTTTGTAAATATTTTCTCCCAAACTGTGAATTGTCTTTTCATTTTGTTTATTGTTCCTATTACTATGCAAAAGCTTTTGAATTTAAGTAGGTCCCATTTGTTTATTTTTGCTTTTATTTACATTATTCTGTGAGATGGATCAAAAAGATGTTGCTGTGATTTATGTCAGAGTATTATGCCTGTGTTTTCCTGTAGGTATTTTATAGTGTCCAGTCTCACATTTAGGTCTTTAATCCGTTTTAAGCTTATTTTTGTATATAGAGTTAAGGAATGACCTAATTTCATTTTTTTTAACATATGGCTGTCCAGTTTTCCCAGCACCATTTGTTGAAGAGACTGTCTTTCCAACATTGTGTTGTCCTGCCTCCTTTGTCCACAAGAGCATGGGCTTATTTCTGGGTTTTCTATCCTGTTCCATTGATCTATATTTCTATTTTTGTGCTGATACCATACAGTTTTGATGACTGTAGCTTTGCTTTATAGTCTGAAGTCAGGGAGCCTGATTTCTCCAGCTCTGTTTTTCTTACAACTTTGATGTTTTAAGGAGTTCAGGCTAATTATTTTATAGTATATCACTGAATTTGGATTTGTCTGATGTTTATTCATTGTAAGATTCAGGTTATGTGTTTAGGGTGGAAATATCAGAAAAATTGTTATGTCCTTCTCAATGAGCATGGTGTCCCTTTGTTTTGACCACAGGTTTTCATACATAGATGTCAGAATAATTAATGTTGAAAAGCACACATTAAGATAATGTCAAGTTTCCTATTGGCTCATGGGACTTTCACTTGTGGGGTGAGACAAAAAACAAGGAACTTGGAGAAACAATCCCCTTTTCTCTGATCAATCTAGGAATCTGTTATAGAAGGTGTGGGATTTCAGGAACTTTGGGCTGGAACAAGTTGGTATTTTTCAGGGGAATATTTTGATATGTGAGAATCTTGATTATTGAAAGCTTAGGTTTTTTTTTTTTTTTTTTTTGCCTAATCCTTTCTCGTAATCAGAACAGGACTACTTGGCTTAGTTTCAGCTGTAGGTTAGTTGCTATGTGACACTGGGGAAAAGCCAAGTGATCCCTTACCTGGATGCCCAACCTGTAAAATAATGGTTGTTCACAAGGGAGGAGAGTGCTTTGGAAGCTTTAGCTGGAGAAAAGGGTAGAAGATTCGAGTGGCATATAACTGAACTCCTTGTTTCTCTAGTGTTGTTTTGGCAACTGCAATCAGACTTAACATGTTTCCATACAGTTCTTGATTTTGGAAGGAGGACTCACAAGTACTAAAGAACCTAAAGCCATTTATATATAGTCATTTGTAATGGAAAGGTAGATTTGAAACCAACTGACGTGGACTTCTCCCCCTGAAGTCCAGTGGTTAAGACTCTGCCTTCCAATGCAGGGGGTGCAGGTTCGATCCCTGGTTGGGGAATTAAGATCCCATGTGCTCACATGGTGTGGCCAAAAAAAAAAAAAAAAAAAAAAGGAAGAAACCAATCACTGAATATCAGTCACTGATCACTGAGCTTTAATCTTCCACTGGGTAACTTGAGGAGTTCTATAGTACTGCATATTTATAATTAGGAATGTAGAGAGATGATTTTAAAAATAACAGTAGCAGCCATTACTTTCTAGGCTCCAGTGTGTGAATTCATATGACGATTTTTCCTTTGTCTCTTGTTGAATTTTGTGGCTGTTTGGGATTCTGAAAGTTTGAATTACATTGCAACTTATTTCTAAAGTATTTTTCTGAGCTATGACGAGTGCTATACAAATGTATTGACCATTACCTAAAGATGTGGTGTGTTCTTGGCCACTGACCTTTTCACTGTCATAATAGCCTGATTGAATATTTGATTTCTTATGAATGTGCTACCTGGCACAACATTTATAATCTTGAACTTTTAATTTTGTGATGTTGTGTTATGTTTAATCAGCGGTGACTGTCATAATGAGGCAATATAATTTTCCAGTCTTTTCACAAATGTTTTCATAGTTTAAATAGAAGCTGTTATCATATCAATCTAGAAAGGAATTTTTTGTATGAAACAAAGACCAGAATAAAACAACAGCAGACTAAAAGGGATTTCCACTGGATGGACATTGAATATCCTGGTAAAGGACCTGGCTTATGTATTTAGTAAATTCATTTAATAGTAATAAGTACTATTGTTATTAAAGTTTTTTATTTATTACATTTATTGAGTACTTGTTTGTGGCATTCATGGTGCCATGGGTTCTGATACATAACATAATAAGGTCAAGATAAGGCAGATAAGTGAAGGAATATTTACAGTACAGAATATGTATCAACAGAATAAAGTTGGGGTGCTGTGATACCTAATCTAATATTGGGGGTCCAGGGAAAAGTCTGTGAAGGGAGTGATGCCAAACTATCCTATCCACCATTAAGTTCTATCTGCTCCACCTTCCCCCTAAGTACATCCCAAATCCAACCACCTTTCCATCTCCCCTGTCTCACTTCTAGTGAGACAACATCATCATCTACCTACATAGCTGGTCCCTACTTGACTACAAACTCTAAAACGAAAAAAAATGTTTATATTTTGTTCAAGGAGGTCTCAAATTGTACCTCCCACATAGTGGGTGGTCAGTACATATTCTTGAGCAAAGAAATGGTCTCTTGTCTTACATTCACTACAATTCGATAGTGAAAGTGATATTTTAAAAAATGCAATTGTTTCGCCTCCCACCATTCTTCATCTCTCTCACCTTACCCTCTTTCTCTTTACTCCAGAAGTTTTCCAGTTCTTGCCACATCTCCCTTTTCTCATGTACACACTGGGCAAACTCCTTTGAATCCTAAAAGTACAGTTCAAATACTCTTGCCTTCATGGAACTTTCAATCACATAAGAATGATAGACATCAAACAACTAAAGAGATTAATAAGATCATTTCAAAAGTTATGTGAAATGATAAAAACAAAATAGAGTTAATCAAGAGTCATTGGCTGTGCAGTAAACTTTGCTAAGACATAACATGTGAGCTGACACCTAAATAATTTCAAGGAGCCAGGCAAGCAAAGATCTGGGAGAACATTGCAGAACAGAGGAAACAGAAAATAAAAATACTTTGAAGGAAATGAATAGCTTTGAGGATGGAACAAAGTAAGCACCAAGGATAGTGGTAAGAATAGGCCAAATCTTGGAGGCTCTTTTAGTTAAAGAATTTGGATTTTATTTTAAATGTGATGGAAAGCTAGAAACCATCCCATCACATGTAGAAGAAAACCCCAAATCTCTGCTATGACCTCCCACCCCTGCATGACCTTCCTTTTCATCAATTTCTTTTCCTCCTACTCTATGTCCAACCATAATGATCTTATCTGTTCCTTGAACATGTCAAAGCTTCTCCCTGCCTCAGGACTTTGTTCTGTTACTCTGTCTGGAGCACACTTTCTCCATATCTTGCTATAGCTGACCTCAGTTCAGTTAAGTTACTCAGTCGTGTCCGACTCTTTTCGACCCCATGAAACACAGCACGCCAGGCCTCCCTGTCCCTCACCAACTCCCGAGGTCCACCCAAACTCATGTCCATTGAGTTGGTGATGCCATCTAACCATCTCATCCTCTGCTGACTACTTATCATTTTAAAAAAAAATTATTTATTTATTTTTGGCTGCACTGGGTCTTCATTGCTGCACATGGGCTTTCTCTAGTTGCAGAGACCAGCGGCCTCTTTTGTTGCAGAGCATGGGCTCTGTGGCACACAGGCTCAGTTGTTGTGGTGCTTGGGCTTAGTTGCCCTGTGGCATGTGGGATCTTCCTGTATTGGGGATCAAATCTGTGTCCCTGCATTGCAAGGCAGATTGTTAACCACTGGACCATCAGGGAAGCGCTACTTATCATTTAAGGTTCAGTTAAAAAATCATATCCTCAGAGAGATCTCTGGGTGTATGTTTCCTAGGGTTGCCATCAGTTCAGTTCAGTCGTTGAGTCGTGTCCGACTCTTTGCGACTACAGCACACCAGGCCTCCCTGTCCATCACCAACTCCCAGAGTCTACTCAAACTCATCTCCATTGAGTCAGTGATGCCATCCAACAATCTTATCCTCTGTCGTCCCCTTCTCCTCCTGCCTTCAATCTTGCCCAGCATCAGGGTCTTTTTAAATGAGTCAGCTCTTCGAATCAGGTAGCCAAAGTATTGGAGTTTCATCAGTCCTTCCAATGAACACTCAGGGCTGATCTCCTTTAGAATGGACTGGTTGGATCTCCTTGCAGTCCAAGGGACTCTCAGGAGTCTTCTCCAACATCACAGTTCAAAAGCATCAATTCTTCGGCGCTCAGCTTTGTTTATAGTCCAACTCTCACATCCACACACGACTACTGGAAAAACCATAGCCTTGACGAGATGGCCCTTTGTTGACAAAGTAACGTCTCTGCTTTTTAATACGCTGTCTAGGTTGGTCTGGAGAAGGCAATGGCACCCCACTCCAATACTCTTGCCTGGAAAATCCCATGGATGGAGAAGCCTGGTAGGCTGCAGTCCATGGGGTCGCTGAGGGTCAGACACGACTGAGCGACTTCACTTTCACTTTTCACTTTCATGCATTGGAGAAGGAAATGGCAACCCACTCCAGTGTTCTTGCCTGGAGAATCCCAGGGACGGCGGAGCCTGATGGGCTGCCATCTATGGCATCGCACAGAGTCTGACACGACTGAAGCGACTTAGCAGCAGCAGCAGCAGCAGCTAGTTTGGTCATAACTTTCCTTCCAAGGAGTAAGCATCTTTTAATTTCGTGGCTGCGGTCACCATCTGCCATGATTCTGGAGCCCTCCACAAATAAAGTCAGCCACTGTTTTCCACTGTTTCCATGGCATCTATTTGCCATGAAGTCATGGGACCAGATGCTATGATCTGAGTCTTCTGAATGTTGAGTTTTAAGGCAACTTTTTCACTCTCCTCTTTCACTTCCATCAAGAGGCTCTTTAGTTCTTCTTCACTTTCTATCATAAGTGTGGTGTCATCTCCATATCTGAGGTTATTGATATTTCTCCCAGCAGTCTTGATTCCAGCTTGTGCTTCCTCCAGCTCAGTGTTTCTCATGATGTACTCTGCATATAAGTGAAATAAGCAGGGTGACAGTATACAGCCTTGATGTACTCCTTTTCCTATTAGGAACCAGTCTGTTGTTCCATGTCCAGTTCTAACTGTTGCTTCCTGACTTGCGTACAGGGTTGCCATAGCAAATCACAATTGTTTTAAAACAACAGAAAATTATTCTTGTAGTTCTGAAGGCTCAAAGTATAAAATCTAGGTGTCAGCCGGGCTGAACCCCCTCTAAAGTCTCTAGGAGAGAATCCTCCCTTTCTCTTTCAAGTTTCTGGTGGTTCCAGGTGTTCCTTGGCTCATGGCAACATTACTCCAATTTCTGCCTCTGTCTTCACATGGTCTACATAGGAACTTCCTCTGTGTCTGTCTTCTCCTTTTCTATCTCTTACAAGGAAGCTCATTGTTGGGTTTAGAGCCCATGTTAATCCTGGATGCTCTTGTCTTGAGATCTGTACCTAAATTACGTCTGCAAAGAATCTTATTCCAAATAAAGTGGCATTCTGAGGTTCACGGTGGACAGATCTTTTGCAAGGTAGCCACCATTCAGTCCATCACACTCGCCATTCAGTTTAAGTTAACCATCTGGTCATTTTCTAGCACATCACCCTGTCTCATTACCTAAAAGTATCTTGTTTATCAATTTTTCTTATTTATTGTATTCTTCCCCTAGACTATAAGCTCTGTGGGGGCAGGCAACTTGTTTGTCTTGCTCACTGTTATATTTACAGTGCCCAAGACATGGCACACTTTTAGTAAATATTTGTTGAATGAATGAATGAAGAAATGACAAAATTAAGATCCCTATTTGAGTAAAATGAATGCTCTGGGTGGTTCCATATGCATCTTATGGCTTCTTGCATCCCAAGTTCACTTTTTTCCAGTTCAGAAGCACTTTCCTGCCCTTATAAAAGTCTCTTACACAGTTGAGCCATGTGGAGTCCAGAGATGCCTTGAAACTGAGTCAAAGTGATAGACCTACTATGTACAGAACCAAGATTTGATCTCAGCTCTCCTAAGGATTGTTTTCAATGCCTCACAGACTTTAGGTTCTGGGGACTTATCTCGAAAGCAGAATATACCATCTCAGACTTCTTTTTTTTTCCTGTTACTATTTCCATATTTCTTTTTTTAAAATTTATTTATTTATTTTAATTGGACATGAATTACTCTACAATATTGTACTGGCTTTTGCCGTACATTGACATTAGTTAGCCATGGGTGCACATGTGTCCCCGACTCTGAACCCCCCTCCCACATCCCTCCCCATCCCATCCCTCAGGGTTGTCTCAGTGCACCGGCTTTGAGTGCCCTGTTTCATGCATTGAACTTGGACTGGTGATCTATTTTACATATGGTAATATGCATGTTTCAATGCTATTCTCTCTAATCATCCCACCCTCGCCTTCTCCCACAGAGTCCCAAAGTCTGTTCTTTATATCTGTGTCTCTTTTGCTGTCTTGCATATAGGGTCATTGTTATCATCTTTCTAAATTTCATATATATGTGTTAATATACTGTATTGATGTTTTTCTTTCTGACTTACTTCACTCTGTATAATAGGCTCCAGTTTCATCCACCTCATTAGAACTGATTCAAATGCATTCTTTTTAATAGCTGAGTAACACTCCATTGTGTATATGTACCACAGCTTTCTTATCCATTCATCTGCCAATGCACATCTAGGTTGCTTCCATGTCCTAGCTATTGTAAACAGTGCTGCGATGAACATTGGGGTACACGTGTCTCTTTCAATTCTGGTTTCCTCAGTGTGTATGCCCAGCAGTGGGATTACTAGGTTGTATGGCAGTTCTATTTCCATTTTTTTTAAGGAATCTCCACACTGTTCTCCATAGTGGCTGTACTAGTTTGCAATCTCACCAATAGTGTAAGAGGGTTCCCTTTTCTCCACACCCTCTACAGCATTTTTTGTTTGTAGACTTTTTGATAGCAGCCATTCTGACCAGCCTGAGATGGTACCTCATTGTGGTTTTGATTTGCATTTCTCTGATAATGAGCGATGTCGAGCATCTTTTCATGTGCTTGTTAGCCATCTGTATGTCTTCTTTGGAGATATGTCTCTTTAGTTCTTTGGCCCATTTTTTCATTGGGTCATTTATGTTTCTGGTATTGAGCTGCGTGAGCTGCTTGTATATTTTTGAGATTAATTCTTTGTCAGTTGCTTCATTTGCTGTTATTTTCTCCCATTCTGAAGGCTCTCTTTTCACCTTGTTTATAGTTTCCTTCAGTGCAAAAGCCTTTAAGTTTAATTAGGTCCCATTTTTTTATTTTTGCTTTTATTTCCATTAGTCTGGGAGGTGGGTCATAGAGGATCCTGCTGTGATTTATGTCAGAGATTGTTTCACCTATGTTTTCCTCTAAGAGTTTTATTGTTTCTGGTCTTACATTTAGAGTTTTAATCCATTTTGAGTTTTTATTTTTGTGTATGGTGTTAGAAAGTGCTCTAGTTTCATTCTTTTACAGGTGGTTGACCAGTTTTCACAGCACCACTTTTTAAAGAGATTGTCTTTCCTCCATTGTATATTTTTGCCTCCTTTGTCAAAGATAAGGTGTCCATACCTGCGTGGATTTATCTCTGGGCTTTATATTTTGTTCCATTGATCTATATTTCTGTCTTTGTGCCAGTACCATACTGTCTTGATGACTGTAGCTTTGTAGTATAGTCTGAAGTCAGGCAGGTTGATTCTTCCAGTTTCATTCTTCTTTCTCAAGGTTGCTTTGGCTATTAAAGGTTTTTTGTATTTCCATACAAATTGTGAAATTATTTGTTCTAGCTCTGTGAAAAATACTGTTGGTAGCTTGATAGGGATTGCATTGAATCTATAGACTGCTTTGTGTAGTATACTCATTTTCACTATATTGATCTTTTGATCCATGAACATGGTATATTTCTCCATCTGTTTGTGTCCTCTTTGATTTCTTTAATCAGTGTTTTATAGTTTTCTATATATAAGTCTTTTGTTTCTTTAGGTAGATTTATTCCTAAGTATTTTATTCTTTTCATTACAATGGTGAATGGAATTGTTTCTTTAATTTCTCTTTCTGTTTTCTCATTGTTAGTGTATAGGAATGCAAGGGATTTCTCTGTGTTAATTTTAAATCCTGCAACTTTACTCTGTTCATTGATTAGGTCTAGTAATTTTCTGGTGGTGTCTTTAGGGTTTTCTATATAGAGGATCATGTCATCTGCAAACAGTGAGAGTTTTAGTTCTTCTTTTCCAATCTGGATTCATTTTATTTATTTTTTTTCTTCTCTGATTGCTGTAGCTAAAACTTCCAAAACTATGTTGAATAGTAGTGGTGAGAATGGGCACCCTTTACAGACAAGCAAAAGCTGAGAGAATTCAGCACCACCAAACCAGCTCTTCAACAAATGCTAAAGGAGTTCTCTAGACAAGAAACACAGAAAAGGTTTATAAAGTCTAACCCAAAACAACAAAGTAAATGGCAATGGGATCGTACCTATCAATAATTACCGTAAATGTCAATGGGTTTAATGCCCCAACCAAAAGACAAAGACTGGCTGAATGGATACAAAAACAAGACCGCTATATATGCTGTTTACAAGAGACCCGCCTCAAAACAAGGGACACATACAGACTGAAAGTGAAGGGCTGGAAAAAGATATTTCATGCAAATGGAGACCAAAAGAAAGCAAGAGTAGCAATACTCATATCAGATAAAATAGACTTTGAAATAAAGGCTGTGAAAAGAGACAAAGAAGGACACTACATAATGATCAAAAGATCAATCCAAGAAGAAGATATAACAATTATAAATATATATGCACACAACATAGGAGCACCACAGTATGTAAGGCAAATGCTAAGAAGTATGAAAGGGGAAATTAACAGTAACATAATAATAGTGGGAGACTTTAATACCCCACTCACACCTATGGATAGATCAACCAAACAGAAAATTAGCAAGGAGACACAAACTTTAAATTATATGATGGACCAGTTAGACCTAGTTGATATCTATAGGACATTTCACCATAAAACAATGAATTTCACCTTTTTCTCAAATGCACATGGAACCTTCTCCAGGATAGATCACATCCTGGGCCATAGATCTAGCCTTGGTAAATTCAAAAACATTGAAATCATCTCAAGCATCTTTTCTGATCACAATGTGGTAAGATTAGATGTCAACTACAGGGATAAAAAAACTATTAAAAATACAAACACATGGAGGCTAAACAACACACTTCTCAATAACCAACAAATCACAGAAGAAATCAAAAAATAAATCAAAATATGCATAGAGACAAATGCAAACATGACAACCCAAAACCTATGGGATTCAGTAAAAGCAGTGCTAAGGAGAATGTTCATAGCTATACAAGCTTACCTCAAGAATCAAGAGAAAAATTAAATAAATAACCTAACTTTACACCTAAAGCAACTAGGAAAAGAAGAAATGAAGAGCCCCAGGGTTGGAAGGAAAGAAATCATAAAAATTAGGGCAGAAATAAATGAAAAAACAAAAAACAAAGGAGACTATAGCAAAAATCAACAAAACTAAAAGCTGGTTCTTTGAGAAGATAAATAAAATAGACAAACCATTAGCCAGACTCATCAAGAAAAAAAAGGGAGAAGAATCAAATTTACACAATTAGAAATGAAAATGGAGAAATCACAACAGAGAACAGAGAAAAACAAAAGATCATAAGAGACTACTATCAGCAACTATATGCCAATAAAATGGACAACTTGGAAGAAATGAATGAATTCTTCAAAAAGTATAACCTTCCAAAACTGAACCAAGAAGAAATAGAAAATCTTAACAGGCCCATCACAAGCACAGAAATCAAAACTGTAGTAAAAAATCTTCCAACAAACAAAAGCCTGGGACCAGGTGGCTTCACAGGTGAATTCTACCAAAAATTTAGAGAAGAGCTAACACCTGTCCGACTCCAACTCTTCTATAAAATTGCAGAGGAAGGTAAATTGCCAAACTCATTCTATGAGGCCACCATCACTCTAGTACCAAAACCAGACAAAGATGCTACAAAAAAAAGAAAACTACAGGCCAGTATCACTGATGAACATAGATGCAAAAATCCTAAACAAAATTCTAGCAAACAGAATCCAGTAACATAGTAAAAAGATCATACATCATGACCAAGTGTTCTTTATCCCAGGGATGCAAGGATTCTTCAATATTTGCAAATCAATCAATGTGATACACCACATTAACAAATTAAAAGATTAAAAATCATATGATTATCTCAAGAGATGCAGAGAAAGCCTTTGACAAAATTCAGCATCCATTTATGATTAAAACCCTCCAGAAAGCAGGCATAGAAGGAACATACCTCAACATAATAAAAGCCATATATGATAAACTCACAGCAAACATTATCCTCAATGGTGAAAAATTGAAAGCATTTCCCCTAAAGTCAGGAACAAGACAAGGGTGCCCACTCTCACCACCTCAGACTTCTACAAGCTTACAGCATAATTGAAGAAGTGAGGTATGATCCATTAAAAAATAGCTACCAGAACAGGATCCAGCTTATATATCAGTTTATATACCAGTTTATATGTGGTTCAGCTAATCAGTAGTATCAAGCTGAGAAAACTGTTTAAATTGTCACCATAAACTATTTGTTTGGGAGGGACATCCCTCAATATTCTGAAATCACTGTGAGATGAAGGAAAAATATGATCAATATCTTGTTGGGTGATTTTCTTTTTTTTTTTTTTTTTACTTTTTGACCATGCCCTGTGGCATGCTGGATTTAGTTCCCCGACCAGGGATCGAACTCATACCCCGTGTAGTGAAAGCATGGAATCTTAACCACTGGACCACCAGAGAAGTCCCAGGGCAAAATATTTTGAATTTTGCCCCTCACTTCAGGCCATTGGCTTTCTTTTATTTAATTCATTTATTTTTGGCTGCACTAGGTCTTCTGTGCTATGCCTGGGCCCTCTCTAGTTGCAGCTAGCAGGAACTACTCTCTAGTTGAGGTGCAGGGGCTTCTCATTGCCATGACTTCTCTGGTTGTGGATTACAGGCTCTAGGCACATGGGCTTCAGCAGTTGCAGCGAGCAGGCTTAGGAGTTGTGTTGCATGAACTCTAGAGCACAGGCTCAGTAGTTGTGGCACACAGTCTTCATTGCCCCATGGTATGTGGGATCTTCCCGGACCAGGGATCCAATCTGTGTCCCTTGCACTGGCAGGCAGATTCCTTTCACTGCCCCTTGCAGAGACCACCAGGGAATCTCAGGCAGTTGGTTTTAAATGGCCCACTTGTTTAAGTCCTTCCTCAAGTCTAAAGCAGTGCTGTGCCACTGCTGTTTTGGGTTCTGTTCTCATCCTTCCCTGTCCTCCCAGAGCCAGAGCATGCCTCAAACACTGTTATGGCTCATTGATAGATCCTTTGTGATCCAGAAAGATACCAGATTAAAAGATGCAAATCTTCAACAATTCTATCTTGGCAGCTACCAAGGGATTCTACCAAGTAAGGCAGAAGATGCATTTATTGATACTTAGTGTCTTTCCTTGCCTGCCAAGCCCAGCTGCCCCCTGGTGAGCTATTTGAGGGCCTCTCCAGAGCACTGCAGAAAGGTGGTGGTAAGCAACCCGGACTCAGGGTTTGGAAGAGAGAAGTGGACACTTCTGGCCTTTCACGGCTGCAATCTTGTTTTTGCTAAGCCTGTATGCCCCCTTTTGGCATGACCAGGATGCTTGCAAAGTCATTTAGGTTTGACTGGCAAGAGTGTGCCATTTCTGGTTGAAATAGATTTAAACAGAGTCTAACATGGGCAGTTGCATTTCTTCACTTTCTAAAGCTATATTTTTCTCTTGTGGGTTAAAAATAAATGCACATGAAAAAGCCCTGACTTCATTATGCTTTGGTCACAGCAGGGAATTTATAGCAAGAGCCCAGCTGTTTGCAGCTCATGCCAGAGTTTTTTGATCCTAACGTAATCGAGCTCACATTTTTGAATCGGGAAATAATATTCAGAGGAGCTGATTTCAGAGTTTTCAGGTTTCCAGGCCAAGCAACGGCTTCCTGAATCTATTTTGGGCTGTTCTTCCCTCATATCTTTTCCTCTTCACCCTCAGAGATAGCTCTCTGCTCCTTTCCTGGAACTAGGCCTACAGTGGTGCAAATCTCTTTCCGTGTACAGGCTGTTCTAACTATCTTTCTGATGGAAAAATATCTCTGTGATTTTACACCATAACTCTTGCCTTTGCTATTTGAAACTTTTTTCTATTAATCATGCTTCCATACATTCAAGCAATACTATGTATAAATCTCATTTCTTGGGTGTGGGGCCAGACCTTGTGTTAAGGGTCTTATGTGCATCATTTCCCTTGATCCTCCCAGAATTCCTCTGAGGAAAGCATTGTTATTACTCCCATTTTACAGATGAGGTATCTGAGGCTTGGGAGATGAACTAGCTTCTGAAGGTCACACAGTGGTGGAAATGGGCTTCAAGTTCAGGTCATTATTTTCCAGAGCCAGTAGTTTATACCCTGCTGCCATAAGCCTTCTCAGGTGGCTCGGTGGTAAAGAATCTGCCTGCCAATGCAGGAGATGTAGGTTGATCCCTGGGTTGGAAAGATCCCTTGGAGGAGGAAATGGCAACACGCTCTAGTATTTTTGCCTGGGAAATCCCAAGGACAGAGAGACTGGAGGGCTACAGTCCATGGGGTTGCAGAGTTGAACTCGACTGACCAACTGAGCATGCACAGACGTCATAATGACCACCTGAAACAACTTTCCAAGTTCCATGGGGGATAATGAGGGGGAAAAGTAATAGTGTTTCCTACAGAGCCTGAGTTGGAACTGCAGAAAGCACTAAACATGGTGATTTGACGAGCCAGCACCACGCTTCTGGCAACCTCCTGGTGTTCTTCTGAGGGTCAGATGAAATGACATGTAAAAGCGCTTGTTTCTAGGTGCTGTGCTGTGCTTAGTCACTTAGTTGTGTCCGACTCTTTGTGACCCCATGGACTGTAGCCCAACAGGCTCCTCTGTCCATGGGATTCTCCAGGCAAGAATACCAGAGTGGGTTGCCATGCCTTCCTCCAGGGGATCTCCCCAGCCCAGGGATCATACCCAGGTCTCCTGCATTGCAGGCAGATTCTTTACAATCTGAGCCACCAGGGAAGCCCAAGAATACTGGAGTGGGTAGCCTATCCCTTCTCCAGAAGATCTTCCCGACCCAGGAATCAAACAGAGTTTCCTGCATTGCAGGAGGATTCTTTACCAGCTGAGCTACCAGGGAAGCTTTTGGTTCAAGGTAGAGAGTGTAATCAGAGAAGGCAATGGCACCCCACTCCAGTATTCTTGCCTGGAAAATCCCATGGACGGAGGAGCCTGGTGGGCTGCAGTCCATGGGGTCGTTAAGAGTCGGGCACGACTGAGCGACTTCACTTTCACTTTTCACTTTTCACTTTCATGCATTGGAGAAGGAAATGGCAACCCACTCCAGTGTTCTTGCCTGGAGAATCCCAGGGACTGGGGAGCCTGGTGGGCTGCCTTCTCTGGGGTCGCAGAGAGTCGGACATGACTGAAGCGACTTAGCAGCAGCAGCAGAGAGTGTAATGATGTTGGTTAGTGGTGTTACACCAGCAACAGCCCAATCCACAGCTGTGCTGTGCTGTGCTGAATCACTCAGTTGTGCCTGACTCTTTGCGACCCTATTGACTGCAGCCCGCCAGGCTCCTCTGTTCATGGGGATTCTCCAGGCAAGAATACTGGAGTGGGTTGCCATGCCTTCCTCCAGGGGATCTTCCCAACCAAGGGATTGAACTCAGGTCTCCTGTGTTGCAGGTGGATTCTTTATCGACTGAGCCATCAGGGAAACCCCAATCCACAGCTAGTCACCCGATTGTCAGGGAGGACAGTTATAGGAGGTTGGCTCAGTGCAAACTGTTGACATCACAGACCTGTAGAGTTTCTTCTTGAATCTGGAACTTCTGCCACATCCTAGTTAGTCTGGCATTTCACACCTCCAGCTTGGCTGCAAAGATAACAATGATCATAGCCAGCACCTATATAAGTCTTGTTATGTAGCAGACACTGTTCCAAGTGCCTTATAAATATTAACTCCATTTTATCTGAAGGATTGTGTGTTATGTGTGTTAGCGTCACAATCCTAGATTCTTCCCTCACTGCCTCCCTACTCAATGAGTAACTAAGTCCTGTTGATTCTGCTCCCTAAACATCTCTTATTCCCATCCCCTCTTCTCCATCTGCACTTCCTTTGCCACTATTCTAGTTCAGGTTTATATCATCTCTCTAGCCTTGCTAGGTTTCGCCATCACTGCTCTCAACCCCTCTCTAGGCCTCCCTAAGAGAAAAGAGGGCTTCTTTTCATCGTTGCTCTTCTTGCTGTTTTGGTTCTTAGTCTTTCTGCTATTCCATTGTGCTTAATAGAGCTATTTATCTTTTTTTAACCAGCTTTATCTGTAAGACTTGCCAGTCTTTTGTTATTGCTCAGGGAAGAGGTTTATTAATGTATGAGAAGGAAGATTGTAGGTTGGCACTCCCAGGGTGCTGTGAATTATTTCCCCTGTGATAGCTCCACCATGAAGAGGGTGTCAGAGGATGAGATGGTTAGATGGCATCACCAACTTAATGGACATGAACTTGGGCAAACTCTGGAAGATGGTGAGGTACAGGGAGGCCTGGCGTGCTGCAGTCTATGGGGTTGCATAGAGTCAGACACGACTGGGTGACTGAACAACAATAACAACAACAAGCTCTGCCATGACTCTTGGGATCCCTATGCCTCTTCAGAGTCCTCTCCACCCACATGAGGCTCAGGGCTGCTTTCAGCCCCCACTAGGGAGTTGGTGGGGGCAGTTGCATTTTCTTGCCACATGTTAGCCCATCTCTGTAAAGGGGAGATGGGGCATAAGGAAACCATGCCTGCTTTGGCTGGGACTCAGATTTTTCTCCAGAAGAGCCTAGTGAGTAATGAATTATGCCCTGAATATCCTGGAACACTAAACTCAATGCCACTGTCAGCTCCCTCCAAATCACAGTCATTTCCAGATAATGGCTCAGTCCAGGCCTTGTTCCCCCAACCATCCAAATAGAAAGGAGGTGAAAAACTGTCCCCTACACCCAGAATACAATTTTGCCGAGGAGATCTATTTTCACTTTGATTTGAAACATAAATACTGTAAATATCCTCCACCTTGTTAGCCTTTTTTTTTTCCCAGATCTATGGTTAATGGGCTAACTTTCTGACTTCCTACTTTATCAAGTTGATAGAACTGTTTAATGAAACCTACGGAGATTGGACAGTTTACTCTAATGGTCAGTTGCAACCCTGGATGTAAGTAATTTCCAGCAATACTGTATGCATCAAATGTCCAACCTGCCAGTGGTTATCCATATCCATTATGCTTCTGGTTGGCTTGAACCATTAATAACCTGTCAGATTAAGCAATTAGGCTGTCTCTACTTGCCAGAGGAAATTGTTTTCCCCTAACTGATGATATTGGTTTTGTGGTTGTGCAGATAAGTAGTTGGTCAAAATGTTTGGTGCATTCTTAGCTGGGAGTGATTCTTTTTGATAGATAAAGAGTAAGAGCTGAAATTCAAGGAGCTGAGAGGAACCTGAAGCCACTCTGTGGGAAAATGTCATTCCAGTACACTTTATAAAAGTAGCTTAATTATCACTAGTGCTCTCTAGTGAGAGATTTCATTTTATGGGTCACCCAGGTGGGAACACATGTCTCCATGGAGCCCCAGCTAAGCTAGAGCACTCAAGTTTGATTGGAAATGTGAACTATCTTGGATTCTTTAGAAAGTGCATCAGGGGCACTCTTGGGGTTTTGCCGTTTTGTACACTTTCAAAAGCAAGATGAAGAACAGAAAAGGGGGAAAGTTTAGTGGAAACCATTAACCCTCCTGTATGCTGTTTGTTTTTGGTCTCATCGAAATATTTTGGTTTTGTGATTTTCCATTTCCATTTTCGTGTAACATTATAGAAGCATGTGTTAATTCCTACTTTTATGACCTTGTACATCCTAGTCACCTCACCTGCTGTGTCCTCATTTACCCCTTTACCAGTTTACATACAAAAATCACTTTGAAGACCTGGCTTGAAAACCACTACTGGGGAGACTCTCTAAAGTAACTCCACCCATTCTGGTCATGAATTTATTCAGTTTCTTATTCCTACATGATCATTTCACATTGATTGATGCATTGCTTTACGATGTTTCAAAAGTTTGCATTTTCTGTTTTTATTTTCCTAATTATGAAAGCAATTTGAATGCAATTCAGAAGACTGAAAACATATTTAGGCAAAAAGGAGAAAACCAGAAATCACCCATAATCCTACTACTCAAAGATAAACATCTGGTATATGTCATTCATTCATCCACTCATTCATTCAGGAAAGATTTATTGGCTCTCTTGTAAGCCTCAGAGCTATAATGCATGCATGCTAAGTTGTTTCATATACATAATGACCATGGTTGCTTTTGTGCACAATTGCAGAGTTGAATAGTTGCCCCATTGAATAGTTCTGCAGGCACCTTTGTAAAGCTTAAAATATTTATTCTCTGTCCCTTTACAGAAAATGTTTGCTGACCCATGTTCTGGGACTGGAAAGAAGGCTAAGGTGACAGGAAAGGAGGAATGTGGTGGATAATGAGATGGACTCTAAGGCAAGGACTAGACAGACTGTGGAGGCTAAGGATTTTAAAATTTATTTTAAGAACAACAGAAAAGAGCAATCATTTTAATCAGGGACTTGAGAACAGCTCATGGTTCCAATTCATACTGGTTCCTAGTCTTTCTCTTTTTAATTTAACAGTTAATCTTGTATATTTTCCCATTTTTAATCATAATCTTTAAAGGTGTTTACTCTTCTGTTAAATCCTAAAGGAAATAAACCTTGAATATTCTTTGGAAGGACTGATGCTGAAGTTCCAATACTCTGGCCACCTGGTGCAAAAAGCTAACTCATTGGAAAAGACCCTTATGCTGGGAAAGATTGAAGGAAGGAGAATAACGGGACGACTGAACGACTGAACAACACTCTTGTGTGGGGCTTCCCAGGTGATGCTATGAGTAAAGAATCCATCCGCCAGTGCAGGAGTTACAAGATTCAATCCTAGGTTGGGAAGATCCCCAGGCATAGGAAATAGCAACCCACTCTAGTATTCTTTCCTGGAAAATTCCATGGACAGAGGATCCTGGTGGGCTATAGTCCATGGGGAAGCAAAGAGTCAGACAGGACTGAGCGACTGAACACACACTACTCTTCTGTGGTCATATAGCTGTTGAAATTATATGTACTCAGCAGTGAACATCTTGTGCATATTATTGCTAATTTCCTTATGACAGTTTTGTAGAAGTATAACTTTTAGGTCAATGGATATATGCATTTTATATGACTCTTGCTTATCCTGTATTTCCGTTCATCCAGAAGTGATGTTTACAGGACTTCCCTGGAGGTACAGTGGTTGACTCCACCCTTCCAAAGCAGGGGGCATGAGTTGGATCCCTGGTTGGGGAACTAAGATCTCACATGCCCCGAGGCTTGGCCAAAACTAAAGTATATAAAATAAAGTGTACTATTCAGTGGTTAAAAAAAATAAATGTGATGTTTACTATCACCAGCAGGTTGTGAGAGTACCTAGTTCCACTACTCTACTGAAACATTTAATTCAGTTTGGTTCAATTCAGTTGCTCAGCTGTGTCCAACTCTTGGCGACCAACTCATGGACTTCAGCACGCCAGGCTTCCCTGTCCATCACCAACTCCTGGAGCTCGCTGAAACTCATGCCCATCAAATTGGTGATGCCATCCAATCATCTCATTCTTTGTCATCTCCTTCTTCTACCTTCAATCTTTCCCAGCATGAGGGTGTTTCCCAATGAGTCAGTTCTTTACATCAGGTGGTCAAGGTATTGGAGCTTCAGCTTCAGCATCAGTCCTTCCAATGAATATTCAGGGCTGATTTCCTTTAGGATTTACTTGTTGGATCTCCTTGCAGTCCATGGGACTCTCAAGCATCTTCTCCAACACCACAGTTCAAAAGCATCAATTCTTCAGTGCTCAGCTTTCTTTATAGTCCAACTCTCCCATCCATACATGACCACTGGAAAAACCATAGCTTTGACTAGATGGAACCTGGTCAGCAAGGTAATGTCTCTGCTTTTTAATATGCTGTCTAGGTTGGTCATAGCTTTTCTTCCAAGGAGCAAGTGTCTTTTGACTTCATGGCTGCAGTCACGATCTGCAGTGATTTTGGATCCCCACCCAAAATAAAGTCTGTCACTGTGTCCATTGTTTCCCCATCTATTTGCCATGAAGTGATGGGACCAGATGACATGATCTTCGTTTTCTGAATGTTGATTTTTAAGCCAGCTTTTTCACTTACCTCTTTCACTTTCATCAAGCGGCTCTTCACTTCCTCTTCCCTTTCTTCCATAAGGGTGGTGTCATCAGTGTATCTGAGGTTATTGATATTTCTCCTGGCAATCTTGATTCCAGCTTGAATTTCATCCAGTCTGGCATTTCACATGATGTACTCTGCATATAAGTTAAATAAGCAGGGTAACAATATACAGCCTTGATGTACTCCTTTCTCAATTTTTAACCAGTCCATTGTTCCATGTCCAGTTCTAACTGTTGTTTCTTGACCTGCATACAGATTTCTCAGGAGGCAGATAAGATGGTCTGGAATTCCCATCTCTTTAAGAATTTTCCACAGTTTATTGTGATCCACATAGTCAAAGGCTTTTGTGATCATATTGACTATGATCCACATAGTCAATAAAGCAGAAATAGATGTTTTTCTGGAACTCTCTTGCTTTTTCGATGATCCAGCAGATGTTGACAATTTGATCTCTGGTTCCTCTGCCTTTTCTAAAACCAGCTTGAACATCTGGAAGCTTACGGTTTACATATTGCTGAAGGCTGGCTTGGAGAATTTTAAGCATTACTTCACTAGTGTCTGAGATGAGTGCAATTGTGCAGTAGTTTGAGCATTCTTTGGCATTGCCTTTCTTTGGGGATTGGAATGAAAACTGACGTTTTCTAGTCCTGTGGCCACTGCTGAGTTTTCCAAATTTGCTGGCATATTGAGTTCAGCACTTTCACAGCATCATCTTTTAGGATTTGAAATAGCTCAATTGGAATTCCATGACCTCCACTAGTTTTATTTGTAGTGATGCTTCCTAAGGCCCACTTGACTTCACAGTCCAGGATGTCTGGCTCTAGGTGAGTGATCACACCATCGTGATTATCTGGGTCATGAAGATCTTTTTTGTACAGTTCTTCTGTGTATTCTTGCCACCTCTTCTTAATATCTTCTGCTTCTGTTAGGTCCCTACCATTTCTGTCCTTTATTGAGCCCATCTTTGCATGAAATGTTCCCTTGCTATCTCTAATTTTATTGAAGAGATCTCTAGTCTTTCCCATTCCATTGTTTTCCTCTATTTCTTTGCATTGATTGCTGAGGAAGGCTTTCTTTTCTCTCCTTGCTATTCTTTGGAACTCTGCATTCAAATGGGTATATCTTTCCTGTTCCCCTTTGCTTTTCACTTCCCTTCTTTTCACAGATATTTGTAAGGCCTCCTCAGACAGCCATTTTGCTTATTTGTACTTTTTTTTCTTGGGGATGGTCTTGATCACTGCCTCCTGTACAATGTCACGAACCTCCGCCCATAGTTCATCAGGCACTCTATCAGATCTAGTCCCTTAAATCTATTTCTCACTTCCACTGCATAGTCATAAAGGATTTGATTTAGGTCATACCTGAATGGTCTAGTGGTTTTCCCCACTTTCTTCAATTTAAGTCTGAATTTGGCAATAAGGAGTTCATGATCTGAGCCACAGTCAGATCCCAGTCTTGTTTTTGCTGACTGTATAGAGCTTCTCCATCTTTGGCTTCAAAGAATATAATCAATCTGATTTCAGTGTTGACCATCTGGTGATGTCCATGTGTAGAGTCTTCTCTTGTGTTGTTGGAAGATAGTGTTTGCTATGACCAGTGCATTCTCTTAGCAGAACTCTATTAGCCTTTGCCCTGCTTCATTTTGTACTCCAAGGCCAAATTTGCGTTATTCCAGGCGTTTCTTGACTTGCTACTTTTGCATTCTAGTCTCCTGTAATGAAAAGGACATCTTTTTTGGGTGTTAGTTCTAGAAGGTCTTGTAGGTCTTCATAGAACTGTTCAACTTCAGCTTCTTCAGCATTACTGGTCGGGGCATAGACTTGGATTACTGTGATATTGAATGGTTTGCCTTGGAAATGAACAGAGATCATACTGTTGTTTTTAAGATTGCATCCAAGTACTGCATTTTGGGCTCTTTTGTTGACTATGATGGCTACTCTATTTCTTCTAAGGGATTCCTGCCCACACTAGTAGATATAATGTTCTTCTGAGTTAAATTCACCCATTCCAGTCCATCTTAGTTTGCTGATTCCTAGAATGTTGATGTTCATTCTTGCCATCTCCTGTTTGACCATTTCCAATTTGCCTTGATTCATGGGCCTAACATTCCAGGTTCCTATGCAATATTGCTCTTTACAACATCAAACCTTGCTTCTATCACCAGTCCCATCCACAACTGGGTGTTGTTTTTGCTTTGGCTCCATCCCTTCATTCTTTCTGGAGTTATTTCTCCACTGATCTCCAGTAGTATATTGGGCACCTACCGACCTGGGGAGTTCATCTTTCAATGTCCTATCTGGAGCAGCCGTGAAGAGATACCCACATCCAAGGTAAGAGAAAACCAAGTAAGAGGTAGGCACTGAGAGAGGGCATCAGAGGGCAGACAGACTGAAAGCACAGTCACAGACAACTAGCCAATCTGATCACATGGACCACAGCCTTGTCTAACTCAGTAAAACGAAGCCATGCCCTGTGGGGCCACCCAAGGTGGGCGGGTCATGGTGGAGAGGTCTGACAGGATGTGGTCCACTGGAGAAGGGAATGGCAAACCACTTCAGTATTCTTGCCTTGAGAACCCCGTGAACATTATGAACAGTATTTAGATAGTAAAACAGATTTTTTCTTTGGATTTTCTGTCCTTGGGGTTATGCTTAGAAATATTTTCTCCATACTAAGATTATATAACATGAACATATATTTTTTACTGGTTTGAAACTAGTTTTCTTTATATTTTAATCTTTAATCCATCTGGTATTTATTTTGGTAGTGGCATGAGATAGAGATTTAACAGATTTTTTTAAAAAGAGGAAATCTCTTTTTAGAGGAGAAGAAGAAATATCTCCTAGGAAAATTGGGAATTCTTTCACTAGAAATCCCAAACACTGTTTCTGGAAGAAGAATCGTTTTTGGATGAGTTGCAAGCATTTGAGATGTTCCAAAACCAATTAAGTTTACTTATTTTAAGAACAGAATTATTGTATATGTTTATTTTTAAATCACTCCCCCATTTCAAAGTTGATATTACCAAACCACTTCTACCTCGAAACAGCTACTACTACAAAGCTTCAAGCCTGATTATTACATCAAGAGGAACTCTACAAAAATGACTTTTTGTTTATGTCACCTTTTGGTCTTTTGTCTTGTATCCATTTGAGGCATGCATTTCCGAGTAGAATTGTGTTTCTGTCTTTAAATGTTTCTCCCTCATTTCTCTTTATTCTTTGTCTTGTAAATATAGAGGTCTCATTGTTTTATTTACTTCACAAACACTTAAAAATATTTACTATGTACTAGGCACCAGTTTGGAGAAGGCGATTGCACCCCACTCCAGTACTCTTGTCTGGAAAATCCCATGGATGGAGGAGCCTGGTAGGCTGCAGTCCATGGGGTCGCTAAGAGTCGGGCACGACTGAGTGACTTCACTTTCATTTTTCACTTTCATGCATTGGAGGAGGAAATGGCAACCCACCCCAGTGTTCTTGCCTGGAGAATCCCAGGGATGGGGGAGCCTGGTGGGCTGCCGTCTATGGGGTCATACAGAGTTGGACACAACTGAAGTGACTTAGCAGCAGCAGCAGCAGCAGGCACCAGTTAGAACTGGACATGGAACAACAGACTGGTTCCAAATAGGAAAAGAAGTACGTCAAGGCTGTATATTGTCACCCTGCTTATTTAACTTATATGCAGAGTACATCAAGAGAAATGCTGGGCTGGAAGAAGCACAAGCTGGAATCAAGATTGCTGGGAGAAATATCAACAACCTCAGATATGCAGATGACACCACCCTTATGGCAGAAAGTTAAGAGGAACTAAAAAGCCTCTTGATGAAGGTGAAAGTGGAGAGTGAAAAAGTTGGCTTAAAGCTCAACATTCAGAAAACGAAGATCATGGCATCTGGTCCCATCACTTCATGGGCAATAGATGGGGAAACAGTGGAAACAGTGTCAGACTTTATTCTTTTGGGCTCCAAAATCACTGCAGATGGTGATTGCAGCCATGAAATTAAAAGATGCTTACTCCTTGGAAGGAAAGTTATGACCGACCTAGATAGCATATTAAAAAGGAGAGACATTACTTTGCCAACAAAGGTCCATCTAGTCAAGGCTATGGTTTTTTCAGTACTCATATATGAATGTGAGAGCTGGACTATGAAGAAAGCTGAGCACCAAAAAATGGATGCTTTTGAACTGTGGTGTTGGAGAAGACTCTTGAGAGTCCCATGGACTGCAAAGAGATCCAACAAGTTCATTCTAAAGGAGATCAGTCCTGGGTGTTCTTTGGAAGGAATGATGCTAAAGCTGAAACTCCAGTACTTTGGCCACCTCATGTGAAGAGTTGACTCATTGGAAAAGACTCTGATGCTGGGAGGGATTGGGGGCAGGAGGAGAAGGGGACGACAGAGGATGAGATGGTTGGATGGCATCACCGACTGGATGGATGTGAGTTTGAGTGAACTCCGGGGGTTGGTGATGGACAGGGAGGCCTGGTGTGCTGCAATTCATGGGGTCACAAAGAGTCGGACACAACTGAGCGACTGAACTGAACTGAACTGAGGCACCACTTTAAGTGGTTTAAAAATATTAACTCATTTACTTCTTTTATAAAAAAAAAATTGGTGCTAAACTTTTATTATAGTTTTCTCTAAAAGGCCCTTGGAAAGTACAGAGAATATGATTATACTAGGCAATTAATAGAATCCTCTCAATAATGGGGCTAACTAGCCAAGACTATGTATAAAAATCTTTTTTTTTATAGGTTACAGGTGTACAATATAGCAATTCACAATTTTTAAAGGTTATACTCCATTTATTTCTCATGACAGCCCTATGATATAGGTGAAGCTATTATCCTCATTTTACATATGAGAAAACTGAGGAACACTGAGAAGTTCAGTGACTTGTTCAAAGATACACAGGTAGCAAGTCACTGTCATATTCTGTTACCTTAAATGACAGAGTAGAGAAGGATTGTTTTTTGGCATGGAAAGTTCTCTGTAGGGCAGAAACGAATACCACCAAAGGAAGAAGAAACTGAAGTCTAAAGTCATGGGCATCATTATTCCATCTTAAAACATGAATCATGTGGTTTAGAGTCTGTTGCCCTCACATAAACCCTTTTGCTTAGACGCTCAGTCTTGACTGACGCTGACTCTTTGTGACCCCATGGACTGTAGCCCACCGGGCTTCTCTGTCCATGGGATTCTCCCAGTGGGGATACTCGAGTGGGGTGCCATTTCCTCTTCCTGGGCATCTTCCCGACCCAGGGATGGAGCCAGCATCTCCTGCATTAGCTGGCAGATTCTTTACCACTAGGTCTACCTGGTAAGTCCTATAAACCCTTTTAGTTATTTTTTTTTAAAAATTGAAGTATAATTGATTTACAATGTTGTGTTAGTTTCAGGTATACAGCATAGTGATTCATTTATACATATATATTTATTTATATTATATATGAAGTGCAGTGAAGTCGCTCAGTCATTTCCGACTCTTTGCGACCCCATGAACAGTAGCCCACCAGGCTCCGCCGTCCATGGGATTTTCCAGGCAAGAATACTGGAGTGGGCTGCCATTTCCTTTTCCAGGGGATCTTCCCAACACGGATCGAACCCGGGTCTCCTGCATTGCAGACAGACACTTTACCATCTGAGCCACCAGGGAAGCCCTATATTATATATAAAAACATATCCTGGGGCTTCCCAGGTAGCACTAATGGTAAAGGATCCACCTGCAATGCAGGAGATGCAGCAGAAGCCCTGGATTCTATCCCTGGGTTAGAAAGATCCCCTGGAGAAGGAAATGGCAATCTACTCCAGTATTTTTGCCTGAAATATTGCATGGACAGAGGAGCCTGGAAGGCTACAGTTCACAGGGCTGCAAAGAGTCGGACACAACTGAATGACTGAGCACACAAGAATATATACGTTCTTATATATGTATGTATATTCTTTTTCAGATTCATTTCTATCATAGGTTATTATGAGATATTGAACAGAATTCCCTGTGGAGTAGGTCCTTGTTCGTTATCTATTTTAGACATAGCAGTGTGTATATATTAATCCCAAACTACTAATTTTTCCTTCCCCTCCTTTCCCTTTTGGTAACCATAAATCCATTTTTCTATGACTGTGACTCCTGTTTTATAAATAAGTTCATTTGCACACCTTTTTTGAGACTCCACATATAAGCAATACCATATGCTATTTCTCTCTCTGTGTCTGACTTACTTCACTCAGTAGGACGATCTCTGGGTCCATCTATGTGGCTGCAAATGACACTATTTTGTTCTTTTTCTATGGCTAGTATTCCATTGCATATATGTACCACATATTAGTTATCCATTCCCTTGTTGATGGATATTTAGGTTGCTTCTACATCTGGCTGTTATAATAGGGACATTTGGGCGTGTGTATCTTTTTGAGTTTAACTATCTTTTTATCTCTATTTTAATTGTCCTATCAGTGTCCATGTACTTATTTCCTTGAATTGTATATGTGCTTTTATTGTAAACCGTCTAGAACCTCTTTAGATGTAGGTAGGGTATAAATTCGGAGAAGGCAATGGCACCCTACTCCAGTACTCTTGCCTGGAAAATCTCATGGATGGAGGAGCCTGGTGGGCTGCAGTCCATGGGGTCGCTAAGAGTTGGGCACGACTGAGTGACTTCACTTTCACTTTTCACTTTCACGCATTGGAGAAGGAAATGGCAACCCACTCCAGTGTTCTTGCCTGGAGAATCCCAGGGACAGGGGAGCCTGGTGGGCTGCCCTCTATGGGGTCGCATAGAGTCGGACATGACTGAAGCAACTTAGCAGCAGCAGCAGCAGCAAGGTATAAATTAGACTTAAAAATCTGAAGTATACTCAAAACATCTCAACTGAAATAATCTTAAGACAAAAGAAATCAATTTGTAAACTTAAAACAAAGGAAAGTAATTTGTACAGTTGTTCATGGGAGTTCTATGATAACCATCAAAAACTGGAAACAATTAATTAGTAAGAGGTAAATGGTTGAACAAAATCATGTATGTCAATGATATGGAATGCCTTAGGACTATTAAAAATGACAAACATGGTGACTATATTGATATATGCGCATTTGTATCTGAAGTAATATTAAATGAAAAATACAAGATAAAAATACAGGTATATACTTATAAATATGTGATAATATCTGAATACATATGACATTATTGGGGATATAATATGGATTGATATCTGTAGCTAAATGTAGTATTTAAAAAATAATTATTAAAAAAATAAAAAATAATTATTTATTTTTATTTATTTATTTGGCTGATCCAGGTCTTAGATGCAGCATGTAGGATCTTTTAGTTTTGGTATGCAGGATCTTTTTTTTTTCTTTTCATTTCAGCATGCACAAACTTTAGCTGTGGCATGTGGGATCTAGTTCCCTGACCAGGGATCGAACCTGGGCCCCCTGAATTCAGAGTGTGGAGTCTTAGCCACTGGACCACCAGTTGTTGTTCAGTTGCTCATTCATGTCTGATTCTTTTTGACCCCATGGACTGCAACATGTCAGGCTTCTCTGTCCTTTACCATCTCCTGGAGTTTGCTCAAAGAGTCCATTGAATTGGTGATGCCATCCAACCATCTCATCCTCTGTCATCCCCTTCTCCTCCTGCCTTCAATCTTTCCCAGCATCAGGGTCTTTTCCAATGAGTCAGATCTTTGCATCAGGTGGCCAATGTATCGGAGCATCAGCTTCAGCATCAGTCCTTCCAAAGAATATTCAGGGTTAATTTCCTTTAGGATTGACTAATTTGATTTCCTTGCAGTCCAAGGGACACTCAAGAGTCTTCTCCAACATCACAGTTCAAAAGCATCAATTCTTCAACATTCATCCTTCTTTATTGTCCAACTCTCACTTCCATACATGACTAATGGAAAAACCATAGCTTTGACTATACAGACCTTGGTCAGCAAAGTAATGTCTCTGGTTTTTGATATGCTCTCTAGGTTTGTCATAGCTTTTCTGCCAAGAAGAAAGTGTCTACCATCCGAAGTGATATTGGAGCCCAAGAAGATAAAGTTTGTCACTGTTTCCATTATTTCCCCATCTATTTGCCATGAAATGATGGGACCAGATGCCATGATCTTCGTTTTTTGAATGTTGAGTTTTAAGCCAGATTTTTCACTCTCCTCTTTCACTCTCATTAAGAGGCTCTTTAGTTCGTCTTCACTTTCTGCCATAAGAGTGGTGTCATCTGCATATCTGAGGTTATTTATATTTCTCCTGGCAATCTTGATTCCAGCTTGTGCTTCATCCAGCCTGGCATTTCACATGATGTACTCTGCATAGAAGTTAAAAAAGCAGGGTGATAATATACAGGATGGCCACCAGGGAAGTCCCTAAATATAGTATTATTAGGGTTTTGAGACAGAGTATTTAAAATCATAATCAAAAATAATAAATCAAAGAAAACACATTTTTTTTTCAGGTTTAAGGGAGTTGCTTCCCTGATTGTCCCTTTTGTACTTTGGGCTTAGGAAGGGGTCTCAAGAATATCTCTGAATGGGCTACAAGTGGATCTGCCCTCTGACTTTTTCCCATGAGGGCTTGCAGTTCTTCTGTTTTCCAGAAGTACCTGTTGGCTTCCATCTGGAAAGGATCCAATTCTGCATCTTGTCATCACAAGCTGGGAATCAGGAGACCAATTTAGTGAGAAGTTTGGCAGGAGTTGCTGGGGGAAGAGCAAAGGTAGCAGAACTGGCTCCAAGCAGAGCCGCACACTTAGAAATGGAGTCTAGACAGAGGCCTGGCCAACCCCAGCCAGTCTGGCAGAGGGAAGGGAATTATGATTTGGGGATGTCGTATTCTTTCTATTTTAGAAGTGCAGGGCAAATACAGCAAAACTATAGCTGTAGATCAGGTAAAAGCAGGGGACTCTTAGGCTAAGTTAAGGGGGCTTCCCTGGTGGCTCAACTGGTAAAGAATATGCCTGCAATACAGGAGATCTGGGTTTGATTCCTGGGTTGGGAAATGCCCTGGAGAAGCAAATGGCTGCCCACTCCAGTATTCTTGCCTGGAGAATCCCATATACAGAGGAGCCTGGTGTGCTACAGTCCAGGGGGTCACAAACAGTTGGATACTACTGAGCTACTGAGCACGCAGCACAGTACCTGATTATACTGTGAAAGTATCTGGCAGTTTGACCTAGTGCTGGGGAAAAGACAAGATGGGATGGAGCAGTATACAGGTGGTTGAATGCTTATTCCAAAAATCTGGAATGGGGCTGAGATGGGGCAGGCACTGACAATCCTGGATGTAAGGTGCTCAATGAGATGTTGTTCAGTAGGTACTTTGAGAGATGTCTATTTCCCTTTGTGAGGAAGTGATGCAGGCTGATCCCACAGTATCAGGGCCAGTAACTCCAAAGTATGGTGTGTGATGCTCAAAGCCAAGTGAAGAACTGTGGTTGGGGCTGGAGGGAATAAAGGGAGAGGGAGTGCTATTGAGACAAAAAGGTAAATTCAGAACAGATTGTTACATGAAGGAGCCTAAGGAAGGTGAATCTGAAGGCCAAGCTAAAGGACCAGGAACAGTAGTATGATGGACACAGTAGCCCAGCAAGAGGTGATGTGAATTAGCCCGGATTCCTCCCACAGATGTGGGGCAGATGACAGTGACACATACCAGGAGCAAGGTTCTTCCATTTCTGACTCAAGCTTGTGCGGAGGAGCTAGATTCACTTGGGCCAGGAAGGTTGGGAAATGGAACTGGGCTCTTCATTCAATGACTTGGAGATGCTTGGGTGTGGTTATTGAATCTGGGTTGCTAATACATTTCTATTTCTTCCCTCATCTTCAAATATTGTTCATTCACTGGACTTGGATCGGTGTGGGTCTATAAGAAAATGTCCATTGGTTGCCTTACTTCCTGCAACAACTCGCATATGTCACATGTAGCTAGGCTAGCCTCAGCTCTGGCTGCTTTTGAGGCTCTGCTGGTCCTTCCAGGGAAGCTTAGATCTGGATTTGTTGAATATCTCTAGAAGGCCTAGCAGGTGGTGCTAAAATACGTGTTCAAGTGTCTGCTAATTCTATCGACTGAAAGCTGTATGGTCCTCCCAGCAGAAAGACATTTCACAGCTTTCAGCTGCCATAAATCATTGACTTCAAGAGCCTCAGGGTGTAGTACCTAATGCATCAGGCCAGCCAGGCACTTGAGGCACTTCAAGACTTTGAATAGAAATAGACCCAAAGACATGCTGTCCCCAAAAGCCATTCTATTCCAAAATGAGTAAATGTCTCTGCCCCAAGAGGTTTTCTATGATAGTTAAGTAGATTGGCACAAATATACCAAACAGTCATTTTTATTTATTTGTTTTGGCCTGTGTGTTCAGGCAGTAAAATCTTGATGGAGATGAATTTGTGTCATTGCGACTTTCTGGGTGTATTTTTCAGATACAAACTCTTTGTCTTAGCTGAGCTGCCTTTTGGGCTTTAAATCCCGCCCCCGCAGAGGAGAGATTCGGAGCTCTGAGGTCAAAAGCCCACATTTGGAAATAACTGCACTTTGTATTTTCGTCTAGTTTGTCAGCAAGGAGATGCAGAGCAAGCAAGGCAAATGGAGCCAGTTGGCACCTTTAACTCATCTGGCTCTTGGTTCCATTCCTAGCTAAACTCCTCAGGGATGTTCTGTGCTCAAAACAACTTTCTTTTCCTTCTGGTACAGTGGAACACTGCTGCCAGTCTCTGAAATGAAAATTATTTTGTAAGTTATCTCTTAAGGTTAAAGTTCAATTAAGTATACTGGCTAATTAGATTTGCAGAGTCAGCTTACCAGCTAATATGGTGTAGCAAAAGATGGCTAATTAATCATTGAGGAATTAATATTCCCACCTCTATGGATTACATTCTGAGTTGTCTGCATCTAAGTGGTGCCATATGACTAATAATTGCTGATTAAGTGTGAGAAGAAGTGATTTGTGTCACTTTTAGAAGCAGGTGTTCATTCTATATCATTTATTCATACAGACAACCATAATGACCTTGGAATTAAGTGTGATGAAGATAGAAGAGTCATAAGATGTAAGGAGCCTGGGTACCTAGGTTTTCATCTGAAAAGTCATCTGCTGACCAGGAGCATGCATATTGGACTGTTATAGTATTAACAGTATTTGCGACCCCATGGACTGTAGCCTCCCAGGCTCCTCTATGGAATTCTCCAGGCAAGAATACTGGAGTGGGTAGCCATTCCCTTCTCCAGGGGATCTTCCCGACCCAGGGATTGACCTGGGTCGGGAAGATCCGACCCACATTTCAGGCAGAAATCCTGACCCACATTTCAGGCAGATCCTTTACTGCCTGAGCCACCAGGGAAGCCCTGAAAAGTCCTCTGCTGACCAGGAGCATCCATATTGTACTGTTAGGTGAACAAGAAGTCCATTTCTATTGTGTTAAGCCACTAGGTTTACACTGTATTGTTACAACAGCTAGCATTATCCTAACTAGCATACATGGAATTTTGAGATTCTTGGGTAAAAAGTGCTTTATAGGACTATAATTAGATAAACTGTACCCTAGGCTAAGATGAACTTTTTAACTGAATAGCAACAAGGTGTTTACAATTCTTTCCTGAGTATTTTAGTGCTACCGCTTCACCCTAGTTCATTTGTTCATTCCACAAAAATGTTTTGAGGGCTTTCAATGTGCCAGGTACCATGCTAGGCCAGCACTGGGGGTAAAATAGTTATCAAAACAGCCATGATTCCTACTATCATGAACCTTAAAGTCTGTAGAGGAGAGATGAGGAATTCTTGAACTAAAGCAATGGAAGGAGGACTGGAGAAGAGGGGATGAATTAGGACAGTGATTTTCGAATCTTGATCCTTGGACCATAAGCCTTCTAATCACCTAAGGAACTTATAAAAATATAGATTTCAGATCCTGTCCCTCCAAAGTCTCAGTCAGTAGGACTGGAGTGAACTGGAGTGGAATCTAAGCATTACCATTATAAGATCTCCTCCCAAGTGATTCTGGTACATAATTAATTTTGAGAACGATTATGAGATATATATAGAGAGAGGAGATTTAGAAGGCAGAGTTTTTTAAAGTTTATTTTTATTTGTATTTAATTTTTACATTGTATACAATTTTAAAGGTCACTTTCCATTTTTCACTGGAGAAGGAAATAGCAACCCACTCCAGTACTCTTGCCTGGAAAATCCCATGGACCGAGGAGCCTGGTGGGCTGCAGTCCATGGGGTCGCTAAGAGTCGGACACGACTGAGCGACTTCACTTTCACTTTCCCTTTCCCTTTACAAAATATTAGCTATTTCCCCATGTTGTACAATATATCCTTGAACCTATCTTATACCCTATAGTTTGTAATCCTCATATATATACCCAGGGGTGGAATTGCTGGGTCATATGGTAGTTCTGTTTTTAGGTGTTTTTTGATAAACCTCCATCCTATTTTCCACACTGACTGCACCAATTTACATTGCAACCAATAGTGCACAAGTGTTCCCTTTTCTCTACATCCTTGCTGACACTTGTTACTTGTTTTCTTCTCGATGATAGTCATTCTGACAGGTGTGAAGTGGTATCTTGTTGTGGTTTTGATTTGCATTTCCCAGATGATTTGCGATGATGAACACCTTTTCATGTGCCTGTTGGTCATTAGAAGGCAGACTTGACAGGACTTTAATGACTGCTTGGGAATGATAAGTAAAGGAGAGGGAACATTCTAAGATGACTCCTAGGTTTCTGACACAATTCATTGGGTTAGGGTGGTGGTATGTGCTTGAGACAGGCAGCAGAGTGAGAGGAGCAAGTTTCTTTTGTGGTGGAGATAATAAGTATAACTTTGGACTAAATGTTTCTCAAATGTACCTTCAGTTCAAGCTTTTCTCTTTTCTGAGTTCCACCGCTGTATAGTCACCTATCTACTTGGAGTCCCATAGTCACCTCAAAGTCAACAACAAATTGTATATCTTCCCCGGCCAGTTTCTTTTCCAGTGTCCTCTGTATCAGTGAAAGACCTCATGATCTATCTAGTTGCTCCAACCAGAAACCTAATGGCTCTGGTGGGAGTTTTTATTGAATTATAGTTGATATATAATATTATATTAGTTACGGGTATATAATATAGCAAATCACAACTTTTAAAGGTTATACTCTATTTGTAGTTATTATAAAATATTGGCTATATTCCCCGTGTTGTACAATATATCCTTCTAGTTTATTTTATACCTAATAGTTTGTACCTCTTATTCCCATACCCCTATATTTCCTCTCCCTTCTTCCCTCTCCTCAATGGTAACCACTAATTTCTTCTCTATATCTCTGAGTCTGCTTCTTTCTTTTTTTTTTTGGTTATATTCACTAGTTTGTTGTGTTTTTTACGTTCCACATATAAGTGATATCATATAGTATTTGTCTTTTTCTGACTTATTTCATTTAGCATAATGCCTGCCAGTTCCATTCATGTTGCTGTAAATGGCAAAGTTTCATTCTTTTTTATGACTAATATTCCATTGTGTATATGTACCACATCTTCTTTATCCATTCATTTGTTGGTGGACACTTAGGTTGCATCTATATTTTGGCAATTGTAAATAATGCTGGTATGAACATTAGTGTGCATGTGTCTTTTTTTAATTTTTATTTTATTTTATTTTTTAACTTTACAATATTGTATTGGTTTTGCCATATATCAAAATGAATCCACCACAGGTATGCATGTGTCTTTTAAAATTAGTGTTTTTGATTTTTTGGATATATATGCAGGAATGGAATTTCTGGGTCATATGTGAGCTATTTTTAGTTTTTTGAGAAACCTCCATATATCATGTATTTTCCATAATGGCTGCATCAATTAACATTTTAATGGGGTTGTTAAAATTTTTTTTATGGGGCCCATTTTTAAAGTCTTCACTGAATTTGTTACAATAATGCTTCTGTTTTATGTTTTGGTTTTTTGGCCTTGAGGCATGTGGGATCTTAGCTTTCAGACCAGGGATTGAACCCACAACCCTTGCACTGGAAGGTGAAGTCTTAACTTCTGGACCGCCAGGGAAATTCCCCCTAATGGGGTTATTTTTGATCTTTCTCCCCTCCCACCTTAATTAAACTCCTCACCAGTTTCTGTCAAATTTTATCTGCTAGATGATGTCTCACATATTTCCCTTCCCTTCCTTTCCATCCTCCCTAATGTCACTCTAAACCAAAACACCAGCATCCTTCACTTGGAAGATTGGATGAACTTGCTAACTAACCCCTCCACCTCTACTCTTGCCTTCTTTCCATCCATTTTTTCCTTAGAGCAGCCAAAGTAAACCAAACTATGTCTTCACCATACCTCACCCATTTCAGATTAAGAAGACCCTGCAATAGCTCCCATTGCCTTTAGGATAAAGACAGTCATTCCCTCGGTCTGCAAGGGCCTGAATGGTCTGCTCTGGCCCCTGCCTACATCTTTAGCCATGTTTCATACCACTTCTCCCTCACTCAGAACTGGTACAAAATTTTCTGCCCAGTTTTCAGGAAATGAGGCTGGAGATCTGTCAATTAGATTTTTAATTAAGAAGTCTGCAAAATGCACTATAAGATGTATTTTCAGTCAACACAGAAATCTGTCATCTTGAGATGATTGATTGAGATAACAGGTTGATAATACTGACTGATGCTGGGTTGAGTGTTTTATTAAATTATTTGTCACGAGAATAATGATTTCTAGAAGTCAGGTAACAACAGTCCTTACTACCTGACATTCATTTTGGGCTCTTATCTTTTTCACTGAAGCATATGCAGTTAGTTTTGTTCTCATCACATACTAGTGAGGTGGGTAATGTAGATATTTGTATTCCTTGCCTATAGATAAAGCAACTGAAACCCAAGATGAATGTCACATATAAAGTTAGGGTCTCTTCTCAGTCCAAAAGCACTGTGACATAATAATGATAAATAACGTTAGTAACAGATACTTAAAAGTCCTTACTATGTGCTAGACACTGTTCTCAGCTAAAGCCTTTTCTTTTTGAAATTTATTTTTAAAGATATTTATTTATTTATTTTGACTGCACTTGGTCCTGGTTGCAGCATGTGGGCCTTTAGTTGTGGCATGCGAACTCTTAATTGTGGCGTGTGTGATCTAGTTCCCTGACCAGGGATCAAACCTGGGCACCCCAGCATTGGGAGTGTGAAGTCTTCACCAGTGGATCACCAGGGATACCTCTCAGCTAAAGCCTTTGCACATATTATATAATCCTCTCAACAATTTTGTGAGGTCGGGAATATTACTGTGTTCAGTTTAGAGGTGAGGGAACTGAAGCTCAGAGGTGTTACTCAGGTAGTCAGTGCTGCTTTTACTATGTTATCATGAATCTAGCTGGTTTTCAAGTCACTCCCTGTCATTTATTGCTTTTGTTCTGCTAGAGCTTTAGTTATATAAAACATGGAGGGGACACCACAGGCAAATGTATGTTCTTCACTAGTTGTTGGGGTTTTGTTCCCCCAATTCCTGTACTGTATGACTCTAGGAGAGATGGACTTAACCATTCACAAGGCTTGATGTCTCTTCTCTCACTTTAGCATGAAGTCCCCATTGGAGACAGGCTACATGTGGCCTCTCTTTTTCCTCCAATGTCCTTCTCGTTTCATCCATTTAACCTTCTGGTTTCTACCATTCCAAGATAGGGGGAGGGAAGAAAGAGAATGAGAGAGAGATTTTCCTGAAGATTAAGAGCAGAGCAAATGTTAGCTGCTTATGCTTTTCTTCCTGTCTCTGAGACCCTACCCTCTTCCTCTTGGCCTTCCAAAGGCCTCCCAGCAGGAGGGCTGTGTAGGTCCAGTCTTCCTATACCAATCATGCATGCATGTATGCTAAGTTGCTTCAGTCTTGTCCAGCTCTCTGCAACACTATGGACTGTAGCCCACCAGGTTCCTCTGTCCAGGGGGTTTTCCAGGCAAGAATATTGGAGTGGGTTGCCTTTCCTCCTCCAGAGGATCTTCCTGACTCAGGGATCAAACTGGCATCTCCTGTGGCTCCTGCATTGCAGGTGGATTCTTTACAGCTGAGCCACCCAGGAACCCCCATACCAATCCTATGAGACTTAAAAGATGAATAATCCCCTTCACTCTTCTCACCAGAGATCTTTGCATTTGACAATCCTGCTAAAGTAGATTTTTATGTTACTGAGAACACCTTTATCCTACGAGGGATTCTTCTTTTTGGTGGGGGAAAATATAAACTCAAGTGCCCTTAGCAGTTAAAGTGTTTGATCTACAGTCAGCACTGGCTGGGCTAGACAGCATATAGCAACACATCAGTTACTGAGCTGGGAACCAGAGGAAGAAGCCCTAGACCTTGGGTGGGTTTGACATTAGCAAAACAGGACTTCCTTTATAGATGGTTGGGATATTACATTGCAAGGAAAGGGAATTGAGACTGAGACAGAAACTGATTTTTCAGTGTAACTTGGTGCTAATGCCCAGGATACGGTTAAGGGAAGCTCTAATTTTTTCTTGCTTATAGTAAGGGTGTGTCCTTCAAATAGGAGTGGGGCTGAACCTGCAGGTAAAAAGTAGAGACCAACCACGAAGCAGGAAGTAGGGCTTCTAACCAAAGCATGCTGTTTGTTTGTTTGTTTTTTTGGTACCATCTCCATTTCTTTTAACTAGGTTTTCCAGGTGGTGCAGTGGTAAAGAATCTGCCTGCCAATGCAGGAGACCTGGGTTCGATCCCTGGGTTGGGAAGATCCCCTGGAGAAGGAAATAACAACCAACTCCAGTATTCTTGCCTGTAGAATCCCATGGACAGAGGAGCCTGGCGGGCTACAGTCCATGGAGTCACAAAGAGTCGGACATAACTGAGCACACACACACACACACACACACACACACACACCCTACGTCTTCTAATTAGCTGCTGCTGCTGCTAAGTCGCTTCAGTCGTGTCTGACTCTTAGTGACTGCATGGACTGCAGCCCACCAGGCTCCTCAGTCCATGGGATTTTCCAGGCAAGACTACTGGAGTGGGGTGCCATTGCCTTCTTCGCTTCTAACTAGCATTTGACAGTTATCTCACATGTTCATGGATAGGTCAAAGCTTTGCCTTGCACCTTGAATCTCCTATGACAGTGGTTCTCAAAGGGTAGTTCCAGGACCTTCAGCATCAGCAGCACTTGGGAACTGGATGGAAATGCAAATTCACCAGGTGCTACCTAAAGCCTAGTCAATCAGAAACTCTGGGATGGAGATCCAGCAACCTGTGCTGTGACACACCTTCCAGAGGACTGTGGGGCCCACTCAAGTTTGAGAACCACTGCTCTGAGGTGCTCTGCTGGCTCAGGCAATGCCTTGACACTCCCATCAGTTTGTTTGTTCCAGAATCCTCATGTACTGCAAGCTCTGATTTTTGGTGACTGCATAACTTTTGTTTCTTCTGGCTCCATGTCTGATGACCCTGGTTTTGTGGCTGTCCAGAATTGTCAATAACACTCAGACTCCCTTGCCTGATGCCAGTAAAACCAGTTAGTGTACAAACATGAGCTCAAATCATCTATGCCTGCACACACTCAAATCACAAGTACAGCATAGTGCTTAAGAGCCCAACCTTTGGGAGCAGGCATATCTGGGTTAATATTCACTCTCTACAGTAGCTCTGTATCTTGGTCTCTGTAAACCTCTATTTCCTCATCTAAAAATGGAGATAACAATATAATCTCACAGCGTTGTTAAAAGGACTAAAACAGATAATGCACATAAAGTGCTCAGTACCTGCCATTTAAGGAGTGCTCCATAATGGCAAGACTCATTATTATTGGCCTGATTTCCCCCTATTTTCTGTTGTCATGACATTGTATAGGCATATGGTAACTTTGAGTATTTGGTTTTTCTCATTTGTTTTACCACTGAAAATGTTTTGTCTTCTCCTTCAGAGAAGACAGGTGGCAATACACCACTGAGGATCAGTATGAAGGTTCAGAGGCACTCTAGCAGAGGGATTGAAACTGTGGGGTCTAGAACCAGATTTGCTTGGATTTGAATCCTGATTCTATCATTTATTAGCTATGTGATCCTGTACAACTTATTTACTACTCTGAACCTTAGTTTTCCAATTTTAAAATGGAGATAATAGTAGTACCTGTTTTTTATGTAGGGAGATAGGGATTAAATGAATGGATATATGTACTCACATATGTATATATATATACACACAAACACATATATAGCATTTGACACAGAACCTGACGTTTCATGTTGGTAATGTTAAAAAGCATTGAATGGACAGAATTAGTAGAAGAAGGGAATTTTGTGGGAGTGGGGGGCATTTGTATAAACACAGCCTGAAACTCAGCCCCAGTATCAAAGGACCATCCTGAGTGAGCACCTGAATGAATCACACTTGTTTTTTTGGCAGTGTGCACACAGCTTATTTACCAAAGTACACCTTACTGTGGTCCAGGTGTACTTTGCTTTGATAAAATGTATGAACAAACTAGTAAAGAAATAATGAACCTCTACCACAAGACTCTCAGCTTAATGCTAGGGCCTGTGGAAATACATATGAAGAAGAGGAAATGTTCTCTGTCCTTGGGGAACCTACAGTGTTGGCTGTACAGATGAGATTAACAGCATTGAAACATTATGAGAAAGTTCAGTTAAGTTCAGCCACTCAGTTGTGTCCGACTCTTTGCGACCCCATGAACCGTAGCACGCCAGGCCTCCCTGTCCATCACCGACTCCCAGAGTTCACTCAAACTCATGTCCATCGAGTTGGTGATGCCATCCAGCCATCTCATCCTCTGTTGTCCCCTTCTCCTCCTGCCCTCAATCTTTCCCAGCATCAGCGTCTTCTCAAATGAGTCAGCTCTTCACATCAGGTAGCCAAAGTATTGGAGTTTCAGCTTCAACATCAGTCCTTCCAATGAACACCCAGGACTGATCTCTTTTAAGATGGACTGGTTGGCTCTCCTTGCAGTCCGAGGGACTCTCAAGAGTCTTCTCCAACACCACAGTTCAAAAGCGTCAATTCTTTGGTGCTCAGTTTTCTTTATAGTCCAACTCTCACATCCATACATGACCACTGGAAAAACAATAGCCTTGATTAGATGGACCATTGTTGGCAAAGTAATATCTCTGCTTTTCAATATGCTATCTAGGTTGGTCGTAACTTTCCTTCCAAGGAGCAAGCGTCTTTTAATTTCAGGGCTGCAATCACCATCTGCAGTGATTTTGGAGCCCAGAAAAATAAAGTCAGCCACTGTTTCCACTGTTTCCCCATCTATTTGCCATGAAGTGATGGGATCGGATGCTATAATCTTAGTTTTCTGAATGTTGAGCTTTAAGCCAACTTTTTCATTCTCCTCTTTCACTTGCATCAAGAGGCTCTTTAGTTCTTCTTCACTTTCTGCCATAAGGGTGGGGTCATCTGCATATCTGAGGTTATTGATATTTCTCCCAGCAATCTTGATTCCAGCTTGTGCTTCTTCCAGCCCAGTGATTCCCATGATGTACTCTGCATAAGAAGTTAAATAAGCAGGGTGACAATATATAGGCTTGACGTACTCCTTTTCCTATCTGGAACCAGTCTGTTGTTCCATGTCCAGTTCTAACTGTTGCTTCCTGACCTGTATATAGGTTTCTCAAGAGGCAGGTCAGGTGGTCTGGTATTCCCATCTCTTTCAGAATTTTCCACAGTTTCTTGTGATCCACACAGTCAAAGGCTTTGGCATAGTCAGTAAAGCAGAAGTAGATGTTTTTCTGGAACTCTCTTGCTTTTTCCATGATCCATCAGATGTTGGCAATTTGTACACGAGAGTATTAAGTGCTAAATGGTGTAGCAGAGTTGGTAAGTGCTGCAAGAATCCAGAGAAGGGGGAGGGGAAGGAGGCCAGAGAGAGGAAAGGCTTCTTGGAGTTACTGTTTTGAGCTGGGCTTTTCAGGATGGGGAAGATCTGGCTGGGAGAAGGGGAAGGGTAAATAAGAGGTGCTTATCATAATGCTTAAGGACTAATTAGGGATTCTTTTAAGTACTTGACACTCACAGAATTTCAGGACTCGATTTACAAAAAGTTCTGCTTACTCATGCAAACATTTTGGATCGTGCTGGACTGGGACAGAAAGATTTGGGGTCTTCATCCTCACACTAAGTATTTGTGTTCACGTGTTCAAATTTCCTTCTATTTTTTAGGCTTATGTTTCCTCACTATAAAGTGAGAGGGCTGAACTTAATAACTTCTAAGATCCATTCCTACTCTGAAGACAGCCATGTGCATTGCTAATGTCTCTGGGCCTGGCACTGTATACTTATCAATTTACTAACAACCCTTGTGATGGAATACTCTTGTATCACCTGTTTTATAGAGGAGGGAACAAAGGTTCAGGAAGGTTATGTAAAATACTCAAGGTTTGTCATGCAAGAGGGTCATGAACCTGTATCACTAGTACCATGTGATATAGTTAGTTTCTGTATGGAGGAGATTTACAAAGAAGTAGCAGAACACATGTGGTCCCCTGAACTCTCATCATGCCACAGCACAGACCAGCCGTAGATGTTCTACATGCATGCGTGTTCTGTGTGGCCAAGGTTCTGGCATGGTTGGACTCTGTCTGGGCCAGTACACTGGACTTGGGGCAGAGAGCAGTCCAAGTGTGAGAGTGAGCCCTATCCCAGATTCAGATTACATTTATAGGTTAATCTAAGAGGAGCTGGACTTCTCTGGTGGCTCAGATGGTAAAGAATCCATGTGCAATGCAGGAGACCCAGGTTTGATCATGGGTGGGGAAGATCCCCTGGAGGAGGAAATGGCAACCCACTCCAGTATTCTTGCCTGGAGAATCCCGTGGACAGAGGAGCCTATTGGGCTACAAGAGTCAGACATGACTTGGTAACTAAACTACCACCAAGAGGAGCTAGGGGCCACCTAGTTTTTTAAGTGACAAGAAATATGTCAAAGGATCTCTCAGCCCTGGGGCCACACCAAGGAACAGGCATCTAGGGCATCAGGATCTACATACTAAAGTTGATAGGAACAGACTTGCATACCCAGCGTGGTGACAGTAGCCGAAAGTCTAATCTCTTTGCAGTCAAGTTCAGTGCAGCTGAGCAGACTCTTGGTCATATTACCAAAAGGTGGAGGAAATGAGCCACCAGTGTCATCTGGATATGTCTCTTAACTAGGACAGCCAGCAGAGTTGGAATCAAACACAGGCAGTGTGGTGCCAGAGCCCTCACTCTTAACCAGTGAACTGTCAGTTCTTATGTGAGGTGCTCACTCACTTCAGTCATGTCTGATTCTTTGTGACCTTGTGGACTGTAGCCCGCCAAGCTCCTCAGTCCAAGGGATTCTCCAGGAAAGAATACCGGAGTGGATTGCCATACCCTCCTCCAGGGGATCGTCCCTATCTAGGGGTCAAACCTGGGTCTCCTGCATTTCCTGTATGGCAGGTGGATTCTTTTTACCGCTGAGCCACCGGAGAAGCCCTGTCAATTCCTATATTTCTGCTAAATATAGTGGTGGTTTTATATGTAGGGAAAGCAAGATAACTTTCCAGCCAGTACAGTCTGAATTTGAATCCTGGCTCCTCCACTTACCACACGTGAGGTAAGTTATTTAATCTCTCTAAGCCTGTTTCCCTAATTGCACAGTGATAAAAATAATACCTGTGTGGGTACAAGTGACGTCGCTTCAGTTGTGTCCCACTCTTTGTGACCACATGGACTACAGCCCACCAGGCTCTTTTGTCCATGGGATTCTCCAGGCAAGAATAATGGGGTGGGTGGCCATTCCCTTCTGCAGGGGATTTTCCCAGCCCAGGGATCAAACCCTCATCTCCTGCTGCTCCTGCATTGCAGGCGGATTATTTACTGCTGAGCCACCAGGCAAGACCCCCAAATAATCCCTACCTCCCAGGTTTATTCTTGAGGATTAAATGAGATAATAAATGGAAAGTTCCTAGAACCCTGCCTGAGGGTATAGGAGGTGCTTAGAAAATATGGCTCCTGTCAGCCGGCTCACCTTCTAAAAGGGCTCAGTTCTGAGATAATCCACAAGATGTCCCCCTCTCAAAAGAAAGTTCTCTAGCAGGGCTATGTGTTATAAATATGTATATCTGAAGATCTGAGTTCTTGAAAAATGACTTTCACGTCCATGCCTGCCTGTGCAAAAACATATATTGAACCATGTGCCCAGGAAGAAATCATAGTTGGCTTTGCAACCAATGCACATATGGCTCTCGAGGCAGTTCTAAGGCAGGCCGGTTGCTTTCCAGGCTGTGTGTGGGCTGCCACTGCATCCCTACAGTACAGCCCAAGCAGGATGTAGTGGAAGGACTTTGAGGATCTGTAATTAATGTTCCTTTCTCAAGTCCTGAGAGAAATATATGAATCTTGAGGGGTGTGCATGTATGTGGACGTGTGTGTGTTTGCTTGTGGAGGCACATTTGCGTGCCCATGTACATACTGGGGGCAGACAGAGGTTGGGGGACAGAGGTTGCCCCCACCTCTCTGAAAATTTTGCACTAGACATGGAAGCATCCTTTCACTTCCTGCTATTCTGAGGAGTTTATTTTTGGTGGGTCCTTGTGGTACAGGACACAAGTTCAGAAAGATACTCTGCTGTTTGTGTGGAACAGATAATACCAGGCCTAAAATAATGACATGCATTCAGGATGATGGAACAATAAGAAATCTAAGTGTAGAAGCTGCTTCTGCAGCAGGAGCAATATAGTTGTAGAGTCATTTATTTATTTAACCACTTGAAAAAACACTTCCTCTTGGTCAACACAGGAGGAAGACAGCAGCTGTTTTTGATTCTTTCTTGCCTTCCATTCCACTCATTTGCATACTGAGTAAAGGGCCTACAACCTGGCGACCACTTTGTCCTTTAGTCTTTTGTACATGAGCTTGCGTCTCCTAAGGATAATTTCCTTTGTTGTTTCTCAATGAAGGGTGACAGTGTCTTGGCTGCTAAAGCTGCATCACACTGCTTTTTTTCTGAGAAGAGAAAATGGCCTTTCTATTTTTCTTGCAAACTTCCCAATATTCTGGATATTTTAGGCAAAGTTCATCATGGCCCTGTTTGGGGTAGAGCAGGTCTGGGTTGGGACTGCTGAAAGATCTTTTGGTCTCTGAGAAACTAAGATACTGAGATTCACAAGAAAAGTCTTTTGCACCCTTCAAGAAATCCTCTCTTCCCAGGTGCTCAGAGTCCTTATGCTGCCTCCACTGTTCCCGCGTTGTTTCACCTAGACTGACCCTTTCTGGACAACACTCTAAGAGCCAGATTTTTTTTTTTTTTCCAGGTCTACGTCCTTTGCCTGAATCTCTGATCCACAGTGTCTTTTCCTCTGTTTCCCAAGATTGTCCTTGGCTTCATGCTTTTCAAACTGGATTTAGCAAAGCCTGGGTGTACATGACAGTGTGGCAGGGGGTATATATAGCCTCCTCTGGACTGTCACTTTTTCTTGGTGGCAATTCATTTGAATATATTCCGGAATAGAATGCAAAATTCTCTCAAATCTTTAAGATAAAATAATTAAGTAATGCCCATTGAGTACTTACTGTATACAAGGCTCTAAGTGCTTGGTATGTATTAATGAGGCTCATCCTCGCAGCAACTTGAAGAAGTAGGTTACTATATTTAACCCAATTATGCTCTGTGCTGTGCTTAGTCGCTCAGTCATTTTCAACTCTTTGCCACCCTATGGACTGTAACCCACCAGGCTCCTCTGTCCATGGGGATTCTCCAGGCAAGAATACTGGAGTGAGTTGCTATGCCCTGCTCCAGGGCATTGTCCCAACCCAGGAATCGAACCCAGCTGTCCTTTATTGCAGGTGGATTCTTTACTATCTGAGCCACCAGGGAACCCAATTACATGAATGAGAAAACTAAGGCTTGGGGTGATTAAATGACTTGTTCAAGATCAAAGATCTGGGTAAGTGGTAGTCTGGCTGAAAATCCATGCTCTTAGCTACAATCTTGTATTTGCTGACACGGACAGATTGGACTATACCCTCCAGACCTAAGGAGATTTCTCTGTCCTTAGTGTAAAGTGCAGCTGTTCTGTTAAATGGATGTATATAGCTTGGCCTGAATCTTTGAATGAGGTAACCTTCACTTAAAGGAATAATTCTGATATTGGGTTGGGGGAGCATGTTGCAGGTCAGTGGAGGAGATAGCTTGAGATAATGTAACCAAGTCCAAAGTATCCAAGAGACAAGGTGTAGAGGCAAGGAATATGACTTTATTTGGAAAGCTGGCAGACCGAGAATATTGTCTCAAAATAACCATCTAATGGGGATCTGGATGTCAGGTTCTTTTATAGAGCAGAGACGGGGGGAAGTGAGGAAACAAAGTAAAAAGGCCATTAATCTTGCAAATATCTTTTAGAATGGCAAGCCTCAGGCAGGGGAGGTTTAACTTCTTCCTTCCTGCCATCCACAAGTGGACAGGGTCCTGAACAAAGGCACTTTAGTTAACAGAGGAGAGGGGTGCAAGGTTCCCTGAGGCAGCCCATTTATGTATGATTATAATAACAAAAGCAATGAAAAGCAAGTCCAAGAAACATTTCTGTCCTGAAGTCAGAATTGGTTTTTCCCTGCAATGGTAGTTACCACTCTATGTTGTTAAATCAAAGACCAGAAGTTAGTCATCTTCTGTCTACTCATAAGATCAGGGATATAAATGGGTTTGGCAGATAGGAGCTTTAGTCCATATCACTAAGGGTAATCCATATGTTGAAGCCGTAACCCTGCAATGTGGGCTTCCCTGGTGGCTAGGCTGCTAAAGAATTCACCTGCAATGCAGGAGACCTGGGTTCGATCTCTGGGTTGGGACGATCCCCTGGAGAAGGGAATGGTTACCCACTCCAGCGTTCTGGTCTGGAGAATTCCATGGACTTTATAGTCCATGGGGTCGCAAAGAGTCAACGAATGAGCGACTTTCACTTTCACTTTTCAATCGCGCAATGTGGCTGTATTCGGAGATACAGTTTAGGAGAAACTAATTAAGGGTAAGTGAAGTCCTAAGGCTGGGACCCTGATTGGTTGGGACTAGTATTCTTACAAGAGACATCTTGAGTGCTATTATGCTTGTGTGTGTGTGTGTATTTTCTTTCTCTCCTCCTTCCTCCCTTCTCTTTCCACCTTTCCTCTCCCTTGCTTTCCACGCATGCGCACAAAGAAGAGGTCATGCGAACACATAGCAAGATGGAGGTTGGTCTACAAGCCAAGAGAAGAGGCCTCAGAATGAAGCCAACCTTTCCAGCGCCTTGATTTTGAACTTCTTAGTCTCCAGAACTTTGAGAAATGTATTTCTGTTGTTTAAAACACGCAGTCTGTGATATTTTGCTAGAGCAGACCTAGCAAGTCTTCCCTGGTGGCTCAGTGATAAAGAATCTGCCTGCAATGCAGGAAACACAGGTTTGATCCCTGAGCCAGGAAGAGCCCCTGGAAACAGCAGTGGCAACCCATTCCAGTATTCTTGCCTGGAGAATTCCACAGACAGAGGAGCCTGGCGGACTACAGTCCATGGGGTTGCAGAGTGGGACATGGCTGAGCGACTAAACAACAACAGAGTAAGTTAATACAGGCAAGATCTGTCGTTTTCCTCTATTTTATAGATTAAATGTAATCTTAGAGCTCCCAACATGTTTTTATGGGCAGGAAATTCAATCTCAGTTATTTAGGGGGTTTCCTATGTTCCTACATGAGATAATTGGTGAGTCCTGGGCTTTTGTTAGGCCAGAAAATCAGGTGAGGGCCAGGTCCTTAGTGCTAAGTGGTTCCAGCTTTGCTTGCTCCTTGGGATCCCAGAGGTTGCCATTAGCAGGCTCCTGTTGATTGGTTTTGGGCACTGCTTCTCTGAGTGGACCCAAAGATGCTGCTCACAAGGTCTTTGCTTTTGACTGCTGACCTGTGTGGTTCACTGTGTTTGCATGCAGAGCACTGTCTTTGTCACTCAGTTCTCTGACCTCTTTCAGTCTCAGTGGGAAGGAATGCAACTCTGTCTTGGGCTCAGTGGCTTCTCCTTCCCAGCTCAGAGCTCTTCTCTGTATGGAATGATACAGCAGAATTGCCTTCATTCATCCTTTAGACCAGGAGTCGAAGAACTTTTTGTGTAAAGGTTCAGATATGTTGGTTTGTGGGTTATATGGTCTCCCATATAACCCAGCTGAGGTTGCAAACACCTCAGCTAGAGAGCAGTCACATGCAATTTGTAAATGAGTGGGTGTGCTCTTCCAATGAAACTTCAGTTATGAGCAACAAATTTGAATTTAATGTAATTTTCATGTCACGAAATATTCTTTTTTATTTTCTTCCCCCCAACCATTGTTTAAAAAAGAATTAAAAAACATTCTTAGTTCACAGGCTATACGAAAACAGTCAGTGGGCCTGGTTTTGAGTTGAGATGTAGATTTCTGATCTGTTTTAGACTTTTGCAACTCGAAGTGTGGGTGCATGAACCAGCAGTGTTAGCATCATCTGTGAACTTGTTAGAAATGCGGAACTTCAGGCCTCACTACAGACCCACCCAATAGGAATCAGAGTTTTAATAAGATCTCTGGTGAGGCACATTAAAGTTTTGTGAGAAGCAGTTTAGAAACACAGAGCTGGCTTCTCATTTCTGGACACTGGGGAGGGAAGAGCAGATGCTAACATCAGTTATCAGTTTTCTTTCCTCACTTCCATTCATTGCTATCTCAACATTGACCTTCCTACCCGATTTCTGCTGTCGCCCTTTCCTGAGTGGGGCAGCACTTAATAATGTGAGTTACAGCCAGCATTCCATTAGCCATACTAATCCACAATCATTAGCACTTGACCTTAGAATGAGTCATTTGATGTTTTTACTTTCTATATTCTGGCTTACTTCTTTCAATGTTAACATTCCCACTTTCTGAGTTGAGCAGCAGCTGAGTATTAGGGAAGAGATGCCTTGGGGGCATTCTTGGAAATAATGTCAGAATAGCCTGGAATTAAAATTTTGTTGTGGCTAATCCCCACAGTATTAGCAAATTCAGTAATACAATGCATGGACCACTAACATTTGCTGGAGCAAATATCACAAAACTGGCAGAATTTTTTTCAACTGCACATAGTTTTTAGGTACTGTATTAGTTTTTGTTTGGTAGGCTTTTTAAAAAATTGTGGGTTTTTTTCCCTAGACTAATATTAAAATATGTGCATATCATGAGCTCACATCTGTGGGCATAGGGAGCTCAGAGGTGTGGGGGAAAGTCTCCCTGACACTAAAATTTTCTTGTAGATAATCCCTGCAATGATGTGGAACAGCCTCATGAGGTGACAGTGTATCGATAATTAAGATGTGTTTTGCCTGCCTTGGGCCCTTTACCATCACACTCTTTCTCAGTCTTCCTTGGTGAGTTGTATACCAACAGTCTCATCACTAATTATCAGTGGTTCCTGCCTGAGATTCCCAGAACCCCAGTTTTGTGGAAGCGGGAGACAGACTCCTGCTTTTCTCTTCTTTCTAAATCTTGCAGTCGTTAAAGTTTGATTTCCGTTAATGCATGAATGTCACCACCCCAATGAAAATGCAGCTCTTCTGTGTGTGTTTTGATTAACTTGTCAGAGGCCAGGCAAGGAGAGGTAGGAACAGCAGTCCTGCTCCTGCGCTCTGTTATTTCTGCTTACATTACTTGTCACATCTGTCAGTTTCAGGAACATTCATATATATGGAGCCCTTATTTTTAGTACTTTAATTATCTTGGATGCTCAAGGACACAATTAATGTATCATGTTGGTCACATTGATGCGTTACAAAGACAGTAGGTGGCCTTGCAAGAAATGTGGGCTTAGGGAGTGGGTTTCCAAAGTGCTTGTGCATGTGGCAGAGTAACTAGGTAAATTCCCTTGGGTCTTGGCCTCTGGAGGGTCAGCCTCTGAAATAAATCCCGTATATTTACTTTGGTCTTCAAAATGCTAATAAGACTTTTTCGTCATATCCTGCTCCTCAATCTTTTTAGTCTACACACCACCCAACTTGACTCTCCATCTTCCCTAACAGTGATTCATGTGCTAATCTCATCTTCCTGATGGATTGGAAAACAATAATAAGTAACTTTTATGGAGTGTTTACTCTGGCTTCCCCAATAGCTCAGTTGGTAAAGAATCTGCCTGCAGTGCAGGAGACCCCAGTTTGATTGCTGCGTCAGGAAGATCCCCTGCAGAAGGGATAGGCTACCCACTCCAGTATTCTTGGGCTTCGCTTGTGGCTCAGCTGATAAATAATCCGCCTGCAATGCTGGAGACCTGGGTTTGGAAGATCTGGAGAAGGGAGAGGCTACCCACTCCAGTATTCTGGCCTAGAGAATTCCATGGATTGTATAGTCCATGGGGTCACAAAGAGTTGGACACGACTGAGCAATTTCACTTCACTTTACTCTGTGCCTGCTGCTGCTGCTGCTGCTAAGTTGCTTCAGTCATGTCCGACTCTGTGCGACCCTAGAGACGGCAGCCCACCAGGCTCCCCTGTCCCTGGGATTCTCCAGGCAAGAATACTGGAGTGGGTTGCCATTTCCTTCTCCAATGAATGAAAGTGAAAAGTGAAAGTGAAGTCGCTCAGTCATGTCTGACTCCTAGCGACCCCATGGACTGCAGCCCACCAGGCTCCTCTGTCCAGGGGATTTGCCAGGCAAGAGTACAGGAGTGGGGTGCCATTGCCTTCCCCGTACTCTGTGCCTGGTACCTTGCAGATGCTATCATATTTAGTCCTCTCACAGCAACCCTTCAAGGTATGTACTATTTTTATCCCCAATTTCTAGATGAGGAATCTAAAGAATAGTAACTTGCTCAAGGCCACATGACTAGTATGTTCTGGAGCTAGGATTTTGGCTGTGATTCTAGGGCACAGGCTCTCAATTACTGTGTTATACCACACTCAACTCAAATAATAATAGCTAACAATTACTGAGTGCTTGCTTACCTTTTGACCAAACATGTGCTAAGTTTTTCATATGTATTAACTCACTAATCCTCTTAAAATTCTGTAAACTAGATTTTATTATTATCCCCAATTTTCAGGGAAAGAAACTGGGGCATAGAGATGTTGAATAACTTAACAATTCACACCATTAAATGATTATAGACAGAAGCAGTCTTTGGTCACAGAGTGATCTGACTGCATTCTTAATCACTCTCTTATATTACCTTCTGGGCTTCCCTGGTGGTTCAGATGGTAAAGAATCTGCCTGCAATGCAGGAGACCCAGGTTCAATCTCCGGGTCAGGAAGATCCCCTGGAGAAGGGAATGGCAACCCACTCCAGTATTTTTGCCTGGAGAATTCCAGGGACAGAGGAGTCTAGCAGGCTATAGTCCATGGCATTGCAGAGTCATACACACCTGAGTGACTAACACCCACACTACCTTCTAGTATACTATACTGGGCCAAGGCAGGGGATGTCAAAGAGTGAGGTATGTCCATCTGGGGAGAGAATGGAGAGAGAATGGGGAGGTAGTGGGAGCCACTATGCACTTTCTGCTAACTGTTACATGCGGGAATGTAAGCACGGTGTCCTCAGAGCTGCCAGTTTTTAAAAGAGAAGCCCAAAATCTGGAACTTTACATGAAATTTCTGTATTTTAAATATTGGCAACAAGTTCCAATTTTTAAAAAGCAGCATTCTAGATTACAGGAAAATCTGTTGATAAGAAACCTTAAATTATAGATAAGGATATTTAATTCACAGACTTAGAAAATATTTGAGTGCTTCTTATAAACACTCTTGTGGCTCAGCTGTAAAGAATCCGCCTGCCAATAAAGGAGACTCAGGTCAAGTTCAATCCCTGGGTCAGGAAGATCACCTGGAAAAGGAAATGGCAACCCACTCCAGTATCCTTGCCTGGAGAGTTCCATGGTCAGAAGAGCCTGGCGGGCTACAGTCCACTGGGTCACAAAAGAGTTGGACACCACTTAGTGACTAAACAACGACAACATATGAACACTGCTAATTCTAGATACTATTGTTCAGTGTAAGGACTTCCTATTTTCTCTGTTAATTCTCAGTGTTGATTAAAAAATTGACTCCCTCCCTGATTTCACTGGTAGCAAATCAGTTTAAATGATGGTTTATTTATATTTTAGAGTTTAATTCCTTACCAATGCTGTAAGATTGTTGGAAGAAAAATGTAGGCACACAGAGTTTAATACACCAAGGACGAATGTTAAATTCTCTTATCTTTTCCCCAAATGTGGATAGTTGTATGTAGAAATAAATATACATTTATGTAAACTTTGATTGCAGTGAACAAAACACACATATTATGCCACACACACGGGGATGCGCCTGTACAACACATCTGTCAGCCACATCTGATCAGTGGGCTGCCAGATCCCAACCTCTGAGTTAGGGAATGCATCCTTTTTTCCCCTGTCTGCAGTTCCTAGCCTATTACTGGGTTTATAGTAGGCACTAACTAAAGACATATTGCTCTTGTGTGTTCTTGTGCTTGTCTCAAACCTGATGACCTCTCTCAGGCCATGTCTGTCAATCTCCACTAAGAGAATTTCCTTGCTGTTTTTCTGAGCTGGCACCCAGTTTTTCTTATTCGTAGGGCATTTACAAATGAATTGGAAGGGGCTCTGATCTATCCTCTGCAGAAGCTGTTTCCATAAAATATTTCTCAAAACAAAAAAAACAGCAAGTGAAGGTGGCCTGGAGGTTTCCAATCCTGGCTGGATATTAGTCACCTAGAGATCTTTTAATAATGCTGATTCTAGAGTTCCAGACTCAAATTCTGATTTAAATGGTCTGTAGTGGGACCCTGGGCATCAGTAGTTTTTAGTAAAAGCTCCCCTGTTATTCTAATCTGCAGCCAGTGTTGAAAACTGATCCAACTGATGAATATGTTTGTCAAAAGGTCCCAAATGTCCACTCTGGGACTTGATAGACTGCTTTCTCCTTCACTAAAATAGGAGAGTTTTGTAAGGTAAAGAGTCAGATGAGGGTCATCATATCTTTATGTATTTTTTTTTTTTTTTGTAAGCCAGACTACTGTTCTGTCTAGTTCTTCTGTAGTGGCTGTGTGAAAAGGCAAGAACATGGGCTAAAAGGTATGTATTTGATATTGAAGAGGGTGTGGCAGGTAGTAGTAGCTTCTGACATGGCTCCCAAGGATATTCTCCTCTTTTATGGAGGCTAGACCTGGTGACTTCTTTCTAACAAATATTATACAGCAGAAGCAATAGGATTTCCCTTCTATGATTAAGTTACAGAAGGTTGTAACCTCCATCTTGCTGGCTCTTTCTCTTTGGCTCTATTGCTTGCTCTGATGTAACAAGTTGCTAATCTAGGGGAAGTCCATATGACAAAAAAAATGAGATGAGTTCCCAATGAGGAACTGAGGCCTTCGGTACAAAAGCCTATGTACTGATTGCAGCCCTAACCAACACCTTGGCTGCAGCCTTTTAAGAGACCTTGAGTCAAAGGAACGGCCTACTTTGAGCCAAAGGAACTGCCTAAGCCATGCTTAGGTTTCTGACCCATGGTGAAATTATAAATGTCTGCTGTTTTAAGCTACTAAGTTTTGGAATTATTTGTTATACAGCAATAGAGAACTTACAGAGGGGATGATGAGGGATTCTGTTTACAGTAGGAGATTAAGAAGTGATTCCCCAACTTCAGCATACATTGAATTTCCTTGGGTAACAATAAAATGCAGATTCCTAGGCTATACCCTTAGAAGCTTTCAATTCATTTGATCTGAGGTGAGTCTTAGGAATATGCATCTATATCATACACCCTAGATGTTTCTGATGCAGGTGTTCTTTGGAATTACATTTCCAGAATTACCAGCCAGGAAGTGGAGTAAGCCTTTGGAGAGGCAGAGAAAATGTTGGAGGACCAGTGATTGCTAAGGGGATATTGGACCAGTGGAGCAGGATTTCTGGAAGGCTTTTGGATCAATTGGGGCTTGTCTGGTGGCTGAGATGGTCAAGAATCTGCCTGCAATTCAGAAGATGTGGGTTCGATCCCTGGGTTGGGAGGATCCCCTGGAGAAGGGAATGGCAACCCACTCCAGTATTCTTTCCTGGAGAATCCCCATGGACAGAGGAAGCTGGTGGGTTGCAGTCCATGATGTCACAAAGAGTCAGACACAACTGAGTGACTAACCCTTTTTTTAAATTAATTAGGTGACATGTTGAAAGGAGTATTGAACTTTGAACTAAAAGAAGTCTTGTTGAAATTCTGCCATTTGCAGCGATGTGGATGGACCTAGAGAATATTATGTTTGGTGAAATACATCAGACAGAGAAAGACAGATGCTATGTGATATCACTAATATGTGGAATCTAAAAAAAAACCAATACTAGCAAATGTGTCTGCAAAACAAAAGCACTCACTCACAGACAAGGAAAACAAACTAATGGTTACTAAAGAGGAGTAGGGAGAGCGGAAGGACAAACTAGAGGTAGGGCATGAAAGAGATACAAATCAATATGTATAAAATATATAAGCAACAAGGATATATTATATAGCATGGAGAATTATAGCCATTATCTGGTAGTAATTTATAATCTGCAAGAATACTTACACTTGAAACTAATATAAAGTTGTAAATCAGTTATACTTCAAAAATAATAATAAGATAAAAGAAGACTTGGAAGTCAGAAGATTAGCCCAATGATGGTATACTAGATGAGTTGAAGGGAGAGACACTAGAATCAGGGCCCAGGGTAGCATGAGGTGATAAAAGCCTGGACACAGGATGCTGGAATTGGGGACAGGGAGGAAAGGCATGAAGCATATTTTAAAGGAAGTTTTGAAGGACTTGATCACCGACAATAGAGATAGGATCTGAGAAAGAGAGAGATTTCAAGCCTGAGCAATTGGAAAAAATGTGCCATTGGCAGAGCTGAGAAGTTGAGAGAAGGGCTCAGATTTAGGGGCTATATCTCTCCTAGAACAATTTAGGGCTTGGTTACTTTCAGTGAATCACATTTGACCTGGGAAGTTGAGTTGATTAGCAAAGGGTGCAGTTGGAGGCTGGGAATGATCCTACATAAGTTGAGATAGAGGTGCTCCCTGCCCACTGATGGATAAATGGCATCACCTTTTGGTGGTGCAGGGCTTCTGTGGTGGCTGAGCTCATAAAGAATCTACCTGCAATGCAAGACACCCAGATTTGATCTCTGAGTTGGGAAGATCCCCTGGAGAAGCAAATGACAACCCACTTTAGTATCCTTGCCTGGAGACTTCCATGGACAGAGGACCTTGGTGGGCTATAGTCCATGGGATCAAAAAGAGTCAGACATGACTGAGACACTAATTGTGCATGTACGCACATGCACACACACACACACACGATTGGTGATGGGACAATGGCCTAGATGTAGCCTTGCTCTCCTTTGCTTTGAGCCTAGCCTTAAGCTTAGGTAGTATTCTGAACTGTAGGGACTTGGTACTCACCTATCTGTCAGTCAGATGAGAGTTGCCCCACGTTGGTGCCACCTGAATGGAATACACTGACAAAGTCCAGCTCTTCAGAGAGGGAAGCATGATATTGGGCCTCCTTCAGGTGAGAACCTCTCTGTGGAGGTGAGGCTAGAGATCCTGTGAAATGAGTCACTTTTTTAAAAAAATTCTTCTACTGTATTTATTTCCTACTTGGCTCTATCCTTACAAAGCTGGTCTAGTGTATGCTAGGGAGCTGAGAGAGGAGAGTCCATACCAGTATTTCTGACAGGTGTGTTATGGATAGAAAGAATCTGTTTCAGGTTACACTATAAGAGATGAAGGCCTGAGCCTCTGTCAGACATTTCAGTGGCTGAGGCCTGAGTAGTGGCTTTGTACAAGTTGCCAGCCCCTGTCTGCTGTGGCAGCCTCAAGGGAACTGCTGCCTCAGAAGCTGTGGCCCTTTCATCACATTAATTCTGATTAATAATAATAAGTCCTCACACTGCTTCATGGGGGCCAAAGATATGGCTATCCCAGAGATGAAGACTAGCACTGAATGAAATATTCTGGGCCCCAACCTGACGTGAATTGATTGTCATCCTCAAAAGACTGTCAGAACTAATCCCATTGTGCCTTACTTCCCAAGGCTCTCTGGCCACTGCTCACCCTCATACTGCCCTGTTCATTTTCTAGTCAGGCACAAGTCACTTCCTTCCATCTCCTCCTGTGCCCTTACTGTGAAAGTGAAAGTGTTAGTCGCTCAGTTGTGTCTGACTCTTTGTGACCCCATGGAATTTAGCCCACCAGGCTCCTCTGTCCATGGAATTCTCCAGACAAGAATACTGGAGTAGGTTGCCTTTACTGTGCCTTCTAGAAATGCCTCTCTGTGAAGGCCAAAGTACTTATATCTTTAACTTCTTATTAGGGCATGTCCTCTACCTCCTGCCATAAACTGGAACCTTAGCTGCCTCAAAACTGTGTGTCCCAGGAGGTGAGGTTGGGGCTTTCATGGCTCCCCCACATCCCTTTAGGATTATTGTTCTCTCTTCCTCCCGCCAAAGTGCATTCCCCAACTCTCTTCATTGTTGTTGCCTACCAACCTTCTGATTACACCCCCTAATTTATGGCAGACCTGGATTGTGACTTATTCTCTTCCTCTCCTTCTTCTCATCATTGAGGACTTCCAGATTGTTGTGTCAAATATGTCAGAGCATTACATGCCTCAGGGAGCTTTTGTTATAGAAAAGTCTAAGTTGTTGGAAATTTCCAGATGAATTGTCCAAGAGTGAAGGACTTTGAGAGTGGGAGGAGAAGAGAGTGGACCAGCTGTGTTGTGTACTGGACACAGGACGGGGAGGGAGGCAGTGACCCAGTGTGTCTGGGATCTGTGCCTTGATTCTTCTACCTCCCAGCAGCCCAAGGGATGTGGTAGACAGTCACTTTGGTGGGGCTGGGGTTACCTCTAGGCTTTGTTGTTCTTTCCACCCATCTAGGCTGCATGATCTGGCTTGCAGGATCTTAGTTCCCTGACCATAGACTGAACCCACACACCGTACATTGTAAACACAGAGTCTTAACCACTGGACCGCCAGGAAAATCCCTGGCCATTGTTCTTGGTGATCTCAGTATTCACATGGACGATCCATCCCTCATCACGGCCTTTCACTTCCTTGATCCCTTCACTTCAATTATCTTTTCCTCTATCCACCTTTGACCCACCCACCTGCTTTGTCATACATCTTTTTCACTACCAGAAACTGCATTATTTTATAAATCTTGACCTCCACTGCTGCAGTTCTTCAACCTTATCAGGTTAGACATCTAATCCATTGATTCCCACTACATTTTCTCTGTCAGCCCCTCATTGTTTATATTTACCTCCTTCCCCAGCTTAGAGTCCATTTGTAGTATCGTTATTATTGCATTCCTTTCCCCTTTCTTTTAGTTTAACTAAGCTGTCATATCCTGCTGCTGTTGCTGCTAAGTCACTTCAGTCGTGTCCGACTCTGTGCAACCCCATAGATGGCAGCCCACCAGGCTCCCCCGTCCCTGGGATTCTCTAGGCAAGAACACTGGAGTGGGTTGCCATTTCCTTCTCCAATGCATGAAAGTGAAAAGTGAAAGTGAAGCTGCTCAGTCGTGCCGACTCCTAGTGACCCCATGGACTGCAGCCTACCAGGTTCCTCCGTCCATGGGATTTTCCAGGCAAGAGTACTGGAGTGGGGTGCCATTGCCTTCTCCAATGCCTTCTAGATTGTCTCTAATCTTGCTTCCAATGAGGACGTGGCTTCTTCCTCTCTTTCCTGCATTATTGATATCTCCCTCTCTTCTGGTCTTTTGCACAATCAACCATATTATACAACCTGTAGTCAAAATAAAAACTAAACAATAACCTTTCCCTTCACATCCTCCTCTAGCTACCATCCCATTTCCCCATTTCTCTTCACAGCCTAGTTTCTTGAAAGATTTGTCTGTCCAAGCTCTTCTTACTCACATCTTTGTTGTTGTCCAGTTGCCTAGTCATGTCCAACTATTTTCAACTCCATGGACTGCAGCATGCCAGGGCTCCCTGTCCCTAACCATCTCTTGAAGTTTGCCCAAGTTCATGTCCATTGCATTGGTGATGCCGTTCAGCCATCTCATCCTCTGACACCCTCTTCTGCTTCTGCCCTCGACCTTTCCTAGCATCAGGGACTTTTTCAATGAGTCGTCTGTTTGCATCAGATGACCAAAATGCTGGAGCTTCAGCTCCAGCATCAGTCCTTCCAGTGAGTATTCAGGGTTGATCTCCCTTAAGATTGACTGGTTTGATATCCTTGTTGTCCAGGGGACTTTCAGTAGTCTTCTCCAGCACCAGAGTTCGAAGGCATCGATTCTTTGGCGTTGTGCCTTCTTTACAGTCCAGCTCTCACAACCACATGTGACCATTGGGAAGACCATAGCCTTGATTATATGGATGTTTATCGGCAGAGTAATGTCTCTGCTTTTCAACACACTGTCTAAGTTTGTCATTGCTTTCCTGCCAAGAAGCAATCGTCTTCTGATTTCATGGCTGCAGTCACCATCCACAGTGATTTTGGACCCCAGGAAGAGGAAATTTGTCACTACTTACACCTTTTCCCCTTCTATTTGCCATGCAGTAATGGGGCTGGATGCCATGATTTTATTTATTTTAATGTTTAGTCTGGAGCCAGCTCTTTCACTCTCCTCCTTAACCTTCATCAAGAGCTTATTCAATTCCTCTTTGCTTTCTGCCATAGAGTGGTATTATCTGCATATGTGAGGTTGTTGATGTTTCTTCTGCCTGTCTTGAATCTGGTTTGTAACTCATCCAGCCCAGCATGTCTCTTGATGTGCTTATCCTATGGGTTAAACAAACAGGGTGACAGCAGACAGCCCTGTCCTACTCCTTTCTCAATCTTGAACCAATCAGTTGTTACATACAGGATTCTGACTGTTGCTTCTGGACCTGCATACAGGTTTCTCAGGAGACAGGTAGGATGGTCTTGTATTCCCATCTCTCTAAGAGCTTTCCACAGTTTGTCATGATCTACACAGTCAAAGGCTTTAGCATAGTTGATGAAACAGAGAGAGATTTTTTTTCTGAAATTCCCTTTCTTTTTCTATAATCTGATGAATGTTGGCAATATGATCTCTGGTTCCTCCTCCTTTTCTAAATCCAGCTTGGACATCTGGAAGTTCTTGGTTTGCATAATGCTGAAGCCTAGAATGCAAAATTTTAAGCATGACCTTACTAGCATGGGAGATAAGTGTGATTTTCAGATGGTTAGCACATTCTTTAGTACTGTCCTTCTTGGGAATTGGGATGAGGATTGACCTTTTCCAGTCCTGTGGCCACTGCTGGGTCTTCCAGATTTGCTGACATAATGAATGCAAAACCTTGATAGCATCCTCCTTTAGAGGTTTGAATAATTCTGCTGGAATTTAATCACATCCACTAGCTTTATTAACAGCAATGCTTCTTAAGGCCCACTTGACTTTGCACTCCAGAATGTCTGGCTCTGGGTGACTAACCACACCATCGTACTAATCTGGTTCATTAAGATCTTTTTTATACAGTTCTTCTATGCATTGTTTCCATCTCTTCTTGATCACTTCAGCATCTACTAGGTCTGTACCATTTTTATCCTTTATTGTGCCCATCTTTGGGCAAATGCTCCCTTGATGTTTCCAATTTTCCTGAAGCGATCTCTAGTCTTTCCCCTTTTGTTGTCTTCTTCTATTGTTAAACACTGTTCATTGAAGAAGGCCTTCTTTTCTCTTCTAGCTATTCTTTGAAACTCTGTGTTTAATTGGATGTACCTTTCCCTTTCTCCCTTGCTTTTTTCTTCTCTTCATTCTTCCCCTATTCATGATGCCACCTCAGATAACTACTTTGCCTTCTTGCTTTTCTTTTTTTTGGGTGGTTTTGTTCACCGCCTACTGTACAATATTATGGACGTCTGTCCATAGTTCTTCAGGCACACTGTTATCTAGATCTTGTCCCTTAAATCTATTCATTACCTTTACTGCGAATTCATACAGGATTTGTATTAATTCATAGCTGTCTGGCCTACTGTTTTTCCTGGTTTTCTTTAGTTTAAGCCTGAATTTTGCTATAAGAAGCTGATGATCTGAGCCACAGTCAGCTCCAGGTCTTGTTTTTGCTGACTGTATACAGCTTCTCACTCCATCTTCGGCTACAAAGAATGTAATTGATTTGATTTCGGTATTGAGCATTTGGTGATGTTCATGTGTAAAGCCATCTCCTGTGTTGTTGAAAAAGAGTATTTTCTATGACTAGTGCATTCCCTTGGCAGAATTCAGTTAGCCTTTGCCCCTCACATCTTATTCCCCCTCAAACCTTCTCCAACCTGGCCTCAGTCTCCAACTGACTATATTTTGCTTCCATGTAGGTTTGAGAATCAAGCCTATGGGCAGCTCAGAGTGTAGCTTCAGAGTCTATTATAGTGCAAACACATGAGGAAACTAAGGGTCAGGTTAAATGACTTGCCTAAGATCATACAGTAGCTACACTGGGAATGAATCCAGGTGCACCAAATTCTAGGAGCCTATGCAGCAGCATTCTTGTAATTAACCATGCCTCATCTTGCTCTGCAAATCTAGTTTAGGCTTATCACATTAAATTGTAATTATTTGTTGATCTGTCTCTTTCTCCATTAGATTATGATTTCAATGAAAATAACAAAGCTTAGAACACATAGAAGGTGTTCAAGAAATGCTTATTGAGTGAAAGAAGGAATGCTGTTGTATGAGCTGTGTTCTTTTTGTTTTGGTGGGGGTCCCGAGCAGTGATGCCTTACTGCTGGTCACTACTTTCTCTTTAATATAATCATAGAATCATGAAATTTTAGAGCTGTAAGGGACCTTAGAGATCAGGAAATTAAGACCCATAGAGGTTAAGTAACATATCCAAGGTCACTTGGCTAGTTAGTTGCAGTCTGGTACTCTTCAATAGGTGTTAATGCTCTCTCCCTCCTTCTACATTCTCTTTTTTAACCTAAATAATTCCAGTATTAGCCAGCTTGTAGATGGCAGAATGTCAGTAGAAGGACACATTGTGAATGTGATGGGCAGCCGATGCAGTGCTTTTTAGTGTTAATGAACACTTTCCTCCTTGGTTTGAGCAGGTGCCTGCTAGCTACTTTGGTTCCAGTTCAAAATACACTTTTCATGAGCTCCTGTCTACATTATGTTCCTCTTAGTGCTTTGGTTATTTTAATGAGTTTTTCTTATCTCCTATTTATAAAACCAGACCTATTTTCTGATGTTTTGTTGTTATTGTTTTTTAATAACTCACATTCCCAAGTCTTGTTCCGTTTCCATTGCTCTTTTTCTTTTATACTTTTAATGTTTGTGTGCTTGGAGTTGTGCAGTGCATTTTAAAATGCAATCTTGTTGCTTGCTAATGTAGTGCTAGAGCAATCAGTTTTTCTATAGGGAAGAATAAGCTAACTGGAAACCTTAACTAACCAGACCCTACAGTGTGAAGTTGTGGAAGTAGCAAGTAGCATAGTCTCTAAAATCAGGCCGAGTTGCTTTTAAATCCTGGCTTTACTGTCTATCCATCTATCTGCCTATCTATCCTGTTGATTGATCTCCCCTTACTCTTTTTTCTAACTGACATAGTTTTTATGTTATTAACATAGCATTATATTAGTTTCAGATGTACAAGGTAATGATTTAATATTTGTATATATTGCAAAATAATCATCATAGTAAGTACAATTAACATTTTACTACTGAATTGTGTGACCTTGGACAGATCACTTGACCTCTGAGTGTTTCCATATCTTTAAAAGATAGCTATAATAGTATGCCTGTCTCATAGAGAAGATGTAAAGATTAAATGAAATAATATGTATACCTAGGTTTAAAAATCCTCATTATGTCACATACTGACTATATAATAATCTCAGTAAAGTTATTTAACTTCTCTGAGCTTCAGTTTTCTTCTCTGTAAAATGGGCATTGCTACCAGTTGGCATTTGCTGCATAATATACCACCTTAAAAGGTAGATTTTGTTTTGTTTTGTTTTTTTGGCTTAACACAACAGAAATTTATTTTCTCTGAGTTCTGGAGGCAAGAAGCATGAAATTAGTTTCACTGTGCCACAATCAAGGTGTCTGCAGGGTTATGCTCCTTCCAAGAGGCTCTACCAGATAGTCTCTTGTTGCTTTTTCCAGCTTCTGGTGGTGACTGGCATTCCCTGGCTTGTGGTCACATCACTCCAATTTCTGCCTCTGTGATCACACAGCCTACTCTTCTTCTCTCTCAGATATCCTTAAACTGCCTCTAATAAAGCTGCTTGTTCTTGCACTTACACAAGGGCCCACTTGGGTAATCTGGCACAGTTTCCAAATCTCCAGATCCCCAAAAGTAGTGGTTTAAAACAACCATATATTTGCTCATGATTCTGTGGGTTGGTGGTTTGGACTACACTCAGCTGGGACTGTCTCTGTTTCATGTTTGTCCTCTGGGTTCACTCATCCATTTATGTCAACTGACCTCACGTGTATGTCTGGTAGCTGGCTGGTTGTCAACAGGGGTGATGGAAGTAAGTGGGCTGAGTGTCATTCATTACCTGGCAGACACTAGCCCATTCACCTGGAGAGTGATGGTGGCTAAGAGCATCAAGAGAGCAGACTCAATGTGCAAATACTTTTCAAGTCTTGACTTACATTTGCAATTGTCCCATTGGTCAAAGTAAGTCATGTAACCAAGCCCAGAGTAGGTGTGGGAAGGCACTGACCAAGGACACGGATGCAGGGAAAGGGATTGATTATTGCAGCCATTTTTCCACAGACAATCTGTCATAGACTTGGTAATACCTGTTTTCTAGGATCTTTGTGAGAATTGGACATAATGCACACCAAGGACTGAGTGAAATGACTGGTATACTAGATACTCAGCAAATGACAGCTAAAATGTATTATATTGTACCTGACATACATCATGTATGTAGTTAAGGAAAGTTTTCTTTTATGTCCACTCTTCTTCCCTCATTACTTGGCTATTAGAAGAAAACTATGATCCAAAAAACCCCACAAAACCAAAAAAAAAAAAAAACAAAAGCAAACAAACCCACATGAATGATTTTAAATTTAATTGAGTTTTTCTAAATTAAACAAATATCCACAACAAAACACGAAATGAAAAATAAATTCCCAGACCCAAAGTGACAGGATTTGGGTACTGAGAAAACTTTATTATTGTACTTTCTCCACCCCTAACCATAGGGTCTATGACTCTGAGCACATACAGGATATTGGGTCTTCAAAGGAAAAAAAAAAATCATTATAGTGACCAAGGCAGTGAAGAGGGCATACACATTTAACAAAGAATTTCTACACTTGGAAGTTGAACTAAACAGGTTTTGGGATTAACTCTGTTTTCCAAACAGTTACATTGAGATCCTTGAATCTTTGAGTTAGAAGGGACTTCAGAGACCTTTGCATTGTAGACTGTCTGTTCCTCCTCAGTAGTTCTCAAATATTTTGATCTTAGGGCTACTTTATAGTCTTAAAATTATTGAGGACCCCAAAGTGCTTTTATTTCTGTGTTTTATATCTGTCAATACTTATCATATGAAAAATTTAAGCTAAGAAGAATTAAAAAAATACAAGTGTATACAGCATATGTTAAGTTACTTGGCAAAACAACGATTCATCATATATCACATAGCTTCTGGAAAATTGCACTATACACTTAGAATGAGAGTGAAAAAAATAATGGCTTAGAGTTATTATAAAAATGGTTTTGACTTTACTAAACATCTGAAAGAGTTTCAGGGACTCCCAGAGGGTCCCTGGACCATACTTTGCAAATTGTTGCTCTACAGTCTTCCTGTCAGAGAACGTGAAAGTGAAAGTTGCTCAGTCGAGTCTGACTCTTTGCGACCCCATGGGCTATACAGTCCATGGAATTCTCTAGACCAGAATACTGGAGTGGATAGCCTTTCCATTCTCCATGGTATCTTCCCAACCCAGGGATCAAACCCAGGTCTCCCGCATTGCAGGCAGATTCTTTACCAGCTGAACCACAAGGGAAGCCCAAGAATACTGGAGTGGGTAGCCTATCCCTTCTCCAGCAGATCTTCCCAACCCAGGAATTGAACCAGGGTCTCCTGCATTGTGGGCGGCTTCTTTACCAACTGAGCTATCTGGAAAGCCCCCCTGTCAGAGAGGAGTTGCTCAACTGAAAAATTTGGAGGCAGTATGGTATAGTGAAAAGGCTCCACGTTGGGACTGCTGCTGCTGCTGCTAAGTCACTTCAGTCGTGTCCGACTCTGTGTGACCCCAGAGACGGCAGCCCACTAGGCTCCTCTGTCCCTGGGATTCTCCAGGCAAGAATACTGGAGTGGGTTGCCATTTCCTTCTCCAATGAGTGAAAGTGAAAAGTGAAAGTGAAGTCGCTCAGTCGTGCCTGGCTCTTAGCGACCCCATGGACTGCAGCCTACCAGGCTTCTCTGTCCATGGGATTTTCCAGGCAAGAGTACTGGAGTGGGGTGCCATTGCCTCTCTGCCACGTTGGGACAGATGACATTAATTTCCCACCTATGAAACTGGAGATGATAATATGATAATAATTAAATCTACCTTATATAGTTGTGAGGTTTAAACAAAATGAAGCAATGCACCTAACTTCTATTAAGGGCCTTGTACAAAACCTAGCATATATCAGGCTCTCAGTGAATGTCAGTCCTCCTGTCACTGAAATAAATATCACGTAGTTCACTGCCTTGTTAGGCAGCTTATTCAGGCTCTGGATTTTGGACATTTCCTCCTCCTGCCTCTCTGTGATTTCTACCCAATAGCTCAAGTGCTTATTCCTTTGTATAGAATAAGGCAAAGCACTTGAGTTTTAGATAAAAACAGTTGTGGCACCTTTAGTTCTTCTTTCTTATAAGCTACGTTATGGTCGTCAGATTATCCGTATCACTTTGTCTCTGGATGCAGAGGCTTATACAACAAATATTTATGGAGCACCTAAATGCTGTGCTCCATTTTTTTCACCAGTAGTGAAAAAATAAATCGACAATCCTTTTGTTTTCTTGAGGCTTATATTCTAAGTGTTGGAGACAGACCACATATAGTAGGCAAGTAAATAACAGATGCAATAGGTCCTACGATGGAAAACAAAGCAAGGTAGGGAATAGCAAGTGATGGGGTAATTGTAGAGATCTGAATAAAGAAGGAGGGCAAATCAGGATGAGGAAAAAGTTTGTCCGAAAGTTGAATTTTATTCTAATCCTGATTGGAATCTATTGGAAGATTTTAAGTAGGAAAATGGAGTGCTTTAAGTAGGAAAATGAATTATATTTTAAAAAGATCAGTTATGTCATTGTGTGGAGAATAGACTAGGGGAAAAGAATAGAAGTAGAGAGAATAGTTAAGCAATTCTTAAAATAATCCAGACCAGAGGTGATGGTGCCTTGGTGGTGGTGAGAAGTTAAACTGGGGTAGAAGGCAGAGCCAGCAGGGTTTGCTGATGGATTGAGTTATGTGAGGAGCAAGGAGAGATCAGGGATATTACCCTAGAGTTTTGGCCTGGATACTGAGATGAGAGGTAGTGCCATTTACTAAAATGTGGAACACTGAGTGAGGAACAAGGTGGAGAGATAGGATCAAGAGTAATATTTGGGTTATATGTTAAATTTGAGTTGCCTATTAGACATTCCTATGGAAATATGGAGTGAGTAATCTGGAGCTCAGGGGAGAGTCTGGGCTGAAGATTGCCATTTGGGAGTTCTCAGTCTGTAAATTGACAAGAGATAACATTCAAAATTTAGCCCTAGAGCACTCCAATGGTTGGTGGTTGGGAATATGGGAAAGTACCAGCATGTGAGTCTGAAAAAAAAAGTGGCTGAGACATAGGAGAAAAAAACAAACAAACAAACAAACAGGAGATCGTGTGCTCATAGAAGCCAAGGTATGTTTCAGAAAGAATGGAGTGATCAATTGAGGCAAATGATGCTGATAAATTTAATAAGATGAGGAGCTTACTTTTGGCTTTGGCAAGATGAAGGTCTCTGGTGACCTTGATTAGAGTGCTGTCAGTGGCATGGAGACACAAGCCTTTTTAGAGTGGGTTGAGGAGAGAAGAGAGAATGAGAGTTGAGGACGTAGAGACAACCCTATAGACAACTATGGTGAGGAATTTTCCTATAAAGAGGAGAATAGAAATTGTGAGGTAACTGGAGGTGGATATATGGTCAAAGGGGTTTCTTGTTTGTTTAAGGAGGGAGATTTTGTAGCATTTTAATATGCTGGTGGGAATGATCCATTAGTGTACTGATAGAAAGAGAAATTGGTGACATCAGAGAGAGAGGGGTTAACTGCTGGAGCAGAATGTTTGAATAGCTGACTGTGAAAGAGGTTCTGTGAAAAATTGAAAGGACTGGCCTTATGGAAATGTGTAAAATTCCTCCTTAGTAATAGGGAAGAAGTCAGGGTATATGGATAGTGATGCAGATGAGTTGATAGACTTGGTGAAGATGAGGCAGTTCTATTCTGATTGTTTATATTTTCTCTGTGAAATAATCAGCTGAGAATTATGAAGGGGAGTTGTTTGGAGGTTTCATGGGGGAAGAGAAGCATGAAACAGATGAAATAGTTGCCTTGGAGAGAAGGCAGTGAACTGACTAGGAACATTTAGAATTGTCAGACATTGCTGAGGGCTCACTTAAGATTTCTGGTCAAATTAAATTTAAAATGGGACTATTCTGCTGCATAGGTGGAGTTGTTCTTAACTAGGACGAAGATGGAGGGAGTACAAGGACATCTGCACTTGCAGATATATACAAGGCAGTGGATGTAATGATGGAACCTGGGATTTAGCTGGGTAGTGTAGGAAGTCAAGTTATGAAAGGACAGATGGACAGTGAGGATAGTAGGATCCATGGCTGGCAGGTAGAGGTTATGTGGCAGAGATAGGCTTTGAAGCTGAAATGATGGAGGTGATACAGTTATTATTGGGCAGGACAACATCTAGAGTATGACCCTTTTAGTATTTGGCTGGGCTTGGATGACGGGAAATAAAAGGTTGTATGAAGTGACTTCAAGGGATTGGCTATATCCCCCAGTAGATATTAAAATCACAGGAAAAACTGGTGGGAGAAGAAAACTGTGAGCCAGATGCTAACATTTCCAGTGAATGAATGAAAGAGAGTGACTAAGAAGTTGATTGAGGGCAGCCATAAGGAGGATTGGCATAGTCTGATGGTGGACACTTAATTTGGGTTGGGGTTTTTGAGGAGAGAGGGAGGAGAAATGGCCTGGAAGTGGCAAAAAGGTGGTAGGAGAACATTCTTCTATCTCCAGGTCCTGTGAGTGATAAGAAGGGTGTGGGAAAGAAAACATCCACCATCTGAGAGGGCTGAATGGAAGGAGAGACTTCAGGAAAGCCAGACTTTTTTAGAACAAGGAACCGAATTAAACATTGAGAATATAGAGGAATTTGCTGATGACTGGTTTTGCGTTTCAGAGACCATGGCAGGAGGGTTTGAGAGTTCATCAATAAGCAGGGTATTGAGTCAGATCAGGGAGGTTTAACAGGTTAGGAATCCAGATAATGATTCACGTTGGGAAGCTGAGACTTGTAGAGGTGACTGACATAAACAGAGATGGAAGATATGTTGGGATTAGTCCTGTTGGATTCTTAGGAGGAAGTGGATGATCGGCATTAATTAGAGTCTCTTTCTGGGGCTGGTCTCTTGGCCACTTTGTATTGGTGAGCTGGGGGAGAGGAGCTTACACCAGGACCACTTAATACTCCCTGGCCTCCCTTAACATTTTCTCTGGTCCTTTTCAAGCCTGGAGTAAGAGATTTATTAGGACTTTTCAACAATGATAGTACCTTGGGATCTTTAAGTTATGAACTCCAAGTCTCCATTGGTTCCTGTCAAGGCCACTTCAAATAAATATATGATCTAAGAAAAAATGTGTGATTGATATGTAATGCAGTTTAAAGACAAATACCCTAGCCAGCCCTAAGCACCTTCCTACCAGATTGCTATACTAAAACCCCTTTCTTTTACCAGGACTTTCCAGGTGGCTCAGGCTTCCCTGATAGCTCAGTTGATAAGGAATCTGCCTGCAATGCAGGAGACCCCAGTTCAATTCCTGGGTCAGGAAGATCTGCTGGAAAAGGGATAGGCTACCCACTCCAGTATTCTGGCCTGGAGAATTCCATGGACTGTATAGTCCATGGGGTTGCAAAGAGTTGGACATACAGTGATTTTCACTTTCCAGGTGGCTCAGTGGTAAAGAATCCACCTGCCAATGCAAGAGACAAGGGTTTGATTCCTGGTTGGAAAGACTCCCTGGAGAAGGAAATGGCAACCCACTCCAGTATTCTTGCCTGGAAAATCCCATAGACAGAGGAGCCTGGTAGGCTATAGTCCATGGGGTCACAAAAAGTCAGACACGACTTAGCAACTAAACCAGAAAAATAACAATCAAAATTTCAATCACACATAAAAGTAGATTCACATAATGAGCTCCCATATACCCCGTGACCTAGATTTAACAGTTATTAACATATGTCGTCCTTGTTTCATTTATTTTATTCTTTTACTGAAATATCTTCAAGTAAATTACAGACATTGAGACATCCTATTCCTATACCTCAGTATCATAAGCCCTTTCTATATAGAAATTCTGAAGCTGCCACTGCCTTTTAAAATGTGCCAAGAACTGGACAAGAGTGTTCCAGATGTGGACTGGTCAATGAGTATTTAGAAAGAACAACTAGGCTCACTTTTTGTTAATGAAAATTATAATCTCTAAAATTAGTCATTTTAGAGGCCGTGGCACACTACTGACTCAAGTGCATTTGTGATCAGCTGAAGTTCGCAAGTTCTTTGCACATGAACTGTGGCTGTCAAGTCAGGCTTCCCCATCTTAGTATTTATGTAATTGAATTTTTGTTGGTTTTAGCCTATTGAAAATATTTTGAATTGGAATTTTGCCCTCCAGTGAATTAGTTAATCTTTTCCTGCTTTGGTTCATTGGCAAAGTTGATAAGTAAACCTTTTATGTATTCATGCTACTTTCTAAAATGGAAGCTTATGCTACCTCAAAATAGTGGAGACTGCAATAAGATCATCTCAGTCATTATGAGTGGACTCTTTGTAGGGCAAATAATCTAAGTTAAGTGTTCTTGATTAAGGATTGAAATCTATTCTTCTTGACTATTCCAAGTCTCTGGTTTAACAGACTGGTGGTGTCTGAGTACAGTTTTCTAAGACATTCTAAATCATTCCAGAATAACTTTTTAATATAAGCAAATCACCAAACAGTTTCTTTGTAGAGTATTAGAAACACCCACATTGTTCGTGACAGCTAAATCCAGGGGTTGGTTTGGCTTTCTGGAATTCCCTGGGTTTGCTTAGGTGACTTCTTGGTCAACTGTTCTCACAATTACACAGGGATCATTTTTTAAACCCAAGTGTGTGAATGATCTGAATGGACAGCCCCTCGCTCTGCCTCATGCTTAGAAAATGAGACTGTACCAGGAACATTCATCAACTGCCAGACAAGTGATATTTTTTATAAAATTTCAAACTAGATATGCTATATGCCTAAACAGAAGGCACAGTCATGGCAATACTCATGGCCAAAATAGCAGATCAGTATGGTATAACTCCACATTCCTCAGTATGGTTCCTAATTCTTAGGTATTTGAGAATGAGAGTTCTCTGACAGCAGCCTTCGTGGTGAGGCACCATACATAGTAATTGAGACCATGGGTACTGGACCTTGACTATCTAGGTCTAAAGCCTGCCTCTACCACTTGTTGGTTGTGGAATTGGGGCTATTTATTTAACCTCGTGAATATGTGCTGTCACTTAAGTCATGCCCGACTCTTTGCGACCCTATGGACTGTAGCCCACCAGGCTCCTCTGTCCATGGGATTTCACAGGCAAGAATACTGGAGTGGGTTGCCATGCCCTCCTCCAGGCAATCTTCCCCACCCAGGGACTGAACCTGCATCTCCTGCATCACAGGCAGATTCTTTCCTGCTGAGCCACCAGAGAAGCCCTTCAGAGATCAGATCAGTCGCTCAGTCGTGTCCGACTCTTTGCGACCCTATGAATCGAAGCACGCCAGGCCTCCGTGTCCATCACCAACTCCCGGAGTTCACTGAGACTCACGTCCATCGAGTCAGTGATGCCATCCAGCCATCTCATCCTCTGTCATCCCGTTCTCCTCTTGCCCCCAATCCCTTCCAGCATCAGAGTCTTTTCCAATGAGTCAACTCTTCCTATGAGGTGGCCAAAGTACTGGAGTTTCAGCTTTAGCATCATTCCTTCCAAAGAAATCCCAGGGCTGATCTCCTTCAGAATGGACTGGTTGGATCTCCTTACAGTCCAAGGGACTCTCAAGAGTCTTCTCCAACACCACAGTTCAAAAGCATCAATTCTTCGGCGCTCAGCTTTCTTCACAGTCCAACTCTCACATCCATACATGACCACAGGAAAAACCATAGCCTTGACTAGATGAACCTTTGTTGGCAAAGTAATGTTTCTGCTTTTGAATATGCTATCTAGGTTGGTCATAACTTTCCTTCCAAGGAGTAAGCCTCTTTTAATTTCATGGCTGCAATCACCATCTGTAGTGATTTTGGAGCCCAGAAAAATAAAGTCTGACACTGTTTCCACTGTTTCCCCGTCTATTTCCCATGAAGTGGTGGGACCGGATGCCATGATATTAGTTTTCTGAATGTTGAGCTTTAAGCCAACTTTTTCACTCTCCACTTTCACTTTCATCAAGAGGCTTTTTAGTTCCTCTTCACTTTCTGCCATAAGGGTTGTGTCATCTGCATATCTGAGGTTATTGATATTTCTCCTGGCAATCTTGATTCCAGCTTGTGTTTCTTCCAGTCCAGCGTTTCTCATGATGTACTCTGCATATAAGTTAAATAAACAGGGTGATAATATACAGCCTTGATGAACTCCTTTTCCTATTTGGAACCAGTCTGTTGTTCCATGTCCAGTTCTAACTGTTGCTTCCTGACCTGCATACAGATTTCTCAAGAGGCAGATCAGGTGGTCTGGTATTCCCATCTCTTTCAGAATTTTCCACAGTTTATTGTGATCCACACAGTCAAAGGCTTTGGCATAGTCAATAAAGCAGAAATAGATGTTTTTCTGGAACTCTCTTGCTTTTTCCATGATCCAGCAGATGTTGGCAATTTGATCTCTGGTTCCTTATTTAACCTCAAATAAGAGTAATTTCCTCATCTGTTAATGATAAAAATAGTACATGCACCTCTTTTATACAGCAGTGTGAGGATTAACAGTGAAAAATGGGGCAATGTACCAAGCATTTAGTAAATGTTAGCTACTATTATTTGTCATGGTTCTGATAGTTCTTATGGAGACCCAAGGTATTGGCTACCATTTGGTGCCACGTTCATGAAGTTCTTCATCTAGATTTAAATATGTCTACTCTATGGATGTGAGAGTTGGACTGTGAAGAAAGCTGAGCGCCAAAGAATTGATGCTTTTGAACTGTGGTGTTGGAGAAGACTCTTGAGAGTCCCTTGGACTGCAAGGAGATCCAACCAGTCCATTCTGAAGGAGATCAGCCCTGGGATTTCTTTGGAAGGAATGATGCTAAAGCTGAAACTCCAGTATTTTGGCCACCTCATGAGAAGAATTGACTCATTGGAAAAGACTCTGATGCTGGGAGGGCTTGGGGGCAGGAGGAGAAGGGGACGACAGAGGATGAGATGGCTGGATGGCATCACTGACTCGATGGACATGAGTCTCAGTGAACTCCGGGAGTTGGTGATGGACAGGGAGGCCTGGCATGCTTCGATTCATGGGGTCGCAAAGAGTCAGGCACGACTGAGCTACTGAACTGAACTGAACTCTAGGAATGCTTTAGGCTGCCACATAGCCTACTGTATTTACCTTATCATCCTAATTTCTACTCCTGTGCCTCCAGAGACCTGGGTAGAACAGTTTAAAGACATATGGAGAGAACTTAAATGTTTTCTACTTTGAGTAAGATGAAGTAGTTCTGGTCTCTTGGTTGCTTGTTCTAAGTCTTTGGATTAGTGGCCATGGTGACTGACAACCACACCAATGTGTGAGGGAAAGAAACAGGAAATTCTACTTTTCTTCATATATGAATCTCAAGATACATTGCTTTCAGCATCCCGATAATCACCTAGGAAATGATAGTGATCTCCCTTGTATATCCACTTACGTGGTAAGAAAATGACTTAAAAACAGTGACAAAATTTGACATAAATGACTTGGAGAGATATTGTCCAGAGAAAGAGTTGATATGTATGCCCTTTTCTTATTTCTCACTCTTAAGTTATGATGTTCCTTTGCAGTGATTGTTTTGAGGGGTAACTATTCTCTTGGCTAATAGGAGCATACATCTTGTACTTTCTATAGACTTACTACTTTTGTTTTCTTGGAAAAGGTAATTCATTTTTTGAAATTTATAATTTTTAGGTAATTTTGCATGAATTGTAAAAATAGTACAGAGTATTTCCACGTACATACCACCTAGCTTTCCTAGGTATTAGGTTTGCATATTATGTAACCATGGTATCATTATAAAAGGATTTCCCTGGTAGCTCAGTGGTAAAAAATCCTCCTTCCAATGCAGGAGACACAGGTTTGATCCTTGGGACAGGAAGACCCCCTGGAGAAGGAAATTGCAACCCAGCCCAGTATTCTTGGCCGGGAAATCCCATGGACAGAAGGAGCCTGGCAGGCTACAGTCCATGGGGTCGCAGAGTCAAGCATGATTTAGCAACTAAACGATAACAACAAACCATTACAAAAACTAAGAAAATAACCATTATAAAGTATCAGTAAAGATTTTACCAGTTTTTCTACTAATGTCCCTTTTTCTGGTCCAGAATCCAGTTCAGGACCTCACACTGAAGTTAGTTGTCGTGTCTTCTTAATCTCCAGTCTGTGACAGTTCTTCAGTCTTTCCTTATTTTTCATGACTTTGAGACTTTTGAAGAATACTGGCTAGTTATTTTGTAGAAGATCACTCTACTGGGGCTTTTCCAATGTTTTCTCATGATTAGACTGAGGTTACACATTATAGGAGAGGTTAACACAGTTGTGTGCCCTTTGTGCAGTCTATCGAGGGGACAGAATATTGCTATACATTATGGGTGATAATCTTCACTTGGTTAAGGTGGTGTCTGTCAGGGTTCTCCACTGTAAACTTACTATTTTCCCCTTTGTATTTAAGAATATTTGCAGGGAGATATTAGAAAGTATGAAAATATTCTGTTTATGCTTATGATTTACCCTCTAATATTAACATTCATCAGTTGATCTTGTTTGCAGCAATTATTACAATGAAGTACTAATGGTGATTTTCTATTTCCCACATTCCTTGTATAGTTAATAATTGGAAAACTGGAATTCTTATGTTAATAAGAATCATCTCTACTTTTTATTTATTTTACCAGCACAAACTAATAGATATTTATTTTATTCTTTTGGTTATATTCCTATATTTTTTAGTTTGCTGCTCAAAGTATTCCAGCTTTGAGCAGCAAATTATTGTAATCTCTTTTAGATTGGCTTCTGTGCTGAGCATGCCTTTTATCTTTTTCAAAAATATTTCCTTATTTTCATCATCACAAGACACACCAGGTTCATCTTCTCTTTTCCCTACTCCAGCCCTGGAATCAGCCAACTTTTTGTTTAATGAGGAATGGCATTTCAAATCCATGATCTGTGCCTTACATGTACTTGCTATTGAGGTATCACTGCTTCTGGGTCCTTTTGGTGGGTACAGATAGGAAATACATGTGCGTGTGTATATGCTAAGTCGCTTCAGTTGTGTTCGACTCTTTGAGACCCTATTGTAGATGGTATTGGACAGACCTTTGTCACATCCCTAACCCTTGGTAACCATTGACTTGTTTTTGTCCATATGGTTTTCTTTTTTTCAGAGTGTCATATAAAATGGAATTTTAACCATTAACACATTGAAAGGTATTTAGATTGTTTCTGCCTTTTGGCTCTTATGAATAAAGCATTGTAATAATAGCTTTAAGCATTTATGTATAGGTTTTTGGGTGAACATAAATTTTCACTTCTCTTGGGTGGTTACCTAGCATCAGGGTAAGTACTTTAAAAATGTATTTATTCAAATATCCAGAAAATAAAAAGGAAATCATATGTATTCAGTACTATATCTTGGTAACTACCATATTAATACTGTACCATTTCAGTGTAGTTTCATAACTTTACATCAGCTTTACATTGCCATTACCATTTACTGTCAGAATCTTCTGATTTTGGTCAAACTGATTGCATTTTTGTTCTCCTAGAATTTCTGTCTTATAATTGCCACAGTGATATAAAATGTTATATTTTGGTTGTTACATGGATTAGAATCAACCCTGAAACAGGTGTACATGGGGACAAAATGTTCAGTCTTGAAGCCAGGGACTGGCTCTGTTTACTAGCCACTGAAAAACGTTGACTTTATAATGACCAGTCTTTAAGGAGATGACCTTTGTGTATGAGCAATGACTTATCTGACATTAATTGAGAGTCTTCATAAAGAACCCCTGTCTTAATATTATCAAACCTATCAGCTTATTACAGAACTTGAAGTTGCTGCCATTAGCATCACTCTTTTGGGTCAAGGTTCAATCATTTTCTCTAGAAGGTTTCTGTTAAAAATGCACATTTTTAATCTGAGAGGGCAGATGTTTAGCACATTAACTAGCTGTCACCTCAGAGAGATCATGGCTCTGGTCTCTGAGATTCCTCTCTACTGATAGCGTTCTGTTAAACGTAGGCAGATACTCATTTCTGTTTTCACTAAACTGAGCTCTTAGACTGAGGTCAGAATTCACCTCTATATTCCCTGTGCCTGACATTGTAGTAGTTGGTCCATATATATGTCTTGAATGGATGAATAAATGCCTGGTGAGATAGAGGGTGGGAGGTTTGCAAGGAAAAGCTCCCCATATGTGGCACAAACAGGAAAAGGGAAGCCTAAGTGGAAGGGCTCAAGCATGGGTCTGGAGTACCAGAGAATGACAGGATGTGTGCATGCTAAGTTGCTTCAGTTGTGTCTGAGTCTTTGCAACCCTATGGACCATAGCCTCCCAGGGTCCTCTGTCCATGGAATTCTCCAGGCAAGAATACTGGAGTGGGTTGCCATGCCCTCCTCCAGGGGATCTTCCTGACCCAGGGATCTAACACATGTCTCTTATGTCTCCTGCTTTGTCAGGTGGGTTCCTTACCACTAGCGCCACCTGGGAAGCCCAGCAACAGGATGATATAAGTCTATTGTGGGAAAAGTAGACAAGATAAAAACTAATTGGAGGCCAGCTTCAAAGTTCAAAGCTTTGTGGAAGCTGTGTCTAAGGAGGTGAGCTCTGGAGACAGGATGGGCTAAAATTCCAGCCTTGCTACTTTCTGCTAGAATTTGGCTTTTACTTCAAGTAAGACAGTGATAAATTTGGGATGGGGTGTTTGAGTTAAAAAAATAACTTGATGTGACTTTTATTTTGACAGGATCCCTCTGGTTGTAGTGCTGGGGGTAGAATGAGGTGGGAGGTCAATGCCAGCGTGGGGAACATTGGTAAAGCGGCTATGACAGTAATCCAGGCTGGCAATGAGAGTGGCTTAGGACAAGATGGATGCAGTGCAGATTGTGAGACATGGTCAGATTCAGCATGTATGCTGGAGACAGAGTTGTCAACATTTCATGATGGATAATGCTGGACCTCTTTCATCTGTGCCCGACAAAACAAAATGAAACACTATAATGTCTATAAACTATCAAATAGAAGTTGATATTACTGGGTTAAGCAGAGCTAATTTTCCAGTAAAGCAAAACTTTCTTGCTTTACTTGCTTTACAAATCCAAGAAGTAACCTTGGATTTGGTATGTTTCCAACAGCTGACATGAGGCTTTCAAGTCCACATTTTCTAGCTGTCTTCTATAAGGAGCTTTAGCAGAGTAGTATTTACATTACCTCTTTTCCTGCTGATTGAATCTGTAGCAAATGGAGCAGTGTGTACAATTTTATCTCACTTGAGAGCATTTCTGACTGTAGATCTGTCATTCTTTGTATGGGAAATAGAATTCTTTTAGGATGTACTTCTTACAGGGAAAGTTTTTATCCAGTGAGATAAATACACTATGAAAACAATTTGACCAGATAAGGGTTCATGAACCCCATCTATCCACCTGTGTACACATACTCAACTTCATGTAAGTCTGCAAGTCTCTCTGGCCCTGATATGAGAAGACAAAGTCTTGGTTAGAGTAACAATGGATATTCTAATCCCTGAATAAAATTTTCATTATTGAAATTCTTCTTTTGATTACCCAGATGATTTTTTTTGGCTCATATAACAACTGCTTTGTGAGAGTATGTGGGAATAGGGAAACTTCTAAATAGTGTATCCTTATGTCACTCACAGAGAAGGCAATGGCATCCCACTCCAGTACTCTTGCCTGGAAAATCCCATGGATGGAGGGGCCTGGTGGGCTGCAGTCCATGGGGTCGCTTGGAGTTGGACATGACGGACGACTTCACTTTATTTTTTCACTTTCATGCATTGGAGAAGGAAATGGCAACCCACTCCAGTGTTCTTGCCTGGAGAATCCCAGGGACGGGGGAGCCTGGTGGGCTCACACAGAGTCAGACACGACTGAAGCGACTTAGCAGTAGCAGTAGTTATGTCACTCAGAGGGGAATTAACCTCCTTGATTCATTAGCGCCTCTCAGAATAGTGCCCCATCCCCTACCAATTTGACATAACTAGGTATACAAGCAGCAAGAGAAGTGTTGGCAAGGGAACGTGAATCCCTCCAAAGATATACAGTCTCATGATTGAGCTGAACTGAGATTGAAATACACAATCAACCTTCATTCCTAGGTCTGTGGTGGCATCTAAGATCAATCTCCAGGAGTCCTGTGTATCTGTGGAAGTCACCTGGAACAGCAGGCAGATGCCAATGGTTTGGGGTAGTTTTTCAAATCCCTCCTTTGCAGAGATGGTATTTGATCCATTGACATTTTCTTAGAGGTGAGGGCTGGAAAAGTTCTTGTGACTTCTGTTAGTGTGCCTATCCACAGGTTAGCAGCCAGAGGATGAGCTGGCAGACACGAGGGTGCCTGTAAATGAATCAGTGATATCCTGCTTCATCTGAAAACTCAAGTGAAATTCCATTTTGATGGATTCCTCTCTGGGCAGGAGTCAATTTTTCTTTTTTAAAAAATTAATTATTTTAATTGGAGGGTAATTTCTTTACAATATTGTGGTGGTTTTTGCCATACATCGACATGAATCACCCATGGGTGCACATGTGTCTCCCCATCCTGAACCTCCTCTCACCTCCCTCCCCAACCCATCCCTCTGGGTTGTCCTAGAGCACTGGCTTTGAGTGCCCTGCTTCATGCATCAAACTTGCACAGGTCATCTATTTTACATAGGGTAATATATATGTTTCAATGCTATTCTCTCAAATCATTCCACCCTCCCCTTCTTCCTAATGGTCCAAAAGTCTGTTCTTTATATCTGTGTCTCTTGCTGTCTTGTGTATAGGATCGTTATCACCATCTTTCTAAATTCTACATATATGCATTTTTTTTTGCTTTATTTATTTTTTAATATAAATTTATTTATTTTAATTGGAGGTTAATTACTTTACAATATTTTAGTGGTTTTGCCATACATTGACATCAGTCTGCCACAGGTGTACATCTGTTCCCCATCCTGAACTCCCCTCTCACCTCCCTCCCCATCCCATCCCTCTGGGTCATCCCAGGGCACCAGCCCCAAGCACCCTGTCTCATGCATCAAACCTGGACTGGCGATTCATTACACATATGATAATATACATGTTTCAATGCCATTCTCCCAAATCATCCTACCCTCGCCCTCTCCCACAGAGTCCAAAAGACTGTTCTATACATCTGTGTTTCTTTTGCTGTCTTGCATATAGGGTTATCGTTACCATCTTTCTGCTGCTGCTGCTGCTGCTGCTAAGTAGCTTCAGTCGTGTCCGACTCTGTGTGACCCCAGAGATGACAGCCCACCAGGCTCCTCCGTCCATGGTATTTGCCAGGCAAGAGTACTGGAGTGGGTTGCCATTTCCTTCTCCAATGCATGAAAGTGAAAAGTGAAAGTGAAGTCACTCAGTCATGTCCGACTCCTAGCAACCCCATGGACTGCAGCTTACCAGGCTCCTCCGTCCATGGAATTTGCCAGGCAAGAGTACTGGAGGGGGTTGCCATTGCCTTCTCTGACCATCTTTCTAAATTCCATATATATGCGTTAGTATACTGTATTGGTGTTTTTCTTTCTGGCTTACTTCACTCTGTATAATAGGCTCCAGTTTCATCCACCTCATTAGAACTGATTCAAATGCATTCTTTTTAATGGCTGAATAATATTTCATTGTGTATATGTACCACAGCTTTCTTATCCATTCATCTGCCAATGTACATCTAGGTTGCTTCCATGTCCTGGCTATTATAAACAGTGCTGCAATGAACACTGGGGTACACGTGTATCTTTCAATTCTGGTTTCCTTGGAGTGTATGCCCAGTAGTGTGATTGCTGGGTCGTATGGCAGTTGTATTTCCAGTTTTTAAAGGAATCTCCACACTGTTCTCCATAGTGGCTGTACTAGTCTGCATTCCCACCAACAGTATAAGAGGGTTCCCTTTTCTCCACACCCTCTCCAGCATTTATTGCTTGTAGACTTTTGGATCGCAACCATTCTGACTGGTGTGAAATGGTACCTCATTGTGGTTTTGATTTGCATTTCTCTGATAATGAGTGATGTTGAGCATCGTTTCATGTGTTTGTTAGCCATCTGTATGTCTTCTTTGAAGAAATGTCTGTTTAGTTCTTTGGCCCATTTTTTGATTGGGTCATTTATTTTTCTGGAATTGAGCTACAGGAGTTGCTTGTATATTTTTGAGATGAATTCTTTGTTAGTTGCTTCATCTGCTATTATTTTCTCCCATTCTGAAGGCTGTCTTTTCACCTTGCTTATAGTTTCCTTCGTTGTGCAAAAGCTTTTAAGTTTAATTAGATCCCGTTTGTTTATTTTTCCTTTTATTTCCATTAGTCTGGGAGGTGGGTCATAGAGGATCTTGCTGTGATTTATGTCGGAGAGTGTTTTGCCTATGTTCTCCTCTAGGAGTTTTATAGTTTCTGGTCTTACATTTAGATCTTTAATCCATTTTGATTTTATTTTTGTGTATGGTGTTAGAAAGTGTTCTAGTTTCATTCTTTTACAAGTGGTTGACCAGTTTTCCCAGCACCACTTGTTAAAGAGATTGTCTTTTCTCCATTGTATATTCTTGCCTGTTTTGTCAAAGATAAGGTGTCCATAGGTGTGTGGATATATGCATTAATATACTGTATTGGTGTTTTTCTTTCTGACTTATTTCACTCTGTATAATAGATTCCAGTTTCATCCACCTCATTAGAACTGACTCAAATGTGTTCTTTTTTACAGCTGAGTAATATTCCATTGTGTATATGTACAACTTCCTTATCCATTTGTCTGCTGATGGACATCTGGGTTGCTTCCATGTCCCAACTATTGTAAACAGTGCTTCAATGAATGTGGGAGTACATGTCTCTTTCAATTCTTGTCTCCTCAGTGTGTATGCCCAGCAGTGGGATTGCTAGGTTGTATGGCAGTTCTATTTCCAGTTTTTTAAGGAAACTACACACTGTTCTCCATAGTGGCTGTACTAGTTTGCATTCCCACCAACAGTGTAAGAAAATTTCCTTTTTCCCACACCCTCTCCAGCATTTATTGTTTATAGACTTTTTGATGGCAGCCATTCTGACTGACCTGAGATGGTACTTCATTGTGGTTTTGATTTGCATTTCTCTGATAATGAGTGATGTTGAGCATCTTTTCATGTGTTTCTTAGCCATCTGTATGTCTTCTTTGGAGAAATGTCTGTTTAGTTCTTTGGCCCACTTTTTGATTGGGTTGGTCATTTTTCTGGTATTCAGCTACATGAGCTGCTTGTACATTTTTGAGATGAATTCTTTGTCAGTTGTTTCAGTTGCTATTATTTTTTCCCATTCTGAAGGCTGCCTTTTCACCTTGCTTACAGTTTCCTTCATTTTGCAAAAGCTTTTAAGTTTAATAAGGTCCAATTTGTTTATTTTTGTTTTCATTTCCATTACTCTGGGAGGTGGGTCACAGAGGATCCTTCTGTGATTTATGTCAGAGAGTGTTCTGCCTATGTTTTCCTCTAGGAGTTTTATAGTTTCTGCTCTGACATTTAGATATTTAATCCACTTTGAGTTTATTTTTGTGTATGGTGTTAGAAAATGTTCTAGTTTCATTCTTTTACAGGTGGTTGACCAGTTTTCCCAGCAACACTTGTTAAAGGGATTGTCTTTTCTCCATTGTGTATTTTTGCCTCCTTTGTCAAAGATAAGGTGTCCAGACATGAATGGCTTTATCTCTGGGCTTTCTATTCTGTTCCATTGATTTCTATTTCTGTCTTAGTATCAGTACTATACTGTCTTGATAACTGTGGCTTTGTAGTAGAGCCTGAAGTCAGGCAGGTTGATTCCTCCAGTTCCATTCTTCTTTCTCAAGATTGCTTTGGCTATTGGAGTTTTTTTGTGTATTTCCATGCAAATTGTGAAATTATTTGTTCTAGTTCTGAAAAATACTGTTGGTAGCTTGATAGGGGTTGTGCTGAATCTATAGATTGCTTTGGGTAGTATATTCATTTTCAATATATTGATTCTTCACATCCACAGTGATGGTATATTTCTCCATCTATTTGTGTCATTTTTATTTTCTTTCATCAGTATTTTAGAGTTTCCTATATATAGATCTTTTGTTTCTTTAGGTAAATTTATTCATAAGCATTTTATTCTTTTCATTGTAATGGTGAATGTGATTGTTTCCTTAATTTCTCTTTATATTTTCTCATTGTTCGTGTATAGAAATGCAACGGATTTCTGTGTATCAATTTTATATCCTGCGACTTTACTCTATTCATTGATTCAGTTCAGTTCAGTCACTCAGTCGTGTCCGACTCTTTGTGAACCCAAGAATCACATCACGCCAGGCCTCCCTGTCCATCACCAACTCACAGAGTTCACTCAAACTCATGTCCCTCAAGTTGGTGATGCCATCCAGCCATCTTATCCTCTGTTGTCCCCTACTCCTCCTGCCTCCAATCCCTTCCAGCATCAAGGACTTTTCCAATTAGTCAACTCTTCACATGAGGTGGCCAAAGTATTGGAGTTTCAGCTTTAGCATCAGTCCTTCCAATGAATACCCAGGAATGATCTCCTTTAGAATGGACTAGTTGGATCTCCTTGCAGTCCAAGGGACTCTCAAGAGTCTTCTCCAACACTACGGTTCAAAAGCATCAATTCTTCGGCACTCAGCTTTCTTCACAGTCCAACTCTCACATCCATACATGACCACTGGAAAAACCATAGCCTTGAGTAGACATACCTTTGTTGGCAAAGTAATATCTCTGCTTTTCAGTATGCTGTCTAAGTTGGTCATAACTTTTCTTCCAAGGATAAACGTCTTTTAATTTCATGGCTGAAGTTAACCATCTGCAGTGATTTTGGAGCCCAAAAAATAAAGTCTGACACTGTTTCCACTCTTTCCCCATCTATTTCCCATGAAGTGATGGAACCAGATGCCATGATCTTAGTTTTCTGAATGTTTAAGCCAACTTTTACACTATTCTCTTTCACTTTAATCAAGAGGCTTTTTAGTTTCTCTTCACTTTCTGACATAGGGTGGTGTCATCTGCATATCTGAGGTTACTGATATTTCTCCTGGCAATCTTGATTCCAGCTTGTGCTTCTTCCAGCCCAATATTTCTCATGATGTACTCTGCATATAAGTTAAATAAGCAGGGTGACAATATACATCCTTGACGTACTCCTTTTCCTATTTGGAACCAGTCTATTGTTCCATGTGCAGTTCTAACTGTTGCTTCCTGACCTGCATATAGGTTTCTCAAGAGGCAGGTCAGGTGGTCTGGTATTCCCATCTCTTTCAGAATTTTCCAGAGTTTGTTATGGTCCACACAGTCAAAGTCTGTGGCATAGTCAATAAAGCAGAAATATATGTTTTTCTGGAACTCTCTTGCTTTTTTGGTGATCCAGTGGATGTTGGCAATTTGATCTCTGGTTCCTCTGCCTTTTCTAAAACCAGCTTGAACATCTGGAAGTTCACGGTTCACGTACTGCTGAAGCCTGGCTTGGAGAATTTTGAGCATTACTTTACTAGCGTGTGAGATGAGTGCAATTGTGCAGTAGTTTGAGCATTCTTTGGGATTGCCTTTCTTTGGGATTGGAATGAAAACTGACCTTTTCCAGTCCTGTGGCCACTGCTGAGTTTTCCAAATTTGCTGGCATACTGAGTGCTGCACTTTCATAGCATCATCTTTCAGGATTTGGAATAGCTCAACTGGAATTCCATCACCCCCACTAGCTTTGTTCGTAGTGATGCTTCCTAAGGCCCACTTGACTTCACATTCCAGGATGTCTGGCTCCAGGTGAGTGATCACACCGTCGTAATTATTTAGGTCATGAAGATCTTTTTTGTACAGTTCTTCTGTGTATTCTTGCCACCTCTTCTTAATACCGTCTGCTTCTGTTAGGTCCATACATTTTCTGTCCTTTATTGAGCCCATCTTTGCATGAAATGTTCCCTTGCTATCTCTAATTTTCTTGGAGCGATCTCTAGTCTTTCCATTCTGTTGTTTTCCTCTATTTCTTTGCATTGATCACTGAGGAAGGCTTTCTTATCTGTCCTGCTATTCTTTGGAACTCTACATTCAGATGCTTATATCTTTCCTTTTTACCCTTTGCTTTTCGCTTCTCTTCTTTTCACAGCTATTTGTAAGGCCTCCTCAGACAGCCATTTTGCTTTTTTGCATTTCTTTTCCATGGGGATGGTCTTGATCCCTGTCTCCTGTACAGTGTCATGAACCTCTGTCCATTGTTCATCAGGCACTCTTATCTATCAGATCTAGTCCCTTAAATCTGTTTCTCACTTCCACTGTATAATCATAAGGGATTTGATTTAGGTCATACTTGGGTGGTCTAGTGGTTTCCCCCACTTTCTTCAATGTAAGTCTAAATTTGGCAATAAGGAGCTCATGATCTGAGCCACAGTCAGCTCCCGGTCTTGTTTTTGCTGACTGTCTAGAGTTTCTCCATCTTTGGCTTCAAAGAATATAATCAATCTGATTTTGGTGTCGACCATCTGGTGATGTCCATGTGTAGAGTCTTCTCTTGTGTTGTTGGAAGAGGGTGTTTGCTATGACCAGTGCATTCTCTTAGCAGAACTCTATTAGCCTTTGCCCTGCTTCATTCTGTATTCCACGGCCAAATTTGCCTGTTACTCCAGGTGTTTCTTGACTTCCTACTTTTGCATTCCAGTCCCCTATAATGAAAAGGACATCTTTTTTGGGTGTTAGTTCTAGAAGGTCTTGTAGGTCTTCATAGAACCATTCAACTTCAGCTTCTTCAGTGTTATTGGCTGGGGCATAGGCTTGGATTACCGTGATATGGAATGGTTTGCCTTGGAAATGAACGGAGATCATTCTGTCGTTTTTGAGATGGCATCCAAGTACTACATTTTGGACTCTTTTGTTGACCATGATGGAAACTCCATTTCTTCTAATGGATTCCTGCCCACAGTAGTAGTCATCTGAGTTAAATTCACCCATTCCAGTCAATTTTATTTCGCTGATTTCTAGAATGTCGACATTCACTCTTGCCACCTCTTGTTTGACCACTTCCAATTTGCCTTGATTCATGGACCTGACATCCCAGGTTCCTATGCAATATTGCTCTTTACAGCAACAGACCTTGGTTCTATCAGCAGTCACATCCACAACTGGGTATTGTTTTTGTGTTGGCTCCATCCCTTCATTCTTTCTGGAGTTATTTCTCCACTGATCTCCAGTAGCATATTGGGCATCTACCGACCCGTGGAGTTCCCCTTTCAATATCCTATAATTCATTGAGGAGCTCTAGTAATTTTCTGGTGGTGTCTTTAGGGTTTTCTATGTAGAGGATCATCTGCAAACAGTGCGAGTTGTACTTCTTCTTTTCCAGTCTGGAATCCTTTTTTTTAAATTTCTTTTCTTTGATTGCTGTGGGCTAAAACTTCCAAAACTATGTTGAATATTAGTGGTGAGAGTGGGCACCCTTGCCTTGTTCCTGATTTTAGAGGAAATGTTTTCTATTTGTCACCATTGAGGATAATATTTGCTTTGGGTTTCTTTGAATATGGCTTTTATTGTGTTGAGTTATATTCCTTCTGTGCCTGCTTTCTGGAGGTTTTTTTTTTTTTTTATCATAAATGGGTGTTGAATTTTGTCAAAGGATTTCTCTGCATCTATTAAGATAATCATATGGTTTTTGTCTTTCAACTTGTTAATATGGTGTAACACATTGATTTGTGACTTTTGAAGAATCCTTGCATCCCTAGGATAAAGCCCACTTGGTCAAATGTATGATCTTTTTCATATGTTGTTGGATTCTGTTTGCTAGAATTTTGTTAAAGTTTTTTGCATCTATGTTCATCAGTGGTATTGGCCTGTAGTTTTCTTTTTTGTGGCATCTTTGTCTGGTTTTGGTATTAGGGTGATGGTAGCCTCATAGAAAGAGTTTGGGAGTTTACCTTCCTCTGCAATTTTTTGGAAGTGTTTGAGTAGGATAGATTCTGGCCCTTCTCTAAATTTTTGGTAGAATTCAGCTGTGAAGCCATCTGGTCCTTGGCTTTTGTTTGTTGGAAGATTTTTTATTACATTTTCAATTTCCGTGCTTGTGAAGTGTCTGTTAAGATATTCTATTTCTTCTTGTTTCAGTTTTGGAAGGTTATACTTTTCTAAGAATTCGTCCATTTCTTCCAAGTTGTCCATTTTATTGGCATATAATTGCTCATTGTAGTCTCTTATGATCTTTTGTATTTCCATGTTGTCTGTTGTGATAATCTCCATCTTCATTTCTAATTTTATTTATTTGATTCTTCTGGCCTGAAGGGTTTCTATTGAAAGATCAGCTGTTATCCTTATGGGGATCCCCCTGAGTGTTATTTGTTGCTTTTCCCTTGCTGCTTTTAGTGTTTGCTCTAAGTTTTTAATATTTTTTTAGTTTGATTAATATGTGTCTTGGGGTGTTTTGCCTTGAGTTAACCTTTTTGGGATGCTCTGGTTTTCTTGGAGTTGAGTGGCTATTTCCTTCCCCATTTTAGGGAAGTTTGCAACTATTATCTCCTCAAGTATTTTCTAATTCCTTTTCTTTTTGTCTTCTTATGGGACACCTATGATTCGAATGTTGGGGTGATTAACCTTGTCCCAGAGTCTTTGAAGTTGTCCTCATTTAATTCTTTTTTCTTTTTTCCTTTCTGTTTCATTTATTTCCACCATTCTATCTTCCACCTCACTTATCTTCTCTTCTGCCTCAGTCATTCTACTGTTGTTTCCCTCCAGAGTGCTTTTAATTTCAGTTATTACATTGTTCATTATTGATCAACTCTTCTTTATTTTTTCAGGTCCTTGTTAAATATTTCTTGCATCTTCTCAATCCTTGTCTCTAGTCTATCTGTAACTCCATTTTGTTTTCAAAATTTTGGATCATCTTTACTATTATTATTCTGAAGTGTTTTTCAGGTAGACTCCCTATCTCCTCTTCTTTTGTTTGGTTTGGTGGGTTTTTTTTTATCACGTTCCCTCACCTGCTGAATATTTCTCTGCCTTTTCATTTTGTTTAGATTGCTGTGTTTGAGGTGCCGTTTCTGCAGGCCAACAGGTTGTTGTTCCTCTTAATTGTGGATTCTGCTCCCTGTGGGTGGGGTTGGGCCAGTGGCTTGTCAAGGTTTCCTGGTTTGGGGAACTTGTGTCTGTGTTCTGGTGGGTAGAGCTGGATATCTTCTCTCTAGAGTGCAATGAGGTGTCTGGTAGTGAGTTTTGGGGTATCTATGGGCTTGACATGGCTTTGGGCAGCCCATCTTTTAATGCTTAAGGTTGTGTTCCTGTTTTGCTGGAGAATTAGCGTGGTGTATCTTGCACTGGAACTTGACTCTTCAGTGGAGCTTAGTTTCAGTGTAGGTATGGAGACTTTTGGGTTAGCTCTTGTCTATTAATGTTCCCTGGAATAAGGAGTTCTATGATGTTCTAAAGTTCTGGAGTTAAGCCTCCTGCCTCTAGATTTCAGTCCTTCTCTTACAGTAGCCTAAATACTTCTCTATCCATATACCACAGAAGATGAAACCTTTAGGCTGATGGTGAAACAACTCTCCACAGCCAGGAACTGTGGAGCCAACAACAGCCAACTCCACAGCCAACAACTCTCCATACCCAGAGAGACTGACAGAGTTATATGAAGAAGAGAAGGAGGAAGGAGGTAGAGGTCACTTGGAGGAGAAAAGGGAGTGTCAAGAGGGGAGAGAGCAATCAAGCCAGTAATCAAATCCCTACGTGAAAATGGATACTGAAGATTAGATTCTTAAAGGTACAAAATTGATTACAAATATAAAAAAGCAAAGATTAAAAACCTAGAGTAGAGGTTAGACTCTGACAAATATAAAAAATGTAAAACAAAATCGATCACAAAAATTAAAAAATATATATGGAATTTGTTTTTAAAAATAGGGTTGTTTTTTTTTTTTTGAAAGGTAATAGTAGGCTATAAAAGTGAAAGGTAAGAGTCATAAAGAACTAAAATTTAAAAAAATTTAAAAGGTGATAATAGTAAAAATATAGCTAGGAGTTTTTCAGGAGCTGTTGTGGGCAGTATGGGGTCAGTTCTGTGTCAGTCCCTTCTTCTGGCTTGTACTTATTCTCAAGGTCTATAGCTGCCCCTCAAATACACAGTCTTAGCAATAATTGCAGGGTTTTATTCTGTTGTCCGTCACTTCTGAGGTGGTTCCCCTTTCTTTGTTTATTTTGCGTTTCCCTGTTTGCAAGTCTCTTCAGTGTCTAATTTCTGTCTTGACAAGAGTGGGCCAAGGCTCACTTGTTCGATTGTGCTGTGGAGAGGGAGGGACACTGCAAACAAACACCATTGGCGTGTGTGGGGAGTGCTCGCAGTGGATGGGCCACACTGGGTTGGCCACAGCCCACGGTGATGTGTACTTCCCAGGTCCACCCTGCTCAGCCTCCAGGGTGCTCTGCAAGGGCACTGTCCTAGGTGAGCCCTGCGTTTTGAGCGCTTCCCAGGTCTAAGCCTCTCAGATTCTTGGGTGCTCTGCAAGGTCACAGACTCACATGGGCTGTGCGTTTTGTGCCCTTCCCAGGTCCAAGCTGCTCAAGTGACTGGGTGCTTGGCAAGTGGAGTGTCCCAGGTGGGCCATGCATATTATACATCTCCATGGTCCAGGCTGCTTGGTTTCCCCTATATGCTGTGAGGGCACAGTCCCAGGTTTGATGTATGTCTCCTCTGGGGAGCTTACCTCAGGCTGTGACACTACTGGCAGATGTGAACCACCCAAGATCCCAGGAAGATGTGGTAAGCAACTGGCAGCCTGCTTAGTTTGCCAGAGGATGTGATCTCTGGGGCCAGTATTGCAGCCACTCCTTGACTTCCAGCTCTGGCTGTCATATACATGCCTCTCTGCCTCCAGGGAGGTAGGGCCCTAAACGGCAGCCATCTTGCTCTCCTCTGGTATTCGTTAGGGGCACAATCTTTTGTTCTGTGAGGGCTCCAGGGGTCACCATGCAGGATTAGAGTCTTTAGCGGGAAAGGTCCTTTTTTTTTTCTTTTTGGCGATCCCATGGTTTGGGGGTTGCTATGTCACTTTAGCTCCCTTAGATTGTCCTCAAGGCATTCAAGCCCAGTCCTTACCCTAGGGACCGATGATGCAGCCTGCACCTCCTTGCCCAGCCCTACTTGCTGCTGGGCAGACGCACAGTATCTGGGCCACTTCTCCACTGGCAGTTGCGGTTTGGTGTGTATTCTGTGTGCTTCCCCCGCCACCACCCCCCCTCCAGTTATGTTGCCTTCTGAGATTCCAAAGATCCTCACAGACACGCCTGTGAGAGGGTTTCCTATTGTGTGGAAACGTCTCCTTGTTCATGACTCCCTCACCAGGACGGGTCTCCATCCCTAAATCTTGTGTCTCAGTTTTCATCTCTTATATTTTGTCCTACCTCCTTTTGAGACTTCCCTGGTGGCTCAGATGGTAAAGCATCTGCCTACAATGTGGGAGACCCAGGTTCAATCTCTGGGTGGGGAAGACCTCTTGGAGAAGGAAATGTCAACCCACTCCAGTATTCTTGCCTGGAAATTCCTGTGGATGGAGGAGCCTGGTAGGCTACAGTCCATGGGGTCACAGAGAGTCAGACTTGACTGAGAAACTTCACTTTCACTTCACCTCCTTTTGAAGAGATTGGGCTGCCTTTCTGGGTGCCAGGTGTCCTCCACCAGCATCCTCTGCTAGCGTCTACAAGTTGTTTTGTGGACGTTGCTCAACATTCAAATGATCTTTTGATGAATTTGTGTGGGAGAAAGTGGTCTCCCCATCCTATTCTTCCACTATCTTGGGACTGCCCCCTGGAGTAAAATTTTCAAAACGTAAGTGCAGAAGTCTTCAGTGATATTTTTAGAACTTGTCTTTTATTGTGTTTCAGTGTACTGTAAAAAGTATACAAAGTCAGAAGTTTATTCTTCTATCATTAAACGGATTAGAATTCTCAGTATGTTAATAGGGCTAATGACTAGTTTCTGGAAAATCTATTTTTTACAGACTGCATTTTATGTCTGTCCATTCTGTAAAAATAAAGAATCCCATGGACGGAGAAGCCTGGTGGGCTTCAACAACAAAAAAGCTCAGTAGTGTCTGACTCTTTGCAACCCCGTGGACTGTAGCCCACCAGGCTCCTCCGTCCATGGGATTCTCCAAGCAAGAATACTGGAGTGGGTTGCCATTTCCTTCTCCAGGGGATCTTCCCAACCCAGGGATCGAACCCAGGTCTCCCGCATTGCAGGCAGACCCTTTAACCTCTGAGCCACCATGGAAGCCATATATATATATATATATATATATATATATATATACACACACACACACACATATATATATGCACACATACATACATATATATATTCACAGCCAGTTTATGAACCACATAAACTTACCAATCTCACGACATACACACACAGAATAACATCATGCAACCCAGAACCAGGCAGTATGAGACAAAAAGGTCTCTGAATAAAAGTTTTCATTTATTCAGCTTTTAACAAATATTTATTGAGCAGTTATTAGATACTAACAACTATATGAGATACATATGAGATACTATATGAGAACTGTAAGAGATATGAATACAAATGTAAGACAGATAAGATCACTGCCCTCTTGTTTTCTAGTATGTGTATTGAGGGTCATGTGAAACAGGCGATGAGTAATAAAGCACTATAAGGTGTAGAGTTACAGTAGGCGAGGTTCAGAAAAAGAATGAGACTGGCACTCTACAGGAACAGATCACCTTTAATGAGGTGAGAAGGGGCAGCAGTCAGATTAGCGAGCTGCTGCACTTAATCTAAGAAAAGAGTAAGTATATTTAGGCATGTATGTAGAAAGCTACTGTCTTAAGGGGGCCTGTTCTTCTCCAAGGTTGCTGGGAGTAATTCTCTCTTAATCGCTGGGGCAAGGAGTTCTGGAGATCGGCCAGAGGCTGGGCCGGCTTGGAGCTGGGCGTAATCAAACTAATGCCTATTTTTACTTTGGGTGAGATAGTTCCTTGTTTTGTCTAGAATGGTGGGGAGGACCTGGAGGGGAGTTTTAACTCCAGGCTACCTTGAGCCATGCAACTTTACTTCATTCCAGACTTTAAGGAATATATATAAAAAGAGAAAGAGATGTGGGTGCTGTTAATGTTCAGTGCTTCTTTGTGCTGATAAATGAGGGTCAGGGGTTTGCAGTCTGGGAGGAAGGAAGTCTAAGGCCCATAGTGTTGATTTTTTATTCTCACTGCCAGGGTTTCAAGCAAAAGGACAGCCTTGACTTGGTCTCAAGAGATGGCCTGAATCCATTCTTGGAGAAACCTTTGAAAGAGATTGAAGAGACAGGGTCCGAATAAGAGGAATAAAATGGTAAGTACCAATGGTCCCAAGAAAGGGAGTAACCAAGGGAGGGTGTGTTGGAACAGGTTTTCTAACTCTTTTTTTGTGGCATTCAATTCTGCTTCTAAGTTCTTTGACTCTACCCTGGACTATGCCTGTTTCATTAACAAAATAGCAGCAGTCTTCCCCTAGAAAAAGGCAGGTCCCTCCCTTTTCTGCGATGAGAAGGCCCTGCTGCTGCTGCTGTTGCTAGGTCAATTCAGTCTCGTCTGACTCTGTGCGACCCCATAGACGGCAGCCCACCAGGCTCCCCCGTCCATGGGATTCTCCAGGCAAGAACACTGGAGTGGGTTGCCATTTCCTTCTCCAATACATGAAAATGAAAAGCGAAGTTGCTCAGTCATGTCCAACTCTTCACGACCCCATGGACTGAAGCCTACCAGGCTCCTCTGCCCATGGGGTTTTCCAGGCAAGCGTACTGGAGTGGGGTGCCATTGCCGTCTCCATGAGAAGGTCCAGGGCTCGCCTATTTTGTAGGGCCACGGAAGCTAATGAGTTAATTTGTTTTTGTATTGAAATGAAGAACTCTGCTACTTGCTCCATATCCTCATTAGGTTCTTGGAACAGCTTGTAGTAAAAATGGGTCGAGGTTGAGATGCCCCCAGTCCCAGTGCCTGGGGCTGCTGCTATGCCAGTCCCAATCAGGAAGGGGGCTGTGACAGTTTGTCTTTTTCTGTGGGAAATTTTCCCTTGGGGGTAGACTATTTGTTCTACCTCTTCTTTGAGGAATGTTAGACCTGGGGTCAGGAAGACCAAGATCAAGGTCCAGGGGGGTCAAGAGGGAGACATGAATATGCATAGGTCCCAGAGAAAATGAAGATTCCCAGGTTGGTGCAATTATTTGTACTGTTCCAGAGAACCCAAGTGGAACAGGAGGAGGGAGCGGAGTTTGTTAAGACCAGTGTAGTTGGGACTAGAGTAGTTGATACAGGTTGGGTTTGAAGAGGCTGAGAGTAGGACATTGTCAGACACTGGCCCAATAAGTTGTGTGGTTTTTTGTTGGGAAGGGAAGGTATAGTTGTCCTGTGACAGCCATGTTGAGGGTAAGGGAATTGCTATGTATGGTGAAGGAGACTGTGACATGCATATCCAACACTGGGATGTGTGTTGCGTGTACTGGAAGAATTAGAAGAGTTGAGAAGGCAGGTAAGGTGTTGGTTATCAGAGGGAGGTTTCATGAGAGGTTGTAATTGGGAAAGGAGGTCTAGGTGTTTGTAAGGCTCAGGGGTCGCCTGTAACTGGGAAATTAAGTTCTTTATAACTTTTTTTTCTGATTTTAATCTAGTATCCCACCCCCATCTGAGTACCCCCAGTGGGTAATGGGATAGAAACATTGTTTTCCATTTGGCTTATGGCAGGTGCTCATGAAACTTCCTCTCTTTTGTACTTTAACAGTGAGTAGGGGTTTGGACTTTCCCCTCTCCCCCAGGTTCATGGTGCATGGTCTTGGAGCTGTATTATAACATGAGGAATGAACATAGGAATAAATGTCTGAGCAAGGGCAGGGACTAGCCAGAAGGCTGGGGAGCACAGCAAGGATAAGGAACAGAGGAGTCATGGTTCTGTTAGTTAGGCAGTGCAGAGGAAATAGTACCCTAGGAGTAGAACACAGCTAACAACCTAGGTGATACCAATGGAAAGACAAAGGATAAGTGACCAGTCCTGAGGGGAGATAGTTACTAGGCCTATAGCAAGGACTAAGATTAAGAGTGCAGTTATAGTTAGAGACAGAAGAGGCCAGTCAGGGTGAGGCGCAGAAGGCCCCAAGTTGGAGGTTGCTTGAATCTGAGGAGGAACAGTGTTCATTAGGATGTAGAATGATGTAGAGAATTAGAGTAAAGAAACCAATTTCGTCTGGAGTCAGGTTGTAGAAGGTTCCCTGAAGCCACAGTTGAGACACCAGCATGGCCAGGTCTTCGAAGGAGGTTCCTGACAGGGTGCTGGTCCAGAGGTCTTGTAGTAGTTGGGTCAGAAATAGCTGTAGTTTGAAGAGTGTCCAGGTCATTCAGTGTCTTCTTGGATGGTCGACAGAGGTTGTCACCGGGTGATTTTTAAGGAGGTAGGCCCTGTGAGAGAGACCTGATATGGGCCAGTTAAGGAGGGCAGCACAGGATCAGAGGTGAGGTGAGAGAGGTGTACCCAGGTGACGACTTCAGTGGGTAATGGGATAGAAACATATTTTTTTTGCAAAGGCAGTTTAATGTCTTAAGACACTTGTACCATGCACAAAACTCTCTTCTACTTGCCACAAACCTTTTTTATACTTTCTGTATTCATCACTTTGTCCATTCATAGAACAGCTATCTATAAGCCATATTTCCTTTTTCTCTTAATAAAATGCAATTCTCTTATACCTTTTTTACTGAAAACATGCATCTTACTTTCTTTCAGAAACCATGAACTGTTGTTTAGCTCACTTATAAATTAACTTCAGCAATATTATCCAGAGACAAAGACATATACTGAGACATACATATATATCCAGACAGACAGAAATCTTAGTTTTCTGCTTTAAAAGAAAAAAAAAAAAAGAATTGTCTCTTTGCCCCCCCCCCCTTTTTTTTTGCTTTAAGTTGTACTAATCTGTCCAAGGCTGACATCTCAGGCAAAGTGGGTTGTATATTTCAATAACATGATAAGAGTTAACTACAAGCTTTTGCCTAGGCATGTCTCTATTATATCAGGGTTGGAGCTGTTGGGTCAGAACAGCTGTAGGTTGAAGAGTGTCCAGATCATTCAGTGTCTTCTTGGATGGTCGACAGAGGTTGTCGCTGGGTCATTTTTAAAGAGGTAGGCCCTGTGAAAGAGACCTGATATGGGTCAGTTAAGGAGGGCAGTGCAGCATTAGAAGTGACCCGTTTTAGGTGAGAGAGGTGTACCCACGAGTTTAGCTGCAGTTGGGGTAAGCAGTATGATTTTGAATGGTCCCTGCCACTTTGGGTTTAGGTCACCCTGGGGATTATCTGATAGATAGACCATGTCCCCAGTTTGTCAAGGGGGCTTGGGGGTCGGGGTAGGCAGGTTGTGGTTGATGAATTTCCAGAGGGCATTGCCGAGTTCCACCAGCAGAGGGGAGTGTAGGAAGCTTGGTATGGGAGGAGGTTCAGCGGGGAGTCCAGGAGGGAGCATGGGCCTTCCGTACATCACCTCAAAGGGGCTCAGCCCCAGGGGCTTTCTGGGCAAAGCCCACACTCTGAGAACAATTGGCAGAATTTTAGTCCAATCCAGATGTACCTTGAGGGTTAATTTGCTAAGAGTTTCTTTGATTATTCTGTTCATCCTTTCTACCTTTCCTGAGGACTGGAGACTATATGGAATGTGAAATTTCCAGGTTATCTGTAAGAATTGGACACGTTGTTGGGTGACCTTGGAAGTAAATTCCAGGCCCTTATCACAAACCTGAGGATAATTTCTGTGAGGATTTGGGCCAGAGTGTGGGCTCTTCTGTTTGTAGTGGGAAATGCTTCTACGCATCCCGAGAAAGTGTCCACAGGACCAGGAGGTATCTGAATCACCAAACTGGGGGCATATGAGTAAAGTGTATCTGCCAATCCTGTGCTGGGAGGCTGCCTCGCATTTGGTGGATTGGAAAGGAGGTAGGTTTAAGGTTGGAATTGGGATTAATACATTGACATGTTTGACAGGAGTGGGTAAGGTTACCTAAATATTGTTGGTCAGCAGTGGATATGGGGAAGTGGTTACAGAGGAACTGTTGGGAGTGTCTTGGATGAGGGATGAGAGAGTGAGTGTAAAAAAAAAAGTGAGTGTAGATGAGAGAGGATTTTTCTGGTGGTGGGAGGGTTGGATGGAGTCAGAGCTAAAATGACAGGGGACTGGAGGGAGGGATGGGATAGGGCTGTCTCCCTTGCCTTCTGGTCTGCAGCATTGTTGTAGGCTGATATGAGACTTCTCTTTTGAATTCCCCTATAGTGGAGGATGGCGGCTTTGTTTGGTAAGAGTGCTGCTTCTAGAAGTTTGTGGATCAGGTCTGAATTAATAATGGGGGATCCCTTTTGGGTTAGGAAACCTCTCTCTCTCTCCATATTAGGATGTTTGAGTGACGTATGTTACAGGCATATGTAGAGTCTGTGTAGATGTTAACCCTTAGATTTTTAGCCAGAGTCAAAGCTCTGGTGAGAGCTATCAGTTCTGCCTGTTTGGAGGTGGTATGAGGTGGCAGAAGTGAAGCTTCAATTGTCTGGGTCTTGTAATTGTGGCAAAGGGCCCCCTGGATGATGGCATATCCTGCTGCGAAGGGTGGGGATTTCTGAGAGGTGCCATCAATGAACCAGTGTGGGGCATCTGGGTCTAGGATGGGCGGATCTGTTAAATGTTGAAAGGAGTTTTGGGTCGGATCTACTGTTAGGCTGCAGCTATGTAGGAGATGGTCTGTTGTAGACGACATGGGTAATAAGCTGACAGGGAGGGGAGAGCGGGGGGGGGGGGGAATGAGAGCCGAGGTTTGAGGAGAAAGGCATGTAGGACTTGCACCCTGGAAGGGGGAAGGGAGAGGAAAGCCCAATGTGACAGGAAGTCTTGGAAGGTATGTGGAGAACAGACTGTTAAAGGGGCATGTCTAGAGAGTTTGCTTCGGGTACAAGGGCTGCGATAGCAGCCATGGCATGTATGCAGGGAGGCCACCTCCTTGGTCACCATGTCAAGCTGTTTTGACAGATAGGCTATGGGAGCCCAGGTGTCTCCGGCCCGCTGACATAGAAGTCCCAGGGCTTGTCCTTGTTTGGAATGGGCAAAGAGAAAGAATGGTTTGGTGTGATCTGGCAGGTGTAGAGGTGGCTCTGGGTGAGCTGGCGAAGAGGATTGTCCAGTGAGGAGGGGTTAAAGAGGGGCTCATCCAGACATCCTTTAGTTGCCTCATAGATCAGCTTTGTAATGAGGGAGAAGTTAGGGATCCAGATACGGAAGAAGTTTAGGAGGCCAAGGATAGACAGGAGTTCCCTTTTTGTTTTTGGAAGTGGACAGTTAATTAAGGCCTGGATTCTGTCTGGGGGAATAGTTTTTTGGTGGTGAGATATGGAGAGCCCCAAGTAGGTGACGTTTGTTTGTACTACTTGGGCTTTGGATTGGGACACCCGATAACCCCAGGATCACAGGGCCCCAAGGAGTTTGGCAGTATGTTGGAGACAGAGTTTTCGGGTTGGGCGGAGCAGATGACTTGGGGCTAGTTCGAATGTCTGTAGATCCTTTTGTAAAGCCTATCCAAAAAAGTGGGGGCTGTCTCTGAATCCCTGGGGGAAAACTGTCCATGTTAGTTGTGAAATATGAGTCTCAGAGTCTTGCCAGGTGAAGGCGAAAAGGGGTTGGGAGAAGGGGTGGAGGGGGAAGGTGAAAAAGGCATCTTTGAGATCTAATACTGTGAAGTGGGTTGCAGTTGAGGGTATGGCAGACAGAAGGGTTTAAGGATTAGGGATTACTGGAAATGTCAGCGTAATAGCCTCATTGATTTTTCTCAGGTCCTGGACCAGTCCCCAAGAATTTGGTCCCTTTCTTACTGCCAGAATAGGGGTGTTGTGCGGTGAATGGGTAGGAATTAAGATAGAGGCTTGAAGACGACTGTCTATGATAGGCTTAATTCCCTTGTGGGCCTCTGGGGTGAGAATACTGTTGTTGGGTGATTATAGTCGAGGGGTCTTTTAGGGTAATGTTGACTGGGGGATGATGTTTGGCTATGGATGGGTGATCAGTGTCCCAGACTTGGGGGTCTAAGGCAGGTAGATCCAAGGGAGAGTCGGGGGTGAGGGATAGGGACTGTCCAGGTGCCATCTGCATGCAGAATATATAGACTGTATCGAGGTGGGGGTATGGTAATAAAGACTCCCAACTTGGATAATAGATCTCTCCCTAGGAGTGCCATTGGGCATTTAGGCATTATGAGGAATGACTGTATGAGGGTTGAGTAATGGAGGGCTGATTTTTGGCCTTAAGGGAACTCCACAGACTCCCTTGATTTTGAGTTGAGTCTTGAATTAGGCCAGAGTAGGAAATTGAGAAAGCGGCTCCAGTGTCTACTATAAAGGTCGTCCTTTTTCCAGCCACTACCCTGTCTACCCTAAGTTCCAAGCTTGTGGAACACGGGCTGGGGGGCTGGAACCTGGGCTCTATCATTGGAATAACTCTCGTAGTGTTGGGCTGGGGTTCTGGGGAGAACTGGGGATCTCCCCAGGGGCGCCAGGGCATCTCTGTGGACATTCCATTCTCCAGGTTTGGAAGGTGGGGACCTCTCCAGGGGCATCAGCACGTCCCTGGGGACAGTCCATCTTTCAGCGTCCCCACTGGCCACAGGTTGGGCATGCCTTTACCCATCTTTCTGACTGGTTGCATGGAAGCAGGGTCCAGGCCGGGGGCGGGGGGGCAGGGGGTCTTAAATTCCAGTCTGGGATGACTTGGGCTGGGCTGATCTCGTCCTTAATTGCTACCGCCAAAAGGGCATATTTAGGTTTTCTCTCACGTCTTTCTCTCTTAGCTTCTTCCTATTATTGAACACCTTGAAGGCTACTTCTAGGTCTCTTTGGGGGGGGGGGGCGGGTCTCAGGGCCCTTCTCTAGTTGTTGAAGCTTGCGTCTAATGTCGGGCGGACTGGCTGATGAATTCAACATGAAGGTAGAGTAACCCAGCAGGGGTGGTGATATCTAGGTTGATATACTTTTGGACTGCCTCTATGAGGCATGCCAAGAATAAGACTGGATTTTTGTCTGCCCCTTGGGTGATTTCTGACTTTATCATAATTGACATAGATATGAGTTATTTTTCTGCATTCCTTCTAGAAGGCAAGTAATCATATGATTGAGTCTCTTGATACCTGGGTCATTGGGCTGGTAAGTCTAGTGGGGATATAATTGAGGCACCACCTAATCAGCAACTGGGCTATCTCAGTCTTGGTTATGTAAGTGATTGGCATGGGCTTTTGCTGCTTGCCAGATACGGTCTTCTTCATCTGGAGTGAGAGTGGCATTTAGGATATATGTCACTCCATGTGAGGTTATAGGCCTGGGAGAGTCTCAGGAATTCTTTTCTGTATCTGCTATCTGGCTCATAATATCTGACAATGAAAATGGCATGTGGACTTGGGTGGGGCCCTCTGGCCCTGCTACCTCTCAGGGGAAACATATGTTGGGTACGTGACCATGTGGCAGGAGGGGAGGGAAGAGGGGAGGGGGAGTCAGGGAGATGGGGTAGTGGGATTGAGGGGGAGTCAGGAGAGATTTTGGGGTCAGTAGGTAAATTGGATGAGGGGGAAGGAGAGGGTTGGCAGGGTGGCAGATAAGGAGGGGGCTCGTCCACTGGGTCAAACTCTAGGGGTGCGGAAGGTCATGACTGGCGGTTAGTTGAAGAGCCCTTTTGTTTGGGAGGCAAGGTGCATAGAAGGACCTCATGGGTAGAGCAGTTCTTGCATAGGGAAGGCCTGCTCCAAAGGGCCCAAAAGGCTAGGGCATATGGGATCTCCAACCCTTTGCCATTCCGTTTGAGGAAGTTAGTGAGATCTGATAAAATACTGTAATCAAAAGTCCCGAACTCAGGCCAGTGATTTTGGTTATTTAATTAATATTGAGGCCAGGTCTGTACAGAGTTGTTTTAAGCGGTTAGCCTTGAGTTCAGTGAGAGAGAGTGGCTTGAGACTTTTGAGAACACAGGTCAGAGAGGAATCCTTTGGGACAGACTGGCCAGACAGACCCCATAATTGAAAGGCAAGCAGAAGCTCCTATTGGGAGCTCGAGTCGTAACCCATAGTCGCAATAGTTATGAGAACAGAGCTCTGTGTTGAGGTGGAGCATCCCCCACCATCGCCTAGAGTGGCCCTAGGCTGGGAGTCCCTGGGACCCAGAGAGGACTAAGTTTTAGGGTGCCTCTAGAAAACCGTCCAAATTGGATCTTACCTTAATTTAGGGGCCGGCTTGAATGGAGTGTTGTATGTAAAGCAGTCGAATGGCAAAAGGCCTCTGTCCTGGAGTTGGTTGGTCTTGCAAAAAAGAGTATAGAGAAAGCAGAGAGAGGCAGGCCAATAGTCCTCGGAGTATGTGGAAAACCAATAAAGCTCTTACATAGGACTTGTATCGCTCACGAAGGCACAGGGCATCCTCTCGAAGAGTTCTTGAAAGCCCGGGCAGGAAAGTGGGCTCAGCAGGCTTCCACGCTCCCAACAGCTGGCCGTAGAGGAGAACTTCAACCTCCTGGGTTTCGGCACCAAAAATGAAAGGTACGGAGTTAGAGTAGGTGAGGCTCAGAAAAAGAACAAGACTAGCATTCTACAGGAACAGATGACCTTTAATGAGGTGAGAAGGGGCAGCAGTCAGATTAACGAACTGCTGCACTTATCTAAGAGAAAGCTACTGTCTTAAGGGGGCCTGTTCTTCTGCAAGGTTGCTGGAGTAGTTCTCTCTTAAATGGCTGGGGCAGGGAGTTCTGGAGATCAGCCAGAGGCTGGGCTGGCTTGGAGCTGGGCGTAGTCAACCTAATGTCTAATTTTTCTTTGGGTGAGAGTTCTTTGTTTTGCCTAGAATGGTGGGGAGGACCTGGAGAAGAGTTTTAACTCCAGGCTACCTTGAGCCATGCAACTTTCCTTCAAGCACCTTGCAAAATGAGTCTCATTAGGAGACAAATGCTATAAGGAAAATAAGATGGGACTCAAAAGTGCGGAGAAGGCAATGGCACCCCACTCCAGTACTCTTTGCCTGAAAAATCCCATGGACGGGGGAGCCTGGTGGGCTGCCATCTATGAGGTCACAGAGTCAGACAATGAAGTGACTTAGCAGCAGCTAATAGAATGACTGTTAGGCTGCCAGTGGAAATCAAAACTACTGTTGTGTACATGTTAAAGATGCCAATTAGACACACAAAAGCTGATACCAAGAAAAAAGAAAAGAAAGTGAAAGTCACTCATGTCTGACTCTTTGCCACCCCATGGCCTGTAGCCTACTGGGCTCCTCCATCCATGGAATTTTCCAGGCAATACTGGAGTGGGTTGCCATTTCCTTCTCCAGTTACCAAAAAGTCATCACTATAAAACTTTTTCATACAGAAGCTCCTCAGGTCCTCTGTCAGAATTATTTTTTATTTTATGCACAGATTAAATGAACTTGGTCTGCTGTTTCTTTCACCCACAGCAAAGTAAAAGCTTGGCATCTCTTTGTGTTTCTAGCACTTGATACCATATATATGTAATTCCCTGCTGAAAATATCCACTCAACCTAACATGTTCAAAGCTAAATCTAACTTTCTCTTCACACTACTTCTGTATTTTTAATGCAACTTGATGATTCTTTTATTCATCCTTTGATCCAAGCTTATTCCTAGACTCTGCCCCTCCCTTATTCCAATGAATCACTTTGTGTTGAGTAATACCTCCCAAATGTCTCTCATCTCTCTCCTACTCTCCTTCTGAACTGCTACTACCATTCAAGACCACATTATTTCTTGTCTGGATTACCACATAAGCATATGTTACAGTACAATCTTCTTGAAAGTTTAAGTCACTCAGTCGTGTCCAACTTTGTGACCCCATGGACTGTAGCTCACCAGGCTCCTCTGTCCATGGAATTCTCTAGGCAAAAATACTGGCTTGAGTTGCCATTCCTTTCTCCAGGGGATCTTCCTGACCCAGAAATCGAACCCGTCTCCTGCATTGCAGGCATACTCCTTACCATCTGAGCCACCAGGAAAAGTTCATCTTCAATCATCCTTTACCCACTACTTTTTTGGTAACTCTTGATTATCCTTTAAAACTCAGCTCAGTGATAACTTCTTTCAGGAAAACTTCACAAACAACTCTGGCTTGTTCCCTCTCGTCCCATCTAAATTAGATAACTTCTATTATATGTCCCTATAGTACCCTGTGATTAGTTTTATTTTAGCATCTAGCACATGGTATCATATTTGCCTCTTCACTTCTCTGTCGTTCCACTGCTCTGTGGGCTCCTAGGTATCCGTTAGGGATTGTATCTTTTATTGTCACATCTCTGATGTCCACCATGGTGTCTGACATGTGATTGACACTCAAACATTTGTGAATGAACAAATGCTTGAATCAAATTAGAAAATCTGCCGAAGGAAAACAGTGAAGTCATTAAAAAAAAAAAAACTCAAAAAGTACCAGTCTGGGGTCACTTTGGTTCCATCACTTCATGGCAAATAGATGGGGAAACAGTGGCAGACTATTTTTTGGGGCTCCAAAGTCACGGCAGATGGTGACTGCAGCCATGAAATTAAAAGACACTTACTCCTTGGAAGGAAAATTATACCAACCTAGACAGCATATTAAAAGGCAGAGACGTTACTTTGCCAACAAAGGTCCATCTCGTCAAGGCTATGGTTTTTCCAGGAGTTGTGTATGGATGTGAGAGTTGGACTATAATGAAAGCTGAGCACCGAAGAATTGATGCTTTTGAATTGTGCTGTTGGATTAGACTCTTGAGTCCCGTGGACTGCAAGGAGATCCAACCAGTCCATCCTAAAGGAGGTCAGTCCCGGGTGTTCATTGGAAGGACTAATGTTGAAGCTGAAACTCCAATACTTTGGCTACCTGATTTGAAGAGCTGACTCATTTGAGAAGACCCTGATGCTGGGAAAGACTGAGGGCAGGAGAAGGGGACGACAGAGAATGAGATGGTTGGATGGCATCACCGACTCAATGGACATGGGTTTGGGTGACTCCAGGAGTTGGTGATGGACAGGGAGGCCTGGTGTGCTGTAGGGGTCACGAAGAGTTAGACATGACTGAGCGACTGAACTGGGGTCACTTAGCATTGACTGGGACTGTTAGTATTATACTGTATTATAATTTTCTATTATGGTTTGTATAGTGTAATGCAGTCATTCCCACTAATTTTAAAGACATCAGAACATCTAGAAAAGATGATTTGGTAGCTTCCATTTAAGAAAATGTGGGAACATGTACTAGGTAATAGGATTTATAACCTAAGACTAATCTACATCAAACTAGGTTTGGGGAAAGTGATTAAAGACAAAGTTTTTAAAAATTTGTTTTAGTTGGAGGCTAGTTACTTTACAATATTGTGGTTTTTGCCATACATTGACATGAATCACCCATGGGTATACATGTGTCCCCCCATCCTGAACCCCCAAAACCCCCCCTCCCTCCTCCCTTCCCAACCCATCCCTCTGGATTGTCCCAGAGCACCAGGTTTGAGTGCCCTGCTTCATGCATTGAACTTACACTGGTCATCAATTCTACATATGGTAATACACGTTTCAATGCTATTCTTTCAAATCATCCCACCCTCACCTTCTCCCACACATAGTTCAAAAGTCTGTTCTTTTCATCTGTCTCTTGTTGTCTTGCATATTGGGTCATCATTACCATAAAGATGAGTAGTTTTCACACACACAGTTCTGGAATTCATGTATTTTTTCCAAACTGATTTGGAGGTTTAGATATAGATAAATAATATAACTGAAACCCAAATCATTTTTACAAAGGTACTACTGAGTTCATTTTCTGAGACCACCCTTAGAAATCTTTCATATACTATACAATTAGAGAAAATGTTTCTCTAGTGGGTATGTCTTCAAAATGTTCATGACTTATGTAAATAGTTATGAATGCTCTAATGTAAAGGAGCTTGGAAGTAATGATTTATGCCTAGATGTTTTGTTTTATTGCTCATTATTATACTCTTTGGCGTTTTTTTCCTATCCCTGATGTTTTCTCATAAAACTCTTCTTGCAATGCAGGAACAAGGGCTTGATCCCTGGGTCAGGAAGATCCCCTGGAGAAGAAAATGGCAACCCACTCCAGTATCTTGCCTGGAAAATTCAATGGACAGAGGAACATGGCATGCTACACAGTCCATGGGGTCACAAGAGTCGGATATGACCTGGCGAGTAGACCACCAACCACCATCAGTTAAGTAGCTCAACAAATGGCTAGAGTACACATACAAAATATAGGTAATAAAGATAATAGGCAACTATGAATCCATATTAAGTGATCAACGGCCATCTAAATGTTTAGGAATGGTTGATGACCATCATTTGGAAGCAGCAGAACCAGGACACATTGTTGCTACAGTTTGGAAGTGGAGTGGGTAAGGTGAGTGGATTGGGGAATAGGGTAAACAATAAAAAGGAGAACAAAGTCCATTAAGAAGTCTTTTCTGTACATAAATTATTCTTCAAACTTTTAAACATCATACAAATTAACATATGAATTAACTTTTCCTTTGGAGAAGGAAACCTCTTATTAGGGCAAAAGAAAATTTCAGGATGGGCAATCAGTATGAGAGTTCTGTCATGGCAATTTCAAGTTGGTTTAGAAGAGTGACATGTTGTGTAAGACTGGGAAGCTATTGAGACAAAAATCCTTTCCAAAAGGAGACCAAGATCAGTCTTACCTTTTTAAGGTCAGTACTTTAAAACACACACATTTCTCATGCAACATAAAAAAAAAAAATCATTCTATACTCTACAGTCCCTAGTATCAATACTACAGAGTTTATACACAGGAAGTAGCCTGAGAAGTGCTGTTTGACAGCAGAAACCTGCAAATCACAAAAATAATCATAGATTTATTTAATGCCTATTATATGCTATGCTTTCATTTTCTTTTTCTCTTTTAATCCCTTTAACAAGCTTGTAAGGCAGGTACTATTATTATCCTTTTCCAGATGAGAAAATTAAGGGCTCCAGGAGGTGATGTTAACTGCCCAAAATAACAACATAGCAAGTGATGGAATTGTCATCAAACACAGGGTCTCCAAGAGCTATGTATTTTCCCACTAAGATATATTGTTCTGTGCACTGGCAAGCACCATTTTCCTTTCCCTTCATAACCTCTCTACCCATGTTTCTGGATATGTGAATAAATGTGGCACATCGGCTTATTGAAATTGAAGGTGTGAATGTGGAAACATATGGTTACGATTCCATAACCCGAGCTATGCCTGGGGCATTTGCACCAGCGATTCATAGCAGGATTGTCTAATGTGATTTGAGGACTACATAACCTAAAAGGTTTACAGGGCTTTCTCACCGGGATGTCACATGGGCCAGGCCAAGGGGGACAATATTAAACGGTACTAAGCAGATGTGAGAGCCCTGTGGGAGTGAAGGAATAGTCCTACTGAGTCCTTGGCAGTGCTGAGACACCTGTAAGATGCTTTCCTGGAATAGGATTCGAGGATGGAGTCATATTAAACCTTCAGTGTAGAATTTTGTAGTTTATGAATGTTTGTTTCAGCCAAGTGTGGCACCTCTGATGGTTACTAATGACTATGTTAAGTACAATCCAACAGGATTTTTAAAAGAAGAGAAATATACGTTTTACACTGGAAAGATGAAATATATTTTTCGACAGACAGAAACCAAAATATTTCAGTCATTCCTGTGACTCTAATGAATCACAGACATGGTTAGCTTGCCAAAGACAGAGAAGCAAAATACATTTTCTGTTGTCCCTGAAGAATTTCAGGGTAAAAGATTTTTATAAAGGTTTCAACTTTGAATGAATGAATGAATTTACAACAGGTTAATCAATGAGAAGTTCTTTTGTCTGATGGCCCCTGCTCCCTGCTGAAAATATTCTTAAGAGATGATGTTATATCTGCTACTCTGAAAAATCCACTAAAATCTGTATACAAATTTTAAGAACTGCTTATTAGAACTTACTATGTTTTAAGCCCTTGCTAATGTAATACCCGCGAGAACTATGTAATGTTGGGTACTCTTACTGATGGGCTTCCTAGGTAGCTCCGTGGTAAATCTGCCTGCCAATGCAGGAGACGCAGATTTGATTGCTGTGTCAGCAAGATCTCTTGGAGGAAATGGCAACTCTCTCCAGTATTCTTGCATAGAGAATCCCACAAACAGAGGACCCTGGCAGGCCAAAGGGTCAGACACAACTGAGCACATATGCACTCTTAATGGTATTATTTTACAGATGAGGAAATAGCCTTGGAGTGCTTATATTTCTTGATCTAGGTTACACAGCTGTAGACTAGTGATTTTACATTAGTCCACAAATCACTCCCTTTACTACTATACTGTTTTAAAATTTTGAGTATAGAGTACCCTTAAAGTAACTCAGTCCAACAAAAAGAAAACAGGTAATAGCAGAGATAGGAAATTAAGCTCAGTCGTCCCTGAGGAGGGCTTTGCTGGTAGCTCAGATGGTAAAGCATCTGCCTGCAATGGAGGAGACCTGGGTTTGATCCCTGGGTGGGGAAGATACCCTGGAGAAGGAAACGGCAAGCCACTCCTGTACTCTTGCCTGAAAAATCCTATGGACGGAGGAACCTGGTAAACATAGTCCATGGGGTCGCAAAGAGTCAGACACTACTGAGCGACTTCACTTTCTTTTCACTTTTCTTTGAGGAATCAAACATTTAACCAGTACCTGAAAATGCCTCAGAAGTGCCCAACAGTAGTAAGAAACTGGCCCAAAGTTTGTCTGTCTGCAGAGCTAATTCATATAATAGAACTATCATTACTTGTTGCATGGTGGAGGTGAAAGGGTAAGGCAATCACCTTTCTACACCACATCTATGCTCAAAGTGTGTGTATGCTTGGTTACTTCAGTTGTGTCTGACCCTTTGTAGCCCCCAGTCTTCTCTGTCCAAGGAATTCTCCAGGCAAGAATACTGGTTTCCATTTCCTCCTCCAGATCTTCCCAACCCAGGGATCGAACCCCTACCTCCTATGTCTCCTACACTGTAGGCAGATTCTTTACCGCTAAACCACCGGTAACCCTCCGAACACTTTCTGCTGAAAAAACTTTTGTTCCTTCCTACGGTCTAGAGAATCAAGTTCTGATTCTTTACCTTGTTACTCAGGGCTGGCCACAAGATGAACACAGTGTAACTTAGCAATTTGTTTTTAGACCATTCTCATATACTGCAGACTAGACAAAGTTTGGAATCAAGGATAACATGCAGCTCAAACAAGATTTTATTAAGCATGCAACAAGTCATATTGTTAGTGAAAACTACTTACAGCACAGTTATAACTTCTTCCCGGGTACTCAGGTAGTGCCAGTGATAAACAATCCACCTGCAATGCACACACACACACAAAAATGAGGCGTGGGTTCTAGCTCTGGGTCCAGAAGAACCCCTACTGGAGAGCATACCACCCACTCAAGTATTCTTGCTTGGAGAATCCCACGGATAGAGCAATGTGGCGAGCTACCATTTACAGGATTGCATAGAGTCAAAGACAGAACTGAACACATGCAGTTAAGTTTACACAGTGACAACTTGAACTAGGGACAGAATTAATTACTGACACCTCACCTTAGGAGCAGCTTGACCTAGAACAGCACCAGTTACTAACAACTCGACCTAAGGGAAAGACAAGTGCCAGTTAGTGACAACTCAACCTATGGGCACCTCCGGTGACAGCTCACATGAAAGGGATCTCCAGTGGCAGCTCACATCATGAACACGTCAAGGGGCAGCTCCAAGGAAAACTAACCCTTACCATTCAGGAACAGCTGTAACGTCGAAGAAAACCGAAGTTTTTTTGGCTTCCTTTCTTTATACCTTTGGTTTCCACACCCTGGAGCCTGATTGGTTATGCCCTATGCAAAATAGGTGACAGTTCTTGCATGCCTCTGATTGGTAACACAGGAGTATTCGAGCAAGGGGTGTGTGTTTCCCCATGTTAGGCCGTATGCAAATATTGGATGGTGCGAGCATGTGCCTGATTGGTTACAACCAGGACCAATCAGGGAAGGGGGTGTGTTTTCCCTGGTGAAACTGAAACTGAAAGTTGCTCAGTTGTATCCAACTCTTTATGATCCCATGGATTATAGCCTGACAGGCTCTTCTGTTCATGGAATTCTCCAGGCAAGAATTCTGCAGTGGGAGTTCCCATTGCAAGGGGATCTTTCCAACCCAGGGATCGAACCCAGGTCTCCTGGATTTCAGGTGGGTTTTTACCGTCTGAGCCACCAGGGAAGCCTAGGAATACTAGCACAGGTAGCCTATCCCTTCTCCAGTGGATATGCCCCACCCAAGAATCCAACCAGGGTGTCCTACACTGTAGGCTGATTCTTTACCAGCTCTTTCACAGGATCAGCCCTATGCAAATATGGGATGGGGCCAGCATGTGCCTGATTGGTTACACCCAGGACCAATCGGGGAAGGAGGTGTGTTTTCCCTGGTTACAGTGAGAGTGAAAGTTGCTCAGTTGTGTCCAACTCTTTAGGAATCCATGCGTTATACCCAATTTTCCAGGCAACAATACTGGAGTGGGAGTTCCCATCACCAGGGGATCTTCCCAACCCAGGACTCCTTCATTTCAGGCAGTTTCTTTCTGTCTGAGCCACCAGGGAAGCCTAGGAATACTGGCATAGGTAGCCTATCCCTTCTCCAGAGGATATGCCCGATCCAGGAATCCAACCGGGGTGTCCTGCATTGTAGGCTGATGCTTTACCTGCTGAGGTTTCCAGGTTTGCCCCTATGCAAATATGGGATGGTGCCAGCATGTGCCTGATTGGTGGCACCCAGGACCAATCAGAGAAGGGGGTGTGTTTTCCCTGAAGAAAGAGAAAGTTGCTCAGTTGTGTCCAACTCTTTAGGACTGCTAGCGTTATACCCTGAGAGGCTCTTGTGTTCGTGGAATTCTCCAGGCAAGAATACTGGAGTGGGAGTTCCCATCACCAGGGGATCTTCCCAAGCCAGGGATCGAACCCAGGTCTCCTGCATTTTAGGCAGGTTCTTTACCGTCTGGGCCACCAGGGAAGCATAGGAATACTGGCCTGAGTAGCCTATCCCTTCTCCAGGGGATATGCCCACCCAGGAATTCAACCGGGGTGTCCTGCATTGTAGGCTGATGCTTTACCTGCTGAATTTTCCCAGGTTTGGCCCTATGTGAATATGGGATGGTGCCAGCATGTGCCTGATTGGTTACACCCAGGACTAACCAGGGATGGGGGTGTGTTTTCCCTGGTTAAAGTGAGCGAGCGTTGTGCAGTTGTGTCCAACTCTTTAGGACACCATGGATTATAGCCTGACAGGCTCTTGTGTTCATGGAATTCTCCAGGCAAGAATACTTGGGTTGTGGAGTTCCCATAGCCAGGGGATCTTCCCAACCCAGAGGATGAACCCAGGACCTCTCTCCTTTCAGGTGGTTTCTTCCCATCTGAGCCACCAGGAAAGCCTAGGAATACTGGCCTGGGTAGCCTATCCCTTCTCCAGGGGATATGCCTGACCCAGGAATCCTAACCAGGGTGTCCTGCATTGTAGTCTGATGCTTTACCTTCGGAGGTTTCCCATTTCGACCCTATGCAAATATGGGATGGTGCCAGCATGTGCCTGATTGGTGGCACCCAGGACCAATCAGGGAAGGGGGTGTGCTTTTCCTGGTGAAATAGAAAGTTGCACAGTTGTGTCCAACTCTTTAGGACTCCATGGGTTATACCCTGAGAGGCTCTTCTGTTCATGAAATTCTCTAGGCAAGAATACTGGAGTGGGAGTTCCCATCGCAGGGTGTATTCCCAACCCAGAGGTCGAACTCAGGACTCCTGCATTTCAGGTGGTTTCTTTCCATCTACGCCACCAGGGAAGCCTAGGAATACTGGCATAGGTAGCCTATCGCTTCTCCAGGGGATATGCCCAAACCAGGAATCCAACCTGCATTGCAGGCTGATGCTTTACCTGCTGAGGTTTCCAGGTTTGGCCCTATGCCAATATGGGGTCGTGCCAGCATGTGCCTGATTGGTTACACCCAGGACCAATCCGGGAAGGGGGTGTGTTTTCCCTGGGTAAAGTGACAGTGAAGGTTGTGCACTTGTGTGCAACTGTTTAGGACCCCATGGATTATAGCCTGACAGGCTCTTGTGTTCATGAAATTACCAGGCAAGAATACTGGAGTGGGAGTTCCCATCTCCAGGGGATCTTCACAACCGAGGGATCGAGCCCAGGTCTCCTGCATTGCAGGCGGAGTCTTTACTGTCTGAGCCACCAAGGAAGCCTAGGAATAGTGGCCTGGGTAGCCTATCACTTGTCAGGGGATATGCCAAACCCAGGAATCCAACCGGGGTGTCCTGCATTGTAGGCTGATCGTTTAACCGCTGAGGTTCCCCATTTCCGGCCCTATGCAAATATGGGATGGTGCCAGCATGTGCCTGATTGGTGGCACCCAGGACCAATCAGGGATGGGGGTGTGTTTTCCCCTGTGAAAGAGAAAGTTCCTCAGTTGTGTCCAACTCTTTAGGACTCCATGTGTTATACTCTGAGAGGCTCTTGTGTTCATGGATTTCTCCAGGGAAAAATACTGGAGTGGGAGTTCCCATTGCCAGGGGATCTTCCCAACCCAGAGGTTGAACCCTGAACTCCTGCATTTCAGGTGGTTTCTTTCCATCTGAGCCATAAGGCAAGCCTAGGAATACTGGAATAGGTAGTCTATCGCTTCTTCAGGGGATATGCCCGACCCAGGAATCAAACCGGGGTGTCCTGCATCGTAGGCTGATGCTCTACATGCTGAGGCTTCCAGGTTTGGCCGTATGCAAATATGGGATGGTGCTAGCTTGTGCCTGACTGGTTACACCGAGGACCAATCAGGGAAGAGGGTGTGTTTTCCCTGGTGAAAGAGAAGTTGTTCAGTTGTGTCCAACTCTTTAGGACTCCATGGGTTATACCCTGACAGGCTCTTCTGTTCATGCAATTCTCCAGGCAAGAATACTGGAATGGTCTGTCTGATCCACCACAGAAGCGTAGGAATACTGGTACAGGTAGCCTATCCCTTCTCCAGGGGATATGCCCGACCCAGGAATCCAACCAGTGTGTCCCACATTGTAGGCTGATGCTTTAACCACTGAGGTTTTCCGTTTCAGCCCTATGCAAATATGGGATGGTGACAGCATGTGCCTGATTGGTTGCACCCAGGATCAATCAGGGAAGAGGGTGTTTTCCCTGGTTAAAGTGAGAGTGAACGCTGAGCAGTTGTGTACAACTCTTTAGGAACCCATGGGTATACCCTGACAGGCTCTTGAGTTCATGGAATTTCCAGGCAAGAATACTGGAGTGGGAGTTCCCATCGCCAGGGGATCTTCCCAACCCAAAGGTCGAACTCAGGACTCCTGGCTTTCTGGCGGGTCTCTCCATCTGATCCACCAGGGAAGCCTAGGAATACTGGCATAGGTAGCCTATCGCTTCTCCAGGGGATATGCCCGACCCAGGAATCCAGCCGGGGTTTCCTTCACTGTAGGCTGATGCTTTACCTGCTGAGGTTTCCAGGTTTGGCCCTATGCAAATATGGGTTGAGGCCAGCATGTGCCTGATTGGTTACATCCAGGACCAATAAGGGATGGGGGTGTGTTTTCCCTGGTGAAAGAGAAAGTTGCTCAGTTGTGTCCAACTCTTCAGGACTCCATGTGTTATACCCTGACAGGCTCTTGTGTTCATGGAATTCTCCAGGCAAGAATACTGGAATGGGAGTTCCCATCGCAGGGGATCTTCCCAAACAAGGGATAGAACCCCGGTCTCCTAAAATTTAGGCGGGTTCTTTAACTGTCTGAGCCACCACGGAAGCCTAGGAATACTGGCCTGGTTAGCCTATCCCTTCTCCAGGGGATATGCCTGACCCAGGAATCCAACTGGGGTGTCCTGCATTGTAGACTGATGCTTTACCTGTTGAGGTTTCCAGTTTTGGCCCTATGTAAATATGGGTTGAGGCCAGCATGTGCCTGATTGGTTACATCCAGGACCAATCAGGGAAGGGCGTGTATTTTCCCTGGTGAAAGAGAAATTGGTCTGTTGTGTCCAACTCTTTAGGACTCCATGGGTTATACCCTGAGAGGCTCTTCTGTTCATGGAATTCTCCAGGCAAGATACCTGAGTGGGAATTCCCATCGCCAGGGTATCTTCCCAACCCAGAGGCTGAACCCAGGACTCCTACATTTTAGACGGGTTCTTTACCGTCTGAGCCACAAGGGGAGCCTAGGAATACTGGCCTGGGTAGCCTATCCCTTCTCCAGGGGATATGCCCGACCCAGGAATCCAACCGGGGTGTCCTGCATTGTAGGCTGATGGTTTACCCTCTGAGGTTTCCCATTTCGGCCCTATGCCTATATGGGATGGTGCCAGCATGTGCCTGATTGGTTACACCCAGGACCAATCAGGGAAGGGGGTGTGTTTTCCCTGGTTTAAGTGAGTGAGCATTGCGCAGTTGTGTCAAACTCTTTAGGATCCCACGGATTATCGCCTGACAGGCTCTTGTATTCATGGAATTCTCCAGGCAAGAATACTTGAGTTGCGGAGATCCCATCGCCAGGGGATCTTCGCAACCCAGAGGATGAACCCCAGAACTCTCCATTTCAGGTGGTTTCTTTCCCTCTGAGCCACCAGGGGAGCCTAGGGATACTGGCACAGGTAGCCTATCCCTTCTCCAGGGGATATGCCCGACCCAGAAATCAAACCGGAGTGTCCTGCATTGTAGGCTGATGCTTTACCCACTGAGGTTTCCCATTTTGGCCGTATGCAAATATGGGATGGTTCTAGCATGTGGCTGATTGGTGGCACCCAGGACCAATCAGGGAAGGGGGTGTGTTTTCCCCTGTGAAAGAGAAAGTTGCTCAGTTGTGTCCAACTCTTTAGGACTGCTAGCGTTATACCCTGAGAGGCTCTTGTGTTCATGGAATTCTCCAGGCAAGAATATGGAGTTGCAATTCCCATCACCAGCGGATCTTCCCAACCCAGAGGTCGAACCCAGGACTCCTACATTTCAGGCGGTTTCTTTCCATCTGAGGCACCAGAGAATCCTAGGAATACTGGCATAGGTAGCCTATCCCTTCTCTAGGGGATATGCCCGACCCAGGATTCAACCCGGGGTGTCCTGCATTGTAGGCTGATGCTTTACCTACTGAGGTTTCCAGATTTGGCCCTATGCGAATATGACATGGTGCCACCATGTGCCTGATTGCTTGCACCCAATACCAATCAGGGAAGGGGGTGTGTTTTCCATGGGTACGGTGAGAGTGAACATTGCGCAGTTGTGTCCAACTCTTTAGGACCCCATGGATTATAGCCTGACAGGCTCTTGTGTCCATGCAATTCTCCAGGAAGAATACTGGAGTGGGAGTTCCCATCACCAAGGGATCTTCCCACCTAGAGGACGAACCCAGGACCACTCCATTTGAGGCGGTTTCTTTCCCCCTGGGCCACCAGGGAGGCTAGGAATACTGGCACAGGTAGTCTGTCCCTTCTCCAGAGGATATGCCTGACCCAGGAATCCAACCGGGGTGTCCTGCATTGTAGGCTGATGCTCTACCTGCTGAGGTTTCCAGGTTTGGCCCTTGCAAATATGGGATGGTGCTAACCTGCTTAGTTACACCCACGACCAATCAGGGTAGGGGGTGTGTTTTCCCTTGTTAAAATGAGAGTGAACATTGCGCAGTTGCATCCAACTCTTTAGGAACCCATGGGTATACCCTGACAGGCTCTTGTGTGAATGGAATTCTCCAAGCAAGAATATTGGAGTAGGAGTTCACATCGCCAGGGTATCTTCCCAACCTAAAGGTCGAACCCTGGACTCCTGCATTTCAGGCGGTTTCTTTCTGTCTGAGCCACCTGGGACGCCTAGAAATACTGGCATAGGTAGCCTATTGCTTCTCCAGGGGATATGCCCGACCCAGTAATCCCACTGGGTGCCCTGCATTGTACGCTGATGGTTTAACCGCTGAGGTTTCCCATTTCGGCCCTATGCAAATATGGGATGGTGCCATCATGTGCCTGATTGGTTACACCCAGGACCAATCAGGGAAGGGGGTGTGTTTTCCCTCGTGAAAGAGAAAGTTGCTCAATTGTGTCCAACTCTTTAGGACTCCATGCGTTATACCCTGACAGACTCTTCTGTTCATGGAATGCTCCAGGCAAGAGTACTGGAGTGGGAGTTCCCATATCCAGGGGATCTTCCCAACCCAGAAGTCGAACCCAGGACTCCTGCATTTCAGGCGGTTTCTTTCCGTCTGAGCCACCAGAGAAGCCTAGTAATACTGGCATAGGTAGCCTATCGCTTTTCCAGGGGATATGCCCGACCCAGGAATCCAACCGGGGTGTCTTGCATTGTCGACTGATGCTTTACCTGCTGAGGTTTCCCATTTGAGCCATATGCGAATATGGGATGGTGCCAGCATGTGCCTGATTGGTTACACCCAGGACCAATCAGGGAAGTGAGTGTGTTCCTTGGTGAAAGAGAAAGTTGCTCAGTTGTGTCCAACTCTTTAGGAACCCATGGGTTATACCCTGACAGGCTCTTGTTTTCATGGAATTCTCCAGGCGAGAATACTGGAGTGGGACTTCCCATCGCCTGGGGATCTTCCCAACCGAGAGGACGAACCCAGGACCTCACCATTTCAGGCGGTTTCTTTCCATCTGAGCCACCAGGGAAGCTTAAGAATACTGGCATAGGTAGCCTATCGCTTCTCCAGAGGATAGGCCCGACCCAGGAATCAAACTGGGGTGTCCTGCATTGTACACTGATGCTTTACCTGCTGAGGTTTCCAGGTTTGGCCCTATGCAAATATGGGATGGTGCCAGCATGTGCCTGATTGGTGGCACCCAGGACCAATCAGGGAAGGGGGTGTGTTTTCTCTGGTTAAAGTGAGAGGGAACCTTGCGCAGTTGTGTCCAACTGTTTAGGAACCCATGGGTATACCCTGACAGGCTCTTGTGTTGATGTAATTCTCCAGGCAAGAATACTGGAGTGGGAGTTCCCATCACCAGGGGATCTTCCGAACCCAGAGGTCGAACCCAGGACTCCTACATTTCAGGCGGGTTCTCTCCATCTGAGCCACAGGGAAGCCTAGAATACTGGCATGGGTAGCCTATCGCTTCTCCAGGGGATATACCCGACCCAGGAATCCCACCCAGGTGTCCTGCATTTTAGTTTAATGCTTTACCTGCTGAGGTTTCCAGGTTTGGCCCTATGTGAATATGGGATGGTGCCAGCATGTGCCTGATTGGTTACACCCAGGACCAATCAGGGAAGGGGCTGTGTTTTCCCTGGGTAAAGTGAGAGTGAACCTTGTGCAGTTGTGTCCAACTCTTTAGGACGCCATGGTTTATAGCCTGACAGGCTCTTGTGTTCATGGAATTCTCCAGGCAAGAATACAGGAGTTGATCGCCAGGGGATCTTCCCAACCCAGAGGACGAACCCAGGATCTCTCCATTTCAGGCAGTTTCTTTCCATCTGAGCCACCAGGGAAGCCTAGGAATACTGGCCTGGGTAGCCTATCCCTTCTCCAGGGGATATGCCCGACCCAGGAATCCAACCAGGGTGTCACGCATTGTAGGCTGATGGTTTACCCGCTGAGGTTTCCCATTTCGGCCCTATGCGTATATGGGATGGTGCCAGCATGTGCCTGATTGGTGGCACCCAGGACCAATCAGGGAAGGCGGTGTGTTTTCCCTGGTGAAAGAGAAAGTTGCTCAGTTGTGTCCAACTCTTTAGGACTCCATTCGTTATACCCTGACAGTCTTCTGTTCATGGAATTCTCCAGGCAACAATACTGGAGTGGGAGCTCCCATCGCTAGGGGATCTTCCCAACCCAGAGGTTGAACCCTGGACTCCTGCATTTCAGGCGGTTTCTTTCTGTCTTAGGCACTAGGGAAGCCTAGGAATACTGGCACATGTAGCCTATTGCTTCAGGGGATATGCCCGACCTAGGAATCCAACCGGGGTGTCCTGCATTGTAGGCTGATGCTCTGCCTGCTGAGGTTTCCAGGTTTGGCTGTATGCAAATAATGGATGGTGCTAGCATGTACCTCACTGGTTACACCCATGACCAATCAGGGAAGGGGGTGTGTTTTCCCTGGTTGAAGTGAGTGTGAATGTTGCGCAGTTGTGTCCAACTGTTTAGGAACCCATGGGTATACCCTGACAGGCTCTTCTGTTCATGGAATTCTTCAGGCAAGAATACTGGAGTGGGAGTTCCCATCACCTGGAGATCTTCCCAACCCAGAGGTCGAGCCCAGGACTCCTGCATTTCAGGTGGGTTCTCTCCTTCTGAGCCACCAGGGAAGCCTAGGAATACTGGTATAGGTAGCCTATCGCTTCTCCAGGGGATATGCCCGACCCAGAAATCCCACCCGGGTGTCCTGCACTGTAGGCTGATGGTTTACCCGCTGAGGTTTCCCATTTGGCCCTATGCGAATATGGGATAGTGGCAACATGTGTCTGATTGGTTACACCCAGGACCAATCCGGGAAGGGGGTGTGTTTTCCCTGGGTAAAGTGAGATTGAACGTTGCACAGTTGTGTCCAAGTCTTTAGGACCCCATGGATTATAGCCTGACAGGCTCTTGTGTTCATGGAATTCTCCAGGCAAGAATACTGGAGTTGATCGCCAGGGGATCTTCCCAACCCAGAGGACGAACCCAGGATCTCTCCATTTCAGGCAGTTTCTTTCCATCTGACCCACCAGGAAGCCTCGGAATACTGGCCTGGGTAGCCTATCCCTTCTCCAGGGGATATGCCCGACCCAGGAATCCAACCAGGGTGTCATGCATTGTAGGGTGATGGTTTACCCGCTGAGGTTTCCCATTTTGGCCCTATGCAAATATGGGATGGTGGCAGCATGTGCCTGATTGGTTACACCCAGGACCAATCCGGGAAGGGGGTGTGTTTTCCCTGGGTAAAGTGAGATTGAATGTTGCGCAGTTGCGTCCCAGTCTTTAGGACCCCATGGATTATAGCCGGACAGGCTCTTGTGTTCATGGAATTCTCCAGGCAAGAATACTGGAGTGGGAGTTCCCTTCGCTAGGGGATCTTCCCAACCCAGGGATCGAATCCAGGTGTCCTGCATTGCAGGCGGGTTTTTTTTTACCGTCTGAGTCACCAAGGAAGCCTAGGAATACTGGCCTGGGTAGCCTATCCGTTCTCCAGGGGATATACCCCACCCAGGAATCCAACCGGGGTGTCCTGTATTGTAGGCTGATTCTTTACCAGCTGAGTTTTCCCAGGTTCGGCCCTATGCAAATATAGGATGGTGCTAGCAATGTAGCTGATTGGGTACAACCAAGACTAGAGGTTCTCCCTCAGGTCCTTGACTTCCCCTTTTAATGCCCTTCCCCCCTGCACCACCTCCCCGCCTACCACTTGGTTCCATCATGTTGGACTCCCTATTTTTTCTGTCTACCTGATTCCTCCCTTTGCTTCTTGTATCCCCTGATCTCTCCAACAGGTCATTCCTACTGGTCAAAATCATATATATCTTTCTACATTCTTTTCAAATGCCATCTTAAATGTAAAACTTTATTTTTATTTCATTGATGTATAATTGATATATAACATTATTTTCAAGTGTACAATACAATTTTTTGATACTTGTATTAGTTGAAAAATGATCACCATAAGTCTAGTTAACATCTGTCACCATACATAATTACACGATTTTTTTCTTGTGATGAGAATTTTTAAGACTTATTCTCAGCATCTTTCTCATATGCAGTGCAATATTATTAACTGTCGCCGTACTGTACATTATATTGCCAAGGACTTTACATATAGTTTTCGGTATAAAATATAATTGACGGGAAAGTATAGAGATTTCTCATATTTTCCTCTGTTCTGCACCTCCATAGCCTCCCCCATTATCAATATCACACCCCAGAATGATACAATTTTTTTTAAGGAATGATGAACCTACATTGACAAATGATAATCACCCAAAGGCCATAGTTTACAGCGTTGTAAATTTTTATCGGTTTGGACAAAAGTATAGCGACACATATCTATTATTGTGTGTGTGCTCAGTCCGTCAATCATGTTCAACTCTTTGTGACCCAATGGACTGTAGCCCACCCGGTCGGGTGGTTGCCTTTTCCTCCTCCAGCAAATCTTCCTGACTCAGGGGTCAAACCTGCATCTCCTGTGTCTCCTGCATTGGCAGTTGGATTCTTTACCACTGTGCCACCTGGGACACCTCTATATCCGTTACTATAATAATCATAAATAGTGTATTCACTGCCCTAAAAATCTATGCTTTGTCTATTCCTCTTTCTCACCCCTAGAAACAACACATTTTTTTAAATCGTCTTTAATTTTGCCTTATGCAAAATGTTGTGTGGTTTGAATCATACAGTATGCGTACAGAGGATTCCCTGGTGGCTCTGCCTGCCAAGCAGGAAATGTGGATTCAATCCCTGCATCAGGAAGATCCCCTCGAGAAGGAAATGGCAACCCACTCCAGTATTCTTGGAGAAGAGTGGACAGAGAAGCCCAGAGATGTTGCAGAGTTGTACACAACTGAGGATGCACAAGGATTATACAATGTGTAGTCTTTTCAGTTTGGCTTCTTTCACTTAGTAATTATGTATTTGTTTCTTGATAACTCATTCGTTTTTTAGGGGTGAATATTCCTTTGTCTGGATGTACCTTTTGCCTTCAGTCTTTCCCAGCATCAGGGTCTTTTCTAAATGAGTCGTCTCTTTACACCAGGCAAAGGGAGAGCAGGGTGCCAGAGGATAAAATAGTCAGCATCACAGTCTCAATGGACACCAATTTGAGCAAACTTTGGGAGACGGTGAAGGACAGGGGAGCCTGTTGTGCTGCAGTCCGTGGAGTTGCAGAGTTGGATGTGACTTAGTGACTGAACAACAACAACAACAACTGGATGTATTACAATTTATTTATCCATTCACCTACTGAAGGACACCTCTGTTGCTCCCAAACTTTGATAAGTATGAATAAAACTTCTATAAATATCCATGGACTGGTTCTTTCATAGACATATGTTTTCAGCTCCTTTGGGTAAGTGCCAAAGTGTGTGATTGCTGAATCATTTGATAAAAGCATGTTTAGTTTTGTAAGAAACCGCCAAACTGTCTTCCAAAGTGTCTGTACCATGTTTCGTTCCTACCATCAATGAATAAAAATTCCAGGGAAAAACACACCTTTCCCTGTGTTTCAGTGCTCTGCATTTTGGCCATTCCAATAGGTATATAGTATATCTTATAGTCATCTTAATTTCCATTTCCATGATGACATATGATGTGAGGAATCTTTTCATTTGCTTATTTGCCATCTGTATATCTTCTTTCATGAGGTGTCTGTTCAGATCTTTTGCCCATTTTAAAATTGGGTTGTCGGTTTTTTTATTGTTAACTTTTAAGTGTTCTTTGTATTTTTTGGATAATGGTCCTGTATCAAATGTGTCTTTTGCAAATATTTTCTCCCAGTCTGTGACCTGTCTTCTAATTCTCTTGATACTGTCTTTTTCAGAACAGAAGTTGTTGATTTTAATGAAGTTCAGCCTATTAATTATTTCTTTCTTGAATCTCATTTTTGGTGTTTTATTTAAAAAGTCATTGTCATACTCAGTGTCATCTATGTTTTCTTATATTATCTTCTGAGTTTTAGGGTTTTGCATTTTACATTTAGGTCTATGATCTATTTTGTTTGTTTTCTATTTTGAAATATTCTTGTCTTAATTTTTTTCTACAATTGCAATGATAAAAGAATTTTTTAAAGTTGATTCCTGAGTCCAGAAAACATCTCTCTTTTGATAGGTCCCTGAAAACATGGATTTCATTTTACTCTGTGTTGAAGGCTGCTAGGCCCTTGCAGTCTGCCACTTTAGGAAAATAGTCCTTTATTCTCTCCGAGCATGAAAGTGTTCAAAGGCCCATTTCTCCTGCAAGACAACAGCTTAAGTACAGAGGAAGGAGCAGTTTGGAAACTACTGAATGTAGAGTATAGTCCACCAGGAGCAGTTCTTCCCAGGTGTGGCTGGAGAATCATTGTGCTGAAGGAGGTAGAACAGGATGGCAGAGGATTTTTATAATTTTCTTCCTACTACCTTTTAAAATATATTTTTTTGTTGAGATATAATTGACACATAATATTGTGTAAGTTTAGGTATAGAATATGTCATTTTGGTCTGTTTATATATTACAGTATGATTACCACCAGTTAGCTAACAGCTCTATAACATCACATAATTATCTTTTTTTTTTTTTTTTGTAGTGAGAACAGTATTTTTCAGTCATGAGAAAGAAGAAGTCTTGCCATTTGTGACAACACTGATGGACCTTGAGGGCATTACCGAGAGGTATGTCAGGCAGAGAAATACAAATATTGTACAATATCACTTGTATGTGGAATATTAAAAAAAATCTAAAGCAGAGTAGAATGGTGATTATCAGAGACTGGAAGTGGAGGAATTGGGGAGATGTTGTTTCAGAGTACAAACTTGCATCTAGTAGATAAATAAGTTCTGGAGAATTAATACATAACATAGTGATTATAGACAATATTATTGTATTATAAACTTTCCAGTTACTAAGAGACTAGATCTATGATCCATTTAGAGTTATCTTTTGTGATGGCTACTCAAATACATCTTCATGGAGACTTTTCAGATTAGCCTCTCCCATGAGATGTACATGATTTTACCCTCCAAGCTATCAAACACCTATTTTTTTCTTCTCTCATGATTGGGGGTGACCATATAATTTATTGTTTGAAGGGGGACACTTTCCAAAGTGAAAGAGTGTGCTACTGATAGTTACATCAGTATGATAGACACTAACTGGAACTGTCCTTATGGACATGTTAATTATAGTATATGCTTTATCTTATCCATATTGTTCAGTTCAGTTCAGTTGCTCAATTGTGTCTGACTCTTCGTGACCCCCATGGACTACAGCACACCAGGCCTCTCTGTCCATCACCAACTCCTGGAGTTTATTCAAACTCATCTCAATGGAGTCGGTGATGCCATCCAACCATCTCACCTTCTCTTGCCCCCTCCTCCTCCTGCCTTCAATCTTTCCTATCATCAAGTTCTTTTCAAATGAGTCAGCTCTTCACATCAGGTGGCCAAAGTAATGGAGTTTCAGCTTCAACATCAGTCCTTCCAAAGAACACCCAGGACTGATCTCCTTTAGAATGGACTTGTTGGATCTCCTTGCAGTCCAAGGGACTCTCAAGAGTCTTCTCCAACACCACAGTTCAAAAGCATCAATTCTTCAGTGCCCAGCTTTCTTCACAGTTCAACTCTCACATCCATACATGACTACTGGAAAAACCGTAGCCTTGACGAGACAGACCTTTGTTGGCACAGTAATGTCTCTGCTTTTCAATATGCTGTCTAGGTTGGTCATAACTTTGCTTCCAAGGAGTAAGCATCTTTTAATTTCATGGCTGAAGTCACCATCTACAGTGATTTTGGAGCCCCCAAAAATAAAGTCTGACACTGTTTCCACTGTTTCCCCATCTATTTCCCATGAAGTGATGGGACCAGATGCCGTGATCTTAGTTTTCTGAATGTTGAGCTTTAAGCCAACCTTTTCACTCTCCTCTTTGACTTTCATCAAGAGGCTCTTTAGTTCTTCTTCACTTTCTGCCATAAGGGTGGTGTCATCTACATATGTGAGGTTATTGATATTTCTCCTGGCAATGTTGATTCCAGCTTGTGCTTCATCCAGCCCAGCATTTCTCATGATGTACTCTGCATATAAGTTAAATAAGCAGGGTGACAATATACAGCCTTGACGTACTCCTTTTCCTATTTGGAACCAGTCTGTTGTTCCATGTCCAGTTCTAACTGTTGCTTCCTGACCTGCATACAGGTTTCTTAAGAGGCAGGTCATGTGGTCTTGTATTCCCATCTCTTTCAGAATTTTCCAGAGTTTGTTGTGGTCCACACAGTCAAAGGCTTTGGCATAGTCAATAAAGCAGAAATAGATGTTTTTCCGGAACTCTCTTGTTTTTCTGATGATCCAGCGAATGTTGGCAATTTGATCTCTGGTTCCTCTGCCTTTTCTAAAACCAGCTTGAACATCTGGAAGTTCATGGTTTGTGTAATGTTGAACCCTGGCTTCAGAATTTTGAGTATTACTTTACTAGCATGTGAGATGAGTGCAATTGTGGGGTAGTTTGAGCATTCTGTGGGATTGCCTTTCTTTGGGATTGGAATGAAAACTGACCTTTTCCAGTCCTGTGGCCACTGCTGAGTTTTCCAAATTTCCTGGCATATTGAGGACAGCACTTTCACAGTATCATCTTTTAGGATTTGAAATAGCTCAACTGGAATTCCATCACCTCTACTAGCTTTGTTCATTGTGATGCTTCCTAAGGCCCACTTGACTTCACATTCCAGGATGTCTGGCTCTAGGTGAGTGTTCACACCATCGTGATTATCTGGGTCGTGAAGATCTTTTTTGTACAGTTCTTCTGTGTATTCTTGCCACCTCCTCTCAATATCTTCTGCTTCTGTTAGGTCCATAACATTTCTGCCCTTTATTGAGCCCATCTTTGCATGAAATGTTCCCTTGCTATCTCTAATTTTCTGGAAGAGATCTCTACTCTTTCCCATTCTATTGTTTTCCTCTATTTCTTTGCATTGATCACTGAGGAAGGCTTTCTTATCATTTGTGAATGTAACCAAAGGATATCATAAACTTCCAAGGATTTTGTTACCTCCTTGGCAGCATCTTCCTCTTTTCTGAAGTTTTTAGCACAGTATTTTGAATGTGCATTAGAGCCGTCTTTTTTAAAAGATATTTTGACTGTACCATGTGGCATGTGGGATCTTAGTTCCCTGACCAGGGACTGAACTCACACCTCCCTGCAGTGGGGGCATGGAGTCTTAACCATTGGACCACCAGGGAAGTCCTAGAAGCCCTCTTATCTAAAATGATTCTACCTACTTAGTTAATTGAAGAAGTCAGATGAAAAAGAATATTAAGTAAACATGATATATACTTAAGCATACTTTTTTCTCAAAACATATGAATGTTCAGTTATTCACTTATGTTTTGATCTAGGACCTCTCAAGTTGTTTGAGGATGAACTCATTGACTAGTGTTCCATAAACTTTTTTTTTTTTCAGAAACTCCACCTATAAGTATCAGCTCTGATTTTCAAGGCAATTTCCTTGAAGTAGAGATACATTCTAAAGATACTTGCAAAGTAGTAAGTAATAGTTCTCTCCTTACTTTTCGAATTAAAAAACATATAATCATATAATATTTAATAACTTAACCAATAAATATACAGTTCAATGTTATTAAACACCCTCATAATGTTGTGTAGCCATCACTATCTATCTTCATAACTTGCAAAATGAAACTCTATACCCATTAAACAATAACGCCCTATACCACGCTTCCCCTCAGCTCTGGCAACTACCATTCTATTTTCTATCTCCGTAATTTTGATTACTGTAAGTATCTCTTATAAATGGAATTATACAGTACATAGTTGCCTTTTTGCGAGTTATTTGTTTCACCTAGCATAATATCTTCAAATTTCATCTCAGTTGTAGCATGTCAGAATTTCCTTCCTTTTAAAGGCTGAATAATATTTCACTGTATGTGTATTCCACATTTGCTTATGCGTTCAATCTGTTGATGGACACAAGTAGCCTCCACATTTTAGCTGTTGTGAATAATACTGTTAAGAACATGGTGTACACATACCTCTTTGAGACTACTTTTAGTTCTTTTGGGTATGTATATACAGAAGTGAAATTGCTGGATCATACGGTAATTCTAATATTAAAGATTTTTTTTGAGCCGTGCTGTTTTCCACAATGACTACTGTTTTACATTCACATCAGGAGTATGTTGTTCATTTGCTTAGTTGTGTCCAACTCTTTGCGACCCCATGGACTGCAGCACACCAGGCTTCCCTGTTCTTCACAATCTCCTGGAGTTTGCTCAAACTCATGTCTATTGAGTAGGTTATGACATCCAACCATCTTATCCTCTGTCAGCCTCTTCTCCTCATGTCCTCAATCTTTCCCAGCATCAGGGTCTTTTCCAATGAGTCCACTCTTTGCATCACGTGGCCAAAGTATTAGAGCTTCATCTTCACCATCAATCCTTCATATGAATATTAAGGGTTGATATCTTTTAGGATTGACTGGTTTTATCTTCTGGCTGTCCAAGGGACTTTTGAGAGTCTTCTCCAGCACCACAGTTTGGAAATATCAATTTTTCAGTGGTCAGCCTTCTTTTTAGTCCAGCTCTTGCATCCATACATGACTACTAGAAAGACCATAGCTTTGACTATGAAACCTTTGTTGGCAAAGTCATGTCTCTGCTTCTTAATATGCTGTCTAGGTCTATGATTACACAATGTCTAGTTAGAACTGAACATGTCTAGGTTTGTCATTAGATAATGTCTAGTTAGAACCAGGTCTAGTTAGAACCATACATGGAACAATGGACTGGTTCAAAATTGGGAAAGGAATACATCAAAGGTGACTGTTGTCACCCTGCATCTTTAACTTATATGCAGAGTACATCATGTAAAATGCTGGGCTAGATGACTCACAAGTTGGAACCAAGATTGTTGGGAGAAATATCATTAACCTCAGATATGCAGATGATACCACCCTTATGGCAGAAAGTGAAGAGGAACTAAAGAGCCTCTTGATGAGGGTGAAAGAGTTCAGAGAAAAAGCTGCTTTAAAGTTTAACATTCAAAAAATGAAGATCATGGCATCCAGTCCCATCATTTCATGGCAAATAGATGGGGAAACAATGCAAACAGTGACAGACTTTATTTTCTTGGGTTCCAAAATCACTGCAAATGGTGACTGCAGCCATGAAATTAAAAAATGCTTGCTCCTTGGAGGAAAAGCTATGACAAATGTAGTTGTTGTTTTTCATTTGCTCAGTCCTGTCCAACTCTTTTCAACACCATAGACTGCAGCACACCAGTCCTATCTGTCCCTCACCATCTCCCTAAGTTTCCCCAAGTTCATGTCCATTGCATTGATGATGCCATCCAACTATCTCATCCTCTGACTCCCTCTTCTTCTGCCCTCAATCTTCCCCAGCAACAGGGGCTTTTCGAATGAGTCAGCTGTTCATATCAGATGACGAAAATACTGGAGTTTCAGCTTCAGCATCAGTCCTTCCAAGGAGTATTCAGGGTTGATTTCCCTTATGATTGATTGGTTTGATCACCTTGTTGTCCAAGGGCCTCTCAGGAGTCTTCACCAGCACCACAGTTTGAAGCCATCAATTCTTCCATGCTCTGCATTTTTAAGGTCTAGCTCTCACAACCATGTGTCACCACTGGGAAGACCATAGCCTTGACTGTATGGATCTTTATTGGCAGAGTAATGTCTCTGCTTTTCAACACACTATCTAGGTTTGTTATCACTTTCTTGCCAAGAATCAGACATTTTCTGATTTGATGGCTGCAGTCACCATCCACAGTGATTTCCCAAGAAGAGGAAATCTGTCCCTACTTCCACCTTTCCCCAACTCTTTGCCATGAAGTAATGGGGCCAGATGCCATGATATTAGTTTTTTAATGTTTAGTTTTAAGCTGGCTCTTTCACAAATCCAGACAGTGTATTAAAAAGCAGAGATGTTACTTTGCTGACAAAGGTCCATATAGTCAATGTTATGTTTTTTCCAGTAGTCATGTACAGATGTGAGAGTTGGACCATAAAGAAGGCTGAGCACTGAAGAATTGATGCTTTTGAACTGTGGCATTGGATAAGACTCTTGAGAGCCCCTTGGACTGAAAGGAGATCAAACCAGTCAATCCTAAAAGAAATCAACTCTGAATATTCAGGGACTGATGGAGGGACTGATGCTGAAACTGAAACTCCAATACTTTGACCACCTGATGTGAAGAGTCGCCTTATTAGAAAAGACCCTGATGATGAGAAAGACTGAAGTCAGGAGAAGGAGATGACAGAGGACGAGATGGTTGGATGGCATCACTGACTCAATGGACATGAGAGATGGGAGATGGTGAAGGACAGGGAAGCCTGGTGTGTTGCATGGGGTCGCAAAGAGTCAGACGGGGCTGAGTGAATGAACAACAACTATGTTTGTCATAGCTTTTCTTCCAAGCAGTAAGCATCTTTTAATTTCATGGCTGCAGTCACCATCTGCAGTATTGGGAAGCCCAAGAAAATAAAGTCTGTCACTGTTTCCATTTTTCCCCATTTATTTGCCATGAAGTGATGGGGCCAGATGCCATGTTCTTTGTTCTTTGAATGTTGAATTCTAAGACAGCTTTTTCACTCTTCTCTCTCACCATCATCAAGAGGCTCTTTAGTTCCTGTTCGCTTTCTGTCATAAGAGTGGTGTCATCTACATATCTGAGCTTGTTGATATTTCTCCCAGCAATCTTGATTACAGTTTGTGAGTCATCCAGCGCAGCATTTCACATGATGTACTCTGCAAATAAGTTAAAGAAGCAGGGTGATAACATTTAGCCTTGACATACTCTTTTCCCAATTTTGAACCAGGCCATTGTTCCATGTCTTGTTCTAACTGGTTACTTCTTGACCTCCATACAGGTTTCTCAGGAGGCAGGTAAAGTGGTTTGTTAATTCTCATCTCTTTAAGAATTCTCAGTAGTTTGTTGTGATCCTCACAGTCAGAGGCTTTAGCATAGTCAATGAAGGAGAAGTGGATGTTTTTCTGGAATTCCTTTGCTTTTTCTATGATCCAATGGATGTTGGCAATTTGATCTCTGGTTCCTCTGCCTTTTCAAAACCAGATTGTACAACTGGGATTTCTTGGTTCATGTACTAGCTTGAAGCCTAGCGTGAAGGATTTTGAGCATAACCTTGCTAGCATGTGAAATGTGAAATGTGCACAACTGTATGGTAGATTGAGCATTTTTTGGAATTTCCTTTCCTTCGGATTAGAGTCAAAATTGACCTTTTCCAGTCCTGTAGCCACTGCTGAATTTTCCAAATTTGCTGGCATATTAATTGCAGCACTTCAACAGCATCATCTTTTAGGATTTGAAATAGTTCAGCTGGAAATCTGTCACTTCCACTACCTTTGTTCATGGTAATACTTTCTAAGGCCCCCTTGACTTCACACTCCAGGATTTCTGGCTCTCAGTGACTGACCACACTATCATAGTTATCCGGGTCATTAAGACTTTTTTTGTATAGTTCTTCTGTGTATTCTTGCCACCTCTTCTTAATATTTTCTGCTTCTGTTAGGTCCATACCGTTTCTGTCCTTTATTGTGCCTATCTTTGCCTGAAATGTTCCCTTTGTATCTCTCATTTTCTTGAAGTGATCTCTAGTGTTTCCCATTCTATTGTTTTCCTCTATTTCTTTGCATCGTTCACTTAGAAAGGCTTTCTTATCTCTCCTTGGTATTCAGTGGACCTCTGCATTCAGTTAGGTATATCTTTCCCTTTCTCCTTTGCCTTTTGCTTCTCTTCTTAGCTATTTGTAGTCTAAGACCTCTTCACACAACCATTGCCTTGTTGCATTTCTTTTTCTTGGGAATGGTTTTGGTCACTGTTCTTCAGGCACTCTATCAGATCTAATCCCTTGAATCTATTTGTGACTTCCACTGTATAGTAATAAGAGAGTTTATTTAGGTCACACCTGAATGGCCTAGTGGTTTTTCCAGTTTATTCAGTTGATACCTGAATTTTGCAGTAAGGTGCTCATGATCTGAGCCACAGTCAGCTCCCGGTCTTGTTTTTGCTGACTCTATAGAGCTCCTCCATCGTGGGCTGCAACGCAGGGTTCTAATTTCTCTATATCCTCTCCAATACTTGTTATTTCTGTTTTTTGTTTGTTTGTTTGTTTGTTTTTTGATAGTCATTCTAATGGGTGTGAGGTAATAAATATCTCATTGTAGTTTTGATTTTCATTTCCCTAATGATTAATGATGTGCTTATTGGTCATTTGTATATCTTCTTTGGAGAAATGTACATTCAAGGCCTTTGTTTATTTCTTAATTGTAATGTTTTCTGTTGTTGCTTTTAGGAGCTCTTTATATATTCTGGATATTAATTCATTATCAGATATATGATTTGCAAATATTTTCTCCCATTCTGTGGGTTGCCTTTTTATTCTGTTGATATTGTCCTTTGAAACACAAATTTTTAAAAATTTCATGATATCCAGTTTGTCTATTTTTTCTTTTGTTGCTTGTGCAAGAAATTATTGCTAAATCCAGTGTGGTGCCCTATATTTTTATCTAAGGGCTTTATAATTGTAATTCCTACATTTTGGTTTTTGATTCATTTTCCGTTAATTTTTGTATATGGTGTTAGATAAGGGTCCAACTTTATCCCTTTGCACATGGATACCTAGTTTTCACAGTATAATTTGTTGCAAATACTGTCCTTTCACTTCTGAATGGTTTTGGCACTCTTGTCAAAAAATCATTTGACTATACATGTAATAGATTATTTTGGGGTTCTCTGTTCTGTTTCATTGGTTTGTATGTCTGCATGTATGTCAGAATGATACTTTTTAGATTACTGTAGTTTTGTAGTAAGTTTTGAAATCAGCAAGTGTGAGCCCTTCAACTTTGTTCCTCTTTTTCATGATTATTTTGGCTATTTTGAGTCCCTTGAGATTCCATATGAATTTTAAGATGGGTTTTATTATTTCTGCAACAAATGTTATTGGGATTTTGATAGAGATTGCATTGACTCTGTAGATCACTTTGGTAGTATTGTCATGCTAACAGTATTAATCTTCCTACCCATGAACATGGGTGTTTCCATTTATTTATGTTTTCTTTTTATTTCTTACATCAATTTTTTCTTAATTTTTATAGTGTTTCACATCAAATTTGACAGCAATTTGTGATTCCCTTTTAACTAGTCTTTCTAAATGTTTTAATACAATTTTTCATAGAAGCAAATACTCTTTCTTGCATATACTTTATTTGTATAACATTTTATTAAACTTATAATCAAAAAAACAAGTATGATTGGCAGAAACAGGTTTTGTAAATAAACTTGACTATTGTTAAGCCTAGAGCACTATGGGTGGGAGCAGAAGCACATGGAAAAGCTAGGGATTAGCCTACCAAAAGCAATAGCTCAGTCAATCTCAGACATCAGTCAGTATGTTTTACAGAGGGTATGAAGAAGTTTTGTTAATCTGTTGAGTTGGCTAAATGGAGAGATTGTTTACAGAATATATACTACAGAAGGTTCTAGTAAATATTTGTTGAGTTTAAGTGAATTTAACTGAGTCTTTATGAAGATTTGCCACCCTCCACTTTTATTGCTATTTTATCCATTGTGTCTGTGAAAGGGGAAACGCAGATAGGATGACCAGTTTTATTATTAAAATTAAAATTTCAACCCTTGCCCCTTTTGGTACTCTTTATTCTTCCTCTGTACTTACTTTTTTCTCCAACGTACTTACCACCATCTGATATATTAAATACACTATTTAGTTGTTTATTGTCTTTCATTATACAGTAGGTTCAGAGGTCAATAAGTGAAGGAATTTGGGGCTCCTTTATTCACTGATGTATTCCTGAAGCCTAGGAGCATTGACTGGTATATAGTACGTGTTCAATAAATATGTATTGAATGAACAAATGCAAGTTAGAATGGTATAATAGAGTGTCAAAACTGCAAGGAGACTTTGGGATAATCTAGTTCAATCCTTTTATTTTATATAGCTGTAGCATAGTGTAGAAATTTAGTATGGGGCACATAGATAGATCTTGGATCAAATCTGTCACTTGCTATGATTTGTGGCAAATTATTTGACGTTTTTGTGCCTCAGTTTCCTCGTATTTAAAACTGAGTCAATAACAGTCACCTAACAGACTGGTTCCAAATAGGAAAAGGAGTTCGTCAAGGCTGTATATTGTCACCCTGTTTATTTAACTTCTATGCAGAGTACATCATGAGAAACGCTGGACTGGAAGAAACACAAGCTGGAATCAAGATTGCCAGGAGAAATATCAATAACCTCAGATATGCAGATGACACCACCCTTATGGCAGAAGGTGAAGAGGAACTCAAAAGCCTCTTGATGAAAGTGAAAGTGGAGAGTGAAGAAGTTGGCTTAAGGCTCAACATTCAGAAAATGAAGATCATGGCATCTGGTCCCACCACTTCATGGGAAATAGATGGGGAAACAGTGGAAACAGTGTCAGACTTTATTTTGGGGGGCTCCAAAATCACTACAGATGGTGACTGCAGCCATGAAATTGAAAGACACTTACTCCTTGGAAGGAAAGTTATGACTAACCTAGATAGCATATTCAAAAGCAGAGACATTACTTTGCCAACAAAGGTTCCTGTAGTCAAGGCTATGGTTTTTCCTGTGGTCATGTATGGATGTGAGAATTGGACTGTGAAGAAGGCTGAGCGCCAAAGAATTGATGTTTTTGAGCTGTGGTGTTGGAGAAGACTCTTGAGAGTCCCTTGGACTGCAAGGAGATCCAGCCAGTCCATTCTGAAGGAGATCAGCCCTGGGATTTCTTTGGAAGGAATGATGCTAAAGCTGAAACTCCAGTACTTTGGCCACCTCATTTGAAGAGTTGACTCATTGGAAAAGACTGTGATGCTGGGAGGGATTGGGGGCAGGAGGAGAAGGGGACGACAGAGGATGAGATGGCTGGATGGCATCACTGACTCGATGGACGTGAGTCTGGGTGAACTCCGGGAGTTGGTGATGGACAGGGAGGCCTGGCGTGCTGCGATTCATGGGGTAGCAAAGAGTCGGACACGACTGAGTGACTGATCTGATCTGAATATAGAGTGAATTGTGAGGATTCAATAACATTATACATGTGAAACATTTAGTATAGTGTGTAAGAAATGATAGTTTTGCATCAGTCAAATTTTAGAAATAGAGATCACTTCAAGGATTGACAATAAAAGGAAATTAATGTGCAGAATTGGTAATAAAGTGGATGGAGCAGCTGAGAAGCCAAACAGGGGATGCTAAATTAATCCATAGATTAACAACTGAAACCTGGGGCTTGGAGGAACAGTGGGAAAAGATGGTGTTAACAGAACCCAGAGGCTTGGTCATCTGAGGTAAGCTTGAAACTTAATGAGCCTGTCAAGAGCTGAATCTATAGGGAAGATTCAGCTGCTATATGAGATGCCACCGTAGGTAGGGAGGGAGGGAGAGAAACCCTGGTTTCTCCTTGCCTAGTGTGTAACAGTGTCCCTCCAATATTTCCCATTGGCTAAACCTAGCCGGAAACCAGATCACGTGGGAACCTGGGAAAAGCAGCCTACTGAGGTTGCTCCTGGCCCTTTGATTCAGAGCAGAAACTGGGAAGAATGAGGAATGGCATGCTGCTTAATCAACAAGAAATATTATTGCTCCCCTGGATCAGATATCCTCAATATGAGGATTAGGAGAATATGTTGCCTCACGAATTTAGGGACAACGCCCCTTGTCAGCTCGGAAGCAGTTATGGAACGAGAACGACGCCCCTTTTCCCTAGGCAACATAATTCTCCTAAAAGAAAAGGGGGGAATGAGAGAGTCATTTCCTAGGCAGGTTGATAAGGAGTCTAGGGGTCCCCAAAGAGAGAGGGGTCTGGAATTCTCAAGGAGGAAGAAAGGACAAACTTTTTTTCTTTCTCCACATTCCTTAGGATTATATACCAATGATGTATCCTGCCTAAGGACAGTCTTTGGATTCAACCTTCTGTTATCTTAAAATGTTAATTATGGGAGTAGACCTGGTCTTTACAAGGATGTATCTTGCCTGAGGACAGTGTTATCTTAAAATGTAAATTATGGGAGTAGGTCTGATGAGGTCTTTACAACCTCCAGACATTCTTTGGATTCACTGGAGAGTATATAACCTCATTATTAACACTAGCAAGGGGGTACTCTTTCTGCCCCCTTCTGATGCCTATGTCAGAAGCTTTCTCTATCTCCTTTATACTTCAATAAAACTTTATTACACACACACACACACACACACAAAAAGAAATATTATTGCTATTATTGCCTTCACTAACACAAGGCAGAGCTAACCAGCTAAAGGCAGTTTGTTACATAAGGGAAAATGTGCTAAATGATGAATCAGAGCCAAATTTTGTCATGTTCAACACCATTTACATTAGTCATGATGTTACCAGCTCACAAAAGATTGGCTGGATATTTGAACTCTGAGGTTCAACATGTTATGTTTCTGAGTTGGGCTACTAGGCGTTAGCTAAGGACATAAGCTTTTCCCTACCCCTAAACTTAGGCCATTTCCCGATTTCACAACTGAATGTTATTTACAGTTCCATAAGGTGCAGCCAAAATTAATGTAAACTGAAATATTTAATTTTTTGATGCTCAGTTTAAATAGCCAAATTATGGACTAAATTTAAATTGAAAAACTCAGCATGAATCAGATGGCTTATGTCTCTGTGTGATGGCTTTTATATTAAATGGTTTACATAAATGCTGTTGTTCATCTTGGAAACAGGTTGTCATGCATATTAATGAGACCCAGGTGTTAACTTCATGCTGTTTTCTTTCCAAAGAAGAAAATCTTTACATTAAGTTAAAGTGTTTTTACAAGTATTTGTTGTAATAATTATAAGACAACATTTTGCACCTTGCAGTGTTTACCAGGTTTATTTTCTAATTCCAACTCATTTCTTAATTCCTCTCCTTTCCTATTGCACTTTTGCTTTTTGTATGCTGAGAGTTTATGGCCATATATGACAGTAGCAAGAGGGACAAACCTTTCTCCAACAACTCTTCAAATGGCAAGACTTCATATTCATCTGTGTTCTACCCAAGGTCATTTTATGTGCACACCTTGTGATTTCCTCCTTCTCTAATAGGAAGGGAGATTGGCCAATTGATTACAAGTTAAAGACCCCATATCTTTTATAATTTTCTAATATTTCCTTAGGGTACTTTTTTTAACTTCATGGATCATTTCCATAACTTTTCTGTATCTCTCCAGTTTTCCTTTCAGTGCAGAAACTCGGGCTGGTTGGGCTTCTCTAAGAGGAACTGACTGATGTTACACACAGCTGGACAATAACTTTGTGGATCTTGCTTATCTTAGAGAAAATTCTCAGAGTAGCAATACTCCACCTAACTTTCTGAGATTGATGTTGTGGGATTGTGTCCAAAGGGACCACCCCCTGAATGAGTGGTAGGTACACACTCCTTTTGATTTTACAAACAGGTTTGGAGCACCTACTGTATGCTGAGCATGGTGTTATGTTCTTGGAACACAATGATGTGTAAGACATCATCCTAAGTCTTGGAGACTTTGTAGTCTTACAGCAGAGACTTGTACTTAAAGTTTTAAAAAGTGTGGTGGTACAGTTTTTGAGATATACCCTGGGTAATTCTGAATCGCAGTAGAGGCACCCAAACCAGCCTTGGGGTAGAGATCCTCAAAGATATGCTACCTAGAGTTAAGTCTGGGATGAAGGATAGGAGTTATTTGAGTGAGGAGGTAAGCTAAGGGCATTCCTGGAAGAGAGAACGTATGTGAGCTCAGGCAGGGAGGTGTGAATAAACATGTCCTAATCAGGATTTCAGGGTTACTATGGATTTTGAGTGAGGTGAGATGTGATGGGAGATAAAGTTTGAGGAAGACTTGGGGCCAGGTTATGGAATGCCTACTTCCCTACTGCTGTGTGGAGTGCAGTCTTTCACCTTGAATTTGTACTTGGGGTGAAGATGAGGTAGGATGGAGTGATGAGGGATAGAAGCCTTTATAAAAGAGTAATTTATTTTCTTTGAGGTTTGGAAGGATGAGATGGGCTGAACAACACTTTATCTTGAAATGGCTCTTTTTTTCTTTATATTTTCCAAAGCTAACATGTACATCCTGAGGCTTCTGTTTGTATGGGCATGTGAAGTATTTTTTTTTTATTATGAAAATTAAAAAAAGCAAGAGTCAAAATCCAGAGAGCTCAATTTTAAAGTAACTTTTATTATGTGTTTTTCTCTGATTCAAAGTAACACATGTTCACTTTTAAAATGTAGTTTAAACAGAAAAACGCAAAGAGCATTTAAATTACCAAGAATCCTGATATTCAGAAAATGTATTATTAATATTTTGAAGCCTTTTCTCTCAATCTTTTCAACACACACACATATACACTCACACTCACACATATGTATGCATTTTACAAAGTTGGGATCATATTCAATACCTTGTTTTGTAAGCTGCTTATTTTTTTTTTTTTTTACTTTACCTTCTATGGTGAACATTTTCCAGGTTATAAACTATTCTTCTACAAAGAATTTTAATAGCTGTATAAGTATTTCATTCAACTTATATACACAATGCTATTTACTCTCCTCCATTGTTAGACATTCATTTTTCACTATTATACTATTTCACTATTATATTATAATACTCATGCTTCTACATAAATATTTATGTACTTACTATTTTCTGTTGGATGAATTCTTAGAGGTGGTTGTGCTATAAAAAAGGGACTGCATATTTTTAAAAACTTTAATGGACCTTGCTAAATTATTCTGTAGAAGTGTTACTCCATTTTTATTTCCACTTCTTATAATTGTTTATAAAATGCTGCTGTTTCTCTATATTTCTGCAGATTTTACAGGGGAAAGTGGTTTCTGATTTTCTCTAATTTATTTGATCACTAGTGAACTTTACCATCTTTTCACATGCCTATAAGTCATACATATCTTTTTAATGAATTTCCTATGTGTGTTCTTTCTGAATTTTTTATTGCTGTTCTGTTCCTTATTATCAGTTTTTAAAAGTGTTTATATACTAACAATATATTTCCATTTACCTGTCTCTTACATTACATTTTCCCTAGTTATTTTCCTCTTTTTTTTTCATGGAATACACACACACACATACACACACATATAATATAGTCAAATCTGTAACATTTCATTATGGTTTCTTTTTACTTTTATTCTTAGAATAAAAATATTTCCCCACTCTTTGTTCAAATATTCATCCATAATGCTTTTCTTTTTTTTGAAAAATATTTAACTATCTACTCCCTTGGAATTTAGTTGATATACATTTTGAGAAAGGGGTCTGATTGTTTTTTCTAAACAGTAAGCCAATTAGTCCATCATTATTTATTGAATAATTGATATGTTCATCTCCCATACTGACATAGCATCTTTATTATATATTGAAAATTCATTTAAATCCATCTCTCTCTTTTTTTATTTTGGCTGTGTAGGTCTTTTTTTATGGTATGTGGGCTTTCTCTAGTTGTGGACTTCTCTTGTAGTATGAGGGCTTCTCTCATTGTGGAACATAGGCTCTAGAATGAGCCAGCTCCTTGGGCTGAGTTGCCCTGCGGCATGTGGGATCTTAGTTCCCTATCCAGGGGTCAAACCCGCATCCCCTGCATTGGAAGTTAGATTCTTAACCACTGGACCACCAGGGAAGTCCCTCATATCTCTTTCTGGACTTGTTATACTCTTGCTCTGAACTCTCTATTCTGGCACCAGTGCCCTTTATAATTATTTTAGTTTTTTATATGTTTAATAAGGACTGTACAAAAATCTTATTTAAAAAATTTTTGATAATAAAAAAAATATTATCTTTATCAAAGAAAAATCCGATTGTGATTTTAATTGGAATTGTTACATTTTATAGATCATAGAGCAGAGAAGGCAATGGCACCCCACTCTAGCACTCTTGCCTGGAAAATCCCATGGATGGAGGAGCCTGGTGGGCCGCAGTCCATGGGGTCGCTAAGAGTCGGACAAGACTCAGCGACTTCACTTTCACTTTTCACTTTCCTGCATTGGAGAAGGCAATGGCAACCCACTCCAGTGTTCTTGCCTGGAGAATCCCAGGGACGAGGGATCCTCGTGGGGTGCCGTCTATGGGGTCTCACAGAGTCAGACACGACTGAAGCGACTTAGCAGCAGCATAGATCATAGAGAGAGGAATTGATATCTTTATAATATTTGGACTTACCTCCCAGTTATGTTATATGGTTCTCCATGTATTTGAATTTTTAAACAATGTATGTCTTTAGAATTCAATTTTGAAAATCCTTGTAGACAAAAGTAGGCAGCTTGCATGTAAAACTTGCATCTTCATGTTGAATATTAATTGGTTCATGATCTGACCTGATGGGGCAATTTGACAACTACAAGCACAAGTTAAGAAAAGGGCATGAAAATTTGATAAAGCCCTTTCAACATTTAGCCCCCAGTGTTCTTCAGCTGTTCAGTTGCACATATTCTCCTAGGTCACTCTGGACATTTATCCTGACAAAGGCACCCTGCTTGAGTTTTATCACTGCTGCAGGAGAACCTGGAGTTTCCCTTGTGAATAGCAGTATGTCAGCACTTCACTGATTAGAAGAGACCTTACAACTAAAAAGAGCCAGGGAAGGGCTTAGCATTCAAGCAGAGACCTAATTTTAAAGCACAAAATGTACCCAGGAAACTCTTGGATGGTAAGATTCTCTAACTTGGTGGTTAGCATTCCTAGACACTCCCACTCAGTATTAGACACACACACACACACACACACACACACACACAATTTGCTTTCTGAGTTGTTGAAGTAGGAATATTTTTCAGTAGAAAAATGTAACTTGCATTATTATATCACTTCATCTTTTTTGAAGATTAGAGACCTTAAATAGTTTCCATATTCAGTTAGGAAAATATGAAGATTATTGAGCTTATAGCCTTTGGAGATAAGTTGAAAGTGAGAAAACCCATATTCTGAAGTAAACAGCAGTAGTGAGGGAAATATTAATGGTTACTTCAAAGAATAGAGCAGATGGATTTGGATATATTTGGAGGGACATAATTAAGCTCATGTCAGATTCTGTGTAGAAATAGCCTGATGAGACAGGGTTAATCTCTAAGGTAGGTTTTATAATAGATTTCATCCTATGCAAATTAAATATCAATATTCTTGTTTGATCTCCATAATGCCATTGTATAGGTGTCCATAAGGAGTAGAAAATGGCAACCCACTCCAGTATTCTTGCCTGGAAAATTCCATAGACAGAGGAGCCTGGCAGGCTACAGTCCATGGAGTTGCAAAAAATTGGATAAGATTGATAATACTGACTATGAAGGACAGGGACAGAGCGATAAAACTTCTGCAGTGGTGATGTAAGGACCTCCACAAATTTGGATGAACCTTGAAAACACTCTGTTGAGTCATAGACCATATGCTGTATTTCATTTCTATGAAATACCCAGGATACGAAAATCTACAGGGACAAAGAGTAGACTATTACTTACTTTGTGCATGCTTAGTAGCTCAGTTGTGCCCTACTCTTTGTGACCGCACAGACTGTAGCCCACCAGGCTCCTCTGTCTATGGGGATTCTCTAGGCAAGGATACTGGAATGGTTGCCATTTCCTCATCCAGGGGATCTTCCCAACCCAAGGATCAAATCTATGTCTCTTGAATTTATAGGCAGATTCTTCACTACTGAGCCACCAGAGAAGCCCTTAATTACCTCAGATTTGCTCTAATAATTAAATAGTTGCCTATGTTTAGGGCAGGAATGGGGGCAAGTGAGGAGTGATTCCCTATGTGTAGGATTTCCTTTTTGGGGTGATGAAAATTTTCTAAACTTACTGTGGTGATAGTTTCACAGCTTGTACAATTCAGTTGTTTTTACTGTATGTGCATGTTGGGTGAATGGCATGTGAATTAAATAGCAATAAAGCATTTTTTTCCCCCCAAAAGAAAATACAGAATAAGAGTTTAGCAGAGCAAGGGTGAATGAGCTGATACCATAGGTCTTGAGCAAGTATCTAACTATTGTGGACCTTAATTTCTTCATCTATAAAAAATGAGAGTTCAGTGCAGTTCAGTCGCTCAGTCGTGTCCGACTCTTTGCGACCCCATGAATTGCAGCACGCCAGGCCTCCCTGTCCATCAACAACTCCCGGAGTTCACTCAGACTCACATCCATCGAGTCAGTGATGCCATCCAGCCATCTCATCTTCTGTCGTTCCCTTCTCCTCCTGCCCCCAATCCCTCCCAGCATCACAGTCTTTTCCAATGAGTCAACTCTTCGCATGAGGTGGCCAAAGTACTGGAGTTTCAGCTTTAGCATCATTCCTTCCAAAGAAATCCCAGGGCTGATCTCCTTCAGAATGGACTGGTTGGATCTCCTTGCAGTCCAAGGGACTCTCAAGAGTCTTCTCCAACACCATAGTTCAAAAGCATCAATTCTTCAGCACACAGCTTTCTTCACAGTCCAACTCTCACATCCATACGTGACCACTGGAAAAACCATAGCCTTGACTAGATGAACCTTTGTTGGCAAAGTAATGTCTCTGCTTTTGAATATGAGTAGTAACATCAAAATCAGAGTTCTGATAATTACGTGAGGTATCTTTAAAACACTTAATTCAGTAATTGACACATAGTAATTTTACAGGCCATCAAGGAAGAGGCCAGATTCCAAGTGACCAGTTACTGAAGAGAAATGAAAAGTTACTACAGTGTATTTAAGTAGGCAATTGGGATCAGAGACCCAGGAAGTGAAAGTCAGCAGAAACAACACACATGTAGAGCTGGTACCCAATACTCCCTGGAATAAGTGTCTTTTATTTCATCTTGTTTTCATTCTGCTTTTCTGGATTGGATAACCTGAAGGGGGGACCATCAGGCGGTGATTTCAACTAGATGGAGACAAGGATCTATAGGTGAGTTTGCCTTTATATGACATGTGGGGCAAAGATACCTGTGGTTATCTTACACAAAGTTCTGGTCTTTCTAGCTAATTTTCTCATCAGATGGAAAAATGTAGCATGTGTCATGTGTCTTCCTTTCCCCTTACCACTGAAATAAGGTCAGAATTTTCATAAAATGGAGTGAAAAAGTTGTGATTACTGAGCTGAGAGTTGACTTAGAACCATATTTTCACACGTGCACCAGTGGAGAAATCAGTCCTCTTCTTTTGGTCATCCCTTTGCCTCTCCTAGGGATGAAAAGTATTTAGCCATCTTATCCATTCTTGCAGTCATCTGATCTACCCACTTGGCTTTCTAGCTATAACTGCTTACTTGGTCAGATTCTGATAGGTGGTCTGGGGGAATTGGATCACTGCTGAATGCTTGTCCTTGAGCACTTCTCTGAAGCCAATGTAATGCTTTCTTTTTTGCCAGTTAACTTAATGAGGTTCTTTAGGATGGCTCCACTGAGGTTTAGTAAAAAGCGAGAAGGAATATTGAAGCCAATTAAACTTTAGTCTTGGAAGAAGAAGCATAACTGGTGGATTGATTGAGTGTTACCAGAGACAGTGGTAGCTTGGAACCTTGGCCATGAAGGATCATAATTCAGCTGATCGGGAAACAGGAGGCAGGTGGAGTCTTGGAGCTTTGCAACTGGAGGCAAGAAGCCTGTTGGTCACACATATTTTATAAATCACTTTCACCTCACTCATGGTGCTTATGGGACGGTTGACCTCTAGGCTATAAAAGTTATGCAGTGTACAATCTATGCTGCCCTTTTTCATCTTTGTTGGGATAAAATTAGTAAGGAATTTTGGAATTTTTGAGAAGTTATAGACATGTTAATCATTTTCACCAGATTGTAGAAACCTGTTAGTCTTCTTGACTGATTAAGAAGTACTGTTCCTGAGATGTGGTATGACAGTTTTGCAATATTATATGGCCGTTTTGATGATGAGATCTTGGCTGCTTAGAATGTCTTGAAGGCATTCCTCCAGTGAACTGCATCAAAGCAGAAAGTTCTTCAGAGTTGTTTGAAGGGAAATCAATCCTTGGGAAGATCGAAGAGGTGCTCTGCATGACAGTAAAGCAGATTTGGTAAGACATGGCAGTAGGGAAAAGAGAAAGAGATTCTAGAAGTTGATGTCAAATTTAAGCCCAGGGATTGAATTTGCTCTCAGTGGAAGGAGATGAGTATGACATTTGTAAATGCTGCTGGGAATATTTCAGTTGAGGTGACACACTCTGGTAATAGATTCCTTTAAGCAGTTGAATGCCTTGGAGGAATTGAATAGTCATTCTCCTTCTCTCACTTCAGGGAGACCAGGTGGCTAAATGGAAGAAGAAACAGTGCAAGTGTCCCTCAGTCCCTTACCTAGCTTGTCTGGTGACTTCCTATTGCCACTGGGTCTTTAACTACCCAGCGATTTGTTCATAACACTTGTGTGTTGAGTGGGGCACTAGTCTCCTTTATTAAAGCTGTTTAGAGAAATGTGAAATTCGAGCCAAAAGAGTTACAGCTGAATTCCTTGCTTATAATAAATGCTGCTTGTGGTGTCTCAGAGGGAGAAAGCTAAATAATGACAAAACTCATTTAGCTCTCAAACAACCCAGGACATATCATTATTATGTCCATTAGACAGATGAGGAAACCATGGCTTAGGGAAATTTGATAACTTGTCCCAATTCACACACTGTATAAGTGATGAGTCAAGGTAGGAGGCCAGGTCAGTCAGATTCTGGAGCCTGCATCTTTAATCACAAAGCCATGCTGCTTGTTTCCATGGGGAGGTGACTTTTCCTGAAACAAGCAGGGCTTACCAGTTTACTTACATGAAATACAGCTTGCTTATATAAAGAACCCATTTTCAATTACCCATAATCATAACAAAATGGTTTTTCTGAGTTGCATTTTCTGGTTAACTTAGAATATTCATGGATATCTGTTCCACTCCTTGTTCACATGGTGGTAGTTGCAGGATCACTAACAGCAAAAAAAAGGGCAGCCTCAATACACCAGCACTTTTCAAGTCTCACAACTGATATTGTCACATTGCCTAAAAGAAGTTATGTGGCTGAGCCCAGAATCAAAGGCAGGGAGAAATTGTCTACCTTTTGATGATAGGAGTGGGAAAATTACAGAGGAGTGTGCATCTCAGATCTGTGGACAAATTCAGAGCCAGTACTAAGACAGTCTACCATGCTTCCTAATAACATTTCATGCTTCATTTGTTAAAGCTTCTTCCTTAGCCATATAGACTTGATTCTTCTCCCTTGGATGTGTCAGGCTGTTTCATGTTTCTGTGCCCTTGCTTGTGTTGTTCTCTCTACTTGAAATATACCCTACTACTCATGTCTCCTCACTGTACCTCTGGTTGGTTAATACCTATTTATTCCTTAAAGGTCACCTCCTGCTTCCTCAGTCCCCACTGTACCCTGTGCATACAGCCATCATTGCACTCTATTGTATTCATCCGTTTACATATTTATCTCCTTTTGCCAGGCTTTAATCTCCTTGAGGGCAAGGACTGCATTTGATTTTGTGTATTCTGCACTTGGCAGTGTACTTGCTAGACAGCAAGAGCCTAATATATGTATTCTTCAGTCAGTTCAGTCACTCAGTCGTGTCTGACTCTTTGTGACCCTATGGACTGCAGCACACCAGGCTTCCCTGTCCATCACCAACTCCCAGACCTTACTCAAACTCATGTCCATCAAGTCAGTGATGCCATCCAACCATCTCATCCTCTGTTGTCCCCTTCTCTTCCTGGCTTCAATCTTTCCCAGCATCAGGGTCTTTTCCAGTGAGTCTGTTCTTCGCATCAAGTGGCCAAAGTATTAGAGCTTCTGCTTCAGCATGAATCCTTCAATGAACATTCAGGACTGATTTCCTTTAGGATTGACTGGTTTCATCTCCCTGCAGTCCAAGGGACTCTCAAGAGTCTTCTCCAACACCACTGTTCAAAACTATCAATTCTTTGACGCTTGAGTTTCTTTACAGTCCAGCTCTCACATCCATACATGACTACTGGAAAAACCATAGCTTTGATTAGATGAACCTTTGTTGGCAAAGTCCTAATGAAATAATATTTGGGCTTCTCTTATGACTCAATTGTAAAGATCCACCTGCCAATGCAGGAGATGGAGTTTGATCCATGGGTCGGGAAGATACCCTGGAGGAGGAAATGGCAACCCACTCCAGTATTCTTGCTTGGAAAATTCCTTGGACAGATGAGCCTGGCAGGGTCACAAAGAGTTGGACATGACTGAGCAACTGAGCACACACAATGAAAGAATAAGCAATGTGCTTCCCAATATTTTGGTAGCTGTGGTGCTTTTTTTTTGAGCCTGCAAACTGATATTTTAGTTGAAGTTTTTACCACGTGTCCAGTTGCCCCAAGGATGCTATAATTCTCCAAAAATTTAGGGTAGATTTTCTCTTGAGACTTGTAAGATCATCTTGAGATATGGGAGATACTGTGAGATGTTATCAAGTTCAGGATTGGGAAGCACATTCCTAGATGGGCACTAGCCAAACTATTGTGATGCTTTGCTAAGAACAATGGTTCACATATCACATTTGATGTGAAAATACAAAGTCTTAAAGGTAGAAATGGCTAAGCCAGGTAGCAGAGGGGGAGGTAAAAGTGTTGGTTGCCTAGCAATTTAATATGTGTACCATATATGAGATTTGTGTTTCTGGATGACAGAGGTTGGAGAGGTAGCTAACTTGCAGAGGAAATATGGTGACAGCCATTTGTCCCCAGAGATTTAAAAAAAAAAAGAAAAAGAAACGTGGCTCGTGATGGATGTATAGGAGGTGCTGAGAATGATTGCAAGTCTGTGAACTTGTATGTTTTCATGTTTGTTAGCAGATATTTTTCTCCTTCAGAGCTCCGGTTTTTTTTAATAAATAATCTTTATTCTTTACCCCCTTTCAAAACAAACAAACAAACAAACAATCACCACAGCATTTGATAGCCTTTGCTGAGAAAGAAGTAAACATATTCCAATGTGTTAGATTCCCACTTTGCCTAGGCTGGCAGACTCAAAATGGGACTCAAAATATACATTGAGCAAAAAATAAATCTTTCCCAAAGAAAGGCAGTGCCAAAGAATGCTCAAACTACCGCACAATTGCACTCATCTCACACGCTACTAAAGTAATGCTCAAAATTCTCCAAGCCAGGCTTCAGCAATATGTGAACCGTGAACTTCCTGATGTTCAAGCTGGTTTTAGAAAAGACAGCGGAACCAGAGATCAAATTGCCAACATCCGCTGGATCATGGAAAAAGCAAGAGAGTTCCAGAAAAACATCTATTTATTTCTGCTTTATTTACTATGCCAAAGCCTTTGACTGTGTGGATCACAATAAACTATGGAAAATTCTGTAAGAGATGGGAATACCAGACCACCTGATCTGCCTCTTGAGAAATTTGTATGCAGGTCAGGAAGCAACAATTAGAACTGGACATGGAACAACAGACTGGTTCCAAATAGGAAAAGGAGTTCGTCAAGGCTGTATATTGTAACCCTGTTTATTTAACTTCTATGCAGAGTACATCATGAGAAACGCTGGACTGGAAGAAACACAAGCTGGAATCAAGATTGCCGGGAGAAATATCAATAACCTCAGATATGCAGATGACACCACCCTTATGGCAGAAAGTAAAGAGGAACTCAAAAGCCTCTTGATGAAAGTGAAAGTGGAGAGTGAAAAAGTTGGCTTAAGGCCCAACATTCAGAAAACGAAGATCATGGCATCCGGTCACACCATTTCATGGGAAATAGATGGGGAAACAGTGGAAACAGTGTCAGACTTTATTTTTCTGGGCTCCAAAATCACTGCAGATGGTGATTGCAGCCATGAAATTAAAAGATACTTACTCCTTGGAAGGAAAGTTATGACCAACCTAGATAGCATATTCAAAAGCAGAGACATTACTTTGTCAACAAAGGTTCCTCTAGTCAAGGCTATGGTTTTTCCTGTGGTGATGTATGGATGTGAGAGTTGGACTGTGAAGAAGGCTGAGTGCTGAAGAATTGATGCCTTTTTTTTCTATTTTATTTTATTTTTTTAAATTTTATTTTATTTTTAAACTTTACATAATTGTATTAGTTTTGCCAAATATCAAAATTAATCCGCCACAGAATTGATGCTTTTGAACTGTGGTGTTGGAGAAGACTCTTGAGAGTCCCTTGGACTGCAAGGAGATCCAACCAGTCCATTCTGAAGGAGATCAGCCCTGGGATTTCTTTGGAAGGAATGATGCTAAAGCTGAAACTCCAGTACTTTGGCCACCTCATTCGAAGAGTTGACTCATTGGAAAAGACTCTGATGCTGGGAGGGATTGGGGGCAAGAGGAGAAGGGGACGACAGAGGATGAGATGGCTGGATGGCATCACTGACTTGATGGACGTGAGTCTGAGTGAACTCTGGGAGTTGGTGATGGACAGGGAGGCCTGGCGTGCTGCGATTCATGGGGTCGCAAAGTGTTGGATACGACTGAATGACTGATCCGATCTGAAAAAATAAATATATTTTTATAAACTCAAAATAGTTTATTAACACAAGCTTGGGAGATGAATAGGATGCTGAAGGGGAAGGCAGGTGGTTAGAGGGGTCGTAGAGTGATGGAGTAACTGACTTTCTCTGAAAGGTAGGTGGATGAAGATAATTAGGAAGAGACTGGATTTAATAGGAACGCATGAGTTCCTGAGTGGAAGGGAAAGAATTTTTATAAGGATATTACAATATACTGTTATTAGTTTCTTAAGTATCATTCTATACTTTTATTTTGCATATACAGAATATAAATTACATAAAACAAATATAAATATATGATTATCTATACCTTTTTTTACACAGATAGTAGTATAGTATACACATTATTCTGCACTTAATTTTTTCACTTAACAGGATATCTTGGAAATATTTCCATGTAAATATAGAGAGGACTTCACCATTTTTTTTTTAACAGCTGTATAATATTCTATTAGTATGTCCTACTTCTTTTCCTGACTAAATCCCTACTGGTGGAATTGCATTTTTCTAATCCTTTGCCATCTTGTGTTTGTAAATATCTGTAGGATAAATTACTTAAAATGGAATAGCTGATCAAAGGGTAAATGCATTTGTAATAAATTTGTTATATATGTTGTCAAATTGCCCTCCACAGAAGTGTAGCAATTATACTCATACCTTTCCCTATAGCAAGTTATCAGATATTTTATTTTTGCCAATCTGATAGATTAAAAAGTATATTTGAGTTGTTTTGTTTTGCAATCATTTTATTACTCATGTGGTTGCACATATTTTCATGTTTAAGAGTCATATAATGTATTTTTTTGTGAACTGTTTCATTCTTTGACCATTTTTTTGTGTGTTGGGTTGTTGGCCTTTTAGCCTGGTGTACTCATCTTCAGAATTTGAATCTATTAAGAAGTCTTCCTCTGATGATGTACAAAATGAGGTCAGATCCCCATTCCATTCACTGTAAGCCACTGGGCTCCATACTGTCAGAAGTAGAGCTGGGTTGAGGTGAGAAGAGCATGCGGAAAGCTTGCTCCCCATGAACACAGTACCCAAAAGTTGGGCCTTTTCAATATATATTGTAAAGGTTTTTGTTCATGTATGAAAATACATCAGAGGAAGCAATATGAAAATGAGACATAGAGAATGTAGCCAAGGATAGCATGTGCCCGGGACAGCATAGCTGTGCTCTGGCTCAATCCCAACCCCTAATTGGAAACTTGCTACTGACTGATGATGACTAGTTCTGTGTGGATGGGTTTCTATGAGTAGTGGCAGCTTCAGGTCAGCACTGGCAGAGCTCATTATGTGAACACTTAGTTCTCTATGGGACCTTAGTTCTCTAACCAGGGATGGAACCTATTCCCCCTGCAGTGGAAGCACAGAATCCCAACCACTGGACTGCCAAGGGAGTCCATTTTTTTTTCAATTTTAATAATATATTATATTTAACTCAATATCTCTAAAATATTACCATTGTAACATGAAGTTAATATAAAAGTGATATATTTTATATTCTTGTTTCTCTTATTATGTGTTGAAAAATCCATTGTGTATTTTACACTTGCAGCATATTTTGCTTTAGACTAGTCACATTTGAATGGCTAAATAGCCACATGACCTAGTGGCTACCATATTGGACAACACAGTTATAGATGATGGAGAGCTTTTGAGGCATTTAAGAAAAATAACTAGTTTTAAGACATTTTACTTTGAAATAACTTCAGTTTTTCATAGAGTTCTCATATGCCTTTTATTCACTTTTTCTTCTTGTCTTGTTATGCTTCATATTTTATAGCTCCGTCATTTTTTTATACTTTTTGAGAGATTTCCTCCATTTTACCTTTAAAATCCTCTCGTATATTTTATTTCATATTTTTAATTTAATTTCTAAGAGCTCTTCTTATTCTCTGGTTATTTCTTTTTGTAGCATACTGTTCTTGTTTCATGGATGTAATATCTTTTATGTCTCTGGGGATATTAATCATAGTCCTTGTGTTCTACTCCCAGTATTGTGTCTGTTGCCTTTTTTTAAAACTCTTTTCTGTTAGTGGTTTTCTTACAATGTTTGGTGATTCCTGGTTGTCCTTTTATGTTTAAGCATGAAACATTATTAAATATGAAAGGACATGAATGTAAATGTATCTATGGGCAGGACTTAGCAACTAGTAAAAATCCCAATGGATAATTATGTGAGGACACAACTTTTTAATTGGGGATCCCCTATTAATATATGTAGACCTTTTCTCATGGGCTGTTCAGTACCGCTTTTGAGGTACTCTTCAACTTCCTGCCTGAGCAATACGATCATGCCCATTGTGGGAGATGCATGAAGGAAAAGAGCTGAGGGTTTTACTCTTTAGCATATGGACATTCATTGAATGCCTTTCACTTCAATAAGATCCTTCATTTGTGTCTTTGGCTGTTCCTGGTGTCCCTACATTCAGATCCTGTCTGGTTTAATCTTATTAGATATTGATCTGGGTGGAGTAGAGATTGATCTGGGTGTTATCAGTCCCATTCTATACCCCTTGTTTCAATAGTGTCTTATATCTCTAATTCTTGAGGCTTTCCAGAATTTTAAGGCCTAGATACACTTGCTTCTTGATGACTACTCTTACTGCAGGTTTATATTCCAACTTTACCTGACCTGCTAAGTCAGCTACTACTTAGCCATTGGCTTTCCATTTTTCTAAGGTAGTTACTTCTCTTGTTTGCTGTTTTTTCCCCTCCCATTCTATTTGCACTTATGGGTTTATATCTTTTCATTTATTGTCATTTTAGTGGGGATTCAGGAGAAAATGGAGATAAATATGTTTTGTTAACCATGTTTAGTCAGAAGTTTGAACATTTGATTTTAAGAATTACCTCTGTATAAAAATGGTTGCTTCCATTTGCCTGGTGTGTTTTCTGTCAGAGGCTTAAGAATATCTCTTGTAGGAGTTTTGGCCCCCCTGGGTGCTTAAAACTTCAGAACTGTCTTGAATAACATTAACTCAACTACCTCAAAGTGAATAACTGAATAAATTTACTCTCATGTAAGCCTGTGATTTTTCTCAAAGGGTACAAAAGAACAGAAATATAGCATGATAGAGGTGGAAGAGGACTTACATATCATTGATCACAGGGTTTCCTAAGTTGTGATCTATGGGGCATTTATTCCTCAAGGTTCTCTGAGAGAAAAGGTTTCTGTGGTCAAATAAATTTAGGAAACTCTATAATAAAGCCCTACTTTGAGATTTCACAGAATGTATGTTTCTAGTCTTTGAGAAATCTGCAGAAACCTCCACTTCCAGCATAAGGCAGACTTTGTTGAATTGGCATAAAAAGAGGGATTCTACAGAGGCCAAAAAGTAGTTGAAAACAGGAGGAACCCCAAGAGGTAAAGTAGTCTGTAAACTAGTTTTTCCCCTCAGGGCTTCTCTTGATGTCTAGAGACCCTGGGGGACCCCCTTAAAAGTTGCATTAGAAGTGGGGAGTGGGAGATGAAACTCTGAGACCAAACAGATGGTTGTTACAGGAAATCCCTGCATAAAGCAAGGAATCTAAAGAACACACCCTCAATGTGATGGTGAATGGTAACTAACTAATCCTATGACTATTAAAGAAATAATATCAGTACCTTAAAATTGCCCCATAATGAAAACATCAGGCTTAGATTATCTAGTGTGTAGCCAAACACTTAATGAAGAGGTAAATTAAATTTTATACAAATTATTCTAGAGAAAGTAAAACAAGGACAACACCTCATTTCTCTTCCCTATGGAGCCAGTACAAACCTCAATAACAAAATTTGATAAGGATGATTAAAGAAAGTACAATTACAGGACAAATTGACTCATGAACACAGATGTAAACTTTTTAAAATATCACAAACTTATATCCAACAAAGTAGAAGAAAAATAATACTTCAGAGCTAAGCAAGAGTTATCCTAGAAATACGAGGTCAATTTAACATTAGAAAATCAATTAATATAATTTACTGCATTAACAGAAAATAATATATGATGATCTCAATAAATGTGAAAAAGCATCAGGCAAAATCCAAAAATCCATTGATTTAAAAAAAAAACAAAAGCTTTGCAAGCTAGAAACAAAAAGAAACTTCTGTAACCTGATACAGGGAATCTGTACAAATCCTATGAAAAGTGAAAGTGTTAATTGCTCAGTTGTGTCCTACTCTTTGTCTCAGTCGTGTCTGACTTTTTGTGACCCCTTGGACCATAGCCCACCAGGCTCCTCTGTCCATGGAATTCTCCAGGCAAGAAAACTGGGGTGGGTAGACATTCCCTTCTCCAGGGGATCTTCCCGATTCAGGGATCAAACCTGCATTTTGTATGTTGGCAGGCAGATTCTTTACCATTGAGCCACCAGCGAAGCCCTAATGGAACACTACTCATCCATTAAAAAGAATTAAATCTTGCCTTTTGCAATAGCATGGATGGACCATGAGGGTATTATTTTAAGTGAAATAAGTCAGATGGAGAAAGACATGATTTCACTTATATGTAGAATCTAAGAAACAAAACAACTGAACAAATAAAATCCAGACTCACTTGATAGAGAGAAGAGATTGTTCATTGCCAGAGGGAAGGGAGATTGGTGGGGCAAAATGGATGAAGTAAATCAAGAGGTATAAACTTCTAGTTATAAAGTAGATAAACCATAGGGATGTAATGTACAACATGGGGATTACAGTCAATAATATTGTATTAACTTTGTATGGTGACATATGGTATACTTATCGTGGTGTTCATTTTGCAGTGTACATAAATGCCAAAATACTATTTTGTACCCATGAAACTAATAAAATATTGTATGTCGAATATACTTCAATAAAAAGAAAATAGACTAAAAACTGAAAAGGGAGCTCATGCAGCTGAATATCAAAAAACCCAAAGAACCCAATCAAAAAATGGGAAGATCTAAATAGACATTTCTCCCAAAGAAGACAGACAGATGGCCAAGATTCTCAATGTCACTAATTATCAGAGAAATACAAGTCAAAACTGTAATGAGATATCACCTCAAATAGAATGGTCATCATAAAAAAAATCTACAAACAATAAATGCTGGAGAGGGTGTGGAGAAAAGGGAACCCTCTTACACGGTTGGTGGAAATGTAAACTGATACAACCATTATGGAGAACAGTGTTGAGATTCCTTTAAAAACTAAATATAGAGTTACCATATGATACAGCAATCTCACTCCTGGGTATATATCTGGAGAAAACCATAATTGAAAAAGATACATGTGTCCCGATGTTCACTGTAGCACTATTAAAACAGCTAAGACATGGAAGCAACCTAAATGTCCATTGACAGATTTATGGGTAAAGAAGATGTGGTAATATACAATGGAATATTAATCAGCCATAGAAAAAACTGAAATAATGTCATTTGCAGCAACATGAATGGTCTAGAGCTTACCATACTAAATGAAGTAAGTCAGAGAGACAAATATTGTATAATTTGACTTATAGGTGGAATCTAATAAAAATTACACAAATGAACATTTTTACAGAATGGAAACAGACTCACAGATCTATAAATAAAACTGATGGTTACTAAAGCTGAAACATGGGGTGAAGTTAAAGTAGAACTTCCATATACTCTTTGATCCAGGAATTTGACTCCTAGGGAAATACTCTAGAGCAACTCCTGCACATGAGCACAGGAAGAAGGTACATAAGCATATGTTAATATCACTACGCAGTGCACCACCCATCCTGCACTACACTGCTCTTGCTGCATAGGTACACTGCCCTTCTTTGACTCACTTTTTCCTTCTTTTTTTCTTTTCATCTTTGTAACTTTGGTCTGTTTCTTTTTATTTTTTCTGTCTTTTTTCCTTGTTACTTCTCTATTCTAAGTTTTCATATCACTTACTTTTTCCAAGTCATTACTTGCTTTTTTCCAAGTCATTATTAAGTTTTCATATCACTTGATTTTTCCAAGTCATTGCTAAACAAATAATACATGGATTATACAGTAATTATACTGTATAATCCCTATAGCTCAGATGATAAAGAATCTGCCTGCAATGCAGGAGACCTGGGTTCAATCCCTGGGTCAGGAAGCTCCTCTGGAAAAGGGAATGGCAATCCACTCCAGTATTCTTGCCTGGAGAATCCCATAGACAGAGGAGCCTAGTGTGCTACAGTCCATCCGGGTTGCAGAGAGTCAGACACTATTGATCAACTAACACTACTACTGATACTACTAAACAGGGAACTTTTCTTTTACTTAGCGATGCCTATAATCTTAGTATTGAAATTTTGGGGCTACTTTTGTCATCACCCATTCTTCAGTAGTTATTGTCTGCAGTAGATTCAGTTTTTTAAAAATTAAAAAAAAAAGAAAGAAACCAAAAATCCCTCAGTTGATATAAGACTGACCTCAAGGCAAGTGGGCAGCACCACATTTACATGGCATGGCAGTCAGTCAGGCTTCCAGAAACCAGAGTTACCTGAAATAGTTGTGACTAAAAGTGAGAAAGACCTCAGCACATTGAGGAAAGTAATAGTCACCACATTGTACAATTTACACCACAGGAAAGGTATGGAATTAGTTTTCAGCTAGATTTGGATTTAGTGATTTAGAATTGTGTAGAATTTAGGATTATTTCTTCCTTGCTATAGACTATTACCTTCTTGTATAAAAACATGGTCATATCTCTCCCATCTTTAAAAAAGTTTTGACCTGGGATCCACTACTGGCAAATGCCTTATAATTCTCCTTTACATAGCCTAGCTTCTTAAGGAAATTGTCTACATTGCTCTTCTGCTTCCTTATCTCCCTTTCACCTCCTCAACCCACTTGCCTGCATTGGCACTTTACAAGGTTACTGATGAACTCCATGGGCATTTGTCTGTGCTTGTATAGTCTTGACATCCTTTGCCATGTTTGTCCCTGTGGATTACTTCTGTCTGGAGAATTTATCCTTGCTTGACCTCTGTGAGTCATTCTCTCAATTTCCCTCAACTTTCTGCAGCCACTCATTTCTCTAGGTCTCTGTCTTAATGTGGATGTTTCTTCAAGTTCCTATACTTGATCCTCTTCTCTTTTCGTTCTTTGTGGCTGAGTTCTTCCGCTCTCATGACTCTCAAATCTAATTTCTTCAGTTTGGGCCTCTCACCTGAATTCCAGATGCAAATCTCCAACATAGCCATTTAGATAGTCGATCACCATGCTCAGACCTGAACAGCAACCCTGTAGCATGTGGAAGATCAGAGAGATAGTCTTCATTGCCTTTCTGTGTCAACTTTGACCTGATGGAAACTTCATGCTTTGTGGTTAGATTGGCCCCTAACATCCAGCTTCTTCAGAGTTGGATGTGAATCCTGGTTCTCTTAAAATGAGACTTTGGCCAAGCCACTTATCCTCTCTGAGTTTCAGTTTCCTTATCTATGAAATAGAGATCATAATATTGCATTGACCAAAATGTTCGTTTGGGTTTTTCTGTAACATCTTATGGAACAAATCATAGCATCTTATAAGAACAAATACAAACTTTTGGCCCACAAAATAGTAGTATCTTTCATATAGGATTGTGATGAAGATTACATGATTAAAGGATTAAATCATGAAAACTCCTTTGTACTAACTCTGGCACTTGGTGAACATTCAGTTAATAGTAGTTGAAATTAATAAATATCACTGTTACAGTTTTATTATTGTGTTGTTTGAGTTTGAATCCAGGCTCTCCTATCTACTGGATGTTGTAAGCCTTACCTTTATCTTCTGTAACATGGAAATGGATGTATCATTCAAGTAATTTATATATATATATTTTTTTGTGGCAAAATAAACTAGCACAGGAGTCTATAAACTTTTTCTATAAAGGGCCAGTTGGCAAATTTTTCAGCTTTGTAGCCCATCTGGTGTCTGTTAACTATGCAGCTCTGCTGTTGTAGTACTGAAATAGCCATAGACGACATGTAAATGAATGAGCATGTTCAGTTGCTAAGTTGTGTCCAACTCTTTGTGACCCCATGGATTGTAGCCCACCAGGCTTCTCTCCATGGAATTTCCCAGGCAAGAACACTGGAGTGGGTTGCCATTTCCTTCTCCAAAAGGAATGAGCATGGATGTGTTCTAATTAGACTTTATTGGTGGGCACTGAAATTTGAATTTCATATGATTTTCATGTTCTTTGAAATATTATTATTCCTTTGATATCTTCAACATTTGAAAATGTAAAAACTATTCTTAGCTCTCAGGCTAAGAAAGACAAGTGGGAACTAAATCTGACCTAAGTGCTTATTGATCCCAAAAATAATGCATGCAAATTGGAATATCTAACCAAGGAGCCTAAGTACTTGCATTTGCTTGACTGAAGAACTCTATCTGGGAAGGTTAGTTCAAGGAAAGATGGCAGCTGGCCTTTTCCCATATGGAAGCTAACTTTGGCCCTTATTCCTGCTGTGTGAGAAGAAGAGGGAGAGACTTTAATCAGTCTTTGGGCTCTTTGAAAGCTCTACCTCTTCAAAATGTACACCACCCCTCCCCTGCCTCCTGCAAAGTGTCTTTATTTATTTATTTTTCAAGTAGTTTATTTTTTTTTCTAGTTTTATTTCTTTTTTTTTCTAATTTTATTTTATTTTTAAACTTTACATAATTGTATTAGTTTTGCCAAATATCAAAATGAATCCACCACAGGTATACATGTGTTCCCCATCCCGAACCCTCCTCCCTCCTCCCTCCCCATACCATCCCTCTGGGCCGTCCCAGTGCACCAGCCCCAAGCATCCAGCATCGTGCATCGAACCTGGACTGGCAACTCGTTTCCTAGTTTATTTTTTAAAATTTTATTATTATTATTATTTTTTACTTTACAATATTGTATTGGTTTTGCCATACATCAACATGCATCTGCCACGGGTGTACATATGTTCCCCATCCTGAACCCCCCTCCCACCTCCCTCCCCATACCATCCCTTTGGGTCATCCCAGTGCACCAGCCCCAAGCTTCCTGTATCCTGCAAAGTGTCTTTAAATCAGACCAACCAGCTCAGTAGTTCTTCTTCTGGAGGAAGAGCAGAGAGTAGCTATTCAATACCTTTCCATTAAAAACTATTTATTTGGCTGTGTTGGGTCTCAACTGGGTCATGTGGGATCCTTCATTGCAGTGGCTGGACTCTCTAGTTGTGATGCACAGGATCCAGAGCACATGGACTCAGTAGTTGTGGTGCACGAGCTTAGTTCCCCCGAGGCAGGTGGGATCTTAGTTCCCTGACCAGGGATTGAACCTGTGTTTCCTGATGTAAGATGGATTCTCAACCACTGGATCATCAGGGAAGTCCAATGCTCTTTTTGTTTAAAACCTTACCTAATCAGAGGACAAATTTCTTTCCATCCCTTTCTTCCTTCCATCCACAAATATTTATTGGGTTTCTACTATTTTCTCAGGCATTATGTTTGCTACAGGAAAGACAAGGAGAATAAGACTGAAAATATTGCTGCCCTCATAGAGCTTATATTTTAGCAGGGGTGACAAAAAATAACTAATTATTTGGGGGAAATGTAATTGACAACTGTTTATTGTCTTTCTTATTTATCTTTCTTCTGTATGATTGTTTTTGATTCATATGTTTTACTTGCCTACTTGACATCTCTACTTGGCTGTTTCACTAGTTTTTCAACCTTAGCTAACCCAAATGGAGTTCTTGATTGCTTCTGTGCCGCCTTCAAACCTGTATGTTGCCCAAATCTTTCCATCTTAGATAACTGCAATACCATTTACTCAATTATTTAAGCCAGAAATGGGAAATCATTTTTACACTTTCTTCTCTCAGCTCTCACATCTGGTCAACCACTAAGTTCTGTCTCTTTTGCCTCCAAAATAAATCCAGAATCTGAACACTTCTTACAAATTCTAGCATTTTAACACCCTCCTCCAAGTCATTGTCATCTTCAGCCTCGACTATTGCAATAACTTATTATTTGGCATACACACTTCCATTCTGGCCCTCTTTCTTTCTATACAGTAGGGTTGAAATCAGATCATATCCCACTCCCCACAACCATGTTAAATTAAAATCCAGTAAGTTCCTATTACACTTGAAATAACCTCAAATTTCTTACCATGGTCTGTCAGTTAATCACCAGCATAATCACCAGCATAATCTAGACCCTGCCCACTGCTATCCTTTCATCTTGTACTACATCATCTTCACCCCAGACACCTACACTGGCCTCTTTCCTTCAGTTCAGTTCAGTTCAGTCACTCAGTCGTGTCCAACTCTTTGTGATCCCATGAATCGCAGCACACCAGGCCTCCCTGTCCATCACCATCTCCTGGAGTTCACTCAAACTCATGTCCATCAAGTTGGTGATGCCATCCAGCCATCTCATTCTCTGTCCTCCCCTTTTCCTCCTGCCCGCAATCCCTCCCAGCATCAAAGTCTTTTCCAATGAGTCAACTCTTCGCATGAGGTGGCCAAAGTGCTGGAGTTTCAGCTTTAGCATCATTCCTTCCAAAGAAATCCCAGGGCTGATCTCCTTTAGAATGGCCTCTTTCCTTAGGCACATCAAACTCCTTTCTGTAATTGTACTTTTGTACTTTTGTTCCCTCTGCCTGAAATGCTTTCTCTCAGGTTTCCTCATGGCTGGCTCATTCTCATTATTCAAGTTTCAAGTTTAAATGTAATCTTTTCTCAAAGATCTTAATCATCTTGTCTAAAGTAGCTATACCTACCTTCTCATACATAGTCATTATCCATTGGTGTAATTTATTTTCTTTGTAATGGTAGTCACTGTTTGATATTACATATTGGCTTGTTTATTTATCATTTGTCTCCCCCTATTAGATTATTTGTTGTTGTTGCTCTGTCGATCAAGCGTGTCTGACTCTTTGTGACCCCATGGACTGCAGCACGCCAGACTTCCCTGTACCTGTATCTCCCGGAGTTTGCTCAAACTCATGTTCATTGAGTCAATGATGCCATCCAACCATCTCATCCTCTGTTAGATTATAAGCTCCATGAAATCCTTTATGTCTTTAAAAGTTTTATTTTAGACATGGTAAAGTTTAGGTACCTATGAGACATATAAGCAGTGATGTCAATTAGGCAGTTGAATATGTTTAGGTAAAATGAAGGGCGAGTGCACAGCATGTAATACATACCCACTACCTGTTAGTGAACATCAGCAACAGCAGTGATAGCATCATTATTATAATTACCATCATCATCCCAGTCATTGGTTGAAAGGTATTAGAGCATCTTTGATCTTGTATCATCACATCAAACACCCAACTTAATTGAACCAAGTAGCTCTTTTAAATTTCTTGAGCCAATTTGCAAATAAACAAGTAAGAAACTGAGGAATTTAAGAGCCCTCCAGGATTTGTGTTGCAGAAATGACTGCTTTTTTTTTTTGTGTGTGTGTGGGAGAGGATGTGCTGTCCTGTAGTCAGCTTTGGTGTTGCTCAAGAAAACTAAGTCAGATATAATTTGGGTGGCATTTAGAAACTCTTCTTCCCACAGCAGCAGTAGTGCTACCAGACAAATAGAATGATGTGTCTTCAGGCTCTGCTTGTGTTATCCTTAGGCAATGTCAACTTGTAAATCATGTACTTTTCACAGATCTTGTTATCGCTTATAAAATTTCTGTCAGTTCCCTCTGATTTCCATTACATCTTATCTTTCTTTTGTCTTGGTGACACCTGTATTTATACAAAGTACTAGATAGAGTATGAGATGCATAGATGTGTCAACATGTTTTCAATGCTTTAAAGAAGCCTAAGAAATCCCAGTAAACTTGCTCTTTCTCATGACATTCATGCTTAATACAGTAATAAGTATGAAGTTGTGTCTCTCCTATATTATCTTTCTAGGGAGAGTTGCTACAGAGTATCTGAGAAAACAAGAAGAAAATAGTCTTTACATCCATGCTGAAACCTAATCACCCATGTTTACCTCCTTTCCAGCAAAGCAGAGGCAGAAATGGATAGGTGGGACACAGGGGCCAGGGTCTTTGTAGGCAAAAATAGTAAAGGAGTGTAAAGACATCTACTGACTTGGTAGGCACATGAAGCTCCATGTTTTAGTGACAGGTTCCAGTTTCTGACACAGTTTTTGGTCTGTGAACTTGAAATTCTATTTACACTCTCTAGACCTCAGTTTCCTCATCAGTTATATGAGAAATAACTTTTTACACCTTGGGCTTGGAAAGATAATTGTTTTGGTGATATTTGGGAACTGTAGGAATAGATGCTCTGTGAGAAGTTTTTTCTGCTTTTTCTGTCTATTCATGTCTGACTTCCTTTCATATATTCTCTGAATTCTATACTGCACAGGTCTCCCCAAAATCTGATTTCCTGTTGTCTAGGCAGATGGTCAGTAAGCATCTCCACTTTGTCACCAACTATACAATTCCTCTCTACTCCACTTTAGCCAATTGCAACTAATATCCTTGAATCTATACTTGGACTTTACCACATGCTCACAAGACCTGTCCACACTTTGGATTATCCCTGTTGCCTGCTTTCTCAGCATCCAAATGCTGATAGTTGAGGAAGAAAGGCATGGGCATTTTGTTGACTCAGTGGCCTACAGAACAATGCTATCTGCTCTTTTGCCTTCATACCTTATTTACTCTCTACCATTATTGCTCCATCAGTGATTACTGCATTCATCTTTGTTGTCTTCCTATTATATTCACCACAATGGATGTTTCAGATATTTTTGGATACAAACTCTCAAGCCTACTCCCCTACACTCTCAGGTACCTTGTGAGAAGATAAAGGCTGTAGATCGTGGAACACCAGGTATTTCTTGATTTCCATATCTATTTTATACTTTGTTTACTTACTCAGAATTTCTCTGTATCTTTAGTTTCCTGTTGATGTCCCCTCCTACCTCAGTGAAAGAAGTGTTCCTCATCTTCATAAGGCTAATCCTTCCACTTGAGCTTAAATTTTTTCCTTTCTTCCAAATGTGGGGCTCTACAGCATAAATTTCTTCTCTTTCTCTAGTATAATCAGTCTTTCTCTCTTCATTACCTTCTACTAATCTCTCTCTCGGGTGAAACAAAAGTCCCTCAGTCATTCAAAGATACTGTTTTATCGCTGTGCTTTTTTCATTGCCAACTTTTCAACATAGCAGTCATTTCTGTTTGCCTTGGTTGCCTTACAACACACTTACTCTTTCACTCTTTAATCTGATTTCTTCACTTAATGCAGCTCACCAACTCAGAGAGGCCTTCTTTGAGCACACTATTTAGTGGATTCCCTCCATTATTCTCTACCCCTGTATACTATTTTGTTCTTTCATAATAATTAGATTTGATATACATTTATTTGCTTGTTTATGTTTATTGTCTATCTGCCCTACCTGACTATGAATGGTATGAAGAGAATAAGTACGCATTTCAATTCATAAGTATATTACCCAGGACTTGACACAGTCCCTGGTCCATGGTAGGCCATCAGCAAATATTTGTTGAATGAATTATGGATGAATACTCAACCAAAATGCCTTTTCTGTCTGTTACCAAGTTTCCATCCCAGTGGCTTTCTTTAAGTTCTCATCCAGCTAGATTTTTTCATAGTGTTTGGACCCCTTGTCTTTGCTGGCATCGTACTGGCCTGGCTTTCCTCTCTTCTTTCATCTCCTTTTTATTTGCAGGCATGTTTCTCCTTAACTGCTTTCTATGGCTGTCTCCTAAGGAGCTTATGTTGGTATTGTTGTTGTCATCATGGTTATGATTGTTATTTCTCCTCATCCCTTTCCTCTCCTTCCCCTCCTCCCTTTCTTCTCCTTCCCCTCCTCCCTTTCTCTTATTCATCCTCTTCTTTTTTCTCTTCCTCTTTCTCCTTCTTCATCTGCCTCTTCCTGTTCCTCCCTTGTGACTTAAGTAATCAGTCATCCAGTCTTGTAGAATCTTCTTCCTTTCTCAGTAGCTGTTATACTCAACTCCTTCCAATTTAAATGCTTATTACCATATTGTAGTGAAAGTGAACGAGTTAGTCACTCAGTCATGTCTAACTCTTTGTGACCCCATGGAATCTAGCCCACCAGGCTCCTCTGTCCATGGGATTCACCTGGCAAGAATGCTGGAGTGGGTAGACATTCCTTTCTCCAGGAGCTTCCCAACCCAAAGATCAATCCCGGTCTCCTGCATTGCAGACAGATTCTTTACCATGTGAGCCACTTGTGAAGCCCATATTGTAGTGACTATTAGTAATTAAGAGTGTGTGACTAAGGAACTATATTTAAATTTTTGTTTAGTTTCAATTAATTTAAATTTAAATAGCCTGCAGTGCTTGGGTCTAGAGAATACTCCCAAATGGTCTAGGGCATGTGAGTCTGTGTCAGTAGATGTTTTAGGTCAGAGAACCATGTGGGCTTAGGTCAGGGGCTGTGATGTGTAGCCTGGAGTTGGACTGAGGTCAGGTGCATCAGGAAAAACTTCCTCTAGAAAGGTGAATTGGGTCAATGGACATTCTCAGTTAAGTGCCATTTTTGTGAGGAGTCTGATGACTGGGGTGTTAGGAAAGTCTTTTCCAATCTTAAAGGGTCTGGACTATTTGAAGAAGAATATAAGAATAGTAGAATAGTATAATATAAAAGTGGTATGTCCCTATCTCATATGTTTGTTGTGAGTACTGAGATAATGTAAGGTACTTAGAACATGATGACTGACAGTAGTATGTGCTCATGAAATGGTAACCATTTCTGTTGGTAACTATTTATGCATAATATAATAGTTAAGAGCATGGCTTTGAGGATCAATAGATCTGAGTTCTAGTCCTAGTGGCTATGTGACCTTGGCTAAGTCACTTTAATTTTATAAAACCTCTGAGTTTCCTCAGTGCTAAAAGGAGAATAACACTCATCCTATAGGGATTTTTTGAGGCTATAAAACAGTTGGAGCACATTGTACAATATCTGGCACATAGTCTCTACTTATCCATATGATTATTATTATTGTATCTGGTATCTCTCTATTCGCTTCTTACTCAGAAGTCATTGCTACTCTTTTAAGGTTGATAGAAGTTCTTTTGAAGCCTGGACAGCATCTCCTTCATCCAGGAAAGCTTTGGAAGAAGGATCAACTTCAGTGGTTTGTTTTTCTTTTTTTGCAGTGTAAAGGCTTTGTTAATAAGAATATGGATGCAGACAGAAGTTTTGGCACCATACCCTTTCTAGTTCACAAGGTATTAGAGAGGTTCTTTAGCCTTAGTGGTCAGGAGTCCAGACAGACTTGTACTCTGTAAATCTGAAATTTGTAGATCCACCAGACTAACAGTTTTGTCACTTGAGCAGGGGTCTGTGCTTGCTAGGTGGGACTAGTGGTAAAGAACACACCTGTCAATGCAGGAGACATAAGAGATGTGGGTTTGATCCCTGGGTTGGGAAGATCCCCTGGAGGAGGGCATGACAACCCACTCTAGTATCCAGACAAGAATAGTCTGGAGAATACCATGGACTGAGGAGCCTGGTGGGCTACAATCCATAGGGTCACAAAGGGTCAGACATGACTGAGAGACTATGCACTGAAGCACTGAGCAGGGGCCTATAAAATGGATAAGCAGTGCCATGAATGATTGGAAATTATTGAGGCATTCAAGTGAATAATCCATCTAGTTTTTAAAATTAAGTTTATTTTTTAATTGAAGGATAATTGCTTTACAGAATTGTGTTGGTTTCTGCCAAACATCAACATGAATCAGCCATATACATATGTCTCCTCCCTCTTGAACCCATCTAATTTGAAAACATTCTTGAAGACTGTTGCTATAGAATCTTCTCTGATCCTTATGGTTTTAACCTGCATCTACTACATCAGTAAGAGGCACAAAGTTCAGTAATAGAAGTTCCCTGGTGGCTCAGATGGTAAAGAATCCACCTGCAATGCGGGAGACCTGGGTTCGATCCCTGGGTCAGGAAGATCCCCTGGAGAAGGAAATGGCAACCCACTCTAGTATTCTTGCCTAGAGAATTCCATAGACAGAGGAGCCTGGCAGGCTACAGTCCATGGGGTCACAAAGAGTCAGATACGACTGAGCAACTAAGCATACAGCACACAAAATCACTCTATCTTAGTGGTGAACAAAGTAGCACCAAAGAAGCCATTCCATTTCTGAAGCATTTAGAAGGCCTGAAGATAGTGTGCTGAAGACAATGGGTTTTTAAAAAATTAATAAATTTATTTTTAATTGGAGGATAATTGCTTTACAATATTGTGTTGGTTTCTGCCATATGTTGGTTTCAACATGAATCAGCCATAGATATACATATGCCCCCTCCCTCTTGAACCTGCCTCCCACTTCCCACCCCATCCCACCCCTCTAGGTTGTTGCAGAGCATTGGATTTGAGCTTCCTGCATCTTACAGCAAATTCCCACTGGCTATCTATTTTACACATGATAATGTATATGTTTCAAAACTACTCTCTCAATTTGCCTCTTTCTCTTTCCCCCACTGTACAGACTTGTGGATAAATGGGTTTTGACACTGAATGTAGAAGAGAAGCTTGGCTGAAAGTGTGATATAGACTGGAATTCCAAAGTCTAAAATAATTTGGATAGATCACCTAGAGAGGTGTAAATACCTTGATTCTGACCTTCTCATCCCAAATTTATTCCTTCCTCAGTAGTCTCCATCTTAAGTAAAAGGCATCACCATCCACCTACTTGCTCAAGGCAGAAAACTCACCAACCTTGATTTCTCTCTCTCACCCTCCAAAACATGACAGTCTTGTCTATGTTAAATATATGTCATGAACTCTATCACTTTTCCACCTTGACTGCCATTACCCTAGTCCATCCATCCATCATCTCTCACCTGGACCACTGCAATAACTTCCGAACTGATCCCCCTGCTTCCACACTTTTCTCTTATGATTCATCCTCTGGAGTAATCTTTTAAAAATGTAAATCATATTTTTGTCTCTCTTCTAGAGGTCTTTTTGTCATATATTAAAAAATCTATATTAAAAACAATTTTTAAAGTTTTTGTGATAAATGTACAAAATAATTTTACTAATAAAGTAACTCTTTACTGAAGGACCCTCCAAGATTTGGCCTATGTTCAACATGATCTACCTTGCTTATTTTGTTCTGTCTTCACTGGCTATTTTGATAAACAGAAGTGTTTTCTCTTTCAGGATCTTGTATTGCTCTTCTCTTAGGTATTTTCATGCCTGGCTCCTTCAAGTCATATAGATGTCAGCTCATGCTCTACCTCTTAAGAAATCTACTCTAGCTACTGTATTGGTCAATTACTCTTTCTCATCACCATGTTTTATTTTCTTCATGTCACTCATCATGTTTTTTTTTTTTTTTATTTTATTTTATTTTTAAACTTTACAATATTGTATTAGTTTTGACTCATCATGTTTTAAATTAACTCATTTATCTATTTTGTTGCTTTATGCCTATCTCCTTCACATGATTTTATGATCCATGATGGCAGGAAGAAGTATTTGCAATAAACCTTTAAGATTTAAAGGAGTTTGTCAATTGGGTATGTGAGAAAGGGGGATGTTCTAAGAACAAAAAACTGATGACACAAAACTGATAAGAGTATATAGTAAGAGGGTGAGATGGGAGAGGTGAAAAGTGGTGGGAGATTTGTCAAGGGCCAATTAGGCAAGAACCAGATGCTGAAGGGTCTAGTAAATACACCACACACGAGTTTAGATTTTATTCTGTAGCTGATGAAATCTCACTGAAGGGTATTGAGCAGGGAAGTAAAATGATCAGATCTGTGATTTGCACAGATTACTCTAGAAGCATAGTAGAGGGCAGATTGGCAGTAGGCGATACAGGAAGAGGCAGACCAATCAGGAAGTCATTGGCAAAGTGTGAGCAAGAAATGAAGAATAGAGTTCCTAAGAAGTAGGAGCAGGTAGGAGGATATACAAGAGAGGGCAGAGGTGAGTGACAGTCAAGAGTCAGGAACACCAGGACTTGGTGACTTTTTAAAAAGAATTTTTACGTTTTGGCCACACGGCATGTGAGATCTTAATTCCTTGACCAGGGATTGAACCTGCACCACCTGCACTGGAAGCATGGAATCTTAACCACTAGACCTCCAGGGAAGTCTCAGGACCATTGAGGGTTGGGGACAAGCAGAAGGAGAAAGGGTAGGGAAAGGGAAAGGAGGAAGGAAAGGAAGAGAAGGAGAGGAAAAGAAAGACTAGGGTGACTCTTGGGTCCCTACATTTGGATTGGGAGGATGGTAATACCATGGTAAAATATACCGTATTTTAAGGAATTTGGAATAGGAAACAAGATGTATAAGTGGAAATTATATTTTCATTTTTGGCTATATTGAGTTGGCTGTAATAATAGTAAGTAAAACAACTATAAGAATTTACCGAATGCTTATTCTGTGTCAGTTTCTGTGATGAACATGTTCAATATCTCACAGGTGAGATACTTCCCACAGATAGGTGCCATTATCATCCCTATTTTACAGGTGTAGGAAACTGAGACATTAAGTAGTCAAATTGTTTGCTTGTGTTTATAAATGTCAGAGCTAGAATTTGAATCAGAGTTTTTTTTTTTTTTTTTTCCTCCAAAGCTCCAGTTGTGCTTCTAATGAGCAATGTTTAAAAACAATTGGACTATATGATGATCTTTTACTTTTATGTAGTTTGCTTCACGTTTTCTATTTCATATTCAGTGCTCCCATTTTATTGAGTTTTCCTATTTCTCCTCTTTTTTTGTTGTTCTTCCTCAAGCCTTTATCAAGCATAGTAGAAAAGCTTTTGTATACACATATATATAGTATGTATAGTATATTTTAGAAAATTTATGAATTTCTGCCTACCTAAAAAAATTTATGACATTTTCATTCAACTTGTTTGACTTAGTATGAATAGCATGCTAGATTTCTAATTTATATTCACTCAAAACTTTGATATAATTCCATGTATTTTGGCATCTAATATTACTGCTAAAAGTCTAGAAAACTTATTATCTTAGTGCTTTTAAAAAAATTTGAATGAAGCTTGAAATTTCTAATCCATAAAAAACCTAACAGGAAATTAACAAGTGATACAGAATAAACTAAAGTACAGTTTTTGTTCAAATTTCACAAAATTTTATGCTAGTGTCCATTATTTGTTTTCATATCTTATTCAAGACTCTCTGTTGTATTTAATTGCATTGGGCAGCTTCAGCTGCATGCAACAAATTCTGGTGAATTCTCTTTTCATTTTTATTTTATTACAAATATTTTCTAATTTTTCTTGTTATAGGTTCTTAGATACACCCATCATTTAAAAGTGGACATTTAATGTCCAAATACATGGGATTTTGTTTATCATTCATATTAATGTCTCATTTTGATACTAATTTCTTATTTAAATGCATTCTTCTCTGCAATCATCCTCTGTGTTTTTTTCAGTATAAGTTTATTGAGGATTTTGATGGCTAAGTTGAAGATTTCTCTTGATGAATGTCACATCGCACTTGAAACTATGTGAGTTATTTTCAAATATCTTTTGATACTGATTTCTAGCGTAATTCCACAGTGATAAGAGAACAGACTCTGTAAGTTTCCAATACCTTTTAGACCATGAAATTTTTGTACCTTGTTGTATGTCCCTGGGTATATGTTCCAGTGTCTCCTAGTTTACAGTCTATGGGAACTTGAATAGAATTTGTATGCTACTGTCATATGAAAATTATATAAATCCTAATTATGTTCAATTGGTTTACAGTGCTTTTCAGATCTTCTATATCTTTCTACCTCTGTATATTCATTCTGTTAATTTTTGAATGCTTAATATTGAAATTCAACTAAAATCTTAATTTATCTACTTAAGAAATAATTGTAATATGTAGTGGAACTATATGTGACCTTGTTCTATATTTTCCAAGTCTCCAGTAAATGTGTTATCATACTTTAATAATTAAAAAAATTAAACTTAAAAGGCTAGTCACTGAAGTATGATTCATAAGGAGACAGGGGATGGGATTCAGAACCCAGCTGGAGGTTTGATCTGAGTTAGGAGGAAAACCCGTTCTCTCTATAAGAGACAAGCAGGTAGGCAGGTACATATATAGAAAAGTACGTAGGGAGGGGTCCAGGGAGTTGGGGAGTTTATACTTAGTGGTTTTTATTTTCTCTGGGCCAAGAAATAGACCATCTGCTGAGAGAAACATATTGAGAGTGAGAGTTGGGGGGTGCTTGGTGCCACAAGTCATTAATCATCAGTTTGGGATCAATGTTTACCTAGCATTTGAGCAGGAAGGCTTCAGAATATATGTAGGATGTGGCCCATCTGCCAATGTTGAACAAGAAACTTCTTGTTTCCTGATCTCTGAACAAGGCCATGGCTTTGTACTTTGAAACAGAGTATCAGCATTACCTATCTGTCTTCTACAATTAGGAGAAAATGCCTTCTACCTTAGTTAAGCAGAAACATGTTTGGACCTTTTCAAAAGGAACTTTTAATAGAAAATTTGGTATGAGAGGGCAAAGACAGAGAAGTGGACAATCTTCAGGAGTACAGATTCCTTACTGGAACTATTAATACCTCTGTCTGGGGAGGCCTTACAAATAGCTGTGAAAAGAAGAGAAGCGAAAAGCAAAGGAGAAAAGGAAAGATATAAACATCTGAATGCAGAGTTCCAAAGAATAGCAAGAAGAGATAAGAAAGCCTTCTTCAGTGATCAATGCAAAGAAATAGAGGAAAACCATAGAATGGGAAAGACTAGGGATCTCTTCAAGAAAATCAGAGATACCAAAGGAACATTTCATGCAAAGATGAGCTCGATCAAGGACAGAAATGGTATGGACCTAACAGAAGCAGAAGATATTAAGAAGAGATGGCAAGAATACACAGAAGAACTGTACAAAAAAGATCTTCACGACCCAGATAATCACGATGGTGTGATCACTGACCTAGAGCCAGACATCCTGGAATGTGAAGTCAAGTGGGCCTTAGAAAGCATCACTACGAACAAAGCTAGTAGAGGTGATGGAATTCCAGTTGAGCTATTCCAAACCCTGAAAGATGATGCTGTGAAAGTGCTGCACTCAGTATGCCAGCAAATTTGGAAAACTCAGCAGTGGCTACAGGACTGGAAAAGGTCAGTTTTCATTCCAATTCCAAAGAAAGGCAATGCCAAAGAATGCTCAAACTACCGCACAATTGCACTCATCTCACACGCTAGTAAAGTAATGCTCAAAATTCTCCAAGCCAGGCTTCAGCAATATGTGAACCGTGACCTTCCTGATGTTCAAGCTGGTTTTAGAAAAGGCAGAGGAACCAGAGATCAAATTGCCAACATCCGCTGGATCATAGAAAAAGCAAGAGAGTTCCAGAAAAGCATCTATTTCTGCTTTATTGACTGTGTGGATCACAATAAACTGTGGAAAATTCTGAAAGAGATGGGATTACCAGACCACCTGATCTGCCTCTTGAGAAATCTGTATGCAGGTCAGTAAGCAACAATTGGAACTGGCCATGGAACAACAGACTGGTTCCAAAAAGGAAAATGAGTTCGTCAAGGCTGTATATTGTAACCCTGTTTATTTAACTTCTATGCAGAGTACATCATGAGAAACGCTGGACTGGAAGAAACACAAGCTGGAATCAAGATTGCCAGGAGAAATATCAATAACCTCAGATATGCAGATGACACCACCCTTATGGCAGAAAGTGAAGAGGAACTCAAAAGCCTCTTGATGAAAGTGAAAGTGTAGTGTGAAAAGGTTGGCTTAAAGCTCAACATTCAGAAAACGAAGATCATGGCATCCGGTCCCACCACTTCATGGGAAATAGATGGGGAAACAGTGGAAACAGTGTCAGACTTTATTTTTCTGGGCTCAAAAATCACTACAGATGGTGACTGCAGCCATGAAATTAAAAGACACTCCTTGGAAGGAAAGTTATGACCAACTTAGATAGCATATTCAAAAACAGAGACATTACTTTGCCAACAAAGGTTTGTCTAGTCAAGGCTGTGGTTTTTCCTGTGGTGATGTATGGATGTGAGAGTTGGACTGTGAAGAAGGCTGAGTGCCAAAGAATTGATGCTTTTGAACTGTGGTGTTGGAGAAGACTCTTGAGAGTCCCTTGGACTGCAAGGAGATCCAACCAGTCCATTCTGAAGGAGATCAGCCCTGGGATTTCTTTGGAAGGAATGATGCTAAAGCTGAAACTCCAGCACTTTGGCCACCTCATGCGAAGAGTTGACTCATTGGAAAAGACTGTGATGCTGGGAGGGATTGGGGGCAGGAGGAGAAGGGGACGACAGAGGATGAGATGGCTGGATGGCATCACTGACTCGATGGACGTGAGTCTGAGTGAACTCCAGGAGTTGGTGATGGACAGGGAGGCCTGGCGTGCTGTGATTCATGAGGTCGCAAAGAGTCGGACATGACTGAGCGACTGATCTGATCTGATATGATACAAAATATCAACTTGGTTTACCCAAATTTCAGGATTTCGGTTCCTACTCTTCTCCATGGCCTCTTCCTACAGACTTCCAGTGGCTCTCCTTCCATGGCAGTTGGATCATATCACACAGTTCTTTCTCCTGCTCTTTTGTTGCCTTCACATTCCTTGTTTCTCTACTATGGAAGACCACTTCCTTCCATCTGGCCTAAATATTGCTTATTGTGATGGTTAATTTTACATGTCAGCTTGACTGGCCATGGGGTGCCCAGATTAAAAATGATTCTGGGTGTGTCTGAGGGTGTTTCTGGATGAAATTAGCATTTGAATTGGTAGACTCAGTAGGGTGCCCGCTGCACTGTGAGTATTGCTGTTGTTCAGTTGCTAAATCATGTCTGACTGTTTGGGATCCCAATGAACTGAGGCACACCAGGCTTCCCTGTCCTTCACCATTTCCTGGAGTTTGCTCAAACTCATGGCCATTGAATTGGTGATGCCATCCAAACATCTCATCCTCTGTCATCACCTTCTTCTGCTGCTCTCAGTCTTTCCCAGGATCAGGGTCTTTTCCAGTGAGTTGGCTCTTTGCATCTGGTAGCCAAAGTATTGGAGCTTCAGCTTCAGTATCAGTCCTTCCAATGAATAGTGAGGGGTGATTTCCTTTAGGATTGACTGATTTGATCCTCTTGATATCCAGGGGACTCTCAAGAGTCTTCCTCAGCACCACTGCTGCTGCTAAGTTGCTTTAGTTGTATCCGACTCTGTGCGACCCCATGGACGGCAGCCCACCAGGCTCCCCTGTCCCTGGGATTCTCCAGTCAAGAACACTGGAATTCTTTGGCACTCAGCATTCTTTATGTCCATACTCACATCCATACATGACTACTGGGAAAACAATAGCTTTGACTACACGGAATTTGTTGGTAAAGTGATACCTCTGCTTTTTAATACACTGTCTAGGTTTTTCATAGCTTTTCTTCCAAGGAAAAAGCGTCTTTTAATTTTATGGCGCAGTCTGTAAGTGGGCCTCATCCGATCTGTTCAAAGCTTGAATAGAACAAAAGGCAGAGGGAGGAGTGAAAGATAAAAACCATATGCTTTCTTTTCCTGCTCTACTTCCTCCCAGCAGCTTAAATCTTGGGACTTGGCACCTCCATGGTTTTTGATTACCTTAGCATCCTAGGATGTTTTCCCTGGATCTTACCCTAAGTCAACCTGTGCATTAAAATAAGCTTCCAGTGTTAGGTACAAAGATACATGATCAAGTCACCTCTATCAGAAGTGACTTGAAGGGAGAACTCAGGCTTTCGCTGCCTGATCTTCTCTTCTAGACCCCAGAACAGAGCTTTATACCTAGTAAGGTTGTTGGGTTTAATTCATGAACTCATAAACTTGTGAAGTTGGAGAAAATGGGTCTCAGAGATGGTGTAGTGCCTGGTTTGCAGTCCTTTATCAGGGCACCTTCATTGTCCTCATCTAATTCTAGTTTATGTTTGATTATCTGAGCAAGACTGACTGCTGTTTGATCTGATATTGTCTTGTCAAGTACAGAATAGATTGTTCTATCAGCATACAACTGTGCTGACATGAGGAGGGAAAGAAGAAGATTCTTTTTAGAAGAAATAGAAAAGACCCAAGCTGTTCTACCTGATAGCAGACTGTTGGAGAAGATGGCCGACCGATTAGGGAAACCATATCCTGTTTCCATGCCATCCCCAAAGCCCTTGCTGGTGCCATGCTGCCCACAAGCCCTGTAGCTAAGGTCTTCCCTTCTTGGTGCCATCCAAAGGTGAGAATGTAACTTCTGCCTTTTTATTTCCCCTTCCCTTCAATAAGCTCCTCATTTCTTGGCTGATGACAACTTAACATACTACACTTTCTGAAGCAATATACATTTAGGAGAAACTGCTTAGAGGGAGGAAAACAGCTGGAAATTTGGTCAATAAATCAGATAAACAGGAGGAATCTATGTTTTCCCTTGGTTTCCCTGGTGGCTTAATGGTAAAGAATCTGTCTGCCAATGCAGGAGATGCAGGTTTGAACCCTGAGTTGGGAAGATCTCCTGGAGGAGGAAATGGCAACCTACTCCAGTATTCCTGCCTGGGAAATCCCATGGACGGAGAAGCCTGGTGGGCTACAGTCCATCAGGTTGCAAAGAATTGGATACCGGTTTGCTTCTAAACAAAACTACAAAAGAAGAAAAAAAAAATGTTTCCCATAGAAGGGAGGGAGAAGTGGCCTTCCCAGTGCTCTCAAACCATGTTATATTCAGTGAAGTTCTGTAGGTCATTAAATAAGAAACAAGAAAACTAAAAATTCTCAGCCAAAGGCAATGTGCTGACCCTTAGGTCAGAAACTAGCTTTTCCAATGTAAGTCAGATGTCTTAATTTTACAGTGAAGAAACTGAGGTTCAGAGAAGGAAAGCAATTTGCCGTTTTCCCATGAGAAAGTTCTAGACTTTCTGCCTCTGTTGTTCCATACAGATGAGAATTCTTTGTATTTGGCTGCTCAGATTCTCTGCCACTTTCTCTAGTAAAAGTTGACATGAGATCTTTTGTATTTTTTGCAAGTAAAAGAGGTAAAACAGAGTCGTTTTCAAGAGGAGAAAGTAGAGGTTTATTTTAAATATAATTCTTAAAAAAATTAAATTGGGGATATGATACAGTATTTGAATTATTGATGGAGACTAAAGAAATTTATTCAATAGTCTTTATTTAGAGGTAATAAGCCAAAAATAATGCATGCTAGTTATCAGGATAGAAACTGGGATGAATAGGAGGTTGTGCCTGGTGGCTGGATTAATGAAATTCTTATGAAAAGGAGAATGGAGGTGGGAGAATCCTGAATTGAAAATCACAATTAGACTTCCTTTTCAAAGTTTTCCAAGTAAATGCTGTCAGCTTTGTTGTAAGAAAGGAATTTTAGGGAAGACTCCCCTTTGAATTGGGTGAGAGCAGCATGAAAAAAAAGCTACATAATGTATATGGATGCCTGAAAGGCCCATTTCTCAATTAGTTTTATCTTGAGCAGGCCAAATCACCAGAATCCCTAATTGATGGATTTCTGAAGTCTTCTTGTCATATTGTGGGTTCCAAATAGAGCAGCATCTGGGATCTGTTTCCCTCATTTTTGAGAAGTGAAGTAGATTTGGGAGAACCCTCATCCCTCTCCTCTGTCCTGGTTCAAGGGGAGTGTGGTAGATGTGGGGAGATACCTTAAGGTCTCAGGTGTGATTTCTTTTAGAACAGGGACATTTATAATGATGGATAAAGATATTAGAAGACTTTTAATCCTTTGGTTCTGATACTTTCTACGAACTATCTAATATAATTGCCCTAATACTGCCGTTTCCCCTGCCTATGCCTCTTTTGCCCATTGTTCTTTTCCTTTTGCCCACAGCATCCAGTCACAGATGTGAGGCTGCACATAACCTCTGACTGCCCAGCTCTTCTCATTTTATACACAGGAGCATTTCCCTTTGACCCCCTTACCCCTACTTTGCTAGTTAATAGGGTGTGTTAGAGCATTGTACTCACTGAGTCCATTTGAAATGAGAGGATCAACCCTGAGGCTGAACTTCAAACTCCTTATCCCCCTGGAATCACAGCAGCTCCCTGGTTGTCATGGAGGGGAAGAAGCAAGATGGCCTTCTTTGGTAATCACAATCACACTCATCCACACATTGTCCTAGAATCTCTGGTATAGGAATCCTTCAGAAGTGAACCAGAGACTTCCTCAACTGGATAAAGTAACACACCACCTTTGGTAACTCAGCTAGTAAACAAAGTGAAGTAAGACTGGATAAGGAAGAGAAAAGATGGGAACAGTGTCATGGCAAAGTCTGTCTTGCTGAACAGGGACACTTATTTGCAGTATCATTCTGCAGTATTGTACTGGGCTGGAATTCTGTGAGTGCTGCCACTAGGGAAGAACAGATGGGGAAGTGACACAGTTCTCAGCAACCATCGCTAGATATAGAAATACACAGAAGAGGGTAGAGGTGATTTTCTGAAGTCAGCATGAAACAGAATTTATTCAGAAGCACACCCAAACTTCCTGAAATTTTGGAACAAATGAAGCAGAAAAGGTGCTGAGCAGTTGCCATAAACTGACAATAACAGTGAATCAAACATTCATGAGTTAAAATCAGAACACAGCCCATAGATTTGAGGCTCAGTCTGAACTAGGGTTAATATACAGTTGAGAGAGTTGCCTGTTCTAGACTCTTCTTTAAGCTACAAAGGCCTGAAATTGGCTGTGTGTATCCATGGAACTAGGCAGTTTAAAGTCTATGTTTCATTTTTTTTTCTTTATGGTGATTTGACTAACTGGATTGATTTGGTGCCAAGTTGACAGGAAGTGAGCTTGTTGATTTACATCAAGGCCCATCTACTACCTTGATTTCCATTTTAAAACTTGTGATAGAATTTAAAAACAATGACATTACTGACGTTGTAACATGTTAGAAAAGTTTAGAAAAGTGTTTTTGAGTAGCTTTGCTTACATGCATGAGAGGAGAATGTTTTTCTGATATTCATAGTCTAGCATCTTTAAATTAATTATAGCAATCATCTTGGTCAAATCCCTGAGTAATGTGCTCTTTTAAAGGAAGGGGCTTCATCACTAAGATTTGAGAGAAGAAAAGAATATGCAGAATGGATTCTAGGAAGCATCCAGAAACTCCTTAGGCTCCAGGGTCTCCAAGGAGAATAAGACAGATGTCTGGGTGTGCACAGACATGCTAGGGCATAATCAGAGAAGAATAAAGCAAAGGGATGAGAAAAACAAGCATAGACAGACCTGAAAGAAGAGGAAGAAATAAGGCAGTGTGAATGGGTTCAGGGCCACTGAAAGTGCTAAGATTTTCTTTCCATGTTTTAGACTTTTGGAGGCATTTGGGGCTTACAAGTGGGCTAAGACCTTGATATTCTCTAAGTTGATAGCACCAACTTGGAGAGTGACTCTTTAAAACATCTCTGGCATCTGCCACTTAAATCACTACCACCCCAATTTGGTTTGTGGTTTTAATCAATTAATATATGTGGTACTCATCAATGAATAAAACAGACAAAAATCCATCCTGTAGTGGACTTTCTATTCTAGAGGGGGAAGGAAGTAATAAACACACAACAAAAGATAAATTCAAATAACTTGCAAATGTTATGAAGAAAAGAAAGCAGAGGTATGGGATAGAATGACACACAATGAATGTGTTTGTGCACATACTTAAATCTGAATAGTAAGAGAAGCTATCATCAAAGAGGTGATGTTGGACAAGAGACTTAAATGACAAGAGAGAGCCGATCAAAGACCCAGAGGAAGAATATTCAATGTGTATGAAAGAACACGTGCAAAGGCCCTGAGGCAGAACCGAGCTCTGTGTGTTTAACAAACAGCACTATGGCCGGTACAGCTACCCTATATTGAGAGAAGAGGAGAATCATAGGAGATGAAATCAGAGAAGTGAACAGGGGCAAGAACTAAAAATTCTGAACTCTGTAGGCTCTGAAATAAACTAGAACTCTGTTGGCCTAGGAAGGAATTTGGATTTTATTCTGAAAGAAAAAGGGAGCCATTGGTGGGCTTTACGAAGGGGTATTACATGATTTAGTATACATTTATTTTTTTTTAAATGCTCCATCTACTGTATGAGGAATGAATTTTAAGAGGTCAAGACCAGAGACAGAAAGACCAATTATAAGCCAACGGAAAAGTCCAAACAAGACTCAGACACAACAGACCAGAAAGCCGGCCCTGTCCAGCTGCTGATGCCCAGCAAGGCCCCCTGTCCCTTCCTTCAGGCTGAAGAACTACTTGGATCTCTTTGGGTTCAGGCTGGAAGAGACAGGCCATAAGGAGAACAGTGAGGAAGATAAGGAGGACAAGCTTCATGCAAAGGAGAAGAAGGGCAGAGAGGAGGAAGAAAAGGCAAAGAAGAACAAGCGTAAGAAGAGCAAGGACAAGGCAGAGGACAAGGGAAGGGATGAACAGCGGCCACAGAAGCCCTGGGGCCTGGAGAGGACCTCAGTGGAGCTGGAGGCTCATTTTTTTCTCTTTCTAGCATGTTTTTCCAGCCTATATCCTTGTTGTATGCTAAGACACTGTCAGTCTTCAAACTTGGCAGAGGTGCAACCTCCAACCCTGATTGCATTAAGACTTGGCTACCTTTTGTTTTTAGAACATAGGGAAAGTGATACAGAAATCACTGCTTGAACAGCAGTAAATATGAGTGTGGATATCTAGGGTTATGGATTGAGCCCTGACAGTGCTGAGTCCTGGATCTGGAGTAACAGAAGCAGATTGTTGTTTAGTCACTCAGTCATGTCCTACTCTTTGTGACCCCAAGGACTGTAGCCTGCCAGGCTCCTCTGTCCATGGAATTTCCTAGGCAAGAATACTGGAGTGTATAAAAAGGCAGAGAAATATTCAGCAGGTAAAGGAACATGATAAATGCCCACCCAACCAAACAAAATAAGAGGAGATAGGGAGTCTACCTGAAAAATAATTCAGAATCATGATAGTAAAGATGATCCAAAATCTTGAAAACAAAATGGAGTTACAGATAAATAGACTAGAGACAAGGATTGAGAAGATGCAAGAAATGTTCAACAAGGACCTAGAAGAAATAGAGAGTCAATCAATAATGAATAATGCAGTAACTGAAATCAAAAGTATTCTGGAGGGAACCAACAGTAGAATAACGGAGGCAGAAGATAGGATAAATGAGGTGGAAGATATAATGGTGGAAGTAAATGAAGCAGAGAGGAAAAAAGAATTAAATGAGAACAACCTCAGAGACCTCTGGGACAATGTTAAATGCCCCAATATTTGAATCATAGGAGTCCCAGAAGAAGACAAAAAGAAAGGTCATAAGAAAATACTTGAGGAGATAATAGTTGAAAACTTCCCTAAAATGGGGAAGGAAATAGTCACCCAACTCCAAGAAACCCAGAGAGTCCCAAACAGGATAAACCCAAGGCGAAACACCCCAAGACACATATTAATCAAACTAATGAAGATCAAAGACAGAGACCAAATATTAACAGCATCAAGGGAAAAGCAACAAACAACACTCAAAGGGATGCCCATAAGGATAATAGCTGATCTTGCAATAGAGACTCTTCAGACCAGAAGGGAATGGCAGGACATACTTAAAGTGATGAAAGAGAAAAAACCTACAACTAAATTACTATACCCAGAAAGGATCTCATTCAAATATGAAGGAGAAATCAAAATCTTTACAGACAAGCAAAAGCTGAGAGAATTCAGCACCGCCAAACCAGCTCTTCAACAAATGCTAAAGGATCTTCTCTAGACAGGAAACACAGAAAAGGTGTATAAACTCGAACCCAAAACAACAAAGTAAATGGCAATGGGATCATACTTATCAATAATTACCTTAAATGTAAATGGGTCGAATGCCCCAATGAAAAGACAAAGACTGGCTGAATGGATACAAAAACAGACCCACCTCAAACCAAGGGAAACATACAGTCTGAAAGTGAAGGGCTGGAAAAAGATAATTCATGCAAATGAAGACCAAAAGAAAGCAGGTGTAGCAGTACTCATATCAGATAAAATGACTTTGAAATAAAGGCCATGAAAAGAGACAAAGAAGGACACTACATAATGATCAAAGGATTAATCCAAGAAGAAGATATAGCAATTATAAATATATATGCACCCAACATAGGAGCACCTCAATACATAAGGCAAATGCTAACAAGTATGAAAGGGGAAATTAACAATAACACAATAATAGTGGGAGAATTCAATACCCCACTCACACCTATGGATAGATCGACCAAACAGAAAATTAGCAAGGAAACAAAACTTTAAATGATACAATGAACCAGCTAGACCTAATTGATATCTGTAGGACATTTCACCCAAACAGTGAATTTCACCTTTTTCTCAAGTGCACATGGAACATTCTCCAGGATAGATCACATCCTGGGCCATAAATCTAGCCTTAGCAAATTCAAAAAAATTGAAACCACTTCAAGCAGATTTTCTGATCACAATGCAGTAAGATTAGATGTCAACTATAAGGAAAAAACTATTAAAAATGCAAACATATGGAGGCTAAATAACACACTTCTGAATAACCAACAAATCATGGAAGATGTCAAAAAGGAAATCAAAATATGCATAGAAACAAATAAAAGTGAAAACACGACAACCTAAAACCTATGGGATTCAGTAAAAGCAGTGCTAAGGGAAAGGTTCATAAGCAATACAAGCTTACCTCAAGAAACAAGAGAAAAATCAAATAAATAACCTAACTTTACACCTAAAGCAACTAGAAAAAGAAGAAATGAAGAACCCTAGGTTTCATAAAAGGAAAGACATCATAAAAATTAGGGCAGAAATAAATGAAAAAGAAACAAAGGAGACTATAGGAAAAATCAACAAAACTAAAACCTGGTTGTTTGAGAAGATAAATAAAATAGATGAACCATTCCCAGACTCATCAAGAAAAAAAGGGAAAAGAATAAAATCAGCAAAATTAAAAATGAAAATGAAAAAATCACAACAGACAACACAGAAATACAAAGGATCATAATAGATTACTATCAGCAACTATATGCCAATAAAATGGATAACTTGGAGGAAATGGATGAATTCTTCGAAAAGTATAACCTTCCAAAACGGAACCAGGAAGAAATAGAAAATCTTAACAGACCCATCACAAGCACAGAAATCGAAACTGTAATAAAAAATCTTCCAACAAACAAAAGCCAGGGACCAGATGGCTTCACAGCTGAATTCTACCAAAACTTTAGAGAAGAGCTAACACCTATCCTACTCAAACTCTTCCAGAAAAATGCAGAGGAAGGTAAACTCCCAAACTGTTTGTATGAGGCCACCATCACCCTAATACCAAAACCTGACAAATATGCCACAAAAAAGAAAACTACAGGCCAATATCACTGATGAACATAGATGCAAAAATCCTTAACAAAATTCTAGCAAACAGAATCCAACAACATATTAAAAAGATCATACATTTGACCAAGTGGGCTTTATCCCAGGGATGCAAGGATTCTTCGATATTCACAAATCAATCAGTGTGATACACCATGTTAACAAATTGAAGAATAAACACCATATGATTATCTCAATACATGCAGAGAAAGCCTCTGACAAAATTCAACACCCATTTATGATAAAAACTCTCCAGAAAGCAGGCACAGAAGGAACATACTTCAACATAATACAAGCCATATATGATAAACCCACAGCAAACATTATCCTCAATGGCAAAAAATTGAAAGCATTTCCCTTAAAGTCAGAAACAAGACAAGGGTGACCACTCTCTGCTACAGCCCACGACTACTGTTCAACATAGTTTTGGGAGTTTTAGCCACAAAAATCAGAGAAGAAAAAGAAAAGGAATCCAGATTGGAAAATAAGTATAACTCTCACTGTTTGCAGATGACATGATCCTCTACATAGAAAACCCTATGTATAAAAAAAAGAAAACCCTAAAGACTCTACCAGAAAATTACTAGAGCTAATCAATGAATATACTAATTTTTCAGGATATAATATTAATGTGGAGAAATCCCTTGCATTCCTATAGACTAACAATAAGAAAACAGAAAGAGAAATTTCAACAAAAGAATAAAATACTTGGGAATAAATCTACCTAAAAAACAAAAGACCTATATATAGAAAACTATAAAACACTGATGAAAGAAATCAAAGATGATACAAATAGATGGAGAAATATAACATGTTCATTGATTGGAAGAAGAATGAATATCATGAAGATGAGTGTACTACCCAAGGCAATCTATAGATTCAATGTAATCTCTATCAAGCTACCAATGGTATTTTTCAGAGAACTAGAACAAATAATTTCACAATTTTGTATGGAAATACAAAACACCTCAAATAGCCAAAGCAATCTTGAGAAAGAAGAATGGAACTGGAGGAATCAACCTGCCTGACTTCAGACTAAACTACAAAGCCTCAGTCATCAAGACAGTATGGTACTGGCACAAAGAAACATAGATCAATGGAATGAGATAGAAAGCCCACAGATAAATCCATGCACCTATGGCCACCTTATCTTTGACAAAGGAGGCAAAAATATACAATGGAGAAAAGACAATCTCTTTAACAAATGGTGCTGGGAAAACTGGTCAACCACTTGTAAAAGAATGGAAGTAGAATACTTCCTAACACCATACACAAAAATAAACTCAAAATGGATTAAAAATCTAAATGTAAGACCAAAAACTATAAAACTCTTAGAGGAAAACATAGGCAAAATGTTCTCTGACATAAGTCACAGCAAGATCCTCTATGACCCACCTCTCAGAGTAATGGAAATAAAAGCAAAAATAAATGGGACCTAATTAAACTTAAAAGCTTTTGCACAGCGAAGGAAAGTATAAGTAAGGTGAAAAGACAGCCTTCACAGTGGGAGAAAATAATAGCAAATGAAGCAACTGACAAAGAATTAATGTCAAAAATAAACAAACAGCTCATGTAGCTCAATACCAGAAAAATGAACAACCCAATAAAAAAATGGGCCAAAGAACTAAACAGACATTTCTCCAAAGAAGACATACAGATGGCTGACTAACACATGAAAAGATGCTCAACATCACTCATTATCAGAGAAATTCAAATCAAAACCACAGTGAAGTACCATCTCATGCTGGTGAGAATGGCTGCCATCAAAACCCTGCAAACAATAAATGCTGGAGAGGGTATGGAGAAAAGGGAACCCTCTTACACTGTTGGTGGGTGCAAACTAGTACAGCCACTATGGAGAACAGTATAGAGATTCCTTAAAAAACTGGAAATAAAACTGCTGTAAGACCCAGCAATCCTACTGCTGGGCATACACACTGAGGAAAGCTGAATTGAAAGAGACATGTGTAACCCAATATTCATCGCAGCACTGTTTACAATAGCCAGGGCATGGAAGCAACCTAGATGTCCATCAGCAGACAAATGGATAAGAAAGCTGTGGTACATATACACAATGGAATATTACTCAGCTATTAAAAAGAATGCATTTGACTCAGTTCTAATGAGGTGGATGAAACTGGAGCCTATTATACAGAGTGAAGTAAGTCAGAAAGAAAAACACCAATACAGTATATTAATGCATATATATGGAATTTAGAAAGATGTTAATGATCATCCTATATATGAGACAGCAAAAGAGACAGAGATATAAAGAACAGACTTTTGGACTCTGTGGGAGAAGGTGAGGGTGGGATGATTTGAGAGAATAGCATTTAAACATGTATATTACCATACGTGAAACAGATCACCATTCCAAGTTCGATGCATGAAACGGGGCACTCAATACTGTTGCACTGGGACAACCCAGAGGGATTGGATGGGGAGGGAGGTGGGAGGTGTTCTCGGAATGGGGAGAAACATGTACACCTGTGCCTGATTCATGTCAATATATGGCAAAAACCACCACAATATTGTAAAGTAGTTAGCTTCCAATTAAAATAAATAAATTAATTTAAAAGAGAATATTAGAGTGGGTTTTCATTTCCTTCTCCACAGGGTCTTCCTAATCCACAAATTAAACTCTATCTCCTGCATTGGCAGGTGGATTCTTTACCACTGAGCCACCAGGGAAGCCTGGCAGTGGCAGCTATGTATTCTTTAATAAACATTGTGTGTGTGTGTGTGTGTGTTTTGCACAATCTTATAAAGCATATGGCATAGGTCAGGTCTCCTCTTGCCCAGAGCTAAGGGTGGAACTGATCACAACATTTTTCTTAGATAATGTTATTTTGCCTATATCTCTCTTCTACTTGATTGTGAGCTACTTGAGAGGTTTATTCACATTTTATTTCATATCTGTGTTTCATTCCTTATACCACAGCCCAGAATTCAGGGCACTGTTATCGCTTACCTGGATCAGCCATTCAGCTAGTCTCCCTGCTTGCTTCCTTCAAGCCATAATCCACACTCTGCCTTCCACAGGGACATTTCTAAGGTATACAAGCTCTGTGAAGAGAAAATATTAGAGTTTCTATTTATATTAGGTTTTATTCATTGTTTGATTTATTTGTGCTATCATGTCCATAATATATTAGTACAGGAATACATATATAATGTGTGAGTTACATGCTAAAATTCTTTGAGTTACATGCTCAAATTCTTTGCTGTCAAGGGAATGATATACCAAAAGTGCTAGAGACAACTGGTCTCTAGGAACAAGTTCAAGTTCCTTAGAGCAGCATTGGCAGTCTTGCTTGACCTATTCCTGCCTGTTCTGTCATCAAGGGTAGGAGAACACCCTGGGGGGCATAGAATGCAGGTGATGTAAGTAATTAACATCCAGTAAACAGAACACAACATTCAAAAAATGAAGATCATGGCATCCAGTCCCATCACTTCCTGGCAAATACATGGGGAAACAATGGAAACAGTGAGAGACTTTATTTTTTGGGCTCTAAAATCACTGCAGATGGTGATTGCAGCCATGAAATTAAAAGAGGCTTGTTCCTTGAAAGAAAAGCTTTGACCAACCTAGATAGCATATTAAAAAGTAGAGACATTACTTTGCCAACAAAGGTCCATCTAATCAAAGCTGTGGTTTTTCCAGTAATCATGTAGGGATGTGAGAGTTGGACCATAAAGAAAGCTGAATGCTGAAGAATTGATGCTTTTGAACTGTGGTGTTGGAGAAGAGTTTTGAGAGGCCCTTGGATTGCAAGGAGATCAAAGCAGTTAATCCTAAAGGAAATCATTACTGAATATTCATTGGAAGGACTGATGCTGAAGCTGAAGCTCCAATACTTTGGCCACCTGATGCAAAGAATGGACTCATTGGAAAAGACCCTGATGCTGGGAAAGATTGAAGGCAGGAGGAGAAGGGGATGACATAGGATGATATGGTTGGATAGCATCACTGACTCAATGGACATGAGTTTGAGTAAACTCTGGGAGTTGGTAATGGACAGGGAGGCCTTGCATGCTGCGGTCCATGGGGTCACAAAGACCTGGACATGACTGAGTGACTGAACTGAAGGCAGAATTCATCATGGCAGGGCTTGGCAGGTGGTAATCCTGGCATATCTTCTGTGTCAAGGACTTCGGTGGAAAGTAGTACAGATTTTGTGACAGGTGGGTGAAGCATGGTGACAGGGATCCAGGTGCAGAAGCTGTAGGTATAGGCAGGCCGGGTGTTGGCCAGCATAAAGGAAATAAGAGGTAACAAGACCTAACATGGACTGGACTAGAGCTTGGGATTAGGACTGCCGTCCTTGGGAAGGAGGGAACCAGCAATAGTTAAGCAGTACTCTAGTCTTTGAAGGATGGGAGAGCTGTGAAGGTTACCTGAACTGGGACTTAAGGTAAGGGGAAAATGTCAATAGTAATAATTTAGGAAGAATCATGAAGGCAACTGGGTCTCAAGAGTGAAATGAATGACTAGTTTTAAGAGCTGGAACCTGAGGTCAGGGATGGCCCATCAGCAAAGGGTGATCAAAGGAAAAGTCCTGGGCAGTATTCTTGTGGTCTGTGGTCAGGCAAAATCTGAGAGCCTGAGGCAGAGTTGAGCATGTATCTTGGAATAAGAGACGCCCAGAAAATAGTTTCAGTCACTGGAAAGGAAGAAGAGGCTGAGGACAAGACAGTACCTGATCCCACACTCTTAAACTGCCATTTATGATCTGCCTCCACAGTAATGGTAACAGCTAACATCTGGTGAGTACTTTCTGTGTGCCAATCATGGTCTCAAGTTTCTATGTATTAATTCATTGAATTCTCAAAACAACAGTAAGACTATTCTGTTTTTGCCCCTATTCTCAAGCTGAGTAGACTGATGCATGATGAATATGGTAATGTTGCCAGGAATACACAGAAGCTAAAGCTCACAGGTAGGCAGGCTAACACCAACGCCCATGCACAGTGCTGTTGTCCATGTGGCACACCAGCCTTCACTTCTATCACAGCTTTTATTGCACCCAATCCTATAGTCAAACTGAGTTGTTCGCTGTCTCCCAAAGATGTTTTATACCTGCCTTCCCGGGGGCCTTCCTATTGTTCTTTTCCCCCAGTGATATGACTGGAATGCTCTTCTTGTTGCTTTTAACCTATTGCCTGGAAAATCCCATGGACAGAGGAGCCTGGTGGGCTATGATCCAGGGCTCCCAAACAGTTGGACCAGACTGAGTGACTGAGCACACACGTACTCCAAGTCCCGGCTCAGATCTTTTCCCTGACACGTTTTCACTATAGGGGCTGAGCTTATGGCTGAATCGTGGTTTTGCAGGTGCGTGCTCAGTCGCTCAGTCCTGTCTGACTGTTTGTGACCTTTTGGAATGTAGCCCGCCAGGTTCCTCTATCTATGGGATTTTTCAGGCAAGAATACTGGAATGCCGTTTATTCACTGAGCCCATCACTAATTGCTGCTTAAAGGGCATAGTCCTAGTCCTGATCCTGGTACCAGCAGCTGTGGGACTATGAGGTATTTTCTGCCTCTTCATCTGAATGGTGTATGTATGTATGTGGTTGTGTGTGTGTATTCAAAAGGACAAGGCTACGTAGGAACTGGTACCATGGAAGGCTCTGGGTGCCATAAGGAAAGGGCCTACCCCAGAGAGATTTGCCTTTGAGCAGATATAGTGGGTGCGGGTTTCCAAAGTGTGCTGGGGAGAGATTAGATTTGGGCTTGGCTTGCTCTGTTGTTTTTGGATAATAGCGCGCTTCCACTCCCTGAGGAGTGTTCACTGGGTTGGTATCACTTGTGTTGGTTTCCAGTAATCTTTATGTAGCGTCTAATTACAGACTAACAGCAGATAGAGAATGCAGAGAAAAGTGCATGCTGGTACAATAGCTAGACAAAGAACACTCTATTCAGCAAAGAATAGCTGTAATGGGTGGGGTCTCTCAGGGGGGGATGCAGGAGGCAGGCAAGGAAGTATTCAAGAAAAGATGGAGAGGGAAATGGCAGTCCACTCCAGTATTGCCTGGAAAATCCCATGGACGGAGGAGCCTGGCAGGCTACAGTTCATGGGGTCGCAAAGAGTCAGACATAACTGAGCAACTTCACTTTTCACTTTAGTAGTGCCTCTTCCTATAGGAATAGGATTTTACTGTGTTCATTTTTTTTTTTCTTCAGGAGCTCAAGTAGTTTTGTATGAAAGGGAATCAATCAAAACTCACTCTGTCCTTCTCATTCTTTCATGTGCTTTTAGTCCTCAATTCTCTCTATGAAATTTATTTGGTAGTCAGGGAATATTTGGTTTTGCAGGCATATATGTTCCTTGAGAGCAAAGCCAGCAGATCTTTCCCAGGCAGGTTATGTTGTTTGAGGGGTTCCCTGTCTCCCCTACAAACCTGTGAACTGATTAGGGGAATTAATATAACAACTTTAAAATTTTTTGACCAATTTTAAAGGTTACACTCCATTTATGGTTATTACAAAATATTGGCTATAGTCCCCATGTTGTATAATACACAGTACATCCTTGCAGCCTATCTTACACTGAATAGTTTGTATCGCCCCTTCCCTCACCCCTACAATGCCTCTCCCCTGCCTCCCCACTGTAACCACTAGTCTGTTCTCTGTATCTGTGAGTCTACTGCATTTTTTTGTTACATTCACTAGTTTGTTGTGTTTTTTGCATTCCACATATGAGTGATATCTTACAGTATCTGTATTTCTATCTCACTTGTTTCACTTAGTGTAATTCCTTCCAAGTCCATCCATGTTGCTGCAAGTGGCAAAATTTTGTTCTTTTTTATGGCCAAGCAATATTCCATTGTGTATGTGTGTGTGTCTGTGTGTGTGTGTGTAATATCTCACATCTCCTTCATCCATTCATCTATTGAAAGCAACTTAGGTTGCTTCCATATCTTAGTTATTGTAAATAGTGCTGCTATGAGCATTGGAGTGCATGAATATCTTCAAATTAACGTTTTTGGTTTTTTTGGATATATACCCAGGAGTGGAATTGCTGGATCATATGGTAAGTATATTTTTAGTTTTTTGAGAAGAGGGCGATAATATATCTTCACCATTACATTTGCCATTCTTCATACCTTACCAAGAACACAGTGATTATTAATTATCTATTGAATGAATGAATGGACACTGTATGTTTGGTAGATCAAGAATTTGGATTATAAAAATTTTCTCTTAAGAACAAAAGGGCCATGGCGATTCCATGGATTTTATTATGGAGGCAGTGTAGAGGATGGAAAGTCAGCACAAGGTAGTGGCATCAGAACAAGAGAACAATCTAGTTAAATTCTGGATCTAGGACAGAAGTGTATCATAGGTGTTTCTTGTAGTTCAGTACAGTCAGAAGAAAGCAAGTGCACCTTGGCCCTGCTGATCCTAGTGGAAAAGGTGGTGGGATCCCTGATTGGCCCGTAGATATTTCTGCCAAAAGTCTCCCACTTTCTATCAAAGGATCAGGTACCTGATAAATATTCAAGAAATATATGCTAGGTAGTAACAGCTTACTTTGGAAGGACTGATGCTGAAGCTGAAAGTCCAATATTTTGGCCACCTGCTATGAAGAACTGACTCATTGGAAAAGACCCTGATGCTGGGAAAGATTGAAGGTGGGAGGAAAAGGGGACGACAAAGGATGAGATGGTTGGATAGCATCACCAACTCGATGAACATGAGTTTGAGTAAACTCTGGGCATTGGTGATGGACAGGGAAGCCTGGCGAGCTGCAGTCCATGGGGTCACAAAGAGTCGGACTTGACTGAGCAACTGAACTGAATAACTTACTTGTATTGATATTTACTATGCACCTTGGCAGATAAGGAAACTAAGACATAGAAACAGTTAAGTAACAGGCTTGGAGCCACACAACCAGTGAGTTCAAAGAGCTGGAATTCAAACCTGTGTAGTCTGGCTCAAGCACTAAAGGGGTTTAAGCACTCTGTTCTTCCATAAAACAACCTTATTTTTATTCACTCCTTTGAGTGAAGGCATTGGAATTACTGCTAAAATTGCAAAACATCTAAGAAGGGGAATACCTTTATCCAATATTTATCATTTATTTTCAGCTTATTCATCATGTAAGATATTATACAAGCAACTCCTGCAGCTCAATTCCAGAAAAATAAACGACCCAATCAAAACATGGGTCAAAGAACTAAACAGACATTTCTCTAAAGAAGACATACAGATGGCTAACAAACACATGAAAAGATGCTCAACATCACTCATTATCAGAGAAATGCAAATCAAAACCACAATGAGGTACCATGTCATGCCAGTCAGAATGGCTGCTATCCAAAAGTCTACAAGCAATAAATTCTGGAGAGGGTATGGAGGAAAGGTAACCCTCTTACACTGTTGGTGGTAATGCAAACTAGTATAGCCACTATGGAGAACAGTGTGGAGATTCCTTCAAAAACTGGAAATAGAACTGCCTTATGACCCAGCAATCCCACTGCCAGGCATACACACCGAGGAAACCAGAATTGAAAGAGACACGTGTGCCCGTGTTCATCACAGCACTGTTTATAATAGCCAGGGCATGGAAGCAACCTAGATGTCCATCAGCATAGGAATGGATAAGAAAGCTGTGGTACATATACACAATGGAGTATTACTCAGCCATTAAAAAGAATACATTTGAATCAGTTCTAATGAGGTGGATGAAACTGGAGCCTATTATACAGACTGAAGTAAGCCAGAAAGAAAAACACCAATACAGTATACTAACACATATATATGGAATTTAGAAAGATGATAACAATAACCCTTTATGAGAGACAGCAAAAGAGACACAGATGTATAGAACAGTCTTTTGGACTTTGTGGGAGAGGGAAAGGGTGGGATGATTTGGGAGAATGGCATTGAAACATGTATAATATCATATATGAAACGAATCGCCAGTCCAGGTTCTATGCATGATACAGGATGCCTGGGGCTGGTGCACTGGGATGACCCAGAGGGATGGTACAGGGAGGGAGGTGTGAGAGGGTTCAGGATGGGGAACACATGTACACCCGTGGCAGATTCATGTTGATATATGGCAAAACCAATACAATATTGTAAAGTAAAGAAAATATAAAAATAAAAAAGTATCACTGGCAAACTCTGATTCAAAAAAATAAAGATATTTGTTGATGCTGTATGCAGCCTATACACACATGAATATATACTGACTAAACTTAATTTGATATTTTAACTCATGTATGCATACCATCACCACAATTGCAATGAAAATATCTATCTCTGTAAAAGTTACCTTGTACCTCCTTTATAAAGCCTCCCTCTCATTCCTCTTTATTCTGCCTGTTCTATTTATCTGCTTTTTGTCATTATAGATTATTTTTACATTTTCTAAAGTTTTATATAAATCACATCATACTGTATGTATTTTTCTTTTGGTCTGACTTCTTTCAGTATAGTTATTTTGAGATTCATCCATATTGTAGAGTGTATCAGTAGACCATGCTTTTTTATTACTGAGTGTTATTATTATTATTATTGGATTTGGTCCTGTGTTGTCTACACTCCTGGATTTTATTTTACTTTTTAAATTCAGTTCAGTTCAGTCACTCAGTCATATCTGACTCTTTGTGACCCCATGAACCGCAGCATGCCAGGCCTCCCTGTCCATCACCATGAGTTTACCTAAACTCATGTCCATTGAGTCAGTGATGCCATCCAACCATCTCATCCTCTGTCATCTCCTTCTCCTCCTGCCCTCAATCTTTCCCAGAATCAGGGTCTTTTCCAAGGAGTCAGTTCTTTACATCAGGTGGCCAAAGTACTGGAGTTTCAGCTTTAACATCAGTCCTTCCAATGAACACCCAGGACTGATCTCCTTTAGGATGGACTGGTTGGATCTCCTTGCAGTCCAAGGGACTCTCAAGAGTCTTCTCCAACACCACAGTTAAAGCATCAATTCTTCTGTGCTCAGCTTTCTTTATAGTCCAACTCTCACATCCATACATGACTACTGGAAAAACCATAGCTTTGACTAGATGGACCTTTGTTAGCAAAGTAATGTCTCTGCTTTTTGATATGCTGTCTAGGTTGGTCATAACTTTCCTTCCAAGTAGTAAGCGTCTTTTATTTTCACGGCTGCAATCACCATCTGCAGTGATTTTGGAGCCCAAAAAGGTAAAGTCAGCCACTGTTTCCCCATCTATTTCCCATGAAGTCATGGGACTGGATGCCATGATCTTCGTTTTCTGAATGTTGAGCTTTAAGCCAACTTTTTCACTCTCTTCTTTCACTTTCATCAAGACGCTCTTTAGTTCTTCTTCACTTTCTGCCATAGAGTGGTGTCATCTGCGTATCTAAGGTTACTGACATTTCTCCCAGAAATCTTGATTCCAGCTTTTGCTTCCTCCAGCCCAGTGTTTCTCACGATGTACTCTGCATAGAAGTTAAATAAGCAGGGTGACAATATACAGCCGTGGCGTACTCCTTTTCCTATTTGGAACCAGTCTGTTGTTCCATGTCCAGTTCTAACTGTTGCTTCCTGACCCGTATATAGGTTTCTCAAGAGGCAGATCAGGTGGTCTGGTATTCCCATCTCTTTCAGAATTTTCCACAGTTTATTGTGATCCACACAGTCTAATTAATTAATTCGTTTTTGGCTGCCGTGAGTATTTGTTGCTGCATGTAGGTTTTCTCTAGTTGCTGCGAGTGGGTGCTACTCTTCATTGTGATCCACAGGCTTCTCACTGTGGTGGCTTCCCTTGTTGCAGAGCATTGGCTCTAGGTGCACAGGCTCAGTAGCTGAGCACTGTGCACAGTATTTTTGGCACACAGGCTTAGTTGCTCCATGGCATGTGGAATCTTCCCAGACCAGAGATTGAACCCATGTCCCCTGCATTGGCAGTTGGATTCTTATCCACTCTACCACCAGGGAAATCCGAAGTAGTATTGTTTCATGGACATTCGACGACTTGTTTATTCATTCATCTATTGATGGACATTTGGGTTGTTTCAAGTTTGGGCCCATGACAAATGAAGTGTTTAGGAACATTTGTGTATAATTTTTAAATGAGTATGTTTTCATTTATCTTGTTTTAAAGAAACTTCCAAACTGAGTTCTAAAGTGGTTGTACCATTTTGCATTCCCAATAACAGTGTATGAGAATTCCTATTGCTCTATGTCCTCACCAATAGTAGGTATAATCATTAAAAAAATTTAGACATTGATTGTAATTTTATTTTTTTATTTTTTATTTTTGTAAAGTCTGAGAAATCTTTATTGGGCATATAACTCAGTATCTAAGTGAATAAGTAAATGTGTACTTTAGGAAAGAAAGCTAAAACTTTCTATTATTTATCAAAATATCAGTCAGTTTTTTATGCTAATAATATTCTTTTTTTTTTTCTTTTCTAAATTTTTAAAAGAAAATCTATCCTGAACCCTCCTCTCCTTAATGACATATACACCACACTCCAGTACTCTTTCCTGGAAAATCCAAGGGACGGGGGAGCCTGGTGGGCTACCGTCTATGGGGTCGCACAGAATCAGACACAACTGAAGCAACTTAGCAGCAGCAGCAGTGACATATAATGTGAGAATCTTCATATTTTTATTGACCACCTATATATCGACTTTGGTAAAGTGTTTATTCAATTTTTTTGTTCATATTCTGTTAGGTTGTTTTATTATTATTGGGTTTTCACAGTTCTTTACATATTCTATTCTAAATATAAATTTAAAAATCAAATGTGTTGATTTTCTAAAGATGTATAATAAATTACGGTGAACTTACCTGCTTTAAGCAACACCCAATTATTAGCTATTTTGTAGGTTAGAAGTTTAGCAGAGCATGGCTATGTTCTCTGCTCAGGGTCTCACAAAACTAAAGTTAAGGTGGTGGTTGGCCTAAGTTCTTGTCTTGAGTGGGGAAAAAAATCTCCTTCCAAGATCATTCTTTTTTAAAAATTAATTTTTAATTGGAGGATAATTGCTTTACAATGTTGTATTGGTTTATGCCTTGCAACAGCGTGAATCAGCCGTAAGTATACATACATCCTCTCCCTCTTGAACCTCCCTCCTACCACCTCCCCTACACACCACCCCTCTAGGTCATCACAGAGCAGCAGACTCAGCTCCCTCTGTTATATAGCAACTTCCCACTAGATATCTGTTACTCATGGTAGTGATGTATGTCAATGTGACTCTCTCAATCCATCCAACCCACTCCTTCTCCCACTGTGTCCACAAGTCTGTTCTCTATGTCTGTGTCTCTGTTCCCGCTCTACAAATAGGTTCCTCAGCACCATGTTTTTAGACTCAACATATATGTGTTAATATACAATATTTGTTTTTCTCTTTCTGACTTACTTCACTCTGTATAATAGGCTCTAGGTTCATTCGCCTCATTTCAACTGACTCAAATTCATTCCTTTTTATGGATGAGTAATATTCCATTGTATTTATGTACCTCAACATTTTTATCTATTCATCTGTTGATAGACATCTAGGTTTCCTCCATGTCCTGGCAATTGTAAATAATGTTGCAATGAACATTAGGGTACATGTGTCTTTTTGAATTATAATTTTATCAGGGTATATGCCCCAGGCTTCCCTGGTGGCTCAGACAGTAAAAAATCTGCCTGCAATGCAGGAAACCCAGGTTTGATCCCTGTGTCCAGAAGATAAGGGAATAGGTACCCACTCCAGTATTCTTGCCTGGAGAATTCCATGGACAGAGGAGCCTGGTGGGCTACAGTCCATGGAGTTGCAAAGAGTTGGATACAACTGAGTGCCTAACAGTTTTACTTTGGGGCTTCCCAGATGGCTCAGTGGGCAAGAATCTGCCTGCCAATGCAGGAGACTCCAGAGACTTGCGTTTGATCCCTGGGTTGGAAAGATCCCCTGGAGAAGGGAATGGCAACCCACCCCAGTATTCTTGCCTGGGAAATCTGATGGACAGAGGAGCCTGGCGGTCTACAGTCCATGGGGTTGCAAAGAGTCAGACAAGACAGCACACACACACACACACGCACACACACACAGGGTATATGCCCAGTGGTGGGATTGCTGGATCATACGGTAGTTTTATTCCTGGTTTTTTAAGGAACCTCCATACTGTTCTCCATAATGGCTGTATCCATTTACTTTTCCACCAACAGTGCAAGAGGTTTTTTTTTCACATTTTCTCTACATCCTCTCAAGCATTTATTGTTTCTATATTTTTTTATTAATGACCATTCTGACCAATGTGAGGTGGATTTGATTTGCATTTTTATAATAATGAGTGATGTTGAGCATCTTTTCATGTGTTTATTGGCCACCAAGATCATTCTTGTTGGTACAGAAGTCACTTACTTGGAGTTGTAGGACTGAGGTCCCCATTTCTTTGTTGGTTGTCATCCAGAGGTCACTCCGAACTCATAGAGGCCACTCACATTCCATACTGTTTGGCTCCCTCCATCTCCCAGCACTCTCTGTTACAATAATCTATCCTGTTTTCCCTGAATTGCCTTGGTAGATAAAAATCATTCTTCAAACGTATGGAGGTCATTTTTAAGCTTCCGACTCCATTTCGTTGATCTATTTGTTGGTCTTTTGTCAGTACCACAGTGTTTGGGTTATAGTCGTTTTATGCCATGAAATCAGATTCTAGAAGTCCTGCAACATTATTCTTTTTTTTCAAAGCTATTTTTTCATTATTCTAGGTTGTATGTATTTCTGTATGCATTTTAGACTTAGTTTGTCTAAGGAAAAAAAACCTGCTGAAATTTTGATTGGCATTGTGTTGACTCTATAGAAAAAATTGAGGAGAATTGACATCTTAACTTTTCAAGTTTTCTGATCCAACACTGTATATTCCTACCATTTATTTAGGTCTTTATTTCTTTCATCATTGTTTTATAGTTTTCAGACAGATCCTGCAAATATTTTGTTAGATTTATCCATTTATATTTTTGATGCAATTGTAAATGGCATTGTTTTAAATTTTCAGTTTCAATACTTTATTTCTGTTGTGTAGATAAGTTTGATGTTCATATATTAATCTTGTATCTTTCAATCCTGCTAAATTCACTTATTAATTGTAGTAGCTTTTATGTAGAGTACATAGAATTATATCACAGACAATCCTCAAACAAAAACAGTTTAACTTCTTTCTTTCCAATTTGGACGTCTTTTATGTCTTTTTCTTGCTTTATTGTACTGATTAGAATCTGCAGTAAATGATGAATAGAAATGATTAGAATGGAAATTATTGCCTTGATTCAGACTTAAGGGGATAAACAATTCAAGTTTTTCACCATTAATTATGATATTACCTGTAGTTTTTTTCATAGCTGTTTTTATCATATTGAAGAGATTTCCCCTTATTCTTAGCATCGTGAGAATTCTTTTGATCAGAAAGAGATGTTACAGTTTATCAAATGTTTTCTCTCTCTCTCTCTATTGAGATTATCCTATTTTTAATTAACTTCTGAATTTAAAGTACAGTTGGTTTATAATATTATTATATTAGTTTCAGATGTGCAACATAGTGATTCAATATTTATATGGATTATACTCCATTTAAGTTATTATAAAATAATGGATATATTTCCTGTGCTATATAATGTATCATTGTTGCTTATTTAGTTTATACATCATAGTTTGTGCCTCATCGTTTTTTTAGAAAACATTTATTAATATGGTGAACTACATTGATTGATTTTTGAAATATTACATCAATCTTGCATTCCTGGGATAAACCCCATTTTATCACAATGTATCAAACTTGTTTTATGTTGTTGAATTCTTTTTGTAAAATTTTGCTTAAAATTTTGCATCTATGTTCATAAGAGATGTTGGTCTTTGGTTTGCTTCTTATAACATCTTTATTCAGTTTAGATATTAGAATAATGGTAATATTAACCTCTCAGAATGAGATAGGAAATAATCCTCCCTCATGTTTTCTGCAAGAGTTTGGATAGAATTGACTATTTTTTCCTCAAACATTTGATGGAATTCACTAGTGATGCCATCTGGGAATGGAGTATATTTTTATGGGAGGGTTTCAATAACGAATTCAACTTTCTTAATACATAAAGGACTGTTCACGTCAGGAGGGAGCTTTCACTCTTTGGGTCATGCAAGTTCTAGAGAGGTCATGCAAGTTCTAGAGCTCAGCTCAAGGTTGTCAGGCTATCAATACTTTCAGCAGGTTAGATATGAGTGTCTTAGTCCTGAATGGTGCTTCTGGAGGCATATCATAGCATCCATAACTGTTTAATACACTCTAATCCATTTCATAGCATTGATATGGACATTCTTAATTTCTTGTAAGAACCTTAGCATGTGTATTACAAGAGTGATTTTGGAGAGAATGCAACTGTCAATTGCAGTTAAGATTCTTGTCCCCAGAGTTGTCAAAGTTGCAATACAGCAGTCTTCCTTCCTGCAGTTACACTGTGATCCAAACATTAACAGGACTTATTATTATCAGGGCCTTAAAATGATGGGCCATATCATAGTGCAGGTCCATTTTCATGGGATTTGGACCAAATTCCTGGTGTTGCCAAAGGGTTTAGGCCTGCTTGGGGAGATGAGTCAAAAAGAAGGAAATAGAAGTCACTGGAATTAGTCAGAACTGCCTTTGTACCATTTTCTGGGTCCTGCCCTGCTGTGAACTCTCAGATGTAGTGTTTAGGCCATGCACTCTTTACTTCATGAATATAAGATTCTGACTTTCATTTCCATCTTATGGTCCAAAGAGCAGCAGGGAAAAAATGGATTGCATATCATAGTGCTAAATTTGAAAGTGATAGAGAACATTTGAGAGGATACCCTTCACCAGCTTGCAGTTGAGAATTTTCATATAACTTATAGTTGGTCCTTTGTATCTGCCTTTGCTCTGTTGCCTGCAGGTCAACATCTGTGGATTCAACCAACTGCAGACCATGTAGTACTGTAGTATTTACTATTGAAAAAAGTCTGTGTATAAGTGAACACACAGTTCAAACCTGTGTTTTTCAACGGTCAACTGAATATGAAACCACAGCTTTATTTTATATACTCTCTCTAGGCAAGGCAGCTCTCTGGAGTCCTTGACCCATAGTACACAGTGCAGCATCAAGACATCCTTGTCATTTGCTTCCTTATGGATTCCTCCCTTGCCTCAGTGCCAATTTTAATGCACCTCTGCACTTTTCTTGTTCTTGCCTTTCCTCCTGGGCACTGGAGGTTTACCTCTTGATTCTAGCCCTGGTGATAGGATCCTTGCTAGGTTCTGTTTTACTTCTCCTACACACTGCTTGCCTGACACCCTCCCATTCCTCAGCCTATACTGGACTTCCCCAATGTCAATTACCTATTGTCCAGCTGAAAAGAAAGTGAAAGTAAAAGTGAAAATGTTAGTTGCTCAGTTGTGTCTGACTCTTTGTGACCCCATGGACTGTAGCCTGCCAGGCTCCTCAGATCATGGAATTCTCCAGGCAAAAATACTGGAGTGGGTAACCATTTCCTCCTCCAAGGGATCTTCCCCACCCAGGGATCGAACCCTAGTCTCCTGCATTGCAGGCAGATTCTTTACCATCTGAGCCAGCTGTTCCTCTGCCAATTTTCTGCTTGAGTCTTGCCCTCCTTGCCTAGAAATTTTCATGGCACCTATAGCAACATAATGGGGCTTCCCAGGTGGTGCTAGTGGTAAAGAACCCGTGTGCCAATTCAGGAAACATAAGTGATGTGGGTTCAATCCCTGGGTCGGGAAGATCCCCTGGAAGAGGAAATGGCAACCCACTCCAGTATTATTGCCTAGAGAATCCCATGGACAGAGGAGCCTTGTGGGGCTACAGTCCATGTAGTTGCAAAGAGTCAAACACGACTGATGTGACTTAGCATGCATGCACAGCAGCATGATATAGCAGGTAAGGGTACTGGTGCTAGTGTCAGACTCTCCAGGTTTGAATCTGCCACTAAATTGTTATGTGATCCTTTGCAAGTTACTGAACATTTCTGAAAATCATTTTTACCTCTCTCCTTCAAATGATGATAATGATACTTAACCTTATAGGGCTGTTGTGAAAGGTGCTTATTGGAGTATCTGTCATACACTTACTGAGTAACTCTATAAACACTGGTTGTTACACTGGGATCTTGATCCTGGATCACCTGTTGCCCAGGTTGGTTTGTCTCATCTCTTTCCAGCTCTCTCACCTGATCCACCTACATCTGTCACAGTCAATGGAAATGTCACTCTTTTCCTTTTTTCTTAAGGCACTGGGAAAGAAGTGAAAGAATAAAGATTTAACTCAGCCTCTGCTTGGTTGTGGGCACCTGGCGAAGCTGTAATCCTGCACCAAGTGACTTTTCTCCTCAATTTGGGGAGAACAAAGCCTGCTTCTTCTGGGAATTGGAATGACTTCTCTAAAAGGCACAGTAAGGGAAGATATCAATTCTTTTCCACTGGAAATCTTTCAAATCTCCGCAGTAAGGTAGAGAGGGAGAAACCCATAACTTCCCTGCTGGGTGCTGGATAGAGACTATTCTAGGTACTAGGGTAGAAGGGATAAAGAAAGTACCTGGTATAGTGTTAAAGTGCAGGATGAGCCTATGAAAAAGAATTTGGTCACAGTCTAGGCCTAGGATTCATTCAGAGAAGGCTTTTGCCATGGTATCCGGTGGCCTAGAAACCTGCTAAGAGTTCAACATTATGGATTCTGGAGTGCTCTAGGGCTCCAGGTAAGGTGATATGCCAGAGGTCCAGAGCACTGAGAGCCTTTTCTCACCTATAGCCTAGAAGTCTACCTTGCCCAGCACAGAAGCCCACACTTTTAGGATAAGTCAAGTTCTCCATATAGCTTCTGTTTCAATCTTGAAGCTATTGTCTAAAATTGCCACCATTAATTATTTCTTAGGGAGTTTTAGATGTATTCATTGCAGCCTGATTAAGCTAGTATGTTTTGTGAGCAAGATAACACATTAATAGGAATTATTTAATGACTAATCCATTAGCATCCACTGACTCACCAGCAGAGAATGGAGACCTGGGAGACTTGTATGTACTTTGGACCTGAGATAGGTAAAGTTTGGTGCAGGTGGTGGTACAGAGTGGGGAGAATCAGGCAGGGACAGTTTTGACCATGTGGGCTTAGAAAATGGAACCTCATTTTAACATTGGAGGAGCAGAATGTAATTAGGGAAGTTAAATCTGCTGGTGAAAAAAAGAGAAAAAATATACATGATACCTTCCAAAGACAAAATAATTCTTGGATCATTCACAGTTTGAGATGAGCTGTACATTGGCTGTGCCTTCTTTGATCTTGAGCCCAGGGAGTAGAGTCTTATCAGTGGGGAGAGCTGTCCAGGGAGCCAATAAAGACTAGAAGAAGAAGTTCTTGGGATTCCCTGCCTCTGTCTGCTCTTCAGTGAGATTCCAAACAGAGCAGAAGTGGCTTCCTATCCTACTCAGATCTTTCCTTATCTTCAGAGTTCAGCTCAGCAACCACGTCTTCCTTGAGGCCTTCCCCCTTCTATAGTTCTCTTTCCTTCTGTGAATGCCATATTGGGTGTGGATGGGTATTTCATTTTGGAGACTCTTTTATTTTTAATTTATTTTTGGCTGTGCTGGGTCTTTGTTGCTTTGAGAACTTCGCTCTCGAGTTGTGGTGAGTTGGGACTGCACTCTAATTGCAGTGCATGGGCTTCTCATTGTGGTGGCTTCTCGTTGCAGAGCTCAGGCTCTACATGTACAGGCTTAAGTAGTTGCAGCAGCTGTGGTTAATGGGCTCTAGAGCTCAGGCTCAGTAGTTTTGGTGCACAGGCTTAGTTATCCTGTGGTATGTGGAATATTCCCAGACCAGGAATCAAACCTGTGTCCCTTGCATTGGCAGGCAGATTCTTATCTACTGCACCAACAGGGAAGTCCTAGAGAATCTTTTCACGTGTTCACCTCACATCTTTCTGCCAGGAAGAGAAGCCCTTGGTAGACAGGGTCCATGGCTCCTTCATGTTTAACATCCCACAGCATCTGCTACAGAGTCTACTGTCAGTAGATATTTGTAATTTTGTCTAGGAAAACCTGCAATTTTGTCTTTGCCCCTGAAAATACATATAGGGCTTTCCTTTCTTGTAACATTTACACTGTCACTGTAAAATTTCAAATGATGCAGATGATGCTAAATTCTCTTTTACTTAACCACCCTCCTCATCCCAGTCCTCTTTCAGGAGATAATCACAATTTGTAGGTAGGAATCTTTCAAATATTTTTCTCAGCATTCACATACATGTATATGCATAATTGAGATACAGTAGTCTTCCCCAGCTCCCCTATCTATGGTTTTGCTTTCTTGCAGTTTCAGTGACCTATAGTCAACTGCAGTGCAGAAATATTAAATAGAAAATTCCAGAAATAAGCAATGTATAAATTTTAAACTGCACGCTGTTCAGAGTAGCATGACAAAATCTTGTACAGTCCTGCTTAGCTGCTTGGTCCCTTCCTGCTGCCCAGCCATTGACATCATCTGCTCCTGACATCCCACCATCAACACTATCCTGGATCAATAATTCAGGACACCCAAAGCAGATAATCCTCCTTCTGCTGTCTTGTCACAAGGTCAGTAGGAGCCTAATGCTGCACCTATGTCATTCACCTCACTTCATCTCATCATATAGGCATTTCATCCTCTCACTTCAGAAGAGGGGGGTGAGTATAGTACAATAGATATTTAGAAAGAGGGAGAGGGAGAATTAGACCACACTCATATAACTTTTATTAAGTATATTTTAAATAATTTTTCTATTTTATTAGTTATTGTTAATTTCTCACTGTGCATAATTCATAATTTAAACTTTATCATAAGTATGTATATAGAAGGGGAACACAGTATTTTTAGGACCTGATCTGTGGTTTCAGACATCAACTGACAGTCTTGGAGCATATCCCCTGTGGATAAGGCACAACTACTGCATAGAGATTTGAGTTTTCTGACAAACGTGTGTCATGTTGTATTCTGCAGCTTGCTTTTTAAATTTAACGACATGTTTTGGGGATCTGTCCGGGTAAAGACCAATTTCTTCATTCTTTTATACTGCTGCATTATATTTCTGCCCCCACTCCAGTACCCTTGCCTGGAAAACCCAATGGACGGAGGAGCCTGGTGGGCTGCAGTCCATGGGGTCGCTAAGAGTCGGACACGACTGAGCGACTTGACTTTCACTTTTCACTTTCATGCATTGGAGAAGGAAGTGGCAACCCACTCCAGTGTTCTTGCCTAGAGAATCCCAGGGACGGCAGAGCCTGGTGGGCTGCCGTCTATGGGGTCGCACAGAGTCGGACACTACTGAGGTGACTTAGCAGCAGCAGTAGCAGCAACACATGTTTAGTGTTTTCCCAATTTTGGATTTAATTATTACGAACAACAGTATAATGAAAAATCCTTATACACAGTTCCTTGAACACACACATGAGTGTTTCTCTAGAGAAAATGTCAAAAAATGGAATTTCCGGGTCATAGGATATTTGTTTAAAAAAATTTTTTTTAATAAAGCTTTCTAGTGTGGATCATGTAGGCCTTTCTGGCCCACGTGGAAGGAGCTGAGAGTGTCTTTTCCTAAGATGCACCAATTACAGCATCAGTGGGATTATTTAAAAATAATTTTTTTTTGGCCACACCCCAGGGCATGCAGGATCTTAGTTCTCCGACCAGGGTTTGAGCCCTCACCCCCTGCAATGAGGCTTCCCTGGTGGCTCAGGTGGTCAAGAATCTGCCAGCAATGCAGGAGACCTGGGTTCGATCCCTGGGTTGGAAAGATCCCCTGGAGAAGGGAATGGCTACCCACTCCAGTATTCTTACCTGGAGAATTCCATGGACAGAGGAGCTTGGTGGGCTATAGTCCATTGGGGTTGCAAAGAGTCAACACAACTGAGTGAATAACACTTTAACTTCCACACCCCTGCAGTGGAAGTGCTGAGTCTTAACCAGTGGACTGCCAGGAAGTCCCTCAATGGGATTATTATTTTTTTTTTTATCTTGTCAATTAGGAGATAGTAAAACATTTATACAAGTCATTTCCTCACCTTTATGGCTGTTATTTGGAGACTCCTGAACAGTGTATTTTCCTGCCACTGTACATCTCTAGGTGGAATTCAGAGTGGTTTGGAGGTTGCAAGGCAACACAGCAGCTAGAGCAGTAGCAGGCAAGGCAAGGATGCTACCCAGTGAAACTTCTTATGGGCTTTACTACCATGAGGCTCCGATTGCTTTAATCTGTGCTTCAGAAAACCACCTTGCAGACAGGTTATTGTTAGCCTTGACAGGCAGTAAGAGACTGTATTTAGAAGGTTTAGGGACACATTCTGGAGAAGGCAATGGCACCCCACTCCAGTACTCTTGCCTGGAAAATCCCATGGACAGAGGAGCCTGGTGGGCTGCTGTCTGTGGGGTCGCACAGAGTCGGACACAACTGAAGTGACTTAGCAGCAGCAGCAGCTGCAGGGACGCATTTCTCTGCACCTGAGAAAAACTGTTGAAAGCTAAGCTTTGATGTCTGCAGGATGGTAAGCCATCTCAAAATATAGAGTCTGGCCCCAAACAGTGAACATTCAGCGGTAGTTTAAAAATAAATGAAGTTCAATTAAAATAATCATAACATTAAAATTTGAAGCAATCTTGGAAATATGAATATGTGTTAGGTATTAGATGACACCAAGGGATTGTTAATTTTTGGAGTTTGATGCAATAATATCATAGGTGATGTGTAATAAAAATGTCTATACTGTTTAGCGATGCATACTGAAGTATGTAGGGGCTAAAGGATATGTTTGAAATTTGTTTTAAAATACTCTAGAGGAAAACAGCGATAGTTAAAATGACGGTTGTGACATTTTGCTACTTGTTTGGGTGATAGCTTTATATGTGGTTCATTATATTATTCTTTACATCTTTGTACATTTGAAAATGTTCATAATGTATGTTTATAAAGAAAGCATGATAAAGGTTCACTTAGATAGAAGACATATCCAAAGCAACCTATCAAAGGAGACTGTGGATTCACCTAAGATAATTTGTAATGTACAGTCAGATATTCTATTCTCTGATGGGATTTTCAGGTGTGTCAAAAAACCTGGGGTTTTGTTATGTTGAAACAGTGGGGGAAGGAGAGGGTAGGATGGACTTAGAGAGTAGCACTGACATACATACACTACCATGTGTAACGACTGAGTGACTGAACTGAACTGAAGTGTAAAATAGATCGCCAGTGAAAAGCTGCTATGTAACACAGAGAGCTCAACCTGGTGCTCTGTGACAACCCAGAAGGGTTGGGTGGGGTGGGCATGGGAGTGAGGTTTAGGAGAGGAGGGACATACGTGTACTTGCGGCTGATTCACTTTGTTGTATGGCAGAAGCTAACACAATGCTGCTGCTGCTAAGTCGCTTCAGTCGTGTCTGACTCTGTGCGACCCCATAGACAGCAGCCCACCAGGCTGCCCCGTCCCTGGGATTCTCCAGGCAAGAACACTGGAGTGGGTTGCCATTTCCTTCTCCAGTGCATGAAAGTGAAAAGTGAAAGTGGAGTCACTCAGTCATGTCCAACTCTTAGCGACCCCATGGACTGCAGCCCCCCAGGCTCCTCTGTCCATTGGGTTTTCCAGGCAAGAGTACTGGAGTGGGGTGCCATTGCCTTCTCCGAGCTAACACAATATCATCAAGCAATTCTCCTCCAATTAGAAATTTTTAAAAAGACAGAGGGATGGTATGGGGAGGGAGGTGGGAGGGGGGTTCAGGATTGGGAACATGTGTACACCCGTGGCGGATTCATGTGGATGTATGGCAAAACCAATACAATATTGTAAAGTAATTAGCCTCTAATTAAAATAAATAAATTTAAAAAAAAAGACTGGGGGCCAGATTAGATGACCTTTGAATGTCTACTCTGAGATTACTGTTCTGTGATACTCGAGGTATAGGTACTGTAGACAAACCTAAGGTAAGAAAATCTGAATTCTTGCAGATGTAAGAATTATTACATTTAAGGTATTTTTCCTTTTATTTTTTTGTCAGATGTATTTGACATATTGTATAATATTGTATAAAGGTCATTTTTAAACATTTAAGATTTATTTCAGAAGTCCTTTAAGTAGACAATTGCCATTATGTTTTTTTATTGATTGGATTTAAAACATTTTTAATAGTCAAATACTTACAAGAACATATATAACATCTGTGTGCTATTACATCATTTATTTATGGCCATGCAGCATGTGATCTTAGTTCTCTGACCAAGGATTAAACCCATGCCCCTGCAGTAGAAGCATGGAGTTTTAACCACTGGACGACTAGGGAATTCCCCTAACAAAGTAGCATATATTAAAATATACAACCTGATAATTTGATATGCACATATTTTTGAAATGATTACTACAATCAGGTTGATTAACACATCCATCATTTCACAGTACTTTTTTTTGTGGCAAGAATGCTTAGGGTCTAGTCTCTAGCTAATTTCCAGTGTGCTATACTGTATCATCTCCTATAGTCACCATGCCATGCAGTAAATCTCCAGAACTTTTTCATCTAATGGCTGAAGACTTGTGCTCTTTGACCACCATCTCCCCATTTTTCCCACTCCTCCAGCTCCTGGCAAGCACCATCCTATACTTTGCTTCTTATAAGTTCAACTTTTTTCGTTTTCATGTATAGTTTTTGATCATATTATTTGGTTTTCTTTGCTATTAAGATTTAGAAATTCTTTATATACATATTGGATAATAGCCCCTTATCAGATAGATGGTTGCATATATTTTGTTTCAGTCAGTAGTTGCCTTTTTATTTTGTTGATTGTTTCCTTTGCTGTGTGGAAGATTTTTAATTTGACATAGTTCTATCTGTTTATTTTTGCTTTGCTTTTGTTTCTCATGCTTTTGGTGTCATATCTGCAATATCTTTGCCTACACCCTTGTCAAGAAGTTTTTCCACTGTTTTCTTCTAGCAGTTTTACATTTTCAGGTACATTTTAAGTTAATTTGGGGAGTGCTTTAAGCTGGTGTCCTTTTTCTTTTTCTGTCTGTAGCTATCCAGTTTTCTTAACATTATTTGTTGAAGAGATTATCCTTTCCATGTTTTGTGTTGTTGGCACCCTTGCCAAAGATCAGCTGACCATACATGTGTGGCTTTACTTCTGGCTCTGTATTTTGTCCCTTTGGTCTATGTGTCTGATTTATGCTAGTATTACCCTGTTTTGATTACTATAGTTTTATAATATAGTTTGAAATCAGAAAGTGTGATGCCTATTCAGTTCAGTTCAGTTGCTTAGTCGTGTCCGACTCTTTGTGACCCCATGAATTGCAGCACGACAGGCCTCCCTGTCCATCACCAACTCCCAGAGTTCACTCAAACTCGTGTCCATTGAGTCGGTGATGCTATCCAGCCATCTCATCCTCTATCGTCCCCTTCTCCTCCTGCCCCCAATCCCTCCCAGCATCACAGTATTTTCCAATGAGTCAACTCTTCGAATGAGGTGGCCAAAGTACTGGAGTTTCAGCTTTAGCATCATTCCTTCCAATGAATACCCAGGACTGATCTCTTTCAGAATGGACTGGTTGGATCTCCTTGCAGTCCAAGGGACTCTCAAGAGTCTTCTCCAACACCACAGTTCAAAAGCATCAATTCTTCAGCACTCAGCTTTCTTCACAGTCCAACTCTCACATCCGTACATGACCACAGGAAAAACCATAGCCTTGACTAGACGGACCTTTGTTGACAAAGTAGTGTCTCTGCTTTTTAATATGCTATCTAATTTGGTCATAACTTTCCTTCCAAGGAGTAAGCGTCTTTTAATTTCATGGCTGCAATCACCATCTGCAGTGATTTTGGAGCCCCCAAAAATAAAGTCTGACACTGTTTCCACTGTTTCCCCATCTATTTCCCATGAAGTGATGGGACCAGATGCTATGATCTTCGTTTTCTGAATGTTGAGCTTTAAGCCAACTTTTTCACTCTCCTCTTTCACTTTCATCAAGAGGCTTTTTAGTGCTTCTTCGCTTTCTGCCATAAGGGTGGTGTCATCTGCATATCAGAGGTTATTGCTATTTCTTCTGGCAATCTTGATTCCAGCTTGTGCTTCTTCCAGTCCAGCGTCTCATGATGTACTCTGCATATAAGTTAAATAAACAGGGTGACAATATACAGCCTTGATGTACTGCTTTTCGTACTTTTTTTTTTTTTGCTTTTTTTTTTTTTTGCTTTTCGTATTTGGAACCAGTCTGTTATTCCATGTCCAGTTCTAAGTGTTGCTTCCTGACCTGCATATAGGTTTCTCAAGAGGCAGATCAGGTGGTCTGGTATTCCCATCTCTTTCAGAATTTTCCAGTTTATTGTGATCCACAGAGTCAAAGGCTTTGGCATAGTCAATAAAGCAGAAATAGATGTTTTTTCTGGAACTCTCTTGCTTTTTTGATGATCCAGCAAACGTTGGCAATTTGATCTCTGGTTCCTCTGCGTTTTCTAAAACCAGCTTGACCATCTGGAAGTTCACAGTTCACATATTGCTGAAGCCTGGCTTGGAGAATTTTGAGCATCACTTTACTAGCGTGTGAGATGAGTGCAATTGTGTGGTAGTTTGAGCATTCTTTGGCATTGCCTTTCTTTGGGGTTGGAATGAAAACTGACCTTTTCCAGTCCTGTAGCCACTGCTGAGTTTTCCAAATTTGCTGGCATACTGAGTGCAGCACTTTCACAGCATCATCTTTCAGGATTTGAAATAGCTCAACTGGAATTCCATCACCTCCACTAGCTTTGTTCATAGTGATGCTTTAAGGCCCACTTGACTTCACATTCCAGTATATCTGGCTCTAGGTGAGTGACCACTCCATCATGATTATCTGGGTCATGAAGATCTTTTTCGTATAGTTCTTCTGTGTATTCTTGCCACCTCTTCTTAATATCTTCTGCTTCTGTTAGGCCCATGCCATTTCTGTTCTTTATTATGCCCATCTTTGCATGAGATATTTGCTTGGTACCTCTAATTTTCTTGAAGAGAGTTCTAGTTTTTCCTATTCTATTGTTTTCCTCTATTTCTTTGCACTGATCACTGAGGAAGGCTTTCTTATCTCTTCTTGCTATTCTTTGGAACTCTGCATTCAAATGGATATATCATTCCTGTTCTCCTTTGCTTTTTGCTTCTGTTCTTTTCACAGCTATTTGTAAGGCCCCCTCAGACAGCCAATTTTCTTTTTCTTTTGCATTTTTTCTTCTTGGGGATGGTGTTGATCTCTGTCACCTGTATAATGTCATGAACCTCCATCCATAGTTCATCAGGCACTCTGTCTATAAGACCTTGTCCCTTAAATCTATTTCTCACTTCTACTGTAGAATCATAAAGGATTTGATTTAGGTCATACCTGAATGGTCTAGTGGTTTCCCCTACTTTCTTCAATTTAAGTCTGAATTTGGCAATAAGGAATTCATGATCTTAATCACAGTGAGTTCCTGGTCTTGTTTTTGCTGACTGTATAGAGCTTCTCCATCTTTGGCTGCAAAGAATATAATCAATCTGATTTCATTGTTGACCATCTGGTGATGTCCATCTGTAAAGTCTTCTCTTGCATTGTTGGAAGAGGGTATTTGCAATGACCAGTGCATTCTCTTGGCAAAACTTTATTAGCCTTTGCCCTGTTTCATTCTGTACTCGAAGGCCAAATTTGCCTTTTACTCCAGGTTTTTCTTGACTTCCTACTTTTTCATTCCAGTCCCCTGTAATGAAAAGAACATCTTTTTTGGGTGTTAGTTCTCGAAGGTCTTGTACGTCTTCATAGAACTATTCAACTTCAGCTTCTTCAGCATTACTGGTCGGGGCATAATCTTGGATTACCTTGATATTGAATGGTTTGCATCAGAAATGAACAGAGATCATTCTGTCATTTTTAGATTGCATCCAAGTACTGCGTTTCAGACTCTTTTGTTAACTATGATGTCTACCCCACTTCTTCTAAGGGATTCTTGCCCACAGTAGTATATATAATGTTAGATTCTGTTATAATCTGAGTTAGATTCTCCCATTCCAGTCCATTTTAGTTTGCTGATTCCTAAATTGTCAACATTCACTCTTGCCATCTCCTGTTTGACCACTTCCTATTTGCCTTGATTCACGGACCTAACATTCTAGTTTCCTATGCAATATTGTTCTTTACAGCATTGGAGCTTGCTTCCATCACCAGTGACATCCATAACTGGGTGTTGTTTTTGCTTTGGCTCTGTCTCTTCATTCTTTCTGGAGTTATTTTTCTGCTTATCTCCAGTAACATATTGGGCACCTACTGACCTAGGGAATTCATCTTTCAGTGTCCTAACTTGGGTCTCTCAGGTAATGGTTTATTTGTGTTTTGTTTCAGAGTTTATCATTATTATATGCAGGAGGGTAGGTTTTTAGGAGCTTATTTCTCCATAATGTCTATGACATATTGTGGAGTGAAAAAAATTAAGGTACAAAATAGTGTAAATGAAAGGATTCTATAGGTTTTAATAAAATCTGGACGGTTATACACAACTTTTTCTTTATGGAGAAGTGACACCACTAGGTGGCGCTAGGGGTAAAGAATCTGCCTCCAAGCAGGAGACAGGGGTTCAGTCCCTGGGTTGGAAATATCCCCTGGAGGAGGAGAAAATGGAAACCAGCTCCAGTATTCTTGCCTGGAAAATCCCGTGGACAGAAGAGCCTGGCAGGCTACAGTCCATAGGATCCCATAGAGTGGGACACGAGTGAAGCAACTTAGTGCATGCATGTGTGCACACACACACAGACACGCACACACATTTGTATTATTTGAGTGTTTACAGAGAACATGTATTACTTCTATAATCACAGGAACAATATATTTCTATTTTTTTGTACATACCAAGTGGCATGTGGAATAGTAGTTCCCCAGCCAGGGATTGAACTCTCGCCCCCTTGCAGTGGAAGTTCAGAGTCTTTACCCACTGGGCTACTAGGGAAGTCCTCCAGAGAGACTTCTAGTCACTTCCCACTTGACTTCATTGATTAACTTCACAGGGAAGTTCCAAGATATTTCCATTTTGAAAAAAAGAAAATATTGCTCCCAGAATAGGCTTTCATCTCAATCATTAAAGTCACAACATATGGTGAAGTAAGTGTGTTCCCCCTGCCAGGCGTATACGCATCCTAAGGCATCTACTCCATTGGAAAGTTACAGGTCTTATCCAGGGAGAAAATAATCTTTGTCATCGTGGGTCAGGGCAAGAACTTTTGGCAGTGAACCTTCTGTGGCCTGCTGAATATCTCTTTGGGCCTGAGCCTGAATTGAGGTAGTTTTTGGGTTGAGACTGTTAAACTAACTGATCCTTCTCCATGGAGCTATCATAGCATTGCTTTGTTTCCATTAAAACAGTAACCTGGAATAGGTTAATGACAGCAGGAGCATGAATCATTTTTCCATGTGCTCTCATAGAAATAACGTCCTGCAGGACCTCATATTGGACCTAGGAAAAATATATAATGGGTAAAAGTTGTCTTCTAGAGGGCCACTAAACTCTTTTTCAGACACTCTAGATGAGAGCTACTTCAGAATCCAGTGTCCTGATTTTTCCCACACTGTATTGCCACTTTCTAATCTGGTTTCCTGGCAGCACATCGTGTCCTACTTCTTCCATACCTCTGTGGTGCTTCATTTTCTTAAGGTCCATGCTCCCAAGGTAATAGCAAACTAATCTGACACTGAGCTCCATACAAATGTATTGAAGAAGGAAATGACAACCCACTCCAGTACTCTTGCCTGGAAAATCCCATGGACAGAGGAGCCTGGTAGGTTATAGTCCATGGGGTCACAAAAAGTCAGACATGACTGAGTTACTTCACTTTTACTTTACTTTCTTTCACTTAGTACCCATGTATTGCTAGGTGATCCCTTTCATTTTGATATATGTTTATAAAACATAGCCTTAACCCAAATAAGTGGTTAAACTTGGAAATTCAGACAGAGTGGTTGTCTGTAGAGGAGAATTTTCTGAGTAAACAGGTAGGGAGGCAACATAGACCAAACACAGTGGTGAGGTTTTAGAATATGGGGCAAGAGACATGGAATTTGGAATGATTTGAACCTGGCTTTAAAACTTTCCAGGAAGCCAGAGAAACTTTTTTTTGGCCACAGCAACAGGGCACAGCTTGCAGGATATTAATTCCCTCATCAGGGATTGAACCCAGGGCCCCAGCAGTGAGAGTGCGAAGTTCTAACCACTGGACCACCAGAGAATTCCTCCAGAAAGACTTCTAATAACTTCCCACTCGACCTCACTTATTAATCAGGATTTACTCTTCATGTAAATCAGGCAGACCCTTCCCTCTCCACTGACAGGAAGACAGTTTTAGAACTGATGAACCCCATGTGCTAAAAAATATTCTTCTAGTTTTTCCTGTAAAACATACCAGGTAGGCTGCTTGCTCTACCAGGTCATTTGTCTCTATAGAGACTCTTGCAGCCAAAACTTAGAGAATGGGGTCTGGTCAGATAGCATTTGCTTTCATTAGAGGCCATAGCCTTACTCTTACTGGTACCAGTGGTTAAGAAGAGACTTCAAGTGCCCCCTTGACTGCTCTTCATCAGGAGACAAGAAGGCCTTTTGTTTGCTACTAGTCACCACTGTTGCCAAACCATTGAGCTCAGAGCCCATCTCTTCTTTTCAATCTTGAATCCCTTTATTATATCCTTAACACATCCATGTCACTACCTCTACCTCTCAACATTTCTCTGAAAGTGAAAGTCGCTCAGTCGTGTCCAACTCTTTGCAACCCCATGGACTATACTGGAGTGGGTAGCCTCTCCTTTCTCCAGGGGATCTTCCCAACCCAGGGATCGAACTGGGGTCTCCTGAGCATTGCAGGTGGATTCTTTACCATCTGAGCCACAAGGGAAGCCCAAGAATACTGGAGTGGGTAGCCTATCCCTTCCCCAGTGGATCTTCCCAACCTAGTAATCAAACTGGGGTCTCCTGAATTGCAGGCAGATTCTTTACCAATTGAGCCATCAGGGAAGCCAACATTTCTCTGGGTTCCAACGTATTCTTTCCTCATCCGTATCCCCACAAAGGATGATGTGTGCCTCACTCTTGCCTCCAAGGACAAGACTAGCCTTCAACCGCTCTTTGGAACCACCTTCTGATTTTATTTGCTCTTTTTCCTGTATCCACAACCTTTCTGATTCCATAACTGATTTACCCTTGGTGAAGAAGGCATAGAAATTTGTCCAAATAAAAAAAATGCCTTCCCTAAAATCACCCTCGTCTCTTAGGGAGATTATGGGGAATAGCTATCTCCCTAAAGCTGCTATTCTCTGTCTCCATCCTTCCATTTGCCAGCAAATTTCTTTAAAAAGTGGCCTACATTTCTTGCCTCTGTTGCCTTCCCACCCACTTGCCACACCCCACCGCAGGGTGGTTTCTGCCTTCACCACTCCACTGGAGCTGCTCTTTTCAAAGTAACCAGTGGTCTCTTACATGTTCAATCTAGTGGCATCTTTTTAAGCCTTTAGTTTGATTGCATGCATGCATGCTAAGTGGCTTCAATCATGTCCTACTCTTTGCGACCCTGTGGACTATAGTCCCGCAGGCTCCTCTGTACATGGAATTCTCCATGCAAGAATACTGGACTGGGTTGTCATTTCCTTCTCCAGGGGATCTTCTGACCCAGGAATAGAACCGGTATTTCTTACTGCTCCTGCATTGGCAGATGGGTTCTTTACCACAGTCACCACCTGGGTGGACTTCCCTGGTGTCTCAGAAAGTAAGGAATCTGCCTGCAATGCAGGAGATCTGAGTTCAGTCCCTGGGTCAGGAAGAGCCCCTGGAGAAGGGCATGGCAACCCACTCTAGTAATCTTACCTGGAGAGTTCCATGGACTGAGAAGCCTGGTGGGTGGGCTACAGTCCATGGGGTCACAAAGAGTCAGACAGGACTGAATGACTAACTCTTTCACTTTCTTTCACTTTCAGCACCACCTGGGAAGCCTTTAATTTGATTAACGTTTCCTAAATACACTGATGTTTTTAGTCACTGGGCACATACAGTCCCTCTTTCTGAGGAATAAATGAGAACTCATGACGATAATGTTTGTTTCTGGAATGGCACCAAGGCATGTGGGGCGGGGGTGGTGGGGAGTTGTGGGCTTTCTTTCTTTGATGTGACTAAAAACAAAATAGGCATTCATTTTTTTCATTGATTATTTGACATAGACTTTCATGTACCTACCATATAGTGATACTGGCCCCCAAATCTCTGGGGTGCAGTGGAGCTTCTTTCTGCTTCTATAAGGAGCAAGAGATGAGCAAACGTTCAAATTGCCTTAGTATCTGAGTTACCAGTGCCTGGTACCCTCTGTAGGCTTAGCAGCCAGTTGCCACACCTACTTGCTACTCATCAAGAGCAATGCTCACTTACCTGAGGCTGAATTTTAAAAGCCTCACCATTAGATATGAAATTATCCACATTGCATCATTTTTTAAATACCACTAAGATGAGGTGGGAGGACTGATCTGAGTGTAATTTATTTGAAAACTTGGTTCTGGCGGAGGGAATTTAAGTTAATGTTAGTAACAGAAACTCTTAAAAAGAGGTCAAGGGGGTAACATAGCTTTAAAAAAATTCTGTTTCATAATCCTGTCCATTTAGAAGGAGGAGGAGTGCAGTTTGTCTGAAGGAGGCAAGGGGGAGCCATGGCCTCCGGTCCTTGCTTTGAACTTCTGAGCTTATTAGCAAAGGGAATCAATATTCAGAAAGATTTCACCACAAGTTGCAAAAACTTGGACTTTTCGTTCAATGTGATTACTTTCTACCCTCTAGCTGTCCTTAAGAGAAGCTCTTAAACATGCTGTTCAGACCTGATCAAAACATTAGCCAAGCCTTAAGATGCTTGGACATGCTAGGCAACACTGGAGTCATTAATCACAGGGTTACTGACAGATGCTAAGTACAAGCATCTGTATGTTAATATTTTTTTTAAACTGATCAACATGTAACAGGGCCCAAGAACTGAGAAAAAAAAAAGATAAAGCACATTTGGAGATGCACAGTGCATGCAGATTTGACCTAGATTTAGAAACCAGAAAATAAAATGCAAAACGGGAATCTTGACATTGCTAAATACATTTAAAGAGTACTAAACATCTTAATTCTCTTAATGATCCTGAACACTTTAAAGATAATTAACATTAACTAAAATAAAAGGGCCCGCTCTTCAAAATACACATGGTGAGCATATTCTGAGAATATGAAATTATGCATTTCTCTTTCCCAGGTAAGAATTAATTGGTATAAAGAATCTACCAGTAGAAAAATGTTTATTTAATACTCTTATTTTAGAAGGTACCTAATCCTTAGAAAATTTCTCAGTAACCAAGAAGAAGCTGCCTATATTATTATACCAGTCTAATAGATCAGTGTGTTAGTCACTTAAGCCTACAGGAAATGCATTTATTAGGGTGTAATCTATGTTATTAAGTACTCGAGGGAATCACTATTAAGTTATAAATCAGTGTCACTACTGATTCAGGAGGGAAAAAAAAAGCACAACAGTGAGTCTTCACAGATTCTTCTCACTGATCTCCAGGCATCTAAATAAAATGAAGAAAGCCTCAACCTTGGTGTTTAAAAATGTGCATGAAATATGACTCTTCTAAAAGGAAGAATTAAAGTCCCTTCAGGGTTGGCATATTTTAACTCCAACTACATATATGAAATTATGAGAAATCTATTGTATAACTGTATTTGAGAAAAAGGGTTTGAAATGTCTTAAGAGGTTCACAATGAAGAAAGGACAAAATTCTTTACAGAACTCAAGCTCAAAACCAAACAAGTATGAGAATCGATTATTGGTAGCTGCTGCTGCTGCTAAGTCGCTTCAGTCGTGTCTGACTCTGTGCAACCCCATAGACGGCAGCCCACCAGGCTCCCCCATCCCTGGGATTCTCCAGGCAAGAACACTGGAGTGGGTTGCCATTTCCTTCTCCAATGCATGAAAGTGAAAAGTGAAAGTGAAGTCGCTCAGTCGTGTCCAATTCTTAGCGACCCCATGGACTGCAGCCTACCAGGCTCCTCTGTCCATGGGATTTTCCAGGCAAGAGTACTGGAGTGGGGTGCCATTGCCTTCTCTGGTAGCAACAGTTGTCAAACATGCTGGATTGGACAATGTAATTATTTAATACTTACCTGTATAACTGAGGTAAACAAAGAGAATCATAGGTGACACTAGATGGGTACCTCTGTGGCCTTCATTGAACTGTTTAATTATCCTTGTGACATTAAAGCAAATGGGTTCATGAAGAATAATAGTTAAGAAATATTGAGAGCTTAATGGTGTCAGGTTTCTCTCCTACATGTATTACCTCATTTAAGCCTTAAAACAACTTTACATTTTAAGTACTATTATACTCCCCACTTTATGTTATCATTCACATTTTACAGAAGAGGTAGCTAAGGCTCATAAAAAACATACCCAGGGTTACATGTAATTAGCAAGAGGTGGAGCTGGAATTCAAACTTGGCACTCTAATTCTGTGTTTATAACCATCCATGGGAATAGGAGTTCCCATGAATAGTGATGCTACTGCTCTTTGTATTCTCCTGAAGGGAACCTTATAGATAATTTATAATAAGCCTATAAAACTCTCCCTGTATTGTGGGGATAGTGAATCTGAGGCCCAGAGTGGAGAAATCGGTAGCCTAAGGGCTGTGGCTCCTGCTGGGATATGAATTGCTAAGCTTTATGTTCAAAAGCAGGAAGAGTATCCTTAATCTTTATTTGTTGCCAAAATAAGTAAATCAATAAAGCAGCTCCTGGCCACTTGGGTAGAATGCTATGGCTCTAGTTTTAATGACCTGTATGTCACGGTACTTCTGGGGCTCTGTGGTTAGCGAGTAAGGAGTGGAAGCAGCTTTGCCTTCAAGTCAGAGGGACACAGTCAGTGTGGGGCCACTGTGGATGGGAGGCTGTTTCCCTGATGTGTCTTTCTTGACTGGAAGTGAAAGTGAAAGTCACTCAGTTGTGTCTGACTCTGTGACCCCATGGACTATACAGTCCATGGCATTCTCCAGGCCAGAATACTGGAGTGGGTAGCCTTTCCCTTCTCCAGGGGATCTTCCCAACCCAGGGATTGAACCCAGGTCTCGCACATTGCAGGCGGATTCTTTACCAGCCTGATTCCAAGTTCCAGTGAGGCTGACAGCTCACGTTCAAATGGATTCTAAGAGGTCCCTGCTCTTTGCTCAGGCTCCAAAGTTAGTGGATAGATGGAAGCATCCTTACCCTCCACCATCCCTCAGAGCCTCCCACTCTGATTCACCCTTCTTCCGTTGTCACCATGGAACTTTAAGAACCAGTTCAGAAGGAAAAGGCAAATTAATCTGCAATTGGAATAATTAGTCTTCGTTGACACCCCCACTCATCTTTGGGCATTAAGAGAAAAGAAAAAAAGTGGTGAGCCCTGAGCTTGAAATCTTTTTTGCAACCAGGCTGCTTTTAAAAAAAGGAAGCCATTATTTTTAGGTTTGTCATGTTTGTCTCACCATGATAAAGCAAACCATCTAATTCAAACTGAGGCCAGAGAAACGAGCCCAGTGCAGCTGTCGAAGAAGCTTGGGAGAAAAGGAAACAAAAAATAGTTTTCACGTGCTGTTCCTTCTGTTGGAATGCTCTTCTCCCACCTCGTGAGATTGCAACTCAATTGTCACTTCAGAGAAGAATTCCCAGTGGTGGGTCACTGCCTCCTTCGAGGTCATGGTCCCCTATTACCTGTTTTCAAAGAACCAGATATTCCTCGGTGTCACCTGTCACAGTTGTGGTTTACTGGTGTAATTTTTTAAAGACGAATGTCTGTTTCCCATTTTAGACTCAAAGTTTCACTAGGGCAGAAATATTTCCCCTGACTTTTAGGCTCCTCATTATTGGCATAATTCTTCATTCACTTTAGGTGCTCAGCAGTGGTTTGATGGATACATGGATACGTGAATGACACATCAAACAAGATCCAGTATATGGAAGTAGAATATTTCTCACCATTTACTCTGTCAAGAGAGGCAGTATAACTATGAATGCAGATCCGGAGCCTGACTATCTGAGTTCAAATCTTGACTTTTCCATTTACTTGCTGTTTAACCTTGGAAAAATCACTTGAGATCTCTGCTTCAGTTTCCTCTTCATCATAGTTTTGTTGTGTGGACTAAGTGAGTTAATATATGTAAAGCGCATGCTTGGCATATTTACTACATTGAATAAATATGAGCTATTATTTCACTGGGCTTCCTTGGTAGTTCAGTGATAAAGAATCCGCCTGCCAGCACAGGAGATACAGGTTCAATCCCTGAGCAAGGAAGATCCCCTAGAGAGTGGAATGGCAATCCACTCCAGTGTTCTTGCCTGGAAAAGTCCATGAACTGAGGAACCTGGCAGGCTATAGTCTATGGAGTCACAAAGAGTCAGACACAACTAAGCAACTAAGCAACAACAATTATCTTATTAAAGCCCTTGGTTCATAGTACACTGTGAAAGTGAAAATTGCTCAGTCGTGTCTGACTCTTTGTGACCCAATAGACTATAAGGTTCATGGAATTCTCCAGGCCAGAATACTGGAGTGGGTAGCCTTTCCCTTCTCCAGGGGATCTTCCTGACCCAGGAATTGAACTGGGGTCTCCTGCATTGCAGGTGGATTCTTTACCAGCTGAGCTATAAGGGAAGCTCTCACAGTACACTAAGCGATGGTGTATAGCTGCTCATTACAGACATTACACTTTCTGACACCAGTGGCAGAGAGATAGCATTGCATTTTGATTCATACTCCTTGGGCCAACTCCATACCCTCCTTCCCATATTATCTGTTTCACCCCATTACTTGATTTGATGTCACTGAGACAGGTAGTGAAGGGATCCTTTGATTTTTACAGCTCCTGACTTGTGAATGTCACTAATGTTTCCAGAGGAGAAATAAATTCAAGGACAAATCAAAAATCCAGCAGCTGCCCTGACAGCCTAAGTTGCAAAGTGGTAAAATGAAATAAGTGTCTTGTGCATTTTACTTTGAAGTGACAGGAAAATAAGGGACCCATAAACCAGTCATTACCTAGCAGATCACCGATGAGTGGTTCTGGTTTCCACAAGGTGGCCTCAGAGCCAGCTAGGTGCTTGCAGTTCGGCACGTTGGCCATTGTATTAGTCAATGAAGAATTGAATGAAGCAAGGGGTTCCCATTTATTTGGTGCAGAAATTTTATGCATGAGGTTACTAGGCTTTGGAAAAACATAAGTAATGCTACAGACATTATGCCTTCTAATCTTGCCATCCATAGGCAACCCTGGTGGGTGTCCCATCTACAAAGACTACAAATCCTCATGTCCTTGACTTTTTACACCATCAAGGAAAAGCACTCTCATTTGTTTCCTCATGTTCATGATGGATCTAGGGATTTGAGGATAAAGATCTGGTTGTCTGAGTCCAATGGGTATAGCATTGCTCACTTGCACACTTATAGCAGCTTTGACTTTTGTTTGAGGGGATCCCTGTGTTTTTAAGCTCAGGTTCTGGGAAGAGGCAGCCTGGGTTTGATTTGTAGGGCCATCACTTGTGAGTTCTGTGATCTTGGTCATGCCGCCAAACCTCTCCCATTTTTTTTTTTTTTTTTCCATTGGCAAAATGATGCCAATTGTAAAGCTTGTTGGGAAGGAAACGCTGAACAAGTTATTTTTTTGTAATAGGATTTGCTTCCTGGTTTTGATAGCCTTTTGAGTAATTTATTGGGTACATGGCTATCTCTGTGGTAAAAACCTTGCATACGTTATCTTCTTTAGTCTCAGTCACAGGTGTGTGTGTTTGTGCTCAGTTATGTCAAACTCTTTGCAACTCCATGGACTGTAGCTTGTCAGGCTCCTCTGTCCACGGAGTTTTCCAGGCAAGAATACTGGAGTTGATTGCCGTTTCCTCCTTCAGGGGATCTTTCTGACCTAGGGATCAGACCCACGTCTCTTGCATCTCCTGTGTTGGCAGTCAGGTTCTTTACCACTGAGCCACCTTGGAAGCCTGCCACAGATGTGAGATAGGTTTTATTCTTATCTCTGTTGTACAGGTGAGAAAAGTGATACTTTGAGAAGTAATTTGTCTGGGGTTACACAACCAGTAAGCAGTAGAACTTCCTCTCCCCACCACTGCATAAGGAAGAAGGCAAGAGGCTGTAGAGAAGAGGGAGGGTGATCAAGGCTCCAGGCAAGATACTTGCTCTGTCCTTAGGGTAGACTGAAAAGTGAGGTCCCAGGACTGGGGACAACCAGCCATCCCCAGCTAAGGAAAGACTGTAGCATGCCACTGGGATTTTCTAACATTTATTTTCATTGCCATCATGATGATTACTCCCTACCTGTGTAGCTACCCCTTTTCTCCCTGACTCAAGAGCAAATCAAAGGAATCTTTTTAGGGAGACAATATAATCCAGTGATTAAAAGTGGGGCCTCTGCACTCAAACTGTAGTGGTTCAAATCTTATCATTTTATGAGTGATCTTTTTTTAACATTTTAAAAATAATCATATTTATTTTTGGCTGCGCTGGGTTTTCATTGCCATGTGGGTTAATCTTTGTGGTGCATGGGCTTCTCATTACAGTGGTTTCTCCTGTTTCAGAGCACAGGCTCTAAGGCACATGGGCTTCAGTAGTGGCTCACGGGCTCTAGAGCACAGACTCAATGGTTGTGGTGCACAAGCTTACTTTTGTTCCATGACATGTGGGATCTCCCCGGATAAGGGATTGAACCAGTGTCTCTTGCATTGTCAGGCAGACATTTTACCACTGAACTAACAGGGCAGCCCTTGAGTGATCTTACACACTTAATCAACCCTCCAGTCCAATAGTTTTCAAAGTGTGGTCTGGGTTTTAATTTCTAATATGTTAAATATTGAGATAGGCTTCCTTGTTTGCCTAGTGGTAAAGAATCTGTTTGCCAATGCAGGGGACATGGGTTCAATCCCTGGGTTGGGAAAATCCCCTGGAGAAGGGAATGGCAGCCCACTCCAATACTCATGCCTGGGAAATCTCATGGGCAGAGGAGCCAGGCGGGCTGCAGTCCGTGGAGTCACAAAAAGGTCAAACACGACTAAGAGACTAAACAACAAATACTGAGATACATATATGCCATACAAACTAAAGCTCATTGAGGTACTTCATGATTTTTATGAATGTAAAGTGGTTCGGGGGCTTCCCTGGTGGTTCAGGTGGTAAAGAATCAGCCTGCAATGTAGGAGACCCAGGTTTGATCCTTGTGTCGGGAATATCCCCTGGAAAAGGGAATGGCTACCCACTCCAGAATTCTTGTCTGGAGAATTCCATGGACAGAGGAGCGTGACAGGCTACAGTCCATGAGGTTGCAAAGAGTTGGAGACTACAGAGTGACTGAGCACACACACACACACAAAGTGGTTTTATGAACAAATGTCTGAGGACCATAGCTCTAGGCTTTAGTTTCTTCTGCAAATTAGAAATGATGATAGTATCAACCTCAGAAAATTGTTAGGCAATTAAATGAGATAAAGAACATAAAGCTCCTAGCCCAATGCTGGTACTCAGTAAAGCATTATGTTTTTTTCAATATCATTTGCTGGATCTGGTCTATAGCTAACCTCCTTGTCGACTGTAATGTGGATATATATACACATCCATCATTTGTGTGGTCATCACAGTCCTGGGTACAGTAGCACAACATACAGGACCTTTTAATCTATCTGGAGAGACAGAACTCAAATGTAAAACAACATCAGACCTGGTAAGATGGAGTGTACCACTATTTCAAATAAAGTATATGTGCAAAACTGCACGGGGTGAGACTCTTCTATACTTACCTTCTCTAGGAGTTCAGAGAAGAGGGTGACCAGAGCCAGAAATGGGACGACGTATGGCTGGGTGATACATGTCCCAGATATGTCCTAAGCATACTCAGTAAGAGTATAGAGACTTTTCGGGGAACCTCTAAGATGTGTATCAGGCCTTTAATATCGACATTGGAAATTGGATGTTCTCTGGTATCTGATGCTGTGCAGTTCTTAGTCACTCAGTCATGTCTGACTCTTTGTGACCCCATGGACTGTAGCCCACCAGGCTCTTCTGTCCATGGGGATTCTCCAGGCAAGAATACTGGAGTGGGTTGCCAGGCCCTCCGCCAGGGGATCTTTCCAACCCAGGGATCGAACTCAGGTTTCCCTCATTGTAGCTGGATTCATTACCATCCGAACCACCAGGGAAGCCCAAGAATACTGGCATGGGTAGCCTATCCCTTCTTCAGGGGATCTTCCTGACCCATGGATCCCCTGCCTTGCAGGCAGATTCTTTACCAGCTGAGATACCAGGGAAGCTCCTGGTATCTGGTACACTTTAGCAAAACAAAAATCAAATTCCTAGCACTTAAAGTATATTATTGGAAAATGCAGGGGTTTGGAGTCAGCTGACCTGTTTTCAAATCCCGACTGTGTTACTTCAGTAACTGTGGAAGCTGGGCCATGTCCAGTCACTGCCTGGAGTCTCGTGATCCTAGTGTGGAAAATGGGGTTGGTGCTAATTGGCCTCCATATAATTGGAGCATATGAGATCATTTAGGCACTGGTGATTTGCAAAATATAAAGCCCTAACTGAATGTGCAGTGGTGTCACCATATTTGCCTCTTTTGCCTGTTACATCTCTACCCCCATGATGTTTTGAGACTGGTGGCATCTGCTCCAGAGAGGAAGCAGGCCTGAAATAGGGGTATTTATGGAGGAGATTGACAGAGTCTGAGTGTGAAACTTCAGTGGCCTCTTCTACATCATCCTGTTGAGTTCCTCACTCTCAGGAGCACTAAATTTACTCTTTCATTTTTAAAACATAGCTTCCTAATTTTGCTTATATTGTTTCTCTTCACTTTATGTTGGGGGAGGGGAACTTATGAATACTCACATACATACAAAGGGTGATTTCTTACTTCAGAATTATACTGTTGGGCTCATAGCTCACCTCTCATTTTCAGACACAAGAGCAGGAGAGTAACTTAGAATTTGTGGTCTTTTCTAAAGCCATCAAAGAAACTCTGAAGAATAGCTCTGATGTTTCCAGGCATGAGAAGGATTATTTTATGTGAATTGGGTGCCTCCAGTAAGCTAGTCACTAGTGGAAAAGTAGCTGAAACCTGCCTTCCAAAAGCTTGAACTCATAATGAGCTCATGTGTGATCTGGGACAACTAAAACGGTCTATGTGCGATGTGATTACCCATGTGCACTTTGAAACCTCCTCTTCTTATTCACTGTGTGACCTTAGGTGGTTCCTTTCACCTCTCTGATTCAGTTTCTGCATCTGGCAGAGGGTCCATGAGTCCTGATCCTATAGGGCTGCTGTGAGGACTGAAGGAGATAATGCATGTGTGTTTCTCTCTGTGCTTGGTATATGGGTGTGTGTGTGTGTATGAGTCACTCAGTTTTGTCCAACTCTTTTGTGACCCCATGGACTGTAGCCCTCCAGGCCCCTCTGTGCATGGGATTCTCCAGGCAAGAATACTGGAGTGGGTTGCCATGCCCTTCTCCAGGGAATCTTCCTGACTTAGAGATCAAACCCATGTCTCCTGCACTGCAGGTAGATTCTTTACCTTCTGAGCCACCAGAGAACTTTAGCACTTGGCAAATGTTAGCCATGATTATGGTAGATCTGGTAATAGTGTAAAGCAAGCTACATCCCTGACTTCTGGGGGCTTGTGCTCAAAATGAGATAAGATATAGAAGAACAACTAACCTTAACATGGGGAGAAGGGCCAGGGTGGTGCCTTAGGTCCAACGGCCATTGCTCATTCATGGTAATATCACTGAATTTTCCTGCCTTGCTACCCCCTCCTACCCAAATTGCTGACCTTTACCCACAGAACGAGGCATTCCTTCAGCTGCTTAGAAACCACTTTTCCTTTTAATTTTCCCCCTAAGTGTAGTGAAGGGGGAGGGAAAGGGAGAGGGAATAAACACCAGCTGGGATGAGAATATGAAGAAAAGACAGGTTTCTTTTTTTTTCTTCATTGAAAAAAAGGGTAGGGTAGGGGGACAGGGAGAAAAATGTGTGGAGGAGGGGCTGCTGGGAGGTGCTGTGCGGGCAGCTTCACCAAAGCATTGCATTTTCTAATCATCTCGTCGCAGGCAATGCTCTGGCCCTAGCCAATCATTTATTTACACCAAAAGGTGCAGACGCTAGAGGCAGGTGTCACAACAATTAATAACACTCCTGGAAATGAATAGTTTCTCCCTAACTCTGCCAGCCTGAGGGGAGTTTGCTTCTTGGGAGAGCTTCTCATGAAACTGCTTCCACCCAGAGCAGTGGGGAGGGGCCCCTCTGAAAAGATTTCATACTGATCTGCAGCTACCCTCCAAAGCCCAGTTGAAAATGGGGGTGAAGCTTTGTTTTTTTCAACAAAGTTGGCCTCAGCCTTCCTTGCAGTACCTGGCTCCCCTACAAAGCAAAATCTTTGCTTAGAAATCTTTGAGCTTTTGTGCCCAGAGAAACTCAGAGGCAGATAGGGGATTTAAAATGGTGGCAGCTGCTATTCTTTGGAGATAAATAAGAAATAAAGATGAATTCTAGAGTTGAGGATTTAAAAATTTAAATATATATATATATATATATATATATATATATATATATATATATATGAATTGAAACTAAGACACAGGAAGGCTAAGAGATTTGCTCAAGTCAGTGGCCTAGCCACAATTTGAACCCAAGCAGTCTGGCTCCAGTACACGACACACACTGCTTTGCTGTCTTATGTTCAGTTCAGAGAAAAGGTTTTCTTTTCTTGACCCTACAGCCAATGGGTCCTGATTATAGCATATAAATATCCTTTCTACAACTGTATGTATATTGATATTTATTTATCATTTCAGTCAAGAGTCTCTTGATGCTTTGAATACTTTCTCACCTGTCCTGTGAACAACGGCACATACTCTCAAATAATTAAAATGTTTTTCCACTTGATTTAGTAAGCAGACATCACTGTTCTCTTTGGAGCTGGGGTGTCTTAGTGCACTGGAATCAGAATTACAACTAAAATCAGGGGAGATGAATTCAGTTTTCACAGAATGCCTTCCCATTCTAGCTTTGGAATATTGCGAAGGTATTTCCCAGTGACCCAACCTAGAAATTCTGTACCTGAGCTCTCCAGACTATATGATTCCTTCAGAATCACGGGATCACGTAAGCATCTGAATCTTGGGATTTTCAACCTCTTGGAGAGTTCTTTTTGTTTTTGTTCATTATCCTCTCTAATCCTGCTCAGAGAAAGCTGAGACTTGGGGAGTGGGGGCTTAAGCTAATTAGTTCTACTTAGTCAATTCTTGTTAGGGGGTTGATTTCTGGAATCTGCTCCAGAAAAAAAAAAAAAAAATGGAACCTCTAGGGCAAAAGACTTTGTGCTTCCGATCTCAGGGCCAGATTCAATGTCTTCATAGGATTTAGGAGGTCAGAATTTCCTAGGCAAAATCCGCATTGAACAGCCTTCCAAAAAGTTCCCATCACCTGCAAGATAGAATCACATTCTCCACGGAAGGTAATAGGTACTTGTTTCACATCTTGGCTTTCATTACAGATAGAAGCAGCAGCAACAGCAGTGACACAACTTTGGACCAACTGAGCATTTAATTGAACTTCACTTGATGGGGTGACATTTTGTTTCTCAGGCAAATTTGGTTGCTATTAGAGGGAGGCAGTTATCGTGGTTAAATATACTCTGATTGCAACGGAGTACTAGGGGAGCTTTTTAATATTTATGTGACAATAATTGATCTCTTACTACTGTCAAGTACTGCTAAAGACTTATCAGCTTGCTGCTTCAGCACCATATGTTGTAGCCAAGATGCGCTCCATGTGTCCTTCCTGTGCCTTGGGGAGAGAACATTTGCAATAGATCAGAATAGAAAATGGTATGGGCTTCAGTAAAGTTCCTTGCTCTTTGTTTTCTCCTCAGTGATCGGGTATATGAGTTCTGACTATAAGGTAATGAGATCGCCTCCCCAAACCACCTGTGAAATGAAGCCTGGGTCCTTAATTGTCCCCTTTCCCAGGTACGAGCCAAGAAAGGGGATGACCCAATTAAAGAGGATTCCTTGTTATTTCCCCTTGTAGTGCATATAACTTCTTTTAAATAGGCCATTTTGTGAAACCTGAAAGCCCACCCACAATTAAAATGTTAACATCTATACCATTTGGTTTTTCTTAATGAGCCATGTGCTGATTTTGCTTGTCTTCAGCAAAAACAAAATTTAGCACACACATACCATAAAACCCCCAGGAACCTAAGGAGTGGGCCTTTTACAAATTTTATTTGAGCCAGATTTTCATTAGGAATTTGTTTATGGGGATGAGTAAGCTACTTGGGGAAAGATAGCTTAACTGCTTAAAGCTATGAGGGTCCTCTTAGGTGAACTGCATCAGAGAATCACAGTGAGGGTCAAGGAGCCTGAAACATTAATGTCAGCATCCCACAGCCAGATGCACAGGGAGAGTTCTCCAGCATCTCTTCCTTCCTTTTAATTTGAGTTTATCATGACTCAGATTCCTGTGACTGGAGGGTCACAGTTCCAGTGGATGAGGTTAAATAAGGCAAGGGTTCTGTTACATGCTCATGATAATATTTATATATTAGAAGCATCCTGACATAGTGGAAAATATCTTAAGAACTGACATTCATAAGTCTTTCCTCAAACACATTATGGTATCACTTATAAAATGAGATCTTTCTGTCACAAAATCTAAACACAGCAAACATTTGGGAAAAACAAAATTGGACATGCCAACCACATTAGAATGCTTTTTCCAAAAATCAGTGTGCCATCTTTTCTGGGATGAAGAATCTTCTTTTCTGTTCATTTGTTTGCTTGCTTTTAGGGAGGTAAGGGTAAGGATGTTTTCCAAATTATTTGAAAGCCAATTGAAGAATAATATGGACATTTAGCTCTTCTTCATGGGCTTCCCCAGTGGCTCCGTGGTAAAGAATTCACCTGCAATGCTAGAGCTGTGGGTTCGATCCCTGTGTCAGGAAGATCCATGGAGGAGGATGTGGAAACCCACTCCAGTATTCTTGCTTGAGAAATCCCAGGGACAGGGGATCCTGGTGGGCCACACTCCATGGGGTCACAGAGTCAGACACGACTGAAGTGAGCTAGCATGCACACATGAACCCCTGCCGGGAGCCGGCATATTGCATATTGAGTGCATATTGCATATTGAGTGCAGCACTTTTCAGGATCTGGAATAGCTCAACTGGAAATTCTATCACTGCCGGTAGCCAGCGTGAGGAACTCCGCCCATGACAAAGGTCATGAGGAAGGAGGCTCGGCATACGCAAAGGCGGGATCGAGCTTCAGGAGTCCCCCTGGAAATTCTCGAGCATATACCCCCAAAACCAGTCTGCCTACTTTCTGCTTTGTGCTTTCACCTACACCTCTGACTTTACGGGGGGCTGTCCCCCACTACCTCTCTGAAAAAAGTTAGCTTACAGCTCCAGTTAATAATTCCTGGGTGTGACAGTGTTTAACCTACAAACTCCTTTGGAAATCCTCTAGCCTGCCTGAATAGGTTTTTCCGGCCACATGTGATTGTTCAGAGCCTCCCAACTGTGAGAGGCAGGAGATGTTCTAAACTGTCTAAACACAGATTCTTTTGAGTAGTTAAAAGATTGATTAGAAATTGTATTGGTGAAGGGATTTTCACTTGTTGGGCCAATGTTTGCTGCTAAGTTTCCATATCCCTTACCTACTGTGTCCCTGGCAGTGTATTGGTTAATATAATTGGTGTAAATAGTAGCTTTAATGTTTGTAACCTGGGACCCTTGAGTTAATTCTTTTTCTTGTTGTAGCCCACCACACCTTTGCGCTGTAGGAATGCAACTTTATCTAATGCTTTTGGAGGGTGGCTCCTGACCAATCACCTTTAGAGAAAAATAAGTTTTCTGAAGAAAAGGTCTTAAAATGTTAACAGGCCTCCGGGCCAGAAGATGATGCAAATCACCTAAGCTTTTGCATATGATAAGTTTGCAGGAAGAAAGCCTGGTTTGCTGCAAGACTCTACCCCTTCCCCCATTATCCTCTGTGCATAACTTAAGGTATAAAAACTACTTTGAAAAATAAAGTGCGGGCCTTGTTCACCGAAACTTGGTCTCACCATGTCGTTCTTTCTCTTACCTTCTGGCTGAATTATTCAGCCTCTTTTCTGCACTAAATTTCCTCACTGAGCTATCCTTATTTCAGCCTCTTTTCTCCACTGAATTTCCTCACTGAGCTATCCTTATTTCAGCCTCTTTTCTTCACTGAATTTTCCTACTGAGCTATCCTCATTCTATTACTCTTTATATCCTTAATTAACATTTAATTAAGCAATTGTTTCCTGATCTTCGCCTACGCCGTCTCTCCTTCGAATACCCTGGTTCAGCCGGGGCTGGTCCCCGGCAAACCCCTTTTTCATAATTACTGATGCAAGCCTAAGAGAAAAATTTCCTCTATTTATCTGGAGTATTAACCTTTGGGGAATTCTGGAAATAGGTTGAATGTGGTCATCATGGACCATGGGCAAATGATGTCTGTATATTTCTTAGACAACTTTCCAAATATTTGGAAAATCCTACACATAGCTCTAATGCCACACTCCAAGTGAATTATTTCTATATTTCCAAGTGAATATAAAGCTCATTTGGACAGTCTGTTCCCCCCTTTTTTTCCTTGACCTGAAAGCTTTTTCTTTTTTTAATTAAAAGAAATGAACTTTTAAACAGAAGTGATTAATTATCATGCTTTATTCTTTTTCTAAGTATTTTCCTATCCATAATGTGACCTGGTCTTCATAACACTTCTGGAATTGCACTTGATCATTTACTTTGCCTGATAATGAAATTTAGTGACATCACAGGTAATGCCTAGACTTCAGGTGTTTCTATTTCCAATTAGCTGACATCAATGACTTTGAATCTGGTGCAACTTTAGTATCCCATCCTAGTTGCTACTCATTTACAGCCCACTCCTGACTACTTTCTTTTACCTGTGCAGTTAGGCAGCTTACTAATTATCTGGGAACTTTTTTTTGGCCATGCCATGAAGAATGTGGCATCTTAGTTCACCAACCAGGAATTGAACCTGTGCCCCCCTACATTGGAAGTGTAGAGTCTTAACTACTGGACTTCCAAGGAAGTCCCTATCTGGGAAAACTTGTGAAGAAATTACTCTTGATATGAAACTTTACCCCAGAAAACTGCAAACCCATTCAAAATTTTGTTCATAATTCCATTCATAGAGTGATCCCAAGGAAAGCCATGACCCAGGTTTAGAACCTCTTAGTTAGACAGTAGTGTACCTGTTTCTTTTGAGATTACAGAGTCTGTGAAGCTAGACCTCTTGGAAAAGTGATGACCTAGATCATGAATTAGCAATGTTTTTTTCTGTAAGAGGTCAGATAATAATTATTTTCAGCTTTGCAAGCCATAGGGTCTGTGTTGGATTTACTCAGCTCTAAATGAGTAAGTAGCACAAAAGCAGTTGTAGATAATATGTAAATGAATGGGCATATAGCTGTGTTCCAATAAAACTTTATTTATGGACACAGTTTGATTTTCATGTATTTTATGTTATGAAATGTTATTCTTTTGCCATTTTTTCAACCATCTAAAAAATGTGAAAACCAATCTTAGCTTTCACATTGTAAGAAAACAGGTGGCCAGCTGGATTTTGCGCAAGAGCTGTTGTTTTCCAACCCCTGCCCTAGTGCACATCAGGGTCACCAGGGGAGCCTTTAGAAACTACTGACCATTGGCTCAGTCTCTTATGATTCGGACTCAGTTGGTTTAAGGTCCTGCTTGGATATCAGTTCTTTTTAGAAATTCTTCAGGTAATTCTAATGTACTTCCATGGCTGAGAGGAACTGCTGGTCCAAAGCTGTGTTTTCTAGCTCCAGGTTTGGCCCAGATCTTATGTAAATCCTGGAACTGCAAACCCTTAAGGGTCTCAGCATACTCCATGGGAGAAAGCTGATATCCAAAAGAGATTTCTGAATCATTTGTAAATAGTGCTTAACTTACCCTTCTTGAGACAGTGTACTGTAGGGGAAAGAATACCAGATGGTATGATTTATATAGACAACAAAATAAAAAATAAAACAAAATATTTATTTCACATAGGTGCATGACTATGTATATAAATGCATAGAATGAGTTTTGGAAAGCTGCACATCAAACACTTAACTCAGGTTACCTCTGGAGAGGGGATTAGAGCTACAGGGATGACAGTGGGATCAAGAAGGTCTTTTTTTTTTTAATTGAAGTATAGTTGATGTACGATATTGTGTTGGTTTCAGGTATACAGCAAAGTGATTCAGTTTTATCTATACACACATATTTTTATGCTTTCAAATTCTTTTCCATTTTAAGTTATTATAAGATATTGAGTATAGTTCCCTGTGTTGTAGAGTCAATCCTTTTTGTCTATTTTGTTTATAGTAGTGTGTATCTGTTATTCCCATACTCCTAATTTCTGTGTGTCTATTTCTGTTTTGTAAATAAGTTCATTTGTGTCATTTTTTTTAGATTCCATTTATAAATGGTATTTTGTGATTTGTTTTTGTGTGACTTACTCCACTTATTATGATAACCTCTAGGTCCGTCCATGTTGCTGCAATTGGCATTATTTCATTCTTTTTTATATTGGGTAATATATAAAAAGAAATAAAAAGCAAAAATAAACAATGGGTAATATTCCATTGTGTGTATGTATATATATGCGTGGGAAGCCTATATACATACAGACTTCCTTGGTGGCTCAATGGTAAACAATCCACCTACCAATGCAGGAGATGTGGGTTTGATCCCTGGGTCGGGAATATCTGCTGAAGGAAATGGCAACCAACTACAGTATTCTTGCCATGGACAGAGGAGCCTGGTGGGCTCTGGTCCATGGGGTCACAAAGAGTTGGACATGATTTAGTGATTAAATAACAATACATACACACACACCCCCCACATCGTCTTTATCCATTTATTTGTGGATGGACATTTAGTTTGCTTCTATTTCTTGGCTATTGTAAATAGTGCTGCTATAAACATTGGGGTGCATGCTTCTTTTCTAATTAGAATTTTTCTCTCTTCTGGATATATGCCCAGGAGTGAGATTGCTGGATCATATGGTAGCTCTATTTTTAATTTTTTGAAGACCTTCCATATTGTTATGCACAGTGGCCACACCAATTTACATTCCCACCAACAGTGCGGGAGGGTTCCCTTTTCTCCATGTACTCCTCAGCATTTGTTATTTTTGATAATGGCAATTCTGACTGGTGTGAAATGGCACCTCACTATAGTTTTGATTTGTACTTCTCTAACAATTAGTGGGGCTTCCCTGGTGGCTCAGACAGTAAAGAATCCACCTGCAATACTGGAGACCTGGGTTTGATCCCTGGGTTGGGAAGATCCCCTGGAGAAGGGAGCAGCTACTCACTCCAGTATTCTGGCCTGGATGAGATGGCTGGATGGCATCACTGATGCAATGAATATGAACTTGGGCAAACTCTGGGAGACGGTGAGGAACAGGGAGGCCTGGCATGCTGCAGTCCATGGGAATCACAAAGAGTCAGACACGACTGGCAACTGAACAATAACAATAACAACAATTAATGATGTTGAACATCTTTTCATATGCCTATTGGCCATCTGTATGTCCTCTTTGGAGAAATGTCTGTTTAGGTCTTCTGCCCATTTTTGACTGGGTTGTTTGGCTTTTTGATATTGAGTAATATGAGCTGTTTTTCTATTTGGATTTTAAGCCCTTGTTGTTCACATCATTTGCAGATATTTTCTCCTAGTCTGTAGATTTTCTTTTCATTTTGTTAATGGTTTCTTTTGCTATTGAAAAGCTCTAAGTCTGATGAAGTCCCATTTGTTTATTTTTGCTTTTATTTCTTTTGCCTTGTTGGGAGACTGATCTAAGAAAATACTGCTATGATTTATGTCAGAGAATGTTTTGTCTATGTTCTCTTCTAGGCATTTTTATTGTGCTGTGTTTTATATTTAAGTATTTAAGCCATTTCGTGTTTATTTTTGTGTATGATAGAGTGTTCTAACTTCATTAATTTAAATGTGCTGTCCACGTTTCCCAGCACCACTTATTGAAGAGACTGTCTCTTCTCTATTGTATATTCTTGCCTCCTTTTGCCAAAGACAGTTGACTTGTAGGTGTGTAGGTTTCTGAGAAGGACTTTTGATTTCAGCCTGCCTTGGTTAGTCTGGATTCAGCCACTCACTAGCTATGTGATTTCACTTCTCTCCTCCTCAGTTTTCTCGTCAGTAAATAAGGAACATAGCAATACATATATCATATGATATATCAGGGATTTAGGTGAGTTATATATAGTAAAAAAAAATTAGAACCGTATCTGGCATGTAGTAAATGTTCAGTAAATGCTAGTCATTTTCATTTAAAAAAATGGTTTGGAAAATATAAAGTATTATGCTGATAATGATCAACCTTTTTTTTCCTGCCTCTACACCATTTTAGTGAGTAACTAGACTCTTTGAACACAGTGATTATCACCCAGCAGGATTACTCACCCCCTCAGGAGGCAGATTAGACTCCCTATAGTTAAATCTATGGCTTGAAAACAACACTCTAGAGATTCCGATATTCATTCCAAGTGCACAACTCTCAGTCTTATGAATGAAATTATGTTTTCATTCATAGTAAAGTATAAGTCAACCCTCTCACAGAGAATGTGCAAGGTTGGGTTCCCAGGGACCAGGAATAAAGTGATGTAAGTATGGGAATTTATACAGCTTTAAAGCCTTACAGCTAACACCATCTTACTGCATACAAATACGGTTTCAAATAAAGATTAACTGTATGCAATCAAAAGAAGTATTGAACCACAGTACCCTCCTCTTAGTAGTCTTTAAAATACATGAAATCCCCAATTCCAAGCACTATGAATGACATGGTATCTCTCAGGGGGTAATTCAAAGAATGAAAAATGAATAACCTGAGTATCTTTGGTTTTCTTTTATAGGAAGCATATTTGTCTTAATTATGATCTTCTTAAATTGTTATAAATACGAGTTTCTGGTTTGACTGGGGGAGAAACTGGGAATGTATTTGGTGCTAAGGAGAACTTGATCTGAGAGGAAGAATTTGGTTTTCAGTTATCTATCAAACATGTAATTAAAGGTAGTCTGTGTATGAATTTGGTGAAGTGAGACAGTGTATAAAAATTGTCAGTCTGACCATCCAAGGTGGTAGCTTTACCAGCGAGTTCAGAAGAAAGAATGAGGCCGTGTGTTTTAGTAAAATAATACTCAAAGTTTGAGAGGACCTGGCATCTGATCCCTTCTGTTACTGATTTTGGATTCATCAGTTAAAATCTCTGGCCTTCATTTTTCTTCTCCATAATTTGACCAGACTGGACTTGATGAATTGAAAGGTCCCTTTGGCCTGAATATTCTATTAATTGTTAATAGCAGTGTTCATAGCCATGAAGTTCTGCCTGGGGCCTTAGTCTGAGGCAACCATGTATGGTATGTGAGAGAAAAACAAAGCTCTCTGACAAACCCTCATGGGGAGCTAAATTAAACTTTGAGACATCAGTTTTCATTGAAATTTCATGTTTAGATGGACTGCTTTTTATTAAAAAACAAAGGTCTTTTGATGCATCTTTGCATTAGTCAGCAATGGTGAGCCTTGGGAATGCTTTCTAAAATGATGGTACATTAGGCTTCTTTCTTTGGAATTAACTTCAACAGGGCAGCTCTATTACTGTTGTAGAAGGTAAGCATGAAGCTGACTGAGGTGTCTGCCCCAATTCTATATGCTAGTGAAGGACTCTCCAGGGGAACCATGCTCTACCACCCCTTCTTCACTTCCTTTGAACTTCTTGCTATTGATGCTATTATTTTAAAAAACCTGATGTGGTTCCAGCTGCTGTGTGATGACTGAGAGATGCTGTGGGGCATCTGGCTTAGCAGAATTTCCTTCTTCACATTCTTCATTATCAATCTACTTTCTGGCTCAAAGGCTCTCAGTTGTGGTGGTGGATTTCTTTAGCTACAATAGGGCTAAGTGACTATGGCATTGCACTGGTATTTGTTAACATCCTCTATTAAGGGCTCCATGGTTCTTATTTGGGATAAACCTGAACTAGCTTGAACCAGGGATTTGCTTTACTTTGCTTTAGTAAAAATTCTTTATTCTTAAAAAAAAATCCATGCAATTCTGTGAATTGCAAAAGGAAGGCTAATGAGTGAGTCAGCAAAATAGTGACCACTAGTTTAGTGAAAAACAAAAATAGTGATAATCCCCTTACTTCATGTAGCATATCTGTATTACTTTATTCTTCTCTTGGTACCAATGTGTGAGTAAGCGATGGTACCTCTATTTTACGGATTAGAACATTAAAAAGTGTGGCGACTTGCCCAAGAGCTGCTAATTATTGACTGAACTGAAACTCTAATCCTAGCCTTTGGTCTCCAAGTCTAGTGCTTGATTAGAATGATTACAGCCCTGCCTCTCTAAACTTTTCTGTCAGGAAGCCACAATGACATACTATTTTTGGGAAGAGGGTAGTGGGAGTGATCTGTCTAGGTGCAGACAGTAAGGCAGTGCATTGTAGAGAATTGGAGAACAACAATAAAGCTAACTCCAAGTCAGTCTGCTCTCTATTATCATGATGCCTCAGCGACTCTAAACAGTATCAGCAATAAAATCATTCTGGCTGCCAGAGTAAACCATTTCCACCACTCACTCCTGGGAGGCAATTCTCCTCAGGCTGTCTATCTAGTGCCAGAGATGCTGCTTAGGGCCAGAAGGGGACACGGGAAGCCAGGCTTTAGACTGGAAAAGCCCCTCACTGGAGTATTGAATCAATTACAAGTGCTTATTGAACCCTGATTCTTTGCACAGTGGCACTGGATTAACAGCGTAGGGGAAAGAGCAGTCAGGCATGGTCTTCGCCTCAAGGAGCTCACAGTTACCTTGAAGAGCTAAGACAGGTTGAGGCTGCCGCAGCCCACACTTGACATAAGGAAATAATTAAGAGTGGGATGGGGGCTTTCCAGGTGACTCAGTGGGTTAAAAAGTCTCCTACAATGTGGAAGACACAGGAGACTTGGGTTTGATTCCTGGGTTGGGTAGATCTCCTGGAGGAGGGCATGGCAACCCATTCCAGTATTCTTGCCTGGAAAGCCTCATGGACAGAGGAACCTGGTGGGCAACAGTCCATAGGGTTGCAAGCAGTCAGATGTGAGTGAGCACACAGTAAGGGCAGACTGTATATTCTGTAAGAGCTCATTTATTCATTGAAGGATGGAATCTAGATTTGGGTTCAATTCTTTCTCCATCATTCTCTAGCTCTGTGATCCTGGGTAAGTGACTTTGTCTTTTTATGTCTCATTTTCCTCCCTGTAAAAACAGAGGGTGATAAACTAATTATAATAATAGCAATAAGATTCCTTTGAGGATTAAATGAGATATGAAGTGCTTAATAGATTTTAGTTATTATTTATTCACCAAATATTTAGTGAAAATCTGCTGTTTGCTGTGCACTGTGCTAGCTAGAGATAAGGCTAGCCTTGAAGGAACTTCTGTGACTCATTTCTAGTTACCCACAGGGGCCAGATAGTACACTATACTATCATGACCTAGAGCATAGGCTCTGACTCATCACCTTGGCTCAAATCTAGTCTCTATTTTCTACCTGTGTGGTCTTAGGTAGGTCACCTAATGTCTGTGTGTCTCATTTCCCTCATCTGTAAAATAGGGGTCATAATAGTACATATCTCATTGGATTGTTGTGAAGATTAAATGAATTAAAACATACTAAATACTTAGAAACATACATGGAATGCAGTTACCATTCAATAAGCTTTGCTTGTTACCATTAGTATGTTTTTTCTCTCTCACCAGTGCTAATGGAAATATCATTAATTTGGAGATTTAGTTATAGAAATGCTTGAACTTTGAGGTGATGTTTTACTTGACTGCACGCTGCTTACAGCAAAACCTTGATTATCAAATATGGAGTTTTATGTTGAGCTTCATTTTCTAGTTAATTAACCAAGGGTTGCTAGAATACGCTATTGATTTCAGCCCTTGTGGTTGAAAATCTTTCCTAAATGTCAGTAGCTACTTTCTCCCTTTAGTAAAGAGTCTAGTGACTCCCTCCAAGTCTACAATAGAGGCAGAGGGTCCTCCAGTGCCAAGGTGATGGCTGTGACATTAGGTAGTCTGTGAGTGCAGTGAGCATGCCCCCAGATGCTGTAGAATTCTTAGGATTGCTAGTTTTCTGTTTGGACTTTGCCAAGGACTGTTTTTCATAGTTTTAGTAACCTGTAATATAGGGACAAGTTAATGGCTTTATAATTCTTCATGTCCCTAAAGTAAGAACTCAGTTGAAGGTTGCTCTGTTTGTAAAAGCAGGGGCCAGGCAGCTGTGTGTCACTTTCTCCATCTATTCTTATGGTTGGCAGGGGGCAAAAATGACTTTTTGGCAAAGGCTGACGGTCTCTTTGGGTAGCAGCAGTAGAGAGTACATTTTGTACAGGCAAAAGATAGCTCACAAAGAATTGAGAACGGTCCTTTTGGTACCTCCAGCTTTCCTACCAGTTTTACTGGCTTACTACCATGCCTGAATGTCCCACCATTAGGGTCAGTCTCCAGAGCAATCCAGCCCAATGGAAATTTTTACAGTGATAGAAATATTTAAATCTGCACCATCCAATATAGTAGTCGCTTGGCTGAAAAATCCTATGGACGGAGGAGCCTGGTAGGCTGCAGTCCATGGGGTCGCTAAGAGTCGGACACAACTGTGCGACTTCACTTTCCCTTTTCACTTTCATGCATTGGAGAAGGAAATGGCAACCCACTCCAGTGTTCTTGCCTGGAGAATCCCAGGGATGGCGGGGCCTGGTGGGCTGCCGTCTGTGGGGTCGCACAGAGCCAGACACGACTGAAGCGACTTAGCAGCAGCAGCAGCAGTCACATGTGATTACTTAGCACTTGAAAAGTAAATTTTAATTTAATTTTAATTAAAATAATATAGGTAGCATTTAGTGGTTACTATAACAGATGCTTTAGATAAATGTTTAACCATTACTTCCCCCCCCCCCCCATGGTATTGAAAGTCTTTAATAAATTCCAGGTATGATGCTTGGGGGAAGAGTATTAATTCATTTTATTCTGTTCAAAACTGTTGTGCACATTGGCTTGTTTGTTTTTATTACCTAAAAGGGCTCAGTATGAGATGAAAACAGGTTATTGGGAAGTAAGAGTGGAGAGCATTTTAAGAGAGAAAGGAGACTGGCCTGGAGGACTTTTACAGAGTACAGGCAAGAAGGTACCACTGAAGGAACAAATTTGGAGCCTCATGTTAGATGTTAAGAGATGGCAAGAACAACAAAAAAAAATGTGTCCTAATTTACCTTAATATTTAGAGTTGGTGCAGATTGAGAGTGAGAAAGGGGACAGAGCCTTGGAAAGTGAACTTGGAGTTGTGTTGGCCTGTGTCTACAGCGTTTGTCTGGAAGTAGCTAGACCTGCACTAGAAATACCAGGACTGTGTCCCAGTAGCACACATTTGGTGAGTCACAGGCCAGAGAACAGAAGGCAAGCGAGCAGGGGGTGACTATGTGACAGCTTCAACATTGAGAGACTTTGGCCAGATGCCAATAGAGGTGCATGCATGCTCAGTCATGTCCAGTGCTTTGTGACCCTTTGGGTAGTAGCCTGCCAGGCTCCTCTGTCCATGGGATTTCCCAGCAAGAATATTGGAGTGGGTTACCATTTCCTTCTCCAGGGGGTTTTCCTGACCCAGGGTTCAAACCTGCGTCTCCCACATTGGCAGGAGCATTCTTTACCACTGAGCCACCTGAGAAGCATAAAGGTACAGTCCATTATCTTTTCTCCAGTTGATGTCCTTAGTACTTAGATGAAATGTCAGTCAGCAAACTGCTGCTTCTCTCTGGGATCCTTGAGGCTTTGCCAGTCAGACTGCTCACAGAAAAGCCAGCCTTTTGAGCATAAAAACAGGTGAGTGATTTTGTTATTTGGAAGTGTGATGTGTTGGATATATGATAGCTATTCGTGGTGCAATAATCACTGTTTCAAATGTACTCGAAGCAATAAGCCTCTACGGACAGTATTAGTAATGCCCAGATTTGTGGATGGATGGGGGTCTAGTTTTACTAGAGACCATCAGCTTCTAGTGGTTTAAAATTTCTCTGATCCAGTTTAACTGTTTGGCATTAAGGAAGTCTTATGCTTCAAGATTTACCCTGGAACAGATCAACAACCTCACAGTGAAAGTTAATAATCAGTGTTGAGAGCTAACCACATTCCCCCAAGAAGGGTGGGCACCAGGGTAACACAGATTTGGAGAATGTAATTGTGGTTTTGGGCTGTGGTTTTAAATCATTATAACTAGATTCAAGAACATCTTTATTAATCAAAATAGGAACCATTGCAATCAACATGTTTTTGCCAATAAGAAATAAGTTTATTCCTGTAGCATAAAAATCCATGCTTCAGGATTTGACAAATTCTTGGAAAGCATTTTCTGCCTCCTGCTCCTGTGGAAGCATTTTCCCTGCAAAAAGTTGTCAAGAAAAAAAAAAAAAGTTGTCAAGATGCTTGAAGAAGTGCTGGTCAGTTGGTGAGAGGTCAGGTGAATATGGTGGATGAGGCAAAACTTTGTAGCCCAATTCGTTCAACTTTTGAAGTGTTGGTTGTGTGATGTGTGGTTGGGTGTTTCATGGAGAAGAATTGGGCCCTTTTTGTTGATCAATGCCGGCTGCAGGTGTTGTAGTTCTTGGTATGTTTCATCGACTTCCTGAGCATACTTCTCAGATATAATGGTTTAGCCAGGATTCAGAAAGCTGTAGTGGATCAGATGGGCAGCAGACCACCAGTGACCATGACCTTTTTTTTTTTTTTTTTTTTTGGTGCAGGTTTGGATTTGGGAAGTGCTTTGGAGCTTCTTCTCAGTCCAACCACTGATCTGGTCATTGCTGGTTGTCATATAAAATCCAGTTTTCATTGCATATCACAATCCTATGAAGAAATGGTTCATTGTTGTTGTGTAGAGTAAGAGGAGACAACACTTCAAAATGACGATTGTTTTGATTTTTGGTCAGTTCATGAGGCACCCACTTATCAAGCTTTTTCACCTTTCCAATTTGTGTCAAATGCTGACTCAATGTCGACATTGAGTTCTTCAGCAACTTCTCATGTAGTTGTAATAGGATTAGCTTCAGTGACCCTCTCAGTTGGTCATTGTCAACTTCCAATGGCTGGCCACTGCACTCCTCATCTTCAAGGCTCTCGTCTCCTTTGCAAAACTTTTTAAACCAACACTGCACTGTATGTTTGTTAGCAGTTCCTGAGCCAAATGCATTGTTGATATTGCGAGTTGTCTCTGCTGCTTTTCCACCCATTTTGAACTCAAATAAGAAAATCACTCAAATTTGCTTTTTGTGTAACATCATTTCCATAGGCTAAAATAAATATAAAATAAACAGCAAGTCATTAGTAAAAATCCATAAGGTGAGAAATGCACATTAAAGTGATGTATAACATAACCACATTTATTTAGAATGTATTCCAATATCAAACAACAAATTTCAACAATGCAAAAATTGCAGTTACCTTTACACCAACCTAATAGTAAATGGCCATGTCTTCCTGGTGGGAACCAAGTGTTGAATAAAGGACAGGGAAGTGCTTGGACAGTGTGTGAAGGAGAGAGGAGGTTTCCAGGTTAGGACACTCATGAGGATGTTATTCTATTGGGAAGGGCCTTAGGGTTCATCCCTAAAGCAGATCTGCTCAATTACAGTTACAGGATAGAGGCAATGTGAGGAGAGCTTACATAAGAAACTCACTGTGGAAGTGGACAGTTTTCAGTTCAGTTCAGTTGCTGAGTCATGCCTGACTCTTTGCGACCCCAGCACGCCAGGACTCCCTGTCCATCACCAACTCCCGGAGTTTACCCAAACTCATGTCCATTGAGTCAGTGATGCCATCCAACCATCTCATCCTCTGTCGTTCCCTTCTCCTCCTGCTTTCAGTCTTTCTCAACATCAAGGTCTTTTCCAATGAGTCAGCTCTTCGCATCAGGTAGCCAAAATATTGGAGTTTCAGCTTTAACATCAGTCCTTCCAATGAACACCCAGGACTGATCTCCTTTAGGATGGACTGGTTGGGTCTCCTTACAGTCCAAGGGACTCTCAAGAGTCTTCTGCAACACCACAGTTCAAAAGCATCAATTCTTCTGTGCTCAGCTTTCTTTATAGCCCAACTCTCACATCCATACATGACTACTGGAAAAACCATAGCCTTGACTAGATGGACCTTTGTTGACAAAGTAATGTCTCTGCTTTTTAATATGCTATCTAGGTTGGTCATAACTTTCCTTCCAAGGAGTAAGCGTCTTTTAATTTCACGGCTGCAATCACCATCTGCAGTGATTTTGGAGCCCCCCAAAATAAAGTCAACCACTGTTTCCCCATCTATTTCCCATGAAGTGATGGGACCAAATGCCATGATCTTAATTTTCTGAGTCCTAAACTGGAAAATATAGACAGAAAACATAGACTTAGGAGAGAATGTTTTGACTTAAGACTATTTTTGAAATTCTCAGCATTATGGTTGATTTCACTATAGGCAGCTCTCTTCTACCAAATAGAAATTCTACTTAGAGAGCCGTCATCTGTACTTAATTAGAGAGGTTGGGAAATGGGGCTACACCCCTCTGCCTCTTCCATGTAATTCATAAGAATCAAATAGCATCAACGTGCAGTCTCATTCTCCTATTTGTAAAGCACAAGCCAAAGTTATAAATGGAGGCACCTGGCCTGAAGCTAGCAAACTCCTGTCCCCTTGTCTTTCTACTCCTGGCTCTCTTTCTGAAGCCCCAGAGGCCTCATGCACATGGATATGCCAGATCATATGTTCAAGTTCCATTCAGTGCTCCCCTGTCTTAAACAAGTGGCCCTGGATCACCCAGCAGGCTAGGGTTGCACACAGCTCTGATGTTGTCCACCTTTGGGAGGATGGTCATGGGGAAAAGTCCTGTACAAATCCCCCAGAATAAGCTTCATGCTTTTGGGCAGATAATTCTGAGCTTTATTTAAGTGGAATTTGGTCTAGAAGCTGAAAGTCTGGACTTGAAGAGAGCATGTCCCCTTGAATCTGTAGACTCCTCACTTTGAGGGGTGCTGCCAGAGGAGAGTCAGAATAGGCCCCTCTAAAATATGGGCCTTAGAACAGGGCCTCTTGCCTGGGTCTAGGGCACTACTGTTAACCAGATAGCAGTATACTCATGGAAAAAATGTGGACAGACCACTGTGTTACTATTTTTGGTCAGAGACTCCATCAACCAGTGATGTAGTGTTGTGAGTTTTGTGAGAATAGCTTCAGTGAACTGAAAAGGAACAGACAGCAAGGACCAGCTGAAGTGGTTGGTAACTGCCTACTCCTGTGGCTTCTTATGCAGCCATTCCCGTGCAGAGAGGGGTGTCAGAATGAGACTCGAGAGCTGATGGTGGCTCCCTAGTAAGTAGTTAGCTGGGAGTAGACATTTTAAATGCAGTGAGGCAGGAAGAGACCTCGACAGCCCTGGCTTTCAGAGACTGATGCCTGAGAAAGTACTGGAATCACAGTAGAAAGGCTGAGCCCCTACTGCGGGGCTTGCTTCATGGAGCTCACTTCAGCACCATTCCTAGCAATGAAAAAATTACTGGCATTACTGGTGGAAGAAATAATCCTGGGAATTGACATTTTGCCTTTGTCTTTTGGAGGTGATGGGAAGCTGACAGCTATATCTGTGCACAGGCTGAGCTCCTTTTCTGCCTGTCCTCGTCACTGGTAAACTGCCGAGCTCAGAAGCACTCACTTCTGGGCAGGTGGTGGACAGAGCATCTGTACGCTATCACTTCCTGTGTCCTCCTTCTCTGCCGTGCCTATCCCAAGGAAGCCAAACAGTTCACCTGCCTGAGGAATGCTTCTGAGAAGGACTTGTGGGTCTTTCATTAGATGATACTAATGATCAGAGTGGCTCCCACTGAATGGTTTTTACATGTCAAGCTCTGTGCTAAGTGATTAACATGCAGCTTATCATTGAATTCTCACAGTAGTAACATGAGGGTTTTGTTCTTATCATCCCCATCTCACAAATGAGTAAACTGAGGTGGCAAGAGGCTAAGTAACTTGCTTGCCCCAACGACATGCAGCTGTAAGTGGCAAAGTCAGTTTACAAACTCAGGCCTGCTTGACTCCAAAGCCCATGTCTGTGTCTGCCACCCTAACCTCCTGACTCTGTCCACCATCTGGGCCTAATGTCTCTGCATAGAATTAACAGTGAACTCTTTCTTACTTTTTATTTAGAGGCTAGGACATCCAAATGCATTTGGTGAATTCTTACTCTGCATCCATCCTCTGTGCTATCGTGGGAGCACACAGAGTAAAGAGGGATGCTGAGAGCATGCTCAGCAGAGCTGAATGAGTTGAATTAGGCTCAGCGTCCTGGAACAGAGGTCTTGAAATGAGCTTGTAAAGGACGAAAGAGACATAGCTTAGCAAGGAGGGGAGCATTTGATGTGAGGGGCTTGGCACAGTGTCTAGAACATTGCACACTATCAATTCCTACTTGTTGGATGCAGTGAGAGCCTTGGTAAGTAAGGGCAGCCACATCTTTGTTTTTTCTCCCTGGAAGAGAGATAAATTAAACTAAACTTTACCCCCTATGCCTATCAAAGCACTCTTTCTCTCTCCTAGAGCTTTTGTGTCTAGCAGATGGCCACAGTGCACATAGCCAGGTCCCATGTAAATGGAAAGACCAGTGTAGACAGAGGGCATTGTAGGGAGAGGCTGGGTTTCAATCTCAGCTCTGTCATTTCTAGTTCTGTGACTTTGGATAATTTACTTAATCTCGTTAGGCTTCAGTTTTCACGTGTATGAAGTGAAGGTCATAATTATATCTACCTCATGGAGTTGTTATAAAGATCAAGTAAGCTATTTATGTAGCACTGGGCCTGGTATATAGCAGGCACTCAAGAACTGTTGGCTATTATTATTATTATTATTACCTTTCTTTAGAAATTTGATAACATCTATAACATTTAAGCAACCTTCAAAAGTCCTTATCTCAAAATCTTTACTAAAAGCAAGAATGCATCCAGAATACACAGAAACTTGTTTTTGAGGATAGTTACACATACACCCGGAGAAGGCGATGGCACCCCACTCCAGTACTCTTGCCTGGAAAATCCCATGGATGGAGGAGCCTGGAAGGCTGCAGTCCCTGGGGTCGCTGAGGGTCAGACACGACTGAGCGACTTCACTTTCACTTTTCACTTTCATGCATTGGAGAAGGAAATGGCAACCCACTCCAGTGTCCTTGCCTGGAGAATCCCAGGGACGGGGGAGCCTGGTGGGCTGCCGTCTATGGGGTCGCACAGAGTCAGACACAACTGAAGTGACTTAGCAGCAGTAAACATACACCTCCATGTATATACAAACACATGTGTGAGTGCACAGTGTCTAATTTCATTTTAATCAAAGGTTGTATGATTTGAAAGCTTTGAGTTTTGTTGTAACATGCAAAATTACAATAGGAAGAGAGCAATGTATGAGTTAAAAATTGGATATCAGATTGGTGCAGGATAAATGCTCATTATTACCTTAAGTATAAAAGATGCGCCCTTAAAAAATCAAAGAAAATGCCATTTTGGAAACTAATAATCTATTAGTGGGAACCACAGTTTAATTTGAAAATGATTCTTCTAAAAGACAAATACAAGAGTTGAGGATAGGTCCTGAATCCTAGATTCCATCTGAGTCTGATCTGCCACCTAAACTGAGAAGAGTGATGAACCAATTCCTTCCTTAGAGTCTTTAATATACTCCATGAAGTGACAATCACTAATTCATGTGGAAATTCAAAGAATATTGCTCACTGACAGTATTAATGACAGCAGTGAAAGCAGGAGTGCTTAGGTCAGATAAGTGATTACTATATACACAGTGCTTGCTATATGCTAGCCACTGTCCTAAGCAATTTATGTAAAGGTCCATGCAGTCAAAGCTATGGTTTTTCTGGTAGTCATGTATGGATGTGAGCATTGGACCATAAAGGCTAAGCACTGAAAAATTGATGCTTTCGGATTGTGGTGCTGGAGAAGACTCCTGAGTCCCTTGGACAGGAAAGAGATCAAACCAGTCCACCTAAAGGAAATCAACCCTGAATATTCATTGGAAGGACGAAGCTCCAATACTTTGGCTACCTGATGCGAAGAGCCGACTCACTGGAAAAGACCCTGAAGCTGGAAAAGATTGAAGGCAGGAGGAGAAGGGAGCAACAGAGGATGAAATAGTTGGATGGCATCACTGATTTAATAGACATGAGTTTGAGAAGACTCCAGGAAATAGTGAAGAACAGGGAAGCCAGGTGTGCTGCAGTCCATGGGGTCTCAAAGAGTCGGACACAACTTAGCAACTGAACAACAACAACACATGTGAGTTTCATAAAAACCCATTAAAATTTTCACACGAGGAAACTGAGGCAATGAGAAGTAAAACAACTTGCTCAAAATCACACTGCTCATAATGAGCTGACCGTCAATGAGCTGGCATTCTCGCTTGAGAGGTGGCGCTCTTAAGATGCTACACTACACCACCTCACCAAAACACAGGCTAAAGGGGATTTTGCTAAGTGTCTTATTCATTGGACTTACCCGCTGTTCTAGATATTTAGTGTAGTCTGGGCTTTCTGTGTGTCTTGGTGGTTTCTCTGCCCTAGAGCTTCACCTGTGGATTTAAAGAAAAAAAGTCCTGTATTTGATGGTCACTTTCAGAGTCTAGGAACCCAGGAAGTTTGGGAATTGAGATTTTTGCACTGTCTTCTCTACCCAAGTTCTGAAGCAATTGAATTGTAAAGCAGATGGAGTATAAAATGTTGCCTTTAGTCCTGAGAAAGTCTAGCTTGGGGTAGACAGCTAAGGATGTGAGCCAAACAGGTTTGCTTACTGAACTCCAGAATTAGAGGGTATACATATCCAGCTAAAACTTTCCATGTTAAACTCGGCGCCTGGTCCAAAAAGTGTTCTCAGATGGCAGGCTGGTTCACAGAGAGGGAGGACTGAGGAGACAAGTCAAGCCTGTTTAATTTATTCTCGCTCATTTTAACCACTCAGTTGAGATCTCCTCTGAAAGGGAACAGTGAGTGAAGAAGGTAAAGAGGGATCAGGAGTGTTTAGGGTGATGTTTTTCTCTTGGAAACTACGAGTGGGAAAGATGGTCTGCTCTAACACTGGGCCAGGTCCCATATGATACAGTATTTTGGGGAGTTCCTACCATGGTTGCTTCTTTCTGTTTCTAGACAAACATAGGATTCATGGGTGTGTGCTTTTTGAATGACTCTGACCCTGTTGTGTTTCCAAAAGGGAATTATTTTGAGGCCACCAGGATCTGTATATCTGATATCTGAAGGACAGTGATAACAGCAGCCCGCAGTTGTGTTGCTCCTCTCAGGGTCATAGAACAAACTAACCACATGCTCTACAATTTTTTTTTGCATCCAACTCCCAGAGGTCTTGTTTTATCAACCCAGGCCTCTTGATGAGGGTGAAAGGGGAGAGTGAAAAAGCTGGCTTAAAAGTCAACATTCAAAAACTAAGATCATTGCATCTGGTCCCATCATTTCACTGCAAATAGATGGAGGAAAATTGGAAACAATGGCAGATTTCCTCTTCTTGGGCTCCAAAATCACTGTGGATGGTGACTGCAGCCATGAAATTAAAAGACACTTGCTCCTTGGAAAAAAAGGTATGACAAACCTAGACTGTATTAAAAAGTAGGAACATCAATTTGCCGACAAAGGTCTGTATAGTTAAAGTTATGTTTTTTCCAGTAGTCATTTAGGGGTGTGAGAGTTGTAACATAAAGAAGGCTGAGTGCTGAAGAATTGTTGCTTTTGAATTGTGTACTGGAGAAGACTCTTGAGAGTCCCTTGGACAGCAAGAAGATCAAACCAGTCAATCCTAAAGGAAATCAACCCTGAATATTCATTGGAAGGACTGATGCTGAAGTTGAAGCTCCAATACTTTGGCCACCTGATGCAGGTCAGCTGACTCATTTGAAAAGATCCTGATGCTGGGAAAGATTAGTACAGGAGTAGAAGCAGGCAGCAGAGGATGAGATGGTTGGATGGCATCATTGACTCAATGGACATGAGTTTGAGCAGACTCTGGGAGATAGTGAAGGACAGGGAAGCCTGGCATGCTGCAGTCCACGAGGGCACAAAGAGTCGAACATCACCAAACAATAGAACAACAACAACGTGTGTTGGGGGTAGGCGTGTAAAATGCTAAGTTACTCTAGAGAGCAAGAAAATAATTTGGCAATTTCTTTTAAAACTAAACATCTAACTCTCATATGACCCAGCAATAGCATACTTGGGAAATTTATCCCAGAGAATAAAAGTTGTTTTCACACAAAATCCCATACATAGCAGCTATATGAGTTTGCTCGGGCTGTGATAACAAAATACCAAAGACTAGGTGGCTTAAACAACATCAATATCTTTTTCAGCATACATGAGTTTGAGCAAACTCCAGGAGATAGTGAAGGACAGGGAATTCTGTAGTTCATGGGGTTGCAAAGAGTCGGACAAGACTTAGCAACTGAACAACAACAGACATATTCATATTCCAATTTTACTTCTACTGCTTCCAAACAGGATGACTTTGGATAATTTAGTTTTCTAAGCTTTAGTTTTCTCATCTGTAGAATGGGTATAACAGCTTGGAAGAAAAGTTATGAGCAACCTAGACAACATATTAAAAAGCAGAGACATTACTTTACCAACAAAGGTATGTCTAGTCAAAACTATGGTTTTTCCAGTAGTCATGTATGGATGTGGGAGCAGGACTATAAAGAGAGCTGAGCACCAAAGAATTGATGCTTTTGAACTGTGGTGTTGGAGAGGACTCTTGAGAGTCACTTGGACTGCAAGGAGATCCAACCAGTCCATCCTAAAGGAAATCAGCCCTGAATATTCATTGGAAGGACTGATGCTGAAGCTGAAACTCCAGTACTTTGGCCACCTGATGCAAAAAATTGACTCATTTAAAAAGACCCTTATGCTGGGAAAGACTGAAGGCGGGGGGAGAAGGGGACGACAGAGGATGAGATGGTTGGATGGCATCACCGACTCAATGGACATGAGTTTGAGCAAGCTCTGAGAGTTGGTGATGGACAGGGAAGCCTGGTGTGCTGCAGTCCATGGGGTCACAAAGAGTCGGACACAAGTCAGCAACTGAATTGAACTGAACTGAGAATGCAGTGACACACAAAGTGCTGAAGATAGTGCCTGCCCTGTAGTAAGTTCTTAATGAATGGTTTCTATGATTGCTCATACTTTTCCCCTGCTTCTCTGCTTCATGGAAGCCCATCTCCTTTGCCAACTGAAAGCCTACATCTTATCAAATGTGCCTTTTCATCATCTTCTAGTATATATGGGCTTTTTTCTTCTCTGGACTCTGACCTTTATAGCCTGTATCAGGCAATTTCATATTATTTCATCCTTAATAGTGTGTATCATTCTGTGGCTGTGTTCAACTAGAATATAGCTGGAATCTTCATGGCTAGGAAGCTCATCTCATATTTCTTTAAAGTAATGTGAGATATAGAGCATGGTGACTATAGTTAACAATACTGTATTATATACTTGAAAGTTTCTCAGAGAGTATATCTTAAATGATCTCACCACACAAGAAAGGTAATCCTGTGAGGTGATGGAGGTGTGATTATTGTAATCATATCACAATATATATGTACATCAAATCATCACACTGTATATTAAAAAATTACAATGTTTTATGTCAGTTATATCTCTATGAAACTTAAAAAAAATGACAAAAATACAAAATAATATAAATGCACATAATATAGTTTCTGGCACATAGTAGGAACTCAAAATATTTTTACTTCTTTTTATTCTTCCTCTCCTTCCTTTTTTCTCCTCTTTCTCTTTCTGCTCTCCCTCCTTCCTATCTACTGCACTGGAAGCACCCAGTGCAGTCCTGAAGGGCCCACAAAATGCGGGTACAGTTCTTTCCCACAATAATTGTTCACTAAATATTTTAGGATGACCAGTAAAGAAGTTCTGCCATATCAGAATCTCAGCTGGTTTCATAGTAGAAATTGACATGCTGATCCTAAAATTCATATAGAATTACATATGGAATAGCCAGAATACTATGCCAAATGCTATGCAGTGCCAAAGAATGCTCAAACTACTGCACAATTGCACTCATCTCACACACTAGTAAAGTAATGCTCAAAATTCTCCAAGCCAGGCTTCAGCAATACGTGAACCGTGAACTTCCAGATATTCAAGCGGGTTTTAGAAAATGCAGAGGAACCAGAGATCAAATTGCCAACATCCCCTGGATCATCGAAAAAGCAAGGGAGTTCCATAAAAACCTCTATTTCTGTTTTATTGACTATGGCAAAGCCTTTGCCTGTGTGGATCACAATAAACTGTGGAAAATTCTGAAAGAGATGGGAATACCAGACCACCTGACCTGCCTCTTGAGAAACCTGTATGCTGGTCAGGAAGCAACAGTTAGAACTGGCCATGGAACAACAGACTGGTTCCAAATAGGAAAAGGAGTACGTCAAGGCTGTATATTGTCACCTTGCTTATTTAACTTCTATGTGGAGTACATCATGAGAAACACTGGGCTGGAAGAAGCACCAGCTGGAATCAAGATTTCCGGGAAAAACATCAATAACCTCAGATATGAAGATCATACGATCCTTATGGCAGAAAGTGAAGAACTAGAGCCTCTTGATGAAAGTGAAAGAGGAGAGTGAAAAAGTTGGCTTAAAGCTCAGCATGCAGAAAACTAAGATCATGGCATCCAGTCCTGTCACTTCATGGCAAATAGATGGAGAAACAGTGGAAACAATGGCTGACTTTATTTTGGGGGGCTCCAGAATCACTGCAGATGGTGATTGCAGCCATGAAATTAAAAGACGCTTACTCCTTGGAAGGAAAGTTATGACCAACCTAGACAGCATATTCAAAAGCAGAGACATTACTTTGTCAACATAGGTCCATCTAGTCAAGGCTATGGTTTTTGCAGTAGTCATGTATGGATGTGAGAGATGGACTGTAAAGAAAGCTGTTCACAGAAGAATTGATGCTTTTGAACTGTGGTGTTGGAGGAGACTTTTCAGAGTCCCTTTGACTGAAAGGAGATCCAACCAGTCCATCCTAAAAGAGATCAGTCCTGGGTGTTCATTGGAAGGACTGATGTTAAAGCTGAAACTCCAGTACTTTGGCCACCTGATGCCAAGAGCTGACTCATTGGAAAAGACCCTGATTCTGAGAAAGATTGAGGGCAGGAGGAGAAGGGGACGACAGAGGATGAGATAGTTGGATGGCATCATTGACTCGATGGACATGGGCTTGGGTGGACTCCGCGAGTTGGTGATGGACAGGAAGGCCTGGTGTGCTGTGGTTCATGGGGTTGCAGAGTCAGACACAACTGAGCAACTGAACTGAACTGAATATAAGTCTCTATGTTACTCTTTCTATACGTCTCACTCTCTCCTCCCCTCTCCCCATGTCCATAAGTCCATTCTCTATGTCTGTTTCTCCATTGCTGCCCTGTAAATAAATTCTTCAGTACCATTTTTCTAGATTCCCTATATGAGAGTTAGAATATGATATACAGGGAGGCCTGGTGTGCTGTGGTTCAGTTCAATTCAGTTCAGTTGCTCAGTCATGTCCGACTCTTTGCGACCCCATGGACTGCAGCATGCCAGGCCTCCCTGTCCATCACCAAACCTGGAGTTTACCCAAACTCATGCCCATCGAGTCGGTGATGCCATCCAACCATCTCATCCTCTGTCTCCCCTTCTCCTCCTGACCTCAATCTCTCCCAGCATCAGGGTCTTTTCCAATGAGTCAGCTCTTTGCATCAGGTGACCAAAGTACTAGAGTTTCAGCTTCAACATCAGTTCTTCCAATGAACACCCAGGACTGATTTCCTTTAGGATGGACTAATTGGATCTCCTTGCAGTCCAAGGGACTCTCAAGAGTCTTCTCCAACACCACAGTTCAAAAGCATCAATTCTTCTGCACTCAGCTTTCTTCACAGTCCAACTCTCACATCCATACATGACCACTGGAAAAACCATTGCCTTGAGTAGATGGACCTTTGTTTCTGCTTTTTAAAATGCTGTCTAGATTGGTCATAAATTTCCTTCCAAGGAGTAAGCGTCTTTTAATTTCATGGCTGCAATCACCATCCGCAGTGATTTTGGAGCCCCCAAAAATAAGATCAGCCACTGTTTCCACTGTTTCCCCATCTATTTGCCATGAAGTGATGTGACCAGATGCCATGATATTAGTTTTCTGCCTGTTGAACTTTAAGCCAACTTTTTAACTCTCCTGTTTCACTTTCATCAAGAGGCTCTTTAGTTCTTCTTCACTTTCTGCCTGTGGTTCATGGGTTCACGAAGACTTGGACATGACTGACCGACTGAACTGAACTGAACTGAATAGCCAAGGGTTTCCCTGGTAGCTCAGCTAGCAAAGGATCTGCCTGCAATACAAGAGACCCTGGTTTGATTCCTGGGTTGGGAAGATCTGCTGGAGAAGGGATAGGCTACCCACTCCAGTATTCTTAGGCTTCCCTGATGACTCAGCTAGTAAAGAATCCACCCCTAATGCGGGAGACCTGGGTTCAATCCCTGGGTGGGGAAAATCTCCTGAAGAAGGGAACAGCTACCCAGTCCAGTATTCTGGCCTGGAGAATTCCATGGCCTGTATAGTCCATGAGGTTGCAAAGAGTCAGACACAACTGAGCAACTTTCATTTCACTTTCTGAATAGCCAAAAAAAAAAAAAAAATCTTGAAAAAGAACAAAATAGAGAATTCCCACTTCCCTATTTAAAAACTTACTAAAAAGCTATAGTACTCACAGTAGTATGCTACTAGCATAAGGATAGCCATATAGGTGAACAGGCTTCCTTCATAACTCAGTAGGTAAAGAATCTGCCTGCAATGAGGTCAGGAAGATCCCCTGGAAAAGGGAAATCACAATCCACTCCAGTATTGTTGCCTGGAGAATCCCATGGACAGAGGAACCTGTCAGGCTACAGTCCATGGGGTCGCAAGAGTTGGACATGACTTAGTGACTAAATCACCACCAACCACATAGGTGAGTAGAATAGAATTCAGAGTCCAGAGATAAACTCATAAGTCTATGATCAATTTATTTTCAACAACAGTGCAAACATGTTTCAATAAAGAGAAATATGTTCTCCCCAACAAATGGTTCTGAGACAACTGAATATCCACATGCAAAGGAATTTTGGACCCTTGTCTCATACCATATGTAAAAATTAACTCAAAATGGATCAAAGACATAAATGTGAGTACTAAAGCTCCAAAATTCTGAGAAGAAACCACATGAATACATCTTCATGATTTTGAACTTGGCAATAAATATTTGATATGACATCAAAAGCATGAATGGCAAAAGAAAAACAATAGGGAAATTGGAATTCTTGAAAATTGTAAACTTTTCTTAATCAAAAGGCAGTATTAAAGTAAAAATACACTTGGAGAAGATGTTCGTAAATCATATTTCTGATAAAGGAATACACTCTAGAGTATTCTTTATACACTCTAGATAAAAGTGTATATCTAGAGTGTATAAAGAATATTTAATAGTCATCAATATAAAGACAAGTAAGTCAAAATAGACAAAGGATCAGAAAGACTTTTCTCCAAAGCAAATAAGCAAATGCCCAATAAGTATATGAAGAGATGCTCAACAGCATTAGTCACAAAGGAAATGCTAATTAAAACCAAGATGAGATACTACTTCATACCCATTTGTCAAAAAGACAGTAACAATTGTTGGTAAAGATGTCAAGAAAATGGAAACCTCATACATTATTGGTCGGAATGTAAATTGGTATAACCACTTTGGAAAATATTCTGGAAGTTCTTCAAAAAGTAAAATATAGAGTTACCATTTGGCCTAGGAAATCCACTCCTAGGTATATACCCCCTAAACTGAAAAACATATGTTAATACAAAAGCTGTACACAAATGTTAGTATCAGCATTACTGTAATTGCACAGGTTGGAAAGAATATGAATGTCCATCAACTGATGAATGAAGAAACAAAATGTGTTATATTTATACAATGGAATATTACTTGACCATAAAAATGAACTAAGTGTTGATTCATGGCATAATATAGATGAACCTTGAAAACACTATAGTAGTGAAAGGAGCCAGAAATGAAAGGCCACAGATTGTATGATTCCACTTATATGAAATGTTCAGTGTAAGTAAATCTGTAGAGTCAGAAAGTAGATTTGAATTTACCTTGTGCTAGTGTAGGGATGTAGGCTTAGATGTGGGTGATGGTGATAGTTAAAAGAGTGAAGGATTTCTTTCTGCTTACATAATTTTATGTAATTTTCACATATACCAAATAAAAAAGTATTACTGTTCACATTCTACAGTTAAGGGATCAAAATACTGAACAAAACACTGATCAAAATACTGTAACTTGCTCATAGTTACACAGATAGTATAAGTTCCAAAATGGATTGTGATTTTGGTTGTACAACTCTGAACATACTAAAAGCCATTGAATTAGAAACTTTATTGTTTTGATAGGTAGGAAGTAAATTTATTAATATCCTTTGTAAAGAGGTTGCAGGGAAATGGGGTGCAGGACGATGGTCATCATCCCAGGTCTCGGATGAATTCCTGGGACAGGCTACTGAGTAAGCGTCCTTGGCTTCATTCAATAAGGAGTTCTGGATGAGTCATAGTAAAGTGAAAGCAAGAGACACATTCCATAGGCAGAATGCAGTCTATATCAGAAGTTGAGAGCCAAAGTAGACATGTTAAATTGGTTGGTATGTGAATTCTATCTCAGTAAGTCAGTTAGCAAAAAAAAAAAAAAAAAAAACCCAAAACAAACAAAAAACCCCAAAGTTTATGCTTAATACGTGATACCATATTTATTCTTCCAATGAAAAAATCAGAAGATCTGAGTATGCCAGCAACTTTTAAAAGCTCCCCAACTGATTTTAATATGCACCCGTAGCCAAGAGGCTCATCATTAAGGGAATGATTGATTATATTCTATGTAAACTCTGATTAAATGAATCAATCAATGGATGTCTGATGGAGGTCAGTTTTGCTTCTGTTGCCTAGAAGGTAGCCATAGTGTATGGAGTAGAGGAATCAGGAGGTGCTCATTTTATCCAAAGACCCAGCTCTTTCTCAGGCCCCAGAATGATGTGCAGGATATGACCTTGCCAAGCCCTTCCACTACATAACTATCTGCACCTGGACCACAGGACTGTGCAGAAGAGACAGGACACATGTCTGAAGATTAGAGCTCCTTTCAAAGAAAGACTTCTGTCAACACAAAGCACAATATTATTGCATTTTTCTAAAGCTGTGTGAATTTCCACATGCCATCTGCCTGTTATGTTTATAAGTTCCTGCCTGAAGTAGGTTTGCATTTATGTTGACAGAATCTGAAGGCAAAATTGTGATGTTGTTCCTCAGAATTAGTATTGTGTTGTCTTTTTTTTCCCCATGCCTTAAGGTAATTTATTATTTTTTTTTAATTTTATTTTATTTTTAAACTTTACATAATTGTATTAGTTTTGCCAAATATCAAAATGAATCCATCACAGGTATACATGTGCTCCCCATCCTGAACCCTCCTCCCTCCTCATCTCCCAGGGAGACCCTACATGAGTGAATCTAATGCATATAAATGAGGGCACTTAGATGCCATCCTTAGCGCAAGGTGGTCAGACTGTCAAACTTAATGACTTAATGTAGTGCTAATCAATCTAGCTTGTATAATTTAATAGAGATAATTAAAATGTTGAATAGAATAAAATATTTTGCATTTTGAACCATTTTTATTCCTTATTCACTTTCATTAAACAGAAGTAAAAAGTGTGTTATTGTCATTTTACACTTTTGTTAGCCATGCTTGCCAACAGCAAAGCTATGGGGACAGGTACATACAACTTTTTACCCGGAGATCTCTATGCAAGCATTACCACTATTGAGCACTTAAAATTCAGTTACAGTTTGCAGCACACAGTTTTTTTTTTTTTTTTAATCATAGAACAGTTGTGCTTTGTATAGTCACATGTAGAGCCAAGACACCTGGGAATTTTCCTGACCCTGGGTTCAGTATGACCCTTTTGGAAGGGACTGAAAGATCTTTACAGCATTCTGTGCCCCAGACAGAGGCCCTGAGAATAGGACTACTCCCCTCCAAATGCCAAGCAGGATCCCAAGTGCTCTGCACAGCACCTGGCATGATGTGACATCTTCCTTTCTCCAGGTCACTCTTTGCTTTTTTGCTGCATTATTTCATTAATGGTCATCCTTCACGTCATCTGTTCTTTGGCCCCTTTGCTCTGTTAGGCCTTCAATTCTCACCACCTTGTCCCCAGATCGCATGGTTCCTTTGATCTGTGTCAGTGCATTTTCTCATAACATTCATGGCACAGTTCCCATCTGCTCAGGTTAAAAGATGTAAGGATCTTATTTTACCAAAATTTTTTCTTAAGCGCATGCACGCCCATGCACACACATGCACGCCCATGCACACACATGCACATGCGGACACACACACACAACTTTTCCTTTCCATTCTAACCTCTTAATCCTGTAGAGGCGTACACTAAGTTTACAGAGGCAACATAGGAAAACTCTAACTAATCACAGAACCTTCAAATTCCTGCCCAAAGAACTACATTCTGTTTTTTCTAATTTATAATGATATTATTATTTTGAAGTATAGTTGATTTACAGTGTTGCGTTAGTGTCATGTGTACAGCACAGTGATTCAGTTATATATATATATATATATATATATATATATATATATATATTTCAGATTCTTTTCACAATAAGTTATTATTAAATATTAGATATAGTTCCCTGTGCTATACAGTAGGTCCTTGTTTACTGTATGTGTAGTAGTGTGAATCTACTAGTCCCACACTCCTAATTTATCTCTCTCTCCACCCTCTTTCCCCTTTGGTAACCATAAGCTTCTTTTCTATGACTGTGAGCCTGTTTCTGTTTTGTAAATAAGTTCATTTGTATCATTTTTCTTAGATGCCACATCAGTTCAGTTCAGTTCAGTCACTCAGTCCTGTCCAACTCTTTGCGACCCCATGAATCACAGCACGCCAGGCCTCCCTGTCCATCACCTACTCCCAGAGTTTACCCAAACTCATGTGCATCGAGTCGGTGATGCCATCCAGCCATCTCATCCTCTGTCGTCCCATTCTCCTCATGCCCCCAATCCCTCCCAGCATCAGAGTCTTTTCCAATGAGTCAACTCTTCGCATGAGGTGGCCAAAGTATGGAGATTCAGCTTTAGCATCAGTCCTTCCAATGAACACCCAGGGCTGATCTCCTTTAGGATGGACTGGTTGGATCTCCTTGCAGTCCAAGGGACTCTCAAGAGTCTTCTCCAATACCACAGTTCAAAAGCATCAATTCTTCGCCGCTCAGCTTTCTTCACAGTCCAACTCTCACATCCAAACGTGACCACTGGAAAAACCATAGCCTTGAATAGACAGACCTTTGTTGGCAAAGTAATGTCTCTGCTTTTGAATATGCTATCTAGGTTGGTCATAACTTTCCTTCCAAGGAGTAAGCGTCTTTTAATTTCATGGCTGCACTCACCATCTGCAGTGATTTTGGAGCCCCCAAAAATAAAGTCTGACACTGTTTCCACTGTTTCCACTGTTTCCCCATCTATTTCCCATGAAGTGATGGGACCGGATGCCATGATCTTCGTTTTCTGAATGTTGAGCTTTAAGCCAACGTTTTCACTCTCCTCTTTCACTTTCATCAAGAGGCTTTTTAGTTCCTCTTCACTTTATGACATAAGGTGTCATCTGCATATCTGAGGTTATTAATATTTGTCCTGGCAATCTTGATTCCAGCTGGTGCTTCTTCCAGCCCAGAGTTTCTTATGATGTACTCTGCATATAAGTTAAATAAGCAGGGTGACAATATACAGCCTTGACATACTCCTTTTCCTATTTGGAACCAGTCTGTTGTTCCATGTCCAGTTCTGACTGTTGCTTCCTGACCTGCATATAGGTTTCTCAAGAGGCAGGTCAGGTGGTCTGGTATTCCCATCTCTTTCAGAATTTTCCACAGTTTATTGTGATCCACACAGTCAAAGGCTTTGGCATAGTCAATAAAGCAGAAATAGATGTTTTTCTGGAACTCTCTTCCCTTTCCCATGATCCAGTGGATGTTAGCAATTTGATCTCTGGTTCCTCTGCCTTTTCTAAAACCAGCTTGAACATCTGGAAGTTCACGGTTCACATATTGCTGAAGCCTGGCTTGGAAAATTTTGAACATTACTTTACTAGCATGTGAGATGAATGCAATTGGACAGTAATTTGAGGATTCTTTGTCATTGCCTTTCTTTGGGATTGGAATGAAAACTGACCTTTTACAGTCCTGTGGCCACTGCTGAGTTTTCCAAATTTGCTGGCATATTGAGTGCAGTATTTTCACAGCATCATCTTTCAGGATTTGAAATAGCTCACATGTGTCATATCATATGATATAGTGTTCAATACTATGGACAATGCAACTGCCAAAATTAAGAAGGAAAAACAAGAACAGTGGTGGAACACACAGTGATGCATAGTAGATGTTCAGCAAGCATTTCCTTAATGGATTTATTTGTTTCACTCAAGGCTTTGACTTACTTAGTAATTCTATATAACCTTGGAGATAGAAAAATGATAAAAACCTAAAGCAATAGGCTTTCTCTCAATAGCATGTTTTATTTGAATGTTCAGAGAAAAAGGCAGAAGGACAAATGAGCACTTTCCCCAGTCATCCAGAAGGTTAGTTTTGGACAGTATTTCTTACACTGTAGCATGCATCAGAATTGCCTGGAGGGCTTGTTAAAACAGATTGCCAAGTGCCACCCTCAGAGTTTCTGATTCACCATATCTGGGATGGTGCATTTCTAACAACTTCCCAGGTGATGCTGATGCTGTGGGTCACAGGGTGACTATCTTAGCTTGCCTGAAAGTGGGGAGTTTTCCAGAATTTTGGACTCTGAGCACTTAAAACTAGGACAATCCTGGGCACACTTACTGGTTAGGACCAGACTTTGAGAACCATTAACCTTAAAGGTTGTATGGTAATCAGCAAGATACTTGACATGTTCAGATAATACCAATATCCCATAATATCTCAAATCTAGATAGCCAAATGCAGTGATTGAGTCAGTCACAGAGGAGACATTTATAATTGGAAATTCGGTGTAAGTGGACTGGTTTCTAAGCCTTATTCCCCACCCCACCCATCCTCTGCCCAAGTCCCTGAACTAGAAGAAATCTCTGGTTCAGCTCTTTCCTGTGCTCCAGGTTGAATCTGCTTTGAAGTAGGGGCCTAGATCTACCCTGGGAGGCACTGTATAAGTGCAACTCCTGGGTAAGACAGACCTATGTTCAAATCTGCCACTTCTAAGCCATGCAGCCTTGCTTAAGGCATTCAAGTTTCCTGAGCTTCAGTTTCATGTAGAAAATGAGTATTATTACTAAAACGTCTTCCTCACGGACTTCCCTGGTGGCTCAGACAGTAAAGCCTACAATGCGGGAGACCCAGGTTCTATCCCTGGGTCGGGAAGATCCTCTGGAGAAGGAAATGGCAACCCACTCCAGTACTCTTGCCTGGAAAATCCCATAGATGAAGGAGCGTGGTAGGCTACAGTCCATGGGGTCGCAAAGAGTTGGACACGACTGAGCGACTTCACTTCACTTTCCTCACAGGTGTTGTTATGAGAACTGTTGTGAGGATTAAAACGAAGGTACGAATTAAGTCATATATATGGCTTTCCTGCTGGGTCAAATGGTAAAGAATCTGTCTACAATGCAGGAGACTCAGGTTCGATCCCTGGGTCAGGAAGATCCCCTGGAGGAGGGCACGATAACCCATTCCATTATTCTTGCCTGGAGAATCCCATGGACAGAGGAGCCTGGCTATAGTTCTTGGGTTTGCAAAAATTTGGACACGACTAATTGAGTAAAACTTTCACTTTCTTTCATGGTGCCTAGCATATAGTAGGCCCAAAATAAATAGGAAGTATAATCATAAAGCTCCCAAGGTCTAAGGCCCATTAATGGATAGTTTATGAACTCAGAAAAGATGGAAAGTTTGCCCTTCCCCAAAGAGCTATAAAGTCATTGATGTGAGGTACTTTGACTTCATTGTGTGACTTAAAGACTTGAGTCCTCTGAAACATGTACATTACTGTATGTAAAATAGAGGACCAGTTCAAGTTCAATGCAAGAAGCAGGGCACCCAAAACCAGTGTTCTGGGACAACCTAGAGGGATAAGGTGGGGAGGGAGGTTGGAGGGGTGTTCAGGATGCGGTCGGGGGTGGGGGGACATGTATACCCGTGGCCAGTTCATGCTGATATATGGCAAAAACCATCACAATATTGTAAAGTAATTATTCTCCAGTTAAAATTAATTAATTTTTAAAAATAGCTCAGTGAAAGAACAGAAGAGAATTCAAAGATAGAAATTAGGTGGCAAAAAAATTTCAGAGAAAAATAACTCTTCTGCTTAACTAGAGACTAAGCAGGTTAATGAATTAAGAATCATTTAAAGCATTTTCAGTTAACAGACCTTCTCCCTACATCTACCTAGCCACTGTCAGCCACATTTTTAAGTAGGCAAAGTTTGTTTTCCTCGCTGGAATCCTGTGCTTGCCTAGGACCACCTTTCACATAGGGCTCAGTCTAGTGGGGTCTCCTACTATTGGCAACTGGTGGCTGCTAAACATCCCAAAGTGCATGGGGCTGCCCTCCAACAGCAGAATTGTCTGGCCCCAAATGTCAATAATTCTGCAATTAAGAAACTATTTTAGGCCTTCAGTATTCAAATTGCTGACAGAGGACCACGTGTTCTGCTTTGTAACCTCTGGGCCAATGTCTTCCTAGAACAAGTTTCATCCAAGATTTAGGACCCTTTTAGAAGCATTGAACAAGCATGAATATACTATGGTCTGGAATTCCAAACATTTTAAGATACGAGTCTTGTAAAAAGTTTATAAATTTTAGCCACATAGTATTCTCATGAGAGTGAAAAGTATTATGGTGGGCAGGTAGTAATACTTTTTTAATATGGTGAAATATATTCAAAATAAAATTTAACATTTAACCATTTTTAAGTGTACAGTTCAGTAACATTAAGCCCACACTCATTGTTGTGAAGCCCTCACCACCATCCATTGCCAGAACTTTTTCATCTTCCCTAACTGAAGCTCTGGGACTCTGTCCCTGTGGAGTTCCAGAAAAACATCTACTTCTACTTTCTTCTGCTTATTGACTACACCAAAGCCTTTGACTGTGTGGATCACAACAAACTGGAAAATTCTTCAAGAGATGGGAATACCAGACCACCTGACCTGCCTCTTGAGAAATCTTTATGGAGATCAAGAAGCAGCAGTTAGAACTGGACATGGAACAACAGATTGGTTCCAAACTGGGAAAAGATTATGTCAAGGCTATATATTGTCACCCTGCTTATGTAACTTATATGCAGAGTACATCATGTGAAATGCTGGACTGGATGAAGCACAGCTGGAATTAATATTGCTGGGAGAAATATAAATAACCTCAGATAGGCAGATAACACTACCCTTACAGCAGAAACTGAAGAAGAACTAAAGAGGCTCTTAATGAAAGTGAAAGAGGAGAGTTAAAAAATTGGCTTAAAACTCAACATTCAGAAAACAAAGATCATGGCATCCAGTCCCATCACTTCATGGCAAATAGATGGGGAACAATGGAAACAGTGACAGGCTTTATTTTCTTGGGCTCCAAAATCACTTCAGATGGTGACTGCAGCCATGAAATTAAAAATACTTGCTCCTTTGAAGAAAAGTTATGTGAGACAGCAAGAGAAACACAGATGTAAAAAACAGTCTTTTGGACTCTGTGGGAGAAGGCAAGCATGGGATGATCTGAGAGAATAGCACTGAAACACGCATATTATCATATGTGAAACAGATTACCAGTCCAGGTTCGATGAATGAGACAGGGTGCTCAGGGCTGGTGCACTGGGATGACCCTGAGGGATGGGATGGGGAGGGAGGTTGAAGGGGGGTTCAGGATGGGGAACACATGTACACCCATGGCTGATTCATGTGAATGTATGGCAAAAACCACTACAATATTATAAAGTAATTAGCATCCAAATAAAATAAATTAATTAATTAAAAAAAGAAAAGCTATGACCAAACTAGACAGCATATTAAAAAGCAGAGACATTACTTTACCAACAAATGTCTGTCTAGTCAAAGCTACGGTTTTTCCAGTAGTCATATATGCATGTAAGAGTTAGACTATAAAGAAAGCTGAGTGCTGAAGAATTGATGCTTTTGAACTGTGGTGTTAGAGAAGATTCTTGAGAGTCCCTTGGGCTGCAAGGAGATCAGTCAGTCCTAAAGGAAACCAGTCCTGAATATTCATTGGAAGGACTGATGTTGAAGCTGAAACTCGAATACTTTGGCCACCTGATGTGAAGAACGAACTCATTTGGAAAGATCCTGATGCTGGGAAAGATTGAAGGCGAGAGGAAAAGGGGATGACAGAGGATGAGATGGTTGGATGGCATCACTGACTCAATGGACATGAGTTTGAGCAAGCTCCAGAGGTTGGTGATGGACAGAGAGGCCTGGCGTGCTGCAGTCCATGGGGTTGCAAAGAGTCGGACATGACTGAGTGACTGAACGGAACTGAACTGAAGCTCTGTACCCATTAAACAATAACTCCTTGCTTCCCAGCCCCTGACAACCATTTTTCTTCTTTCTGTCTAGACCTAGAATTTGCCTGTTCTAGGTTTCTCATATAATTCAACCATACAATATTTGTCCTCTTGAAACTGGCTTATTTCACTTATCATAATATTTTCAAAATTCATTCATGTGGTAGCATGTATCATAATTTTCCTCCTTTTAAAGAAAGAATAATATTTTTTGTGAATATACGACATTTTTAAAAAAGTTAATTCATCTATTGATGATCATTTGGGTTATTTCCACCCTTTGGCTATTGTGAATAATTTTGATATGAACATGGTTGTACAAAATATATTTGAGACCCTATTTTTAGTCTCTTAGATATATACCCAGAAATAGAACTGCTGGATTTCATAGTGATTCTATTTAATTTTGTAAGGAGCTGCCATGCTGTTTTCCACAGCAGGAGCAGCAGTTCCACTTTACCCTCCCATCAATAGTGCACAGGGCCTTCAATTTCTCCACATTCTTGCCAACACTTGCTATCTTCTGTTGTGTTCTGTTTTTGTTAATCATCTAAGTAGGTATGATGTAATAGTTTATTTGGTTTTGATTTGTAATTCCCTAATGATTTGTTGATGTTGAGCACTTTTTCTTGTGACTTTTGGCCATCTGTGTATCTTCTTTAGTGAAATGTCTATTCAAGTTATTTGCTTATTTTAAGTTAGGTTGTTTGTACTTTGTTATTGTTGTTGAGTTGGAAATGTTACAACCACTGAAGCAAAAACATTCTAGGTGTTCTCTGCTTTTCTGGCTCTGTCCCCAGAACACTGGGGTGGAGTAGCTCCCTCACCTCTGTTTTTTTTCAGTGAAGGCACAGTGAAGACCTTGGGGAATCTAGACCCTAAGACCTTGCTCTCAGCTCTTGGTTATCTGGTGATAAATTTCACACTAATACTTTCAGGCTAAAAATGGGCTAATAAAAGAACTTCCAGCTCATAATTGCATTCCAGAGTGTGGTTCTTGGATAAGATACCCAAAGAAATGAGTTTCACTTGGTGAAATTTCTGGTACCTGGGGGAAATTAACTTTGAGTAGAGCAACTTTCAGTTTTATCTTCACGTTGTTTAGGCAACACTGTACTTCACTTATTTAATTTTCACACATTGCATGTCTTTTTTCCAACTCTTTGAACTTCATATGATAGAAAAAACTAATAACCTCTGCATTTGTGTTGAAGAATAGCCAGGTTCATCACAAAGAGCTTGAGGATATGTTTTTATTTAATTTTCTTTACCAACATATTAAGAATTTGTTTACAATGTGATTCTCTGTACTTTTCCAAAAATGTGTTTAAATTTACTCATGGAAACTGAGGAGGTTTGGGACAGAAGATTGTGTTTCTGCAGCTCAGAAACTCCCTCTCACCAAAATATGTTGGATTCTGTGCATGGGCAGTCAGTAGTTGCTATGCTGTTTTTTAGAGGTGGGACTCTGCCTTATTTGCACACATGATGTCTGTGTTTTTTATGAGAGGATTAATCATAGCTATGATTTCTATTGCTCTTACTGTGTACCAGGTACTGTTGTAACCTCTTTCTCTCTCAATCTCTCAAGTGGCTTGGAATCGATTTCCAGAGCTTTCATAGGTCTCTTTCTAGGGTCTGTTCTCCCAAAGGCAGACTATACTGTTAGTGTGTATACATCTAGGCCCCAGAATGATATTGTGGGATGTGTGAGTGAATCTTTCACGCTCAGCCTAGAGTTTCCACTCATATGTACCAGACAGGATAGTGTACTATGCAGACAGGAGTGGGAAGAGAAGGGAGGTAGGCCAGATTTCCTTGTGTTGCCAAATGTTTATGAAGAGTTCTAAGGAGCTCAAGAATTCTTCAAACCTAGACTTCCAGGTTGTTATGTAGGAATATTTATCAAGGTAGGAAGATAAAACGTATTTTATTTAACAGTTTGTTAAACTTATTTGGACACATGGTATATAAACCTTCATTTGTACACTTGTCCCCATGCCACACACATGTTGGGGACAGGCTTGTTTAACGCTATGGATATGGTGTAACTGGAAGGTTTGAATAGCCTATCAGTGAGGTGGGGTGGTGGTGGGTGGTGAGGGGAGGGGAAGGGAAGGAGGACACATACCTAACAGGCAAAATTATCACTGCTCCTCAGAGCTATGGACTTCCCAGGTGGTGCTAGTGGTAAAGAATCCGCCTGCCAATGCAGGAGACATAAGAGTCATGGGTTCGATCCCTGGGTTGGGAAGATCCCCTGGAGAAAGAAATGGCTACCCACTCTAGTATTCTTGCCTGGAAAATTCCATGGACAGAGTAGCCTGGTGGGCTATAGTCTATGGGGTCACAAAGAGTTGAATGTAATTGAGCACAGCTCCAATAAGATGAGTGGTTTAATACAGAGTATTTTTTGTTATTATTTTATATTTATTATTTTTTGTTTTATATTTCTTATTTTTTGTTTTTAGGCAGCAATTAAGGGCCACTTTATTTTTTTATTTATTTTTTTTAGTTTTTGGCTAGGCTGTGTCCTTGTTGCCACACTCCAGCCTTCTCTAGTTTCAGTGAGCGGGGTCTACTCTTCTTTGCGGTGTGCATGCTTCTCATTGTGGTGGCTTCTCTCATTGTGGAGCATGGGCTTTAGTACTTGTGTTGCGTGGGCTTTGTTGCTCTGCAACACATGGCATCTTCCTGGACCAGGGATTGAACTCATGTGCCTTGCATTGGCAGTCAGATTCTTAACCACTGGGCCACCAGGGAAGTCCCAGTACATAGAGCTTTGAACCAGACTCTCTGGGTTTTAATCCTGGTTCTACAGTTTGTTAGCTCTATAACCTTGAGCAAGTTGCTTTCTCTGTTTCTCAGTTTTCTTATTTGTAAAATGGGGATGATATTTATTGTATCTTCAGTTCAGTTCAGTTCAGTCACTCAGTTGTGTCCAACTCTTTGTGACCCCATGGACTGCAGCACTTCAGGCCTCCCTGTCCATCACCAGCTTGAAAGGTTGTTACTGAACCATGAAAAGACGCTGGGATTCTTGGCCTCTGGAGGAGAAGTATTCAATCCGGGGCCAGAGACGAGGCTTGATTGCTCAGAGCTTTTGTGTAATAAAGTTTTATTAAAGTATAAAGGAGATAGAGAAAGCTTCTGACATAGGCATCAGAAGGGAGCAGAAAGAGTACCCCCCTGCTAGTCTTCAGCTGGATGTTATATAGTCACTAGCAGTTTGTTAATGAAAGAAAGGAATGTTTTAAAACTCAGAATGGCACCAGGCCCTTCATCCATAAGATGTATTTTGGGATAATCTTGGCACCAGATAAGTCATCCCGGGCCATAAAATTATTGACTTGAATCTTGTAGAAGGGCAGATTACCATACAAATAGTTTCATTTACATAGATTAGGGGAACAATATCTGAGTATAACATAATGGTTTGTCAAGTAGGTTCTGAGCCATTAGGCAGAACCGATGTGAAGACAGAGTCTGGGGTAAATGCATAGTACATTAACATAGCTTAAGACAAACATTTCCATAAGAAGAATGTATTGGTTAACTCAAGGTTTGAGTTAACTTCAGGTGGAACCAGGTGTCATTGTGGCGACACAGTATTTTAAGAGAAACCTCCTTTTAAATTTGTATAGAGAAGGGGAAAAAAAATATATCACTAGTTTGTTTCCTCATGCCACTTAAGAGAGATAAAAATGTCTGACACTTGCAGCGTATTTCCTCCGTTTGGAGACCCCTGGCCTTCCTGCATGTTACCCTCTCAAGCTCCTGGAGCCTGCTTAAACTCATGTCCATTGAGTTGGTGATGCCATCCAACCATCTCATCCTCTTCTCCCACCTTCTCCTCCAACCTGCAATCTTTCCCAGCATCAAGGTTGTTCAAATCAGTGAGTTCTTCAATCAGGTGTCCAAAGTATTGGAGTTTCAGCTTCAGTATCAGTCCTTCAAATGAACATTAAGGACTGATTTCCTTTAGGATGGGCTGGTTGGATCTCCTTGCTGTCCAAGGGACTCTCAAGAGTCTTCTCCAACACCACAGTTCAAAAGCAACAATTCTTCAGTGCTCAGCTTTCTTTATAGTCCAACTCTCACATTCATACATGACTACTGGAAAATCCATAGCTTTGACTAGAGATACCTTTGTTGGCAAAGTAATGTCTCTGCTTTTTAATATGCGGACTAGGTTGGTCATAACTTTTCTTCCAAGAAGCAAGCGTCTTTTAATTTCATGGATGCAGTCACCATCTGCAGTGATTTTGGAGTCCCCTTAAATAAAGTTTGTCACTGTTTCCACTGTTTCCTCATCTATTTGCCATGAAGGGATGGCACTGGATGCCATGATCTTCATTTTCTGAATGTTGTTTGTTTTTATATTTTTTAAAATTTATTTTAATTGGAGGCCAATTACTTTACAATATTGTAGTGGTTTTTGCCATACATTCACATGAATCAGCCATGGGTGTACATGTGTTCCCCATCCTTAACCTCCCTCCCACCCCCCTCCCCATCCCATCCCTCAGGGTCATCCCAGTTCACCAGCCCTGAGAACCCTGTCTCATGCATCGAACCTGGACTGGCAATCTATTTCACATATGATAATATATATGTTTCAATGCTATTCTCTCAAATCATCCCACCCTCGTCTTCTCCCACAGAGTCCAAAAGTCTGTTCTTCACATCTGTGTCTCTTTCGCTGTCTCGCATATAGGGTCATAGTTACCATCTTTCTAAATTCCATATATATGCATTAATATACTGTATTGGTGTTTTTCTTTCTGACTTACTTCACTCTGTATAATAGGATCCAGTTTTATCCACCTCATTAGAACTGATTTAAATGCATTCTATTTAACAGCTGAGTAATATTCCATTGTGTACCACAGCTTTCTTATCCATTCGTCTGCCGATGGACATCGAGGTTGCTTCCATGTCCTGGCTATTGTAAACAGTGCTACAATGAACATTGGGGTAAATGTGTCTCTTTCGGTTATGGTTTCCTTGGTGTGTATGCCTAGCAGTGGGATTGCTGGGTCATATGGCAGTTCTATTTCCAGTTTTTAAAGGAATCTCCACATTGTTCTCCATAGTGACTGTACTAGTTTGCACTCCCACCAACAGTGTAAGAAGCTTCCTTTTTCTCTGCACCCTCTCCAGCTTTTATTGTTCGTAGACTTTTTGATAGCAGCCATTCTGACCGGCAGGAGATGACACCTCATTGTGGGTTTGATTTGCATTTCTCTGATAATGAGTGGTGTTGAGCATCTTTTCATGTGTTTGTTAGCCATCTGTATGTTTTCTTTGTAGAAATGTCTATTTAGTTCTTTGGCCCATTTTGATTGGGTCGCTTGTTTTTCTGAAATGTAGCTGCAGGAGGTGCTTGTATATTTTTGAGATTAATTCTTTGTCAGTTGCTTCATTTCCTATTATTCTCTCCCATTCTGAAGGCTGTCTTTTCACCTTGCTTATAGTTTCCTTCGTTGTGCAAAAGCTTTTAAGTTTAATTAGGTCTTGTTTATTTATTTTTGGTTTTATTTCCATTACTCTGGGAGGTGGATCTTAGAGGATCCTGCTATGATTTACGTCAGAGAGTGTTTTGCCTATGTTTTCCTCTAGGAGTTTTATAGTTTCTGGTCTTACATTTAGATCTTTAATTCATTTTGAGTTTATTTTTGTGTATGGTGTTAGAAAGTGTTCTAGTTTCATTCTTTTACAAGAGGTTGACCAGTTTTCCCAGCATCACTTGTTAAAGACATTGTCTTTTCTCCATTGTATATTCTTGCCTCCTTTGTCAAAGATAACGTGTCCATAGGTGCGTGGATTTATCCCTGTGCTTCCTATTTTGTTCCATTGACTATGTTTCTTTGTGCCAGTACTATACTGACTTGATGACTGTAGCTTTGTAGTATAGCCTGAAGTCAGGCAAGTTGATTCCTTCAGTTCCATTCTTCTTTCTCAAGATTGCTTTAGCTATTCAAGGTTTTTTGTATTTCCATACAAATTGTGAAATTGTTTGTTCTAGTTCTCTGAAAAATACCGTTGGTAGCTTGATAGGGATTACACTGAATCTATGTATTGCTTTGGGTAGTATACTCATTTTCACTATATTGATTCTTCCAATCCATGAACATGATATATTTCTCCATCTATTTGTGTCATCTTTGATTTCTTTCATCAGTGTTTTAAAATAGCAACCCACTCCGGTACTCTTTCCTGGAGATCCCATGGATGGAGGAGCCTGGTGCATGGGGTTGACAAAGAGTCAAACACAACTGAGCGATTTCACTTTCACTTTCACATATATAGGTCTTTTACTTCTTTAGGTAGATTTATTTCTAAGTATTTTATTCTTTCTGTTGCAGTGGTGAATGAAATTGTTTCCTTAATTTCTCTTTCTGTTTTCTCATTGTTAATGTATAGGAATGTAAGGGATTTATGTGTGTTAATTTTATATCCTGCAACTTTACTGTATTCATTGATTAGCTCTAGTAATTTTCTGGTGGAGTCTTTAGGGTTTTCTATGTAGAGGATCATGTCATCTGCAAACAGAGTTTTACTTCTTCTTTTAAAATCTGAATTCCTTTTATTTCTTTTTATTCTCTGATAGCTGTGGCTAAAACTTCCAAAACTATGTTGAATAGTAGTGGTGAGAGTGGGCATCCATGTCTTGTTCCTGACTTTAGGGGAAATGCTTTCAATTTTTCACCATTGAGCATAATATTTGCTGTGGGTTTATCATAAATGGCTTGTATTATGTTGAGTTATGTTCCTTCTATGCCTGCTTTCTGGAGGGTTTTTTTTTTTTTTTTATCATAAATGGATGTTGAATTCTGTCAAAGGCTTTCTCTGCATCTATTGAGATAATCATATGGTTTTTATCTTTCAATTTGTTAATGTGGAGTATCACATTGATTGATTTGTGAACATTGAAGAATCCTTGCATCCCTGGGATAAAGCCCACTTGGTCATGATGTATGATCTTTTTAATATGTTGTTGGATTCTGTTTGCTATAATTTTGTTAAGAATTTTTCGTCTATGTTCATCAGTGATTTTGGCCTATAGTTTTCTTTTTTTGTGGCATGTTTGTCTGGTTTTGGTATTAGCGTGTTGGTGGCCTCATAGAATGAGTTTGGAAGTTTACCTTCCTCTGCAATTTTCTGGAAGAGTTTGAGTAGGAAAGGTGTTAGCTCTTCTCTAAATTTTTGGTAGAATTCACCTGTGAAGCCATCAGGTCCTGGGCTTTTGTTTGTTGGAAGATTTCTGATTAAGGTTTCGATTTCTGTGCTTGTGATGGGTTTTTTAAGATTTTCTGTTTCTTCCTGGTTCAGTTATGGAAAGTTATACTTTTCTAAGAACTTGTCCATTTGTTCCAAGTTGTCCATTTTATTGGCATATAGTTGCTGATCATAGTCTCTTATGATCTTTTGTTTTTCTCTGTTGTCTGTTGTGATTTCTCCATTTTTATTTCTAATTTTGTTGATTTGATTCCTCTCCCTTTGTTTCTTGATAAGTCTGGCTAATGATTTGTCTATTTTATTTATCTTTTCAAAAAACCAGTTTTTGGCTTTGTTGATTTTGGCTATGGTCTCCTTTGTTTCTTTTGCAGTTATTTCTGCTCTAATTTTTAAGATTTCTTTCCTTCTGCTAACCATGGGGTGCTTCATTTCTTCTTTTCTCTAGTTGCTTTAGGTGTAGAGTTAGGTTATTTTTTTGCTTTCTCTCCTGTTTGTTGAGGTAGGCTTGTATGCTATGAACCTTCCCCTTAGCACTGCTTTTACTGAATCCCATAGGTTTTGGGTTGTTATATTTTCATTTTCATTTGTTTCTATGCATATTTTGATTTCTTTTTTGATTTCTACTATGATTTGTTGGTTACTCAGATGTTTGTTGTTTAGCCTTCATGTTTGTATTCTTAATAGTTTTTTTTTTCCTTTAGTTTACATCTAATCTTATCACATTGTGATTAGAATAGATGCTTGAGATGATTTAAATGTTTTTGAATTCACCAAGGCTACCTTTATGGCCCAAGATGTGATCTATCCTGGAGAAGGTTCCATGTGCACTTCAGAAAAAAAGTGAAATTCATTGTTTTAGGGTGAAATGTCCTATAGATATCAATTAGGTCTAACTGTAAATTGTATCATTTAAAGTTTGTGTTTCCTTGCTAATTTTCTGTTTAGTTGATCTATCCATAGGTGTTAGTGGGGTATTAAATTCTCCCACTATTATTGTGTTACTGTTAATTTTCCCTTTCATACTTGTTAGCATTTGCCTTATGTATTGAGGTGCTTCTATGTTGGGTGCATATATATTTATAATTGTTATATCTTCTTCTTGGATTGATCCTTTGATCATTATGTAGTGTCCTTTTTTGTCTCTTTTCCTGGCCTTTATTTCAAAGTCTATTTTATCTGATATGAGTATTGCTACTCCTGCTTTCTTTTGGGCTCCATTTGCATGAAATAATTTTTTTCAGCCCTTCACTTTCAGTCTGTATGTGTCCCTAGGTTTGAGGTGGATCTCTTGTAGGCAGCATATATAGGGGTCTTGTTTTTGTATCCATTCAGCCAGTCTTTGTCTTTTGGTTGGGGCATTCAACCCATTGACATTTAAGGTAATTATTGATAAATATGGTCCCATTGCCATTTACTTTGTTGTTTTGGGTTTGAGTTTATAAACCTTTTTTGTGTTTCCTGTCTAGAGAAGATCCTGTAGCATTTGTTGAAGAGTTGGTTTGGGAGTGGTGAATTCTCTGAGATTTTGCTTTTCTGTAATGCTTTTGAGTTCTCCTTCATATTTGAATGAGATCCTTGCTGGATACAGTAATCTGGGTTGTAGGTTTTTCTCTTTCATCACTTTAAATATGTCATGCCATTCCCTTCTGGCTTGAAGAGTTTCTATTGAAAGATCAACTGTTATCCTTATGGGGATCCCCTTATGAGTTATTTGTTGCTTTTCCCTTGCTGCTTTTAATATTTGTTCTTTGTGTTTGATCTTCATTAATTTGATAAATATGTGTCTTGGGGTGTTTTTCCTTGGGTTTATCCTGTTTGGGACTCTGGGTTTCTTGGAGTTGGGTGGCTATTTCCTTCCCGATTTTAGGGAAGTTTTCAACTATTATCTCCTGAAGTATTTTCTCATGCCCTTTCTTTTTGTCTTCTTCTTCTGGGAGTCCTACAATTTGAATGTTGGGGTGTTTCACATTGTCCCAGAATTCTCTGAGGTTGTCCTCATTTCTTTTCATTCTTTTTTCTTTTTTCCTCTCTGCTTTATTTATTTCTACCATTCTATCTTCCCCCTCACTTATCCTATCTTTTGCCTCTGTTATTCTACTGTTGTTTACCTCCAGAGTGCTTTTGATCTCAGTTACTGCATTATTCATTATTGATTTACTCTTTTTTATTTCTTCTAGGTCCTTGTTAAACTTTTCTTGCATCATCTCAATCCTTGTCTCCAGACTATTTATCTGTAACTCAATTTTGTTTTCAAGATTTTGGATTATTTTTACTATCATTATTCTGAATTATTTTTCAGGTAGACACCCTATCTCTTCCTCTTTTGTTTGGTTTGGTGGGCTTTTATCATGTTCCTTTACCTGTTGAATATTTCTCTGCCTTTTCATCTTGTTTAGGTTGCTGTGTCTGGGGTTGTCTTTCTGTATGCTAGAAGTTTGTGGTTCCTCTTTATTGTGGAGTTTCCTCCTTGTGGGTGGGGTTGGACGAGTGGCTTGTCAAGGTTTCCTGGTTAGGAAAGCTTGCATCAGTGTTATGGGGGGGTGGAGCTGGATATCTTCTCTCTGGAGTACAATGAAGTGTCCAGTAGTGAGTTCTGAGGTGTCTAGGGGTTTGGTGTGACTTTTGGCTACCTGTATTTTTGTGCTTGGGGTTATGTTCCTGCATTGTTGGAGAATTAGCTTGGTATGTCTTGCTCTGAAACTTTTTGGCTCTTGGGTGGAGCTTGGTTTCAGTGTAGGTATGGAGGCTTTTGGATGAGCTCTTGTCGATTAATGGTCCCTGGAGTCAGGAATTTTCTGGTGTTCTCAAGTTTTGGATTTAGGCCTCCTGCCTCTGGCTTTCAGTCTTTTTCTTACAGTAGCCTCAAGACTTCTTCATCCATACAGCACCAATGATAAAACATCTAGGTTAATGGTGAAAAGATTCTCCACAGTAGGGGACAACCAGAGAAATTCACAGAGTTACATGGAGAAGAGAAGAGGGAGGATGGAGATAGAGGTGACCAGAAGGAGAAGAGAGGGAATCAAAAGGGGATAGAACAGTCTAGCCAGTAATTAATTCCCTATTTGCTCTCCACAGTCTTGAACATCTAGAGAGTTTCACAGAGTTCTATAGAGAAGAGAAGGAGGAAGAAGATAGAAGTGACCAGGAGGAGAGGAGGATGAGTCAAAAGGAGAGAGACCAGTCTAGCCTGTGATCGGTTCCCTAAGTGTTCTCCACAGCCCAGAACACCCAAAGACATTCACAGAGTTAAGTAGAGAAGAGAAGGGGGAGGGAGGAGATAGAGGTGACCTGGGGAAGAAAAAGGAGAGTCAAAATGGGAGAGAGCAGTGAAGCCAGTAATCACACTCCTAAGTAAAAAGGGGTACTGAAGATTGGATTCTTAAAAATACAGAATTGATAACAAATACCAAAAAGCAAAGATTAAAAATCTACAGTAGACGTTATACTCTCAAAAATACAATATTAAAAAAACAAAACAAAATCGCAAAAATTATATAAATATGTATATAAGAAATTTGCTTTAAAAACAATGTGTTTTTTTTTTTGCTATGTAATAGAAGGTTTTAAAAATGAAAATTAAAGGAGTAATAAAGAACTTAAAAAAGAAATGATAATAGTATAATATAGCTACGAATTTCCCTGGAGCTGCTGAGGCCAGTGTGGGGTCAGTTCAGTTTCAGATAATTCCTTGTTCCAGCTTATACTTCTTCTCGAGGTCTATAGGTCCCTTCCAGTGTAGCCAATGCTAACTACAGGGTTTTAATCTGTTACACCTGTCACTTCCAAAGCGGTTCTGTCTTCTTTGTTTATTTTGGCTTCCTCTGTTTGCAAGTCTGTTCAGTATCTAACTTCTTCCCTGACACAAGGGTGCAAAGGTGGTCATTTATTTAGGCTCTCTTGTTTAATTGTGCTGCTGGGAGGGAGGAACACTGCAAACAAATATCACTGGCATGTGCAGAGTGCTTTCCACGTCTGGGCCACACTGGGTTTGCTCCTGTTCATGGTGTGTGTGCTTTCCTGGTCTGCACTGCTGAGGTTCCAGGTTGCTCTGCAGGGAAACTGTCTAAGGCCATCCCTGGGTTGCATGCACTTCCCAGGTCTAAGCCATTCAGGTTCAGGTTCTCGGGTACTCCACAAAGGCACAGACTCTTTTGGGCCTGTGTTTTGTACCCTTCCCAGGTCCGAGGAGTTCAGGTGACCAGGTGCTTGGTGAGTAGTGCACTCTCCCCAGGTGGGACAGTGCATCTTATCACCTCCACTGTCCCAGCCACTCGGTTTCCTGGGTGTGCAGTGGGAGTGCCGTCTCAGGTGTGCTGTGTGTCTCTTCTGGGGAGATGATCTCTGGCTGTGACCCTGCTGGTGGATGTCAACCGTTCAGGATCCCAGGAAGACTTGGTTAGCAACTGGGAGCCTGCTCGAAGTTTGGTAAAGGATGCCATCTCCGGGGCCAAGTTTGCCCCTCGCCTTCCAGCTCTGGCTGTTGCCCACCTGCCTCCCTGCCTCTGGCGGGGAATGGGCCGGTCTTCAGCTGGCTAGCTCTCCTCTGGTATTCGCTCAGTCCTTTGTTCTGTGAGCAGCCCTGCAGTGCCTTAGGTTAGAACTTCTTGTGGGAAAGTTCTCACTCTCTGTCTCTTTCCTCTTTTTTTTTTTTCCTCTCTCTGGCTATCCCACAGTTTGGGTTGCTATCTCACGTTAGCTCCTTCAGATTGCCCTCAGGGCATTCAGGCCTGGTTCTTACCCTAAGCAATGCAGTCCGCACCTCCCTGTTCAGCCCCCGCTTGCTGTTGGCCGACACAAGCGTCTGGGCTACTTCTCCACTGATAGTTGCGGTTAGGCGTGTAATCTGTGGGTTTTATTTATTTTTTCCTCTCGGTTATGTTGCCCTCTGAGATTCCAGAGCTCCCCACAGACCCACTGGTGAGAGGGTTTCCAGGTGTTTGGAAGCTTCTCCTCATTTACAACTCCCTCGCTGGGATGGGTCTCCATCCCTTACTCTTTTGCCTCTCTTTTTATCTTTTATATTTTGTCCTACCTCCTTTTGAAGACAATGGGCTGCCTTTTTGGGTGCCTGGTGTCATGAACCAGTGTTCAGAAGTTGTTTTGTAGTAATTGTTCAGCGTTCAAATGATCTTTCGATGAATTTGTAGGGAAAAAGTGGTCTCCCCATCCTATTCCTCTGCCATCTTAGGACTGCCACCCTGAATGTTAAGTTTTAAGACAACTTTTTCACTCTTCTCTATTTTATCTCTCCTCTATCTTTTCCACTCTTCTCTATCACTATATTCTATCTTACATGGTACTAAAATGCTTAAAGCAGTGTATGGCAAATATTATGTTGTATGTAGGTGTTCTTAAATTTGTTTCCATCTTTGGCTAGCTGCATGTGGTATATAGATGCGTGCATACTGTTGCTAAGTCATGTCTTACTTTTTGTGACCCCATGAGCTGTAGCCCATGGGGATCCTCTGCCATTGGAATTTACCAGACAAGAATACTGGAGTGGGTTGCCATTTTCTTCTCCAGGGGATCTTCCCGACCCAGGGATCAAACCCATGTCTCCTGCATCTCCTACACTGGCAGACAGATTCTTTACCACTGAGCCACTGTGGATGTCATTCTGGTATATAGATATCCTGAGTGAATTCTTAGCCAAAGCATCCCTATTCTTCTGGCACTTTTACCAGTTCTCAGGACAATATGCACATCCTAGAAGATGAGCAGAGTGGGAAGAGATATTCCTGAGATGAGCTTCTCTGTGAGGTGGGAGGAAGGGAATTTGGCCCGAGGGTTTTCTCACTCATATTTGGTCTCACAGGGTAGAAGGAATGCCTGGCTGATGATCCTCTGGGGTGGGTGTTTGCAGTGAAAGTCTCTCAGAAGGTAGTCATATCTGCTTGGAAGGCTGGGTAGTCACTTGCCCTGTCATAGACTGAAAACTATGGGATGAACAGCAGTGGTCCCCTATTTCTGACATCTTTTATTATTGACCTGTGTATGTTTGGAATTAGCTTGACAGAAACTGTGGTAGTAGCCACATTCTACTAGTGGGTGTTCAAATAATATGCCACATAGCTCACATAGGAGTTTCTAAGGGTCAGAGCCCCTAGGTGATAGTGACTTCAGCCAGCACAGACTTCAGGTTGAAGTGCTTTTTCCTAGGCCCTTATAGATCTCAGGTTGCAGAATCCTGGCTCAGACATCTGCATCAATAAGAGATGACTAGGAAGGATTTATGGACACCTATAGGCACCCCGGGGGTTCTAGAAATATTCTGTAAAAGGCTGAACTTTCTACATTCAAACAGGTAGAAGTTGAGAGCTATTGTGACTTTGGTAAGAGTATATTAATGTGGGCTTATTTGTATTCAGCGATTGACAAAGGCCAAGACATTTGGGTACTAGAAGGATTTTCAGCAGTGGAAAGACTTGGTTAGATTTAAGACTTCAGATACTCTGGTGTTAGTGTAGACATGGGATAGGAGTTTTGCAGAAGTAGTAGTTAAGAAGGGATTATGGTAGTGTTCTGGTGCTAAGTGATGAGGGATGACATTAAGACAGTGAAAGAAGCAATGGAATGGAGGGGAGAGATTTGAAAAAAATAGTTCTGAGAGAGACTCAATAGAACATCATGTTTATTTTGATAGAGAAGATAAAGGAGAAGGAGAGGTCAAAGGTAACTCTCCAGGGAAAAGAGTTTTGTGAATGAGAGAAGAGGTCAACCAAGTCATTTCCATGATGAAGTCAAGTAAGAGAATAAGTAATACATGTCCACTGAATGGGGAGATTAGGAAGTCAATGGACCTCTAGTGCTCTGTATCCAATGGTCCATTCACTCCTGGCTCTTATTCTTCCTTTATGTTTACTTTGCATGTTCTAAGCCCTCATAGAAGTTCTACAAGTTGAGCCTGCCTTCTTGTTTTGACCTTTCCTAAAACCAATCCACATCTTCACGACACAAATAATCACTCACCTGGAGCCAGAAATCCTGGGATGCAAAGTCAAGCGGGCCTTAGGAAGCATCACTACGAACAAAGCTAGTGGAGGTGATGGAATTCCAGTTGAGCTATTTCAAATCCTAAAAGATGATGCTGTGAAAGTGCTGTACTCAATATACCAGCAAATTTGGAAAACTCAGCAGTGGCCACAGAACGGGAAAAGATCAGTTTTCATTCCAAACACAAAGAAAGGCAATGTGAAAGAATACTCAAACTGCTGCACAATTGCACTCATCTCATACACTAGCAAAGTAATGCTCAAAATTCTGCAAGCCAGGCTTCAACAGTACATGAACTATGAACTTCCAGATGGTCAAGCTGGATTTAGAAAAGGCAGAGGAACCAGAGATCAAATTGCCAACATTCGTTGGGTCATCAAAAAAGCAAGAGAATTCCAGAAAAACATCTATTTCTGATTTATTGCCTATGCCAAAGCCTTTGACTGTGTGGATCACAATAAACTGTGGAAAATTCTGAAAGAGATGGGAATATCAGACCACCTGACCTGCCTCTTGAGAAACCTGTATACAGGTCAGGAAGCAACAGTCAGAACTGGACATGGAACAACAGACTGGTTCCAAATAGGAAAAGGAGTACATCAAGGATGTATATTGTCACTCTGTTTACGTAACTTATATGCAGAGTACATCATGAGAAGTGCTGGACTAGATGAAGCACAGGCTGGAATAAAGATTTCCAGGAGAAATATAAGTAATCTCAGATATGCAGATGACACCACACTTATGGCAGAAAGCAAAGAAGAACTAAAGAGCCTCTTAATGAAAGTAAAAGAGGAGAGTGAAAAAGTTGGCTTAAAACTCAACATTGAGAAAACTAAGATCATGACATCTGGTCCCATCACTTCATGGCAAATAGATGGGGAAACAATGGAAACAGTGACAGACTTCACTTTTGGGGGGGCTCCAAAATCACTTCAGATGGTGGCTGCAGCCATGAAATTAAAAGACACTTGCTCCTTGGAAAAAAAGGACAGGATATTAAAAAGCAGAGACGTTACTTTGCCACCAAAGGTCCGTCTAGTCAAAGCTACAGTTTTTCCAGTGGTCATGTATGGATGTGAGAGTTGGACTATAAAGAAAGCTGAGTGCTGAAGAATTAATGCATTTGAACTATCGTGTTGGAGAAGACTCTTGAGAGTCCCTTAGACAGCAAGGATGTCCAACCAGTCCATCCTAAAGGAAATCAGTCCTGAACATTCATTGAAAGGACTGATGCTGAAGTGGAAACTCCAATACTTTGGCCACCTGATGTGAAGAACTGACTCATTTGAAAAGATCCTGATGCTGGGAGAGATTGAAGGTGGGAGGAGAGGGGGGTGACAGAGGATAAGATGGTTGGATGGCAAAACTGACATGAGTTTGAGCAGGCTCCAGGAGTTGGTGGTGAACAGGGAGGCTTGGTGTGCTGCAGTCCATGGGGTCACAAAGAGTCAGACACAACTGAGTGACTGAAATGAACTGAACTGAAAACTAAACTCCCAACTAAAACTTTTCAGCTCTGGGTCCAATTCCTTTAGGACTCCTCACTTTGCTGACAAAGGTCCATATAAGTGAAAGCTATGGTTTTTCCAGTAGTCATGTATGGATGTGAGAATTTGGACCATAAAGAAGACTGAACATTACATTTAATAATCCATATTTCTCTTAACACTTGTCATTGAGAGAGAGAGATGGATTATTAAATGTAACAAAAATTACTGAAAATGGGAAAAAGGTTCAAAAGACTGGTTGTCTTCTTGGGCCATTTTGCAGGGTTCATCTTTTCTCTTCACCAAAATACAAGGAAGTAGCACAAGTTGGTTTGAGAGTAATCAGTCCAAAGCAGAGTTATAGCGGACCTTAAGGGAGTGACCATCGAGATGGCTTCAAAAGATAAATCCAGCTAAAAGAATGTATTTGAGCTGAAAACCCATCAAGGAACAGAATTGCTGATTCAGTCTGACAGTGACACTGTTACAAATGATTGGTTTAATCTTCTCAGTAGTACTATTACTAATCAGACAGTAGAACCCAATGAAGCAATCAAACAGGAGATACCAGATTCACCAGGAATTGAAAAGCATGATAAAGAAAAGGACCAGAAGGAACCAAAGAAATTGCATTCTGTGAAAGTATCTATTATAGATTCTTCAGAACAGAAGAAAAACAAGAAAAACTTAAAGAAGTTTCTTACACAATGCCCTACTTTGCAAGCTGTTCGTGAAAAAGGTTATATTAAAGATCAGGTATTTGGAGCCAGTCTTGCGTATCTGTGTCAGAGGGAGAATAGCACATTGCCAAAATTTGTGAAATTATACATATTGAACATGTTGAGCAATATGGGCTGGATGTTGATGGGATTTACAGAGTTAGTGGCAACCTAGCAGTGATCCAGAAGCTGAGGTTTGCAGTCAAGCATGATGAGAAATTGGACTTGAAGGATAGTAAATGGGAAGATATTCATGTCATCACTGGAGCCCTCAAAATGTTTTTTCGAGAATTACCAGAACCTCTCTTTACACTTAATCATTTTAATGATTTTGTTAATGCAATTAAACAAGAACCGTGACAGCGTGTCTCTGCTGTGAAGGACCTGATCAAACAGTTGCCAAAGTCAAATCAGGACACAATGCAGATTCTGTTCAGACATCTCAAACGAGTTATAGAAAATGGAGGGAAAAACCGAATGACCTATCAGAGAATAGTGATTGTTTTTGGTCCCACTCTGCTCAAGCCAGAGAAGGAGACTGGTAACATAGTGGTCCACACCATCTACCAGAATCAAATCATAGAATTAATTCTTCTCAAGAAAAATTCCGTCTTTGGATACTGACACTTACTGAAGACAACCTGTGAAATAGAAGCTGGATTTCATCAGATTCCAGATCCTCATACCAGAAGTATTTTATGTTTGGACCAAGCAGTGACTCTTTTCTTTTGGACTTTTCTGAGGGATCAGAAGGGAATGGAAGGGTCCAGATGTGTGTTATTTGCTGCTTTGTTGCAAGTTCATAAACCTGTGGGTGCTTTTGAATTAATTTTATCCTGAATGTTTGCATTTCACACTCTGACTTTCAGTAAAAAAAATCAAAACTTGCAATTCCAACCAGTCATATACACTGGGTAATTTGGTAGGAATACATTTTTTTTTTTTCCCCTCAAACTGGATAACGAAGAATTTCTTTTCACGATTTGATAGATTCATTACTTGATAGAACAACACTTACAATCAGTTATTTTTAAAATGCTCCTGGGCATTTAAAACAAAGTGAAGTATGTCTGTTTCGAAACCTGTGTATATCTTTTCCAGGATTTCTGCATGCAGTGGCAGTCTGAGTGCTAGGACCCATTACAACCCAGACAGCATCCCTTGATGAAGGCTGGCTGTCTTCACTGTGTAACACAGCAGCACACTAATAGTACTTAAAACGCTGTGATATACTAGAGTTGAATTTAGCATAAGCCAGTTCAGGGTATTTGGGTGCTGTCTATACTACACTGACTTGTAGCTGCTGCTGCTAAGTCACTTCAGTCGTGTCTGACTCTGTGCGACCCCATAGACGGAAGCCCACCAGCCTCCCCCGTCCCTGATATTCTCCAGGCAAGAACAGTGGAGTGGGTTGCCATTTCTTTCTCCAATGCATGAAAGTGAAAAGTGAAAGTGAAGTCGCTCAGTCGTGTCCGACTCGTAGCGACCCCATGGACTGCAGCCCACCAGGCTCCCCTGTCCATGGGATTTTCCAGGCAATAGTACTGGAGTGGGGTGCCATTGCCTTCTCCGACTTGTAGCTAGCAATCCTAATTCTCTCTAGTGCCATATTGAGTTCTTGGTATGACCCTGTGGAGAAATGAACTTTCTTTGATGCAAGTTCAGGCTGAAAACTGTCTTTTAGCTTATGTATATAATTGTGTTGTATAGTCTCAGAGTACATTCTAACCTCTTGTTTCTAATCACGATACTGGTAATTCTTCTCCATGAATATTAGGTTTCCTCCAGAAATAGGCCGTTATTTGAGGAAGTTAACTGTGTGCACTTTTAGATTTTAATTACATTTACAGCAATCACTGTAATGCAAATGGTACTGGAAAAATGCTGAATAGACTTGCTAAATGATAAATGAACTACAAGAGGAAACTTTTAGATTATTTAATATGTACAAAATACATTAGAAAAATGTATTACAGAATTCAAGCTCTGCAGTATGAATAGTGGAAACCTATATATAAATTACATGGAGGTCAGATCGAAAATGACGTTGCTAAATCTGAGAATTTCTTTTTTACATTAGTAATGTAGATCAGTTTGTATAATAAAACAAGGTTTGGAAGGTTTTATTACAGAGAGCATGGTCTGCTGAAGATTTTTTAAAATGTATTTTTCTAGATTAAGTGCTATAAATGAAATGTCTAATCCGAATAAAGAAAACTGTAAGAGGTTTAGAGATTTTTTATGTTGGAAATTGTGCATTTTGGTTTTTAATTTTGTTTTCTTTTTGCATTTACTGGCACATTTTTATAATACCTCATTTTAAAAAAATCAAGTGAATCTGATATATCCTGTGGCAAATATGTCTCCCTCATTTCAACACCTTTTCTGCTCTCTACCATACCAGTGCCATCCCCACCCCCACGCCCTCCACTCTGTTTCTTTATCAGTATTTGAAAGTGAATGGTTTGTAACCAAGACTCTTTTTCTTAGGATTACATTTACAATTTACAGATTTGTTTTCTTGGGAACAAATATTTTTTGTATGACCTGTCTAAAAACCTCTCACCTGAGTTTTGTAGTAAAAGCATTGTTTGTTGTGATCTTATTAAATTGATAGCAAACTAAGCTATTTGACAGCAATGGGAAAGCAGATTATCTTGGGCAGGGAGAAAAATCCCCCAAATGAGAATGTTTATATTTGCCTAAAGATGTTCATAACAATATATAGTATGCCCTAGGCCTGGTCTGTGCAGTGATTGTATGCCAGGAAAACAATTAGATGCAAATCAGTGATGTTCTTTCTCTTGGTAGTTACAACATATCAAAGATTAAAATTGTCCTGTGTTTCTTGTTTCAAAGTACACATGTGTGTATGTGAAGTCTTAAATGTTTTAATAGTCCATGGCTAACAGCTTATTGTAATATTGTATGTACAGTGAGATCAGTGTCTTGTGTTTTCATCCTCTGTGAATTAAAAATTCTCACTTGTTTTGTCATAATAAAACCAATAATATTTTCCTGTCTTGACAGCTTGATTTTTAGTAGAAAAGATGTTAAAGGCTGAAATTAAAAAAAAAAAAAAGAAGTCTGAACGTTGAAGAATTGATGCTTTTGAACTGTGGTATTGGAGAAGGCTCTTGAGAGTCCCTTGGACAGCAAGGAGATCAAACCAGTCAATCTTAAAGGAAATCAACCCTGAATATTCATTGGAAGGACCGATGCTGAAGTCAAAGCTCCAATACTATGGCCACCAGATGGGAAGTGCTGACATTAGAAAAGACCCTGATGCTGGGAAAGACTGAAGGCAGGAGGAGAAGGGGAGGACCGAGGATGAGATGGTTGGATGGCATCACTGATTGAGGGGACATGAGTTTGAGCAAGCTCTGGGAGATGGTGAAGGACAGAGAAGCCTTGCATGCTGCAGTCCATGGGGTCACAAAAAGTTGGACATGACTGAATGGCTGAACAACAACGAGGTGACAGAATAGTTGCTCATCTAGTTCATACTAATGGAATCATATATATCGTTCCCAGGAATACAAACATGTCTAAAGGTTATCTTAGGGATACCCATTCAACCTAAAGAATTGAATCTATGACTGTGAAAGTTTCTAGTTACATGGCATAGGGGGACATACCTTGTAGAGAGGATTTTAATTCCCTTATAAAGGGAAAATAAAAATAAAAAAATTCTAAGATCATCATGGATTTGCCTCAAGTCACTGAGGAAGAGATGAAGTCATTTTAATATTTCTTCATTCCAGACTACTGCTCCCTCACTCTCCCTCGTTTCCTTGTCCCTAGAACCCTTGCTACCGAGCATCCCCTATCCATCAGTCCCAAACACAGGCCCTTCTAGTGATTGATGTGATTTTGCTTTGGACTCCAGGCATTGTGTGCTTGACTGTATCTCCTTTGTCATCTTTAGTGTGATGAGTTTTCCATGGTCAGCTTCCAGCACTGTCTCAGGCCTGCTCCGTCTTGCTGCCAAGGAACTACTCTGACTTGCAGATGAATTCCAAAATGTGGTAATCACCTGTGAAAATAAATGGGATAAAGATAGAACAAGTGACAGCTGAAATGTGTTTGCTCCTGTCTGAGGTCTTGGTTTTGTGTGACAGAAGGTGCATATAATGTTAGGTAGACTGTGAGATTCTGGGTAGGAACATTTGCCTTGGAAAGATAATTAGGATTTGGGAATGCGGCCAAGAGGTGAAAAAGGAAATATATGGCAGCAAACAATGCCGTTTTATGTGGAAAGGGGTCACAGGAAATCTGGCTTTTTAAATACAAAGTTTGAGACTTTAATCATAATAACAAGAGTAACTACTATGTGCTAAGCACTTTCCCTGCACTATATTTCATTTTATCTTCACAGCAACTTGTAAGGCAGGTTCTGATATTATCCCTATTTTACAAATGAAATAATAGAGGCTTGTGGTGGTGTGTGGTTTAGTCGCTAAGTTGTATTTGAATCAACTCTTTGTAACCCCATGGACTGTAGCCCGTCAGGCTCCTCTGTCCATGGGATTTCCCAGTCAAGAATACTGGAGTGGGTTGTCATTTCCTTCTCCAAGGGATCTTCCCAACCCAGGGATTGAATGTGCATCTCTTGCATTGGTAGGTGGACTCTACCACTGAGCTACCAGGGAAGCCCCAGTAGAAACTTAGGTAAATTAGCTTGCCTGAGAGCACATGGCTAGTAAGATGTAGAGCTGGGAATAATACTCAGGCCAACTTGTCTCCAGAGCTTACCCTTTAACCATTTCAGTTCAGTTCAGTTCAGTCGCTCAGTCGTGTCCACTCTTTGTGACCCCATGAATTGCAGCACACCAGGCCTCCCTGTCCATCACCAACTCCTGGAGTTCACCCAAACTCATGTCCTTTGAGTCGGTGATGCCATCCAGTCATCTCATCCTCTGTCGTCTCCTTCTCCTCCTGCCCCCAATCCCTCCCAGCATCACAGTCTTTTCCAGTGAGTCAGCTCTTCGCATGAGGTGGCCAAGGTATTTAATCATTTACTACTGACCAAACACTGTTCTGTCCTTCCCTAGTAGCTCAGATGGTAAAGCGTCTGTCTGCAATGCAGGAGACCTGGGTTCGATCCCTTGGTTGGGAAGATCCCCTGGACGAGGAAATAGCAGCCCACTCCAGTATTCTTGCCTGGAAAATCCCATGGACCATGGAGCCTGGTAGGCTACTGTCCATGGGGTCGCAAAGAGTCGGACATGACTGAGTGATTTCACTTTCACTTTTAAATACTGTTCTAAGAACTTTACATGTACTATACCATTGAAGCCTCACAACAGTGCTATGCCATAGCTGCTATTGTTATCCTGACCTTATAGATGAGGAAACAGACACACAAAAGTTGTGTGTTTAATAAATGGTGGAGCCAGTTCTCTTGTCCGTTACTCCATAAAATGCTTTCCACACTATGTGAGGCAAGCAGGAAAATCCCAAAGCAAGGAGATGGTATAAACTATGACGATGCAGAATAGATCATTGAGAGGCCACTATGTAAGTCACAACTAACAGGGATCAGTGGCAGTAGATGGGTTTGAGAAGTCCACAGGTGGGTTCTTGAGTTAGCCTCTTTTAATCATTAAGTGAGTTATATTAGACAACTTGATTTTGAGGTGGATCCCAATATTCCATAGCACCTTCTGAAGAAGTTAACCCATTTGACTAGTTCACTAATATCTGCTATCAAGTCTTATACAAATTTCAATTTATGGCTTTGTCCATAATCTTGAGACACAATGGCCGTCATTGAGATTTTAGCAAACATTAATCATATAAGTCTTTCTATGTTATAGTCCAGCTACCTCTCCCATCTCATATGACTTTCTGATTCTGCTCTACCACTGATAGACTTCGAATTCTACAAGTTCACAGCTGCCTGTCTACTCAAAGCCTAGGAAAAGTGTTTGGCACATAGTGGACAGTTAACAAATGTTTGTTGAATGATGAGAGATTCCTAGTATAAATAGAAAAGATGGGATATTAAGAAGAGTTGGAGGAATTTATCATTTCTAGAAGGAATGCTACTGCCTTTATTTTAGAAGGAAGGATAATAGTAACACTCAAAATAGCAAATTGTTAAATAGGGCTTACCATGTGCCACACAGTATTCCAAACACTTTACACATATTAACTCATTAACTTTTCAAACCTATTAATTAATAATCAATTATTGCTATTGTCAAAATTTTTATAGAAAACAAAAAGCACAGAAAAGCTATGTGATTTGATAAAGTTCATACAGCTAGTGAGTGGTAGAGCTTTCCCTTAATGGTGAAAGAACACATACAAGTGTAGGCCAGCCTTTGTTTATAATCAAGAAGAATAGAGCAGTTATGTCTAATGGTTTAATTTTTCCCTGTAATTTGCTAAGACAGAAGAAAGAGGATGGAATCAAGGGATGGAGCTTTGAAGATAATAGGACAATTCAAAGCACTCTTTAGAGAGTGGGAAATGGAATTGAACCAAAGATACATCTTAGGGTTACAGGTGGTATTGGGCTGGAGGTCTTGAACACAGTATTTTCTAGGTCTTCCTCATGTGTGACTTTGCCTAGCACTTATGGGTCACTATGATAGAGACCTGATTAAAGTGGACAATAGTGTTCATCCTTGATTAAAGTTTTGCCAGATGGATGCAATGAAATGTGAGAATGGCAAGAGAGTTTATGATATTGACGAGAATTATAGAAAAGATGGACTGAGGGACTGAAGCAGTATAAAAAGTGAGGTAAAGAAAAACTAGCTGATGGATTAGGAGAAAGTGAAGAACTCCGTGAACTTGAATATGAAAAGCAGAAAGAGAAGTCGTTTTGGACAGATAGTAGAATACTGGAGTTAGTGAAATGGAAGGTGAAACAGATTCAAGAATCTTAGGGATTGGTGGGGTGTAGGCCAAGCCAGTGAGAATTCGGAAGTCAATGAACTATTAGAAGCTGTTGGATGAACCATCTATATGAATGTTGATATATCACTAAGAAAGAAGTTGCTGTATAACAAAGGGAACCCTTTCTGGTGCTCTATGATGACCTGGAGGGGTGGCCTGCAGGGAGGGGAGGGAGGCTCAAGAGGGAGGAATATATTTATAATTATGGCTGACTCGTGTTTTATGGCAGAAACCAACACAACATTGTAAAAATTTTAAAAAACAAACAAAGATATTAAATAAAGAAAGATGACAAGATAGCAAGGCTTGGGTTGCAGGAGATGATGCCAAGATCTGATAAGTAAAAAAATTGTTGACAGCTACAGAAAGGAGGAAGAGTGGTTGGTATAGTCAGATGACATAAGCCAAAGAGAGATTTACAAGAGTAAAGAGCAGTAGAAATAACAATGAGGAGCAAGGGTGATTTCTAGTCCTGGGATTCTTGGGGTGTGAGAAAATAATCATCTAACACTTCAGAGTGCTGCCAGGGAAGCAGTATCCACCTTTCACAATTTATTTCAGTTTCTGTATACCTAAGGTTTCTTTTCCTCATTCTTCTCTGTTTTCATATAATGATCTCTCTCTCTCTCTGTGGGTGTGTGAGTGTGTGTGTACTGTGTTGTGCTTAGTTACTCAGTCATGTCCAACACTTTGTGAGCCTGTGGACTGTAGCCTGCCAGGCTCCTCTGTCCATAGCGATTCTCCAGGCAAGAATACTGGACTGGGTTGCCATGCCCTCCTCCAGGGGATCTTCCCAACCCAGGGATCGAACCCAGGGCTCCCACATTGCAGGTGGATTCTTTATCATCTGAGCCACCAGGGAAGCCCAAGAATACTGGAGTGGGTAGCCTATACAAGACTAATTAAGACAATCATTGATTTTTTTTTTTCTGGAGCCACATCATGTGGAGCTTCCTTGCCCAGGGATTGAACCCATATCCCCTGCATTTGAAGTGCAGAGTCTTAACCTCTGAACCAGCATGGAGTTCTGATTCTTTTTTAAAAAGAAAATCTCTAACTCAGATGATAGACTCTCAGCCAGTCTAGAAAGTTTCTTCTTTGATGCTGTCCAACAGTTCACTTTGGAACTCTAGTTAGAGCAGGGTTAGATGAAAAAAGTTTTTGAAAATAATCCCCTCTAAAAGGCCTGGAGGTCTGACAGCTCTCCTCTACCAGCCTGGAGATGTCAGAGAGCTGTAGAGAGAGCTCTGTGAATGGCTAGAAGCAGAACCTGGCCTGCTGTGTGTGTTTCACACAAAGCTGAGCCTTAAGGGGCCCAGTCAGCTGCTGCTTTCAGTAAAATCACTTCAAATAAGTTGTTGAGGAGTTAAATGCCTGAGAGTATTTCCTGGCTTAATGGTGGGAAATGAAATCCTCTTATCTTTGGAAAGGCCATCCAGGGTGTGATGGATCAGAGGGAGGGAGAGAAAAAAACAGGAGTGAGCCAACTTATATGCCATTGAAGCAGCAGCCCTGCTCTGTTTAGTCTCCTTCACATTGAACAGGCAGGAAGTCTTGGACTGTAGCTAGATCTCATCTCCTTTAATCCTGTTCTCCTTTGGGCTCTCCTGGATTAATTAGTTCTGGAGATTTGATCAGTATAATGACAGTTTTACCTGAAAAGCAAATGGAGAACCACTCTAGGTCTAGCAGGGAACCAGGGCACTGGCATACTGTTAGGTTTTTTAATCTGTTCTCAGGACCCTTTTCTCTAAGGGCTTTTATGTTGAATTCAGAAACTGGCCATTTTTCACAGCCATCTTGAAATAGCTGGCATCAGGAGAGCCCTGTCAAACTACAAAAACACTGTTTATTTTTAATCGTCAATAATATTCACAAGAAACATCCTTGACTGACCCTTGAGGCAGCCTAACCCCTACCCCAGGCTGAGAGATGTTCATCATATACTTTACTACTTAACATTGTGGAGCTGTGGTTGAGCCAGCTTAGTACAGACTGCTTGGGTCAAAGTTCTAGCTCTATCACTTACTAGCCATGTGACCTCAGGAAGAATGCAATAATATCCTTCCTAACCTCAGGAAGGATAAGCTTCAATGTCCTCTTCTGTAAAATGGTAATGATAATAGGAGTCCTACAGGTGTATAATAGTTGACATAGTACCTTAGTAATTGATTAGTCAATATCAGCTCTTATTAGTACTTTATTCTATAGTTTTAAAATTTTATGAGTCCTTTAATCATCAATGAAAATGATAAAGATTTTTTTAAAAGCCTGTTAGAATTGGGTAAGCCTCTGGGCCTGTCTTAAAAATCATTACAGAGAAATGTACTCATATGAAATATCTGTATATATAGCAAGATTTCTGCAGGAACTGTTCAGTCTGGAAAGGAAAATAAAAGATCATGTTGCATTTCACCTGCTTTCCCCATCACATTGTCTAATAGATATCTGATCAGGTAAAATTTGTATACTTAAGAAACTTATAAATATCAGAGGTGGCCATCTTCAAGACATTTAGGATGGAAAAATGAAAATTTTATTATCAAGCAATGAAATTGATCATTAAAAGTAAATTGTAACTCTAAAAGAACTCTAGAAAAATTTGAGAAGCAGGACTTTCAGAAAGCAGGTGAATTCCCAGGTGCTCTGATAGGAATGCTCTATGGTTTTTTTGAGATGAGCACATCCTATAACTGTGAGATTATTGGTTAAATGCAGAGCAACTGCAAGATATGTTTATCCATGCAAGATATGTTTGTTATGTATGATCCATGACTCCTCCTTCATCTCCATCTCGTCTGTGACCTTATTTTGCACATTGAATTGAGGACCAGAATAGATAAGCAGCAAAATTAGGAGGTTGGTCTTAGTCTCCTTTCCCTCCCCTTCTCTATCCCTTTTTTCCAGATGCCTATTCAAGGCCTTCATTCCTCATGCTTCCCCTTGTCTCTACTTGGTGCTGCTCCCTCAACACTGACCTCTCTAAAAGTGCCTTTGTCCCTTAGTCCTCCCACTCCAAGGAAACCAAACAGCTCTATCCAATAGCTGATATGATATAGTAATGTATCCTGTGTTGGTAGTGATAGTTTTTTTAAATTTATTTTTATTTAAAAATAAGATGATTACATTATAGAAGTTTGTGAATGCAAGAAATAGAGGGAGTGCTATGAAAGTGTATAATGATGGCCTTATCCTGATCTGAGGGCACATGAAGGTCGGGCTGGGGAAGGGACATTTTGAACAAAAATCTGAAGGATGATTAGGGATTATTCAGATAAAGAAGGGTAACGGTGAAAGGCCTTTCTGACAGTCTATTCAAAAGCCCACAGGTGGGAAGAAGGGTCCAACCCTTCTTTCGAGAGATTTAGAGAAAGCCAATGTGAATGGAACACGTAGATGGGGCTGGGGGAGTAGACAGGAGCCTGATGGTTTGGGATTTCATTCTAAATGTAGTGTGAAGTAATTGGAAAGTTTTGAGCAGTAGAGTAGTATGACCATATTTGTCTTTTGAAGTGGAGGATTATATCTTTCTTGGGTTCAGCAAAACTGATCTTAAATTACCTGATCCTGGTTACATTTTCTTTCCATGTGGTTCTTGTCTCTAAAGAGATAGGTGGTATATTGTGTGTGTGCTCAGTCACAGTCCTGTCCAACTCTTCGCGACCCTTTGGAAGCCAGGCTCCTCTGTTCATGGGAAATTCAGGCAAGGGTACTAGAGTGGGTTGCCACTTCCTTCTCCAGGGGATCTTCCTGAACCCACATCACCTGTGTTGCAGGAAGATTCTTTATTGCTGAGACATCTGGAAGCCCTAGATGGTATACTAATTAAGGGCAATCCAAGAGAGAGCTCTTTGCTTCTAGAAATGATCTCTTTAAAGTCTCTTGTGTTTTCCTGTTAGGATAATGCACCCAGTCCTTTTTGTAAGATTTATATATGTATTTATTTTGTCTGTGCTGGATCTTTGATGCTTTGCACAGGCATTTCTGTGGCCAGGGGCTACTCTCTGGTTGTGGTATGTAGGCTTCTCATTGCGGTGGCTTACTTGCCACAGAGCATGGGCTCTAGGGTGTGGGCTTCAGTAGTTGAGGTTTGTGGGCTCAGCAGTTGTGGTGCACAGGCTTAGTTGCCTGCGGAAAGTGGGATCTTCCTAGAGCAGGGATGGAACCCATGTCCCCTGCATTGCAAGATGGATTCTTAACCATTGGGCCACCACGGACTCTCCCCGCTCTGTCCTCTTTTAATCTACTATTCATGGAGGAGATGCCACACCAAGTCTCTGGAATCAAATTATGAAGACTAAGATTAAGCCTTCACACTATGCACTGGGTAACAGCTTCTGAATTAGTAAAATGCCTCCTAAGTATTCCTCAGACTGAATAGGTGCCACTGGATTGCCTCTAAATTCAATGCTGAGAACACTCAATATCAATACTATTGCTTTTGGCTTTGGGGCTGAATAACATATTAAAATCAGTAATTGAATGATTTACTGTTCTTTAGGGTGGTTACATTTCATGGAGGCAGCTTAAATGCAATTAATTGTGGGCTAATTAAAGTGCTCCCTGCTTCTCTCTCAAGCTCCCCTTAGACATTGACTGCAATGAGTTGTGCAAGCCGCAGAAAACTGTAAATCATGACTCAGCTTAAAGAAAAATGGATTGCTTTTCTAGTACTTATTGAACACTTTAAACAGATGTTTAAATCTTTACAACTTTTAGATAATTAAAATTATAAATCTGTGCCCTTTGAACAGAAACATGAGTAGGGATCAGAGGTATAAATAGCACCATGCTGATGTGATTTGTCTTGTGGCTTCAGGTTTATTACTTTAACAAGTGCTCTCCTCAGGCAAAATGGCAAAGTGGAGAGGTTTGTCTTTCCTGCAGTTTTACCTCCCAGAACTCCAAGCTCCTGAGCTGCCTTTGGCTGCCCACTGCTGTAGGACCCAGTCAATGCCAGTTCTTCCCTCTGACATCAAAGGTTCATCTGTCTTCTATTTTTTCCCCTAGAGGCTTTGCTGGAATGTTAGTTAGGGCAATGGAGCTACAGTAACAATTAAACTGCTGACTCTCAGTGATCTGACATAATAGTTGATTTTTCATGCAAAAGAAAAAAAAAATCAGGGACTTCCCTGGTGGTCCAGTGGTTAAGGCTCCATGCTCCCAATGCACGGGGCTTGGGTTCAGTCCCTGGTCAGGGAGCTAGATCCCACTTGCTGCAACTAAGATGTGATGCTGCCAAATAAATAAATATTTTTAAAAATTCCAAAATGGGTGCTCCTGTTTGGCTGGAGGTTCCTACTCTAAGCACTCATGCTACTTTCACCTGTGGCTCCATCATCTTTGCTATGTCTATCCCAAGGTTGCCATTCTCTTCTGTGTCAAGTGGGAAGAAGAAAGAAAGGCATGGAGAATCATGTATGTGAGGCTTTTATGACCCAGGACTGGATGTGTATCTTGTGTTCACAGTCCATGGCCACACCTGACTTCAACAGAGGATAGGAAGTAGACTTTAGCTCTGTGTTTAGGATGGAAGGAAAATGGGTTTGAAGGATAACCAGTCAGTTTCCGCCACTCTTGATGACTAAAGCATATCTGCTAAGTTTGCAGTAAGGGGTTAGTGGCCTATCCCCCTTTGATAATTTCTTTTCAAATGGGGCTTTCAGAAAAAAAATATATAGTTGGAAAATCAGTTGCTGTATTAAACTGAGGATTCCTTTTGTTTCATTGTCTTTCTGTTACAAACTTGTTCAAATTCTTTATGATGACACAAAAAATACATTTTGTGCCCTACAGAGTGTTATCTTTCTGTGTCTCTCGCTGCCTTATATGCTTTCTCTCACTCTGATATGCACACATATACACACACAGGATGGTTATGATGATGATGATTATGATTGCAAAAGTAATTAGAAGCTTTTCCTGGGCATTTCCCCTTCAAACTGAATTGATATTTCTGCTGAGAACTGCTGTGATCATGATTCCAGTATTATTTGCCACTAAAGAAGTTGCTTAGATGTTCACTCATTAAGTTATACAGTTCAGTTCAGTCACTGAGTCCTGTCTGACTCTTTACAACCCCATGAACCATAGCACACCAGGCCTCCCTGTCCATCACCAACTCCCAGAGTTTACCCAAACTCATGTCCATTAGGTCGGTGATGCCATCTAACCATCTCACCTGTGTCGTCCCCTTCTCCTCCTGCCTTCAATCTTTCCCAACATCAGGGTCTTTTCAAATGAGTCAGCTCTTCACATCAGGTGGCAAGAGTACTGGAGTTTCACCTTTAACATCAGTCCTTGCAATGAACACCCAGGACCGATCTCCCTTATGATGGACTGGTTGGATCTCCTTGCAGTCCAAGGGACTCTCAAGAGTCATCTCCAACACCACAGTTCAAAAGCATCAATTCTTCTGCACTCAGCCCTCTTTATAGTCCAACTCTCATATCCACACATGCCCACTGGAAAAACCATAGCCTTGACTAGATGGACTTTGTTGACAAAGTAATGTCTCTGCTTTTTAATATGCTGTCTAGGTTGGTCATAACTTTCCTTCCAAGGAGTAAGTGTCTTTGAATTTCATGGCTGTAATCACTTTCTGCAGTGATTTTGGAGCCCCCAAAAATAAAGTCAGCCACTGTTTCCACTGTTTCCCCATCTATTTTCCATGAAGTGATGGAACTGGATGCCATGATCTTGGTTTTCTGAATGTTGAGCTTTAGGCCAACTTTTACACTCTCCTCTTTCACTTTCATCAAGAGGCTCTTTAGTTCTTCTTCACTTTCTGCATAGGGTGGTGTCATCTGCATATCTGAGGTTATTGATATTTCTCCCAGCAATCTTGATTCCAGCTTGTGCTTCCTCCAGCCCAGCTTTTCTAATGATGTACTCTGCATATAAGTTAAATAAGCAGGGTGACAATATACAGCCTTGACGTACTCCTTTTCCTATTTGGAACCAATCTGTCGTTCCATGTCCAGTTCTAACTGTTGCTTCCTGACCTGCATATAGGTTTCTCAAGAGGCAGGTCAGGTGGTCTGGTATTCCCATCTCTTTCAGAATTTTCCACAGTTTATTGTGATACACACAGTCAAAGGCTTTGGCATAGTCAATAAAGCAGAAATAGATGTTTTTCTGGAACTCTCTTGCTTTTTTGATGATCCAGCGGATGTTGGCAATTTAATCTCTGGTTCCTCTGCCTTCTCTAAAACCAGCTTGACCATCTGGAAGTTCACGGTTCATGTATTGCTGAAGCCTGGCTTGGAGAATTTTGAGCATTACTTTACTAGCATGTGAGATGAGTGCAATTGTGCGGTAGTTTGAGCATTCTTTGGCATCGCCTTTCTTAGGGACTGGAATGAAAATTGACCTTTTCCAGTCCTGTGGCCACTGCTGAGTTTTGCAAATTTGCTGGCGTATTGAGTGCAGCACTTTACAGCATCATCTTTTAGGATCTGAAATAGCTCCACTGGAATTCCATCACCTTCTCTAGCTTTGTTCGTAGTGATACTTCCTAAGGCCCACTTGACTTCACATTCCAGGATGTCTGGCTCTAGGTGAGTGATCACACCATTGTGATTATCTGGGTCATGAAGATCTTTTTTGTACAGTTCTTCTGTGTATTCTTGCCACCTCTTCTTAATATCTTCTACTTCTGTTAGGTTCATACCATTTCTGTCCTTTATTGTGTCCATCTTTGCATGAAATATTCTCTTGGTATCTCTAATTTTCTTGAAGAGATCTCTAGTCTTTCCTATTCTATTGTTTTCTTCTATTTCTTTGCATTGATTGCTGAAGAAGACTTTCTTATTCTTCTTGCTATTCTTTGGAACTCTGCATTTACATGGGCATATTGTTCCTTTTCTCCTTTGCTTTTTGCTTCTCTTCTTTTCACAGCTATTTGTAAGGCCTCCTCAGACAGCCATTTTGCTTTTTTGAATTTCTTTTCCATGGGGATGGTCTTGATCCCTGTCTCCTGTACAATGTCACGAACCTCCGTCCATAATTCATCAGGCACTATGACTGTCAGATCTAGGCCCTTAAATCTATTTCTCACTTCCACTGTATAATCATAAGGGATTTGATTTAAGTCATACCTGAATGGTCTACTGCTTTTCCCCACTTTCTTCAATTGAAGTCTGAATTTGGCAATAAGGAGTTCATGACCAGAGCCACAGTGAGCTCCTGGTCTTGTTTTTGCAGACTGTATAGAGCTTCTCCATCTTTGGCTGCAAAGAATATAATCAGTCTGATTTTGGTATTGACCATCTGGTGATGTCCATGTATAGAGTCTTCTCTTGTATTGTTGGAAGAGGGTGTTTGCAATGACCAGTGCATTCTCTTGGCAAAACTCTATTAGCCTCTGCCCTACTTTATTCTGTGTTCCCAGGCCAAATTTGCCTGTTACTCCAGGTGTTTCTTGACTTCCTACTTTTGCATTCCAGTCCCTTATAACGAAAAGGACATCTTTTTTGGGTGTTAGTTCTTGAAGGTCTTGTATGTCTTCATAGAACCATTCAACTTCAGCTTCTTCATCATTACTGGTCGGGGCATAGACTTGGATTACCATGATATTGAATGGTTTGCCTTGGAAATGAACAGAGATCATTCTGTCATTTTTGAGATTGCATCAAAGTACTGCATTTTGGACTCTTTCGTTGACTATGATGGCTACTCCATTTCTTCTAAGGGATTCCTGCCCATAGTAGTAGATATAATGGTCATCTGAGTTAAATTCACCATTCCAGTCCATCTTAGTTTGCTGATTCCTAGAATGTTGACATTCACTCTTGCCATCTCCTGTTTGAATTCTTCCAGTTTGCCTTGATTCATGGCCCTAACATTCCAGGTTCCTATGCAATATTGCTCTTTACAGCATCGGACCTTGTTTCTATCACCAGTCCCATCCACAACTGGATGTTGTTTTTGCTTTGGCTCCATCCCTTCATTCTTTCTGGAGTTATTTCTCCACTGATCTCCAGTAGCATATTGGGCTCCTACTGACCTGGGGAGTTCACCTTTCAGTGTCCTATCTTTTGCCTTTTCATACTGTTCATGGGGTTCTCAAAGCAAGAATACTGAAGTGATTTGCCATTCCCTTCTCCATTAAGTTATTAATCTGTTCTAATAAGGCATCAGTGGCTTAAGTTGTTTTAAAGCCAAGCATCTTCTAACATTTTACATTCTCCAGGAGATACAAAAATAGAATAAATATATCTTGTGAAATTTCATTTGTACATGATAAGTTAGTTTCTGAGGACATTTGAAAAATGTAAACTGGCAATTTATCAAGAAGGTGTTATATAAGAATCCATTCTACTTTGCTTGAGCAATGATGGGAAATTAACAAATATTTCTGTTCTTTTGCTTTTTTATCCATGTATTAGGATACTGAGAACCTTAATTAAAATGAAATAAATTTATAAGCTTTATTTATGTCTTTATTTCTAACCAGTCAGTTGATTTCACTTAAATGGCATTTTATTTCACTCTCCAGAAAATGGCTCTGACCTTTAAACTATCTTTGCTGGGGGCTAAGAATATTTCTCATCTAGAACCAGTGTTATGATATACAGATACAGTGATAGCTATTACCCAGTCACTTTAGGACTAAAAGAATTTCTTAAAGCAATTGGAGACACATTTTTAGGAGCAAATACTGTAATACTCCTATTGTTGAGCTCGTGAAATTTTAAGAGCTTGACTCATTGGAGTTGTTAAGAATAATTTTTAAAGCTGTGGCCCCATCTTTGATAACGTAGGTTTTATATCATCCCAATTAAGAGCCTTCATGATATGTCAGTTCTATTCTCTTCTCTGGCTTTCCCCCCACTTTCCACGTATTAAAAGACAAAGCTATGAAGTTTCATCCTATAGTGCTATATCTGGTTTCAGTGCATGTGAAATCTTTCAGAGAAGATACTTTCTCTGAATCTTAAGATTAAGCCTATTCTGGATATAGTTTTTAAATCTTTTTTCTTTTCACCTTCCCCTCCATACAAACTTCACTGTCCACTTTATCCTTCAGAATAATGGAATATCTGTCAGAATCTGGAACTTGAGTTATTTTAGGCAGCAAACACCTTTCCCAGTATTTTGTACCTGCTGGAACTTTGTATTATTGATTTCTGAATTCTCATGTACAGATGGCATGTGGTCCCTGCCTTCAGGAAACTTATATCCATTGACAGACAATGTCATAGCAAAACAGACTTACTTCTAATGCCTCCTTGGAATTTTTCAGTGTGAACTGCCTCCCATGATACCTGTGATGTATCATGTAGAAGTTAAGTCTGGTCATTGTATGGGCTCTGGAATCAGACAAGTCTGTGCTGAAGTTCAAATCAGCTAGTTCCCAGTTGCATGACTTTGGGCAACTTATCTAATTTCTTTGGCCTCAGTTTCCTCTTTTGTAAAGAATGGTGATACTGCCTACCTCATAGGTCATCTTCTGGATGAAATTAATAAATCTAAAGTAACAGGATGCTTGATGAAAGTGAAAGAGGAGAGTGAAAAAGCTGGCTTAAAACTCAACATTCAAAAAACTAAGATTATGGCATCCAGTCACATCACTCCATGGCAAATAGATGGAGAAACAATGGAAACAGTGACAGGCTTTAATTTCTTGGGCTCCAAAATCACTGCAGATGGTGACTGCAGCCATGAAATTAAAAGACACTTGCTCCTTGGAAGAAAAGCTATGGCAAACCTAGAAAACATATTAAAAGCAGAGACATTACCTTGCTGACAAAGATCCATCTAGTCAAAGCTATGGTTTTTCTAGTAGTCAGGTATGGATATGAGAGTTGGACTATAAAGAAAGTTGAGCACCAAAGAATTGATGCTTTTGAACTGTGGTATTGGAGAAGACTCCTGAGACTCCCTTGAACTGCAAGGAGGTCAAATCAGTCAGTCCTAAAGGAAATCAGTCCTGAATATTCATTGGAAGGACTGATGCTGAAGCTGAAACTCCAATACTTTGGCCGCCTGATTTGAAGAACTGACTCACTGGAAAAGACCCTGATGCTGGGCAAGATTGAAGGCAGGAGAAGGGGATGACAGAGGATGAGATGGTTGGATTGCATCATCAACTCAATGGACATGAGTTTGAGCGAGCTCTGGGAGTTGGTGATAGACAGGGAAGCCTGGCATGCTGCAGTCCATGGGGTTGCAAAGAGTCAGACATGACTGAGCAACTGAACTGAACTGAGCACGATGCTTGGCACAAAATAAACACTCTATAAATGTAAGATACTATACATTTATGATATATACATACATACATACATACATACATATTATATATATATATATATATATATATATATATATATATATATAGTATATATGTAATACAGATGGTAATTATGAAGTCCCTGATTATATAGGCTCCTGATCAGGGAACTGACAGAAGAGATTTTTCCTATGATAAAGAACTAAATGTTCTTTCCCTGTCTACTCCCCTGTTTAGTTCAGATGAGTTCAAGGAAGAATGATATATTGCTTCATAGCAATCTTCATTCTGTGATTTTAGAATAGGGAAGGCATTATCTCTGAAAACTTCCCAGTGTATTACAGTTGATTGATTCCTCCTTCTTAGGGGCTGAGGTGGGCCCAGTCTGGGTGCCAGGACCTAGGCCAGAGGGCTTGGTTTGTGTTTGGCAAAGGTTTATGTCCAAAATGACAAGAAGTGGGAATCTTATACTTATTGAAAGCCAAAAATGAAAATAAAAACCAAGGCTCATTTTTTTAAGTACAGAGAGTGAGAGTAGAACCAAAAATAGGAGATAAAAACAAAGACTCAGAAGCAGGGCAGAATTTGTTTGGAGAAGCGGAGCAGGAGCAAGAATAGAAGGAAGATGTTAAACACTGAAATAGGGTCAGAGTACCTGTGGCTTATTTTATGAACTCATGGCCACATTCCAGATGGCTCTAGTGGTAAAGAACTTGCCTGCCAATGCAGGAGGCACAAGAGATGCAGTATGATTCCCTGGGTCAGGAGGATCCCCTGGACGAGGGCATGGCAACCCGCTCTAGTATTCTTGCCTGGAGAATCCCATGGACAGAGAAGCCTGGTGGACTACAGTCCATGAGGTCACCAAGAGTCAGACATAACTGCAGCAACTTAGCAGCATCAGCAGAGGGAACAGAGTTAAATACTGAAATAGGGTCAAAGTACCTGTGGCTTATTTTATGAACTCGCGGCCACATTGGACATGAGATAGTAACCTAGTCTAAATTTCATGGTTGGTTGCACAGCATTTATCCAATTTTGCCAAAACTCCACTCCTGCAAAGACACAGGGTCTTTCCCATAGTTCAAACATTCCATTTTTAAAAGGGTACAAGGGCATAATTAAAGGGCAGGTATCTTCTCTGTCAATGACATGAAAACCCTCATGGGTTAGGGGTGTCCTCCAACTTCCCAGTTTCTATTAGTACCCTGTATTGCATGTACAATTTGCAAATTATTTATATTTTGAATTTTATTATATATAAATTTCTCTTTTGAGGGGAACAAACTCTTCGAGTTCATTAAAAATGGTGCAAAGTTGTCCTTCCTTTTGTTTGTTTTCACTGTTTGTTGAATGTGATTGGCTGTTTTTAGTTTTTATTGGATGAGGGGCAAAATTCTAATATTACCAGGAAGAAATGACCCAGTTCTTATTCCCTCCAACTTGGCCTTTCATGGTTTTCTGTGCTCTCATCATGTTGCTTCTCAGCCTTTATCTTTCCAGTTTGAAAAATTCTCTTTATCCAGTGTATTTTACTTGGTAGCTCTCCATTTCATTGATCAATCCACAATCAACGTGGCAATGCATTTTTAGCTTTTATTATGTGCCCAACAGAGCCTCAGACACTGTTGGGGAAATAATAGAAGGAACAGACATCACCTCAGCCTATAGAAAGCCTGAGATTTTGTTGGAGTTTACTTGGAGATTGACAAATCTAGAGAAGCATTATACATTTCATACAATAAAATGCAGAGATGGCAAGCCTCCTAGATTAGGGATCTCATATGTTAGTGTGCTTTAGAATCACCTGAGATCTTTGTTGAACACACAAATTCCTGAACTTCAGACAGTTTGATTCTTTAGGGCATGGGTGATACTCAGTAATCTGCATTTTATCAAGATGCCTAGGCTATTCTGCTGCTGGGGGTGCCTAAGCTATAGTTTGGAAGCATTGGGATAAAAGTATCTGTGAAAAATGGGGAGACATGTAAAGGCTGGGGGTGACCAGGAAAGGTTTGACTGGAGCCTGGAAGGGTGGGCTGAATTTGAAGAATTCGTGGTGGGAGGAGATTCATAAAAGGGGTACCAGAGGTGGGGATGAGAATGGAATATGTTGCAGAGACTGGCTAGTTATTCACCATTTCTATTTTCTTCCTAGACACATGGAGTACATATCCCAGCCTTCACACAGTGACTCATGACCATTTAACTTAGTTCTGGCCGGTGGAATGTGGACTTATGTTGTGTGTCATTTTTAATCCTGGCCCATAAAACCTGCCCATGTGATCTTGTACTGTTTCTCTTCTATCCACTGGCTTGATGTTGATACCTTGGGCAACCTTGGAATCAACAAGGTGGAACTGGTACAGATTCCACCAATGTGGGTGCCAAAATAACTCTGAATATCCCTTACCCATAAGGAACATCTGTTTTGGACTTTGCTTGAGTAAGATTTCTATTGTGTTAAGCTCCTAAGATTTCAGGGATTGTCTGTTAGAGCTTTTACTGTAACGTTAACATTGAGGGGACCAGGCTAACTGAGGCAGATAATTTCTGGTAGTGATCATCATTATTCTTCTTAGAAATGTTTTTCAGACTCACCATTACCCAGAATTAATGCGTGGACACTAGATGTATATGCAGTCATCTAGGTAAATTGTCTCAAGAATCATATAGACACTTTCAAAATGCCTTGTATATGTTTCTATGTGACATTTAATTATCTGGGCTCTTAGCATGACATTCCTTTAACCCTAAATCCCTTGGCCAAGCATGAATGGATTTGAAAACAAACATTTCACTGAAATAGGGGGGTTCAATTTCTTTGGACCCTTTAAAGCCTTCTCAGATATGGCAAAGGTAGCTGAAAGCATATTAGCACGCATTGGGAAGGACTTAATTCATATCACACCCACATCCTGCCTTTCCCCTGCTCCACACCTGCCTAACCACTCCTAGGAAGTAGGATGGTTGGCTGCAATTAAACTCAAGCACCTTCTCAAGCACTCGGTGAAAAACAGCTTGGTATAATGATACTTCTGCTCCTACTCCATAGGAGTGAGCTGAAAAGATATTAGCAGTTGACTTAGAAACTTGTGAGGGTCTTGCAATTTGAATTCCCATAATTATTGGTTGCTTAATTGTTCCTAGTAATGGGTGACTTATATAGGTTTTTCACAGAATTTATCACTTATATTTATTAATCATTTTTTAAAGTAGAAAACACTGACATTCTTTCAGTGGGACAGGTGATATATTCAGCCCTGTGAATTTCAGAGTTCACCTTGCCTGGTACCTTCTCACACTGCCCTGTTGTTTTTTTTTTTTTTTCATGGATGGATACAGCAGAATCCGGATGACTCCTAACATGCAATGGACTTGTGATCTGGACAGATCTTGTTATTGGATGCTGATGGATGTATGATCTGGAGGCTCCTGTCCTATCCCCAAATTTTCCCCTGACCAGAAGGATCTCTCCCTGGCCTGACAAAGTGTCTGATATTTTCACTATTGAAATAGGTCTGGGGGCCACAACATTATCTCCAAAGAGTTTCCAAGTAAAATGTAATTAATTACTATGGCTAAGGACTTCCTTGGTGGTACTAGTGGTACAGAAACTGCCTGCCAATGCAGGCGACATAAGAGATGCGGGTTTGATCCCTGGATTGGGAATATCCCCTGGAGAAGGGCATGGCAACCCACTCCAGTATTCTTGCCTGGAGAATCCCATGGACAAAGGAGCCTGGCGGGCTATAGTCCCTGGGGTCACAAAGCATTGGATACGACTGAAGGGATGTTAAATATGTTAAGTATGCATGCGCAAGAGCTAGAATAACCCATTATGTTAAATATGCATGCGCAAGAGCTAGAGTAACCCATTACCCACCAACAAAAATTAGCTTATCAACATTTCATAAAAATAGGACATAAATAGAATGGTATTCAGGACGGAAAAAGCTGAATAAATGGAGCACTCTCTGCTTTACTGAATGGAAAACTCCTCAGAATCTCTGGGGCCAGGTGAGACCCCTGGCAACTTGGGGAAGGTGCACCTTGCACTCCATCTTGAGGAGCTTCAGAGAGGGTGTATTCTCCAGAGAACGAGAAATGGTGGACAGCTAAAGCAAGAAATGGAATTTGAAATGGGACATATGGAAATAGAGAATAGAGAAGGAAGGAGACTTTTAAAATGGGGATCAAGAACAGGGATTTGAAAAATGAGATGTCAACATATCAAGCCACATCTCTGGAAAGAATCACTGGAGAGAATAACAGAATAACAGAAAGAATAAAGGCATACTTGCTACTCCTTGCCCTCACATCAGGCAGCTCCTACCCTCACTGCCTTACCCAGTCTTGTTAGACCCACATGTCATGCAAATATTTAATATTATCCTTTGTTAGCTTATTTTTTTATTTTAATTTTTTTTAAATTTTATTTTATTTTTAAACTTTACAATATTGTATTAGTTTTGCCAAATATTGAAATGAATCCGCCACAGGTATACCTGTGTTTCCCATCCTGAACCCTCTTCCCTCCTCCCTCCCCATACCATCCCTCTGGGTCGTCCCAGTGCACCAGCCCCAAGCATCCAGTATCGTGCATTGAACCTGGACTGGCGACTCGTTTCATACATGATATTATACATGTTTCAATGCCAGTCTCCCAAATCTCCCCACCCTCTCCCTCTCGGACAGAGTCCATAAGACTGATCTATACAACAGTGTCTCTTTTGCTATCTCGTACAAAGGGTTATTGTTACCATCTTTCTAAATTCCATATATATGCGTTAGTATACTGTATTGGTGTTTTTCTTTCTGGCTTACTTCACTCTGTATAATAGGCTCCAGTTTCACCCACCTCATTAGAACTGATTCAAATGTATTCTTTTTAATGGCTGAGTAATACTCCATTGTGTATATGTACCACCGCTTTCTTATCCATTCATCTGCTGATGGGCATCTAGGTTGCTTCCATGTCCTGGCTATTATAAACAGTGCTGCGATGAACATTGGGGTACACGTGTCTCTTTCCCTTCTGGTTTCCTCAGTGTGTATGCCCAGCAGTGGGGTTGCTGGATCATAAAGCAGTTCTATTTCCAGGTTTTGAAGGAATCTCCACACTGTTCTCCATAGTGGCTGTACTAGTTTGCATTCCCACCAACAGTGTAAGAGGGTTCCCTTTTCTCCACACCCTCTCCAGCATTTATTGCTTGTAGACTTTTGGATCGCAGCCATTCTGACTGGCATGAAATGGTACCTCATAGTGGTTTTGATTTGCATTTCTCTGATAATGAGTGATGTTGAGCATCTGTGTTTGTTAGCCATCTGTATGTCTTCTTTGGAGAAATGTCTATTTAGTTCTTTGGCCCATTTTTTGATTGGGTCATTTGTTTTTCTGGAGTTGAGCTGTAGGAGTTGCTTGTATATTTTCGAGATTAGTTGTTTGTCAGTTGCTTCATTTGCTATTATTTTCTCCCATTCTGAAGGCTGCCTTTTCACCTTGCTAATAGTTTCCTTTGTTGTGCAGAAGCTTTTAAGTTTAATTAGGTCCCATTTGTTTATTTTTGCTTTTATTTCGAATATTCTGGGAGGTGGGTCATAGAGGGATCCTGCTGTGATGTATGTCAGAGAGTGTTTTGCCTATGTTCTCCTCTAGGAGTTGTATAGTTTCTGGTCTTTAATCCATTTTGAGTTTATTTTTGTGTATGGTGTTAGAAAGTGTTCTAGTTTCAATCTTTTACAAGTGGTTGACCAGTTTTCCCAGCACCACTTGTTAAAAAGATTGTCTTTAATCCATTGTATATTCTTGCCTCCTTTGTCAAAGATAAGGTGTCCATATGTGCATGGATTTATCTCTGGGCTTTCTATTTTGTTCCATTGATCAATATTTCTGTCTTTGTGCCAGTACCATACTGTCTTGATAACTGTGGCTTTGTAATAGAGCCTGAAGTCAGGTAGGTTGATTCCTCCAGTTCCATTCTTCTTTCTCAAGATAGCTTTGGCTATTCGAGGTTTTTTGTATTTCCATACAAATTGTGAAATTATTTGTTCTAGCTCTGTGAAGAATACCGTTGGTAGCTTGATAGGGATTGCATTGAATCTGTAAATTGCTTTGGGTAGTATACTCATTTTCACTATATTGATTCTTCCAATCCATGAACATGGTATATTTCTCCATCTATTAGTGTCCTCTTTGATTTCTTTCACCAGTGTTTTATAGTTTTCTATATATAGGTCTTTAGTTTCTTTAGGTAGATATATTCCTAAGTATTTTATTCTTTTCGTTGCAATGATAGAATTGTAGATAGAAACAATTGTAGATAGAAACAATAGAATTGTTTCCTTAATTTCTCTTTCTGTTTTCTCATTATTAGTGTATAGGAATGCAAGGGATTTCTGTGTGTTGATTTTATATCCTGCAACTTTACTATAGTCATTGATTAGTTCTAGTAATTTTCTGGTGGAGTCTTTAGGGTTTTCTATGTAGAGGATCATGTCATCTGCAAATAGTGAGAGTTTTACTTCTTCTTTTCCAATTTGGATTCCTTTTATTTCTTTTTCTGTTCTGATTGCTGTGGCCAAAACTTCCAAAACTGTGTTGAATAGTAATGGTGAAAGTGGGCACCCTTGTCTTGTTCCTGACTTTAGGGGAAATGCTTTCAATTTTTCACCATTGAGGATAATGTTTGCTGTGGGTTTGTCATATATAGCTTTTATTATGTTGAGGTATGTTCCTTCTATTCCTGCTTTCTGGAGAGTTTTTATCATAAAGGATGTTAAATTTTGTCAAAGGCTTTCTCTGCATCTATTGAGATAATCATATGGTTTTTATTTTTCAATTTGTTAATGGGGTGTATTACATTGATTGATTTGTGGATATTGAAGAATCCTTGCATCCCTGGGAAAAAGCCCACTTGGTCATGGTGTATGATCTTTTTAATGTGTTGTTGGATTCTGATTGCTAGAATTTTGTTAAGGATTTTTGCATCTATGTTCATCAGTGATATTGGCCTATAGTTTTCTTTTTTTGTGGGATCTTTGTCGCGTTTTGGTATTAGGGTGATGGTGGCCTCGTAGAATGAGTTTGGAAGTTTACCTTCCTCTGCAATTTTCTGGAAGAGTTTGAGCAGGATAGGTGTTAGCTCTTCTCTAAATTTTTGGTAGAATTCAGCTGTGAAGCCGTCTGGACCTGGGCTTTTGTGTGCTGAAAGATTTTTTTTTTCCATTTTATTTTATTTATTTATTTTTTTAAATTTTATTTTATTTTTAAATTTTACATAATTGTATTAGTTTTGCCAAATATCAAAATGAATCCGCCACAGGTATACATGTGTTCCCCATCCTGAACCCTCCTCCCTCCTCCCTCCCCATACCATCCCTCTGGGTCGTCCCAGTGCACTAGCCCCAAGCATCCAGTATCGTGCATCGAACCTGGACTGGCAACTCGTTTCTTACATGATATTTTACATGTTTCAATGTCATTCTCCCAAATCTTCCCACCCTCTCCCTCTCCCACAGAGTCCATAAGACTGTTCTATACATCAGTGTCTCTTTTGCTGTCTCGTACACAGGGTTATTGTTACCATCTTTCTAAATTCCATATATATGTGTTAGTATACTGTATTTATGTTTTTCCTTCTGGCTTACTTCACTCTGTATAATAGGCTCCAGTTTCATCCACCTCATTTATTGATTACAGTTTCAATTTCCGTGCTTGTGATGGGTCTGTTAAGATTTTCTATTTCTTCCTGGTCCAGTTTTGGAAAGTTGTGCTTTTCTAAGAATTTGTCCATTTCTTCCACGTTGTCCATTTTATTGGCATATAATTGCTGATAGTAGTCTCTTATGATCCTTTGTATTTCTGTGTTGTCTGTTGTGATCTCTCCATTTTCATTTTTAATTCTATTGATTTGATTTTTCTCCCTTTGTTTCTTGATGAGTCTGGCTAATGGTTTGTCAGTTTTATTTATCCTTTCAAAGAACCAGTTTTTGGCTTTGTTGATTTTTGCTATGGTCTCTTTTGTTTCTTTTGCATTTATTTCTGCCCTAATTTTTAAGATTTCTTCCCTTCTACTAACCCTGGGGTTCTTCATTTCTTCCTTTTCTAGTTCCTTTAGGTATAGGGTTAGGTTATTTATTTGATTTTTTTCTTATTTCTTGAGGTATGCCTGTATGGCTATGAACTTTCCCCTTAGGACTGCTTTTAAAGTGTCCCATAGGTTTTGGGTTGTTGTGTTTTCATTTTCATTAGTTTCTATGCAAATTTTGACTTCTTTTTTGATTTCTTCTGTGATTTGTTGGTTATTCAGCAGTGTGTTGTTCAGCCTCCATATGTTGGAATTTTTAATAGTTTTTCTCCTGTAATTGAGATCTAATCTTATTGCATTGTGGTCATAAAAGATGCTTGGAAGGATTTCTATTTTTTTGAATTTACCAAGGCTAGATTTATGGCCCAGGATGTGATCTATCCTGGAGAAGGTTCCATGTGCGCTTGAGAAAAAGGTGAAATTCATTGTTTTGGGATGAAATGTCCTGTAGATATCAATTAGGTCTAACTGGTCTATTGTATCTTTTAAAGTTTGTGTTTCCTTGTTAATTTTCTGTTTAGTTGATCTATCCATAGGTGTGAGTGGGGTATTAAAGTCTCCCACTATTATTGTGTTATTGTTAATTTCTCCTTTCATACTTGTTAGCATTTGTCTTACATATTGTGGTTCTCCCATGTTGGGTGCATATATATTTATAATTGCTATATCTTCTTCTTGGATTCATCCTTTGATCATTATGTAGTGACCATCTTTGTCTCTTTTCACAGCCTTTGTTTTAAAGTCTATTTTATCTGATATGAGTATTGCTACTCCTGCTTTCTTTTGGTCCCTATTTGCATGGAAAATCTTTTTCCAGACCTTCACTTTCAGTCTGTATGTGTCCCCTGTTTTGAGGTGGGTCTCTTGTAGACAACATATGTAGGGGTCTTGTTTTTGTATCCATTCAGCCAGTCTTTGTCTTTTGGTTGGGGCAGTCAACCCATTTACGTTTAAGGTAATTTCTGATAAGTGTGATCCCATTGCCATTTATTTTATTGTTTTGGGTTCGATTTTATACACCATTTTTGTGTTTCCTGTCTAGAGAATATCCTTTAGTAGTTGTTGGAGAGCTGGTTTGGTGGTGTTGAATTCTCTCAGCTTTTGCTTGTCTGTAAAGCTTTTGATTTCTCCTTCATATTTGCATGAGATCCTTGCTGGGTACAATAATCTGGGCTGTAGGTTATTTTCTTTCATCATTTTAAGTGTGTCTTGCCATTCCCTCCTGGCTTGAAGAGTTTCTATTGAAAGATCAGCTGTTATCCTTATGGGAATTCCCTTGTGTGTTATTTGTTGTTTTACCCTTGCTGCTTTTAATATTTTTTCTTTGTGTTTGATCTTTGTTAATTTGATTAGTATATGTCTTGGGGTGTTTCGCCTTGGGTTTATCCTGTTTGGGACTCTCTGGGTTTCTTGGACTTGGGTTATTATTTCCTTCCCCATTTTAGGGAAGTTTTCAACTATTATCTCTTCAAGTATTTTCTCATGGTCTTTCTTTTTGTCTTCTTCTTCTGGAACCCCTATGATTCGAATGTTGTAGCATTTAATATTGTCCTGGAGGTCTCTGAGATTGTCCTCATTTCTTTTAATTTGTTTTTGTTTTATCCTCTCTGATTCATTTATTTCTACCATTCTATCTTCTAATTCACTATTCCTATCTTCTGCCTCTGTTATTCTACTATTTGTTGCCTCCAGAGTGTTTTTAATTTCATTTATTGCATTATTCATTATATATTGACTCTCTTTTATTTCTTCTAGGTCCTTGTTAAACCTTTCTTGCATCTTCTCAATCCTTGTCTCCAGGCTATTTATCTGTGATTCCATTTTGATTTCAAGATTTTGGATCAATTTCACTATCATTATTTGGAATTCTTTATCAGGTAGATTCCCTATCTGTTCCTCTTTTGTTTGGTTTGGTGGGCATTTATCCTGTTTCTTTATCTGCTGGGTATTCCTCTGTCTCTTCTTCTTGTTTAAATTATAGAGTTTGCGGTGTCCTTTCTGTATTCTGGCATTTTGTGGAGTTCTCTTTATTGTGGCGTTTCCTCGCTCTGTGTGGGTTTGTACAGGTGGCTTGTCAAGGTTTCCTGGTTAGGGAAGCTTGTGTCGGTGTTCTGGTGGGTGGAGCTGTATTTCTTCTCTCTGGAGTGCAATGAAATGTCCAGTAATGAGTTATGAGATGTCTATGGTTTTGGGGTGACTTTGGGCAGCTTGTATCTTGAAGCTCAGGGCTGTGTTCCTTTGTTGCTGGAGAATTTGCTTGGTATGTCTTGCCCTGGAACTTATTGGCCCTTGTGTGGTGCTTGGTTTCAGTGTAGGTATGGAGGCATTTGATGAGCTCCTGTCAATTAATGTTCCTTGGAGTCAGGAGTTCCCTGGAGTCAGGGTTTGGATTTAAGCCTCCTGCTTCCAGTTATTGGTCTTATTTTTACAGTAGTTTCAAAGCTTCTTCTTCTTTACAGCACCGTTGATAAAACATCTATGTTAAAGATGAAAAGTTTCTCTACCATGAGGGTCACCCAGAGAGGTTCACAGCGTTACATGGAGAAGAGAAGAGGGAGGAGGGAGTTAGAGGTGACCCGAATGAGATGAGGTGGAATCAATAGAGGAGAGAGTGGGCTAGCCAGTAATCTCTTCCTTATGTGCACTCCACAGGTGGACCGCTCAGAGTTGTTCATGGAGTTATACAGAGAAGAGAAGAAGGAGGAAGGTGACAGAGATGGCCAGGAGGATAAAAGGGGGGGATGAAAAGGAGGGAGACAGATCCAGCCAGTAATCAGTTCCCTAAGTGTTCTCCCCCTTCTGGAACACACAGAAATTCACAGAGTTGGGTAGGGTAGAGAGGGTTTAGGGAGGGGACTCAGGCGACCTGGTGGAGAAAAAGGAGAGTCCAAAGGGAGAGAGAGCAGTCAAGCCAGTAATCTCGCTCCCTAGTGAAAAATGGGTACTGAAGATTGGGTTCTTAAAGGTACAAAATTGGTAACAAATACATAAAAGCAAAAATTAAAACTCTAGAGTAGAGTTTGGAATTTCAAAAATACAATGTTAAGAAAAAGAAGAAGGAAAAGAAAGAGAGAAAAAACGATCAAACAAAAACAAATAAGGTCACGAAAATTATGAAGAAAATATAGGTACAAAATTGATAACTAATACCAAAAAGCAAATTTAAAATCTAGAGTAGAGTTTAGAATTTAAAAAATAAAGTGTTAAAAAAAGAAGAAAAAAAAGAAACAGAGAGAAAAAAAAACAAACAAAAACAAACACAGTCGCATAAATTATAAAGAAAACACAGGTAAAAAATTGATAACAAATACCAAAAAGCATAAATTAAAAATCTAGAGTAGAGTTTGGAATTTCAGATATACAATGTTATTTAACAGAAGAAGAGAAAGAAACAGAGAAAAAGAAAAAAAAAAAAAAAAACAAAGGGTCACAGAAATTTTAAAAAACAACTATAGGTACAAAATTGATAACAAATACCAAAAAGCTAAAATTAAAAATCTAGAGTAGAGTTTGGAATTCCAAAAATACAATGTTAAAGAAAAGAAGAGGAAAAAAAAAAAACAAACAAGGTCAAAAAAATTATAAAATATATATATATGAAGTTTGCTTAAAAAAATAGGGTCTTCTTTTTTTTTTTTGCAAAGTAATCAGTTATAAAAGTGAAAATTAAAGGAATAATAGAAGACTTAAATTTTTTTTTTTAAATAAAAAAAAAAAGAATGATCGTAAAAATAGTAAAAATATATCTAGGACTTTCTCTGGTTTTGTTGTGAGTATTGTGGGTTCAATTCATTTTTGGCTAGTTCCTTGGTCCGACTTATATTTCTCAAGATCTATAGGCCACTTCCTATGTAGTTGGTACTAACCACAGGGTTTTAATCTATTGCCTGTAGCTTCCAAGGCAGTTCCCTCTGGTATAGCTTCTTCTGTTTGCTGGTCTCTTCAGTGTCTGGTTTCTGCCCTGACACAAAGGGGACGGTGGAGAACACTTTTTTTTTTTTTTAGGCTCACTTGTTCAGTCGCGCTGTGGGGAGGTAGGGAGCGATGCTGCAAACAAATAACACTGGCGTGTGCTCGAAGTGCCTCAGTCACACTGGGTCTGCCCCCACTTACGGCACGTGTAGCCTCCCTGCCCACACTGCTCAGGCGGGAACCATCCTTGGCCGGCCCTGGGCTGCCTGCACCTCCCAGGTCCAAGCCACTCAGGTTCAGACACTCGGGTAGTCCTCAGAGGCGCAGACTCGGTTGGGCCTGCGTTTTGTGCCCTTCCCAGATCCGAGCAGCTCAGGTGATGAGGTGTTTGGCCCGCGCGATTGCTGCGACTTATCGTCTCCCCGCCGCTCAGTTATCTAGGTGTGCAACCAGCGCACCTTCTCAGGCAGATGTTGACTGTCCAGACTCCCAAGAAGTTTTAGTTAGCAAAGAAGCCTACTTACAGTTTTATAGATAATGTCTCTCTGGTGCTGCGATTGTCCTCTTCTGACTCTGGCTGCCTGTCACCGGAGGGGGATGGTCTGCAGCCGGCTATCTCTGTTCAGTCCTTTGTTCTGTGCGCGGGCCTGGCGGTGTCTTAGGTTAGGGCTGGCTTTTCGCGTGGTAGATATCCCACAGTCTGGTTTGCTAGCCCAAATTAGTTCACTCAGATAGCGCTCAGGGTATTCAGGCCAGATCTTTACTCTAAGCGATGCAGCCTGCACAGCGCCTCCCTGCCCAGCCCCCGCTTGCTAGTGGCGGATGCAGGCGTCTGCGCTGCTTCTCTGCTGGGGGAGTTACCGTAGGGCTCGCAATGTGCGGGTTCTAATTGTTTATTTATTTTTCCTCCCTGTTACGTTGCCCTCTGTGCTTCCAAGGCTCGGCACAGATTTGGTAGTGAGAAGGTTTCCCGGTGTTTGGAAACTTCTCTCTTTTTAAGACTCCCTTCCCAGGATGGAACTCCGTCCCTCCCTCTTTTGTCTCTTTTTTTTGTCTTTTATATTTTTTCCCTACCTCCTTTCGAAGACTTGGGTTGCTTTTCTGGGTGCCTGATGTCCTCTGCCGGCATTCAGAAGTTGTTTTGTGGAATTTACTCAGCGTTTAAATGTTCTTTTGATGAATTTGTGGGGGAGAAAGTGTTCTCGCTGTCCTACTCCTCTGCCATCTTAGCTCCTCCCCCGCGTTGTTAGCTTCTTGATATGTGTCTTGAGCCTTTGCTGTAGCCATCTTGCCACCAGCTGCTGCTGCTGCTGCTGCTAAGTCGCATCAGTCGTGTCCGACTCTATGCCACCCCATAGACAGCAGCCCACCAGGCTCCCCCCATCCCTGGGATTCTCCAGGCAAGAACACTGGAGTGGGTTGCCGTTTCCTTCTCCAGTGCATGAAAGTGAAAAGTGAAAGTGAAGTTGCTCAGTCGTGTCTGACTCTTAGCGACCCCATGGACTGCAGCCCTCCAGGCTCCTCCGTCCATGGGATTTTCCAGGCAAGAGTACTGGAGTGGGGTGCCATTGCCACCAGCTAGGTGATCACTAAAACTCATACCATTAGCCTCACAGGGCAGGACATGGCAGTGCCTAGATAAGCAATTCAGATACAGTCAGTATATTCTTTCAGTGAATATCTAAGACTACAGGCACGATCACATGCAGTCAGAGATAAAAGTACATTCCTCACTAATGTCTGTCAGTCACCATGAAATTTATGCTGACATTTCTTTTCTTGTTAGAATTCCTTTTAACTTATGGTTACCATTGTCAGGGAATACTGACAACTCGATAATGTTCCCTGAGCCTGGCCAATGAACTTGGGTAATATTTCTGTTTTAGTTCTCAAGGCTAATTTTTAGTATTATTGCTGCTGTTTCTATCTATCTTCTATCCATGCACCCATCCATTTTAAAAAAAATATAAGAATAGAATATCATTACAAGAAGAGGATGCCACTATAATGCTATTCAGTGATGGATAGTAGCCATGATTTATAGGCACATATTCCTAGGTTTGAGAAAAGCAGAGAGGTACCCAAAAGGTTCATCTGTTTTCTAGAGACTGAAGCCAACTTACGTAACCAGGAGCCCTTTTGTCTTCACCTCAAGATCTACTTTTTCCTTCTATTATAGTTGTGAGTACTTTATTGACTCTGCCTTTGGCTTCACTCAAGCAATGAAATCTTGCACCTGGATTAGCACAAGAAATATACCTGGAGTTTATCCTCCATAATTTTTGCCAGGGTAAAAAAACGTTCTTGCCTGTCAGGGGAATATAAGCAATATGCTCCTGTGTGAATACTTATTACTTGCCTGTCAGAAAAAGGTTACCGAAATTTCCCTTTGGGGAGAATGTCATGAACATTTTTTTTCCTTCTGCCTAGTAAATTTCTTGCAGATGTACCTCTCTGGGTACCACAGCTGCAATTCCCTCTGGAAGTTCATCTGGCATAAATGCACCATGGAGACAAATTCCCATCATGGTAAAATGTTGCTAGTATTTTCCTTCTGAGAAGCATACAGAATGTTTTCCTACTGTGTAAGTGTACTTGAAGCAGGTTGAAGCTTTGGAATTTGATTTGGAGAGTCCTGTTCTTTCAGTTCTTGGGCTATCTTCATAACATTGGGGTTGAGAACAGGTTTAGAGTCGGTTTAGAGTCTGACAGGATCAACATTCCTGTCGGACTCTAAATCTATAATAGGAAGTTTTGCCTGGATTTGTTATGTGTTGGGCAACAGGATTTGACCTTTGTCTCTGATGGCTCAAATGGTAACGAATCTGCCTGCAGTGCGAGAGACCCAGGTTTGATCCCTGGGTCGGGAAGATCCTCTGGGGAAGGGAATGACAACCCACTCCAATATTCTTGCCTGGAGAATTCCATGGACAGAGGAGTCTGGTGGGCTACAGTCCATGGTCTCACAAAAAGTCACACACGACTGACTAACATAAACACACACACATCTAAAGTGGAGTGATATTACCTTACCTGTGAGTACCCAGAGTCTTATATCTCTGGCAGACACAGCATCCAAGTAAATGTGTTGGTGCTCAGGGCATGGGGAGAGATTTTGCAGCTGGTAGCTAGGTTGGCACCTGCCCATCATTGCTGATAGCTGTTCCGTGAACTGCTGCCCCAGTGACCATCACCTCAAAGGCCTTCCCCAGTTCAATATTCACTAGAGAGTTATTGCTAGGTCACCAGCATTGCTTCTTTATTGTGTTTTGCTATGCTGTGCACAGCTGACGTCATTGTAAGCTGTCAGGAGGCTTTCATATAGATTTATTGATATGGACAGAACAACCAGTGGAGTGTTCACCAGTGAACAAAGATGCATGACTACAGTTACACTCTGGTGAGCTAAGTTGACCTGAACCAAGGACCAGAAATGATCTCTCTTTTTTTTCCCCCACAAAGGGCAGCATAAGACATATATTTTATTTAGTCTATTTGAACTTGATTTTATAGTAGTGCTGCTAATGCATTTTTTCCTTGCCAATTAGTACAATACTTACTGATCATGATGTCAGATGATGCAGTTTAGCTAGGGGTAGCAGAAGCAGCTATTTCAACCTGGTGTGAAGTAATCATGAATAGAAAGCCTTGTTTTCCATAAAATATCATGCTAGGACTTTGAGTAACAGTAATGCTGGGGCCATCAGATAAATTATGGGACTGTGAAGTTTGCTAAGACCATACTAGTAGTTAGCACAACTGAAAAGTCAGGAAGCCAAGGAGATTATGCAGAGATAAAGATACAGACATTGGAATTCAGAGCAGGCAGTGGAGTCATGTGTTTGAGTGGAGTAAATGGGAGAAGTCCATACAAAAAATCATTCTTTGAGGCACCTAGCTTGAACTAGATACTCTTATGTACTTTCTATCACAGAAAAAATACACCAGTTATGTCTTCAGCTAGTAGCAAGGAGGGAAATTATATCTGGCTGAGCAAAAGAGACACAGGAATAACTAGCTGGTAGGTGGGAGACAGTACAGAAATGTGATTAGGCACTCTGGCAATAGAGTCTCAAAATGACTGTGGTCAAAGTTACAACTGGGAAAATATACCAGGAAACTAGTCGAATTGCCAGCACAGAATAGGATCTCAGCACATTTTTTTAAGTCCTGCAAAAGAGATTATGCCCAAAAACCAGACGATAAAAATTTCCAAGTGTATGCAAATTGATCTTTCTACTCACACATCTACACAGCAACATTTTTTATAAAACCGTATTTTTCAACACATAATAATTAAAATGAGGGTAAGTTAATAACCAAGGATAACCTCAAAACAGCTTATTTTGGAAATATGAATGTACACTAATTATTGCCAGCTAGAGTCGGACACGACTGAGTGACTTCACTTTCACTGTTCACTTTGATGCATTGGAGAAGGAAATGGCAACCCACTCCAGTGTTCTTGCCTGGAGAATCCCAGGGACGGCGGAGCCTGGTGGGCTGCCGTCTATGGGGTCGCACAGAGTCGGACACGACTGATGCGACTTAGCAGCAGCAGCAGCAGCAGCAACATGTCTGCTACAATGACTAAATACGCTTTATGACGTCATAAGAAAGAAAAAAGAATTTTGGTTAAATCTATACCAATTGTTCATATTTTGAATTTCTGTATAATCTTGGCACATTATTAACTGGCCTAAATAAGTGAAGAACAGCAATGTCACAACCCTTATACTGTCAATTGTATCTGTCATTCAGGAATATTAGCACACTGATGATTCTGTTCAAATTGTGGTGGAATGGAGAGTTACTTTATATCTCTTTTGAAGCCCTGCCATCCTTTTTCCTTAGATTGTGTACTTAATAGAGACAACCTGGGGCTAGAGAGAAGCAAATCATTTAGAATCAGAAAACTTGAGACCAAGGCCTAGTTCTACCACTTACTAAATGAGCTAACTTTCTGTGCCTCAGATCCCCTACCTACATAGAATCTGCCTTGACAGAACTGAATCCATAGTGGAAATATTAGGGCCTTAGACCCCGCAATAAAAATAATAGCTAGCCTTATGGCGCTCTTAGTGTGTTCCAGGCATTGATATAAGCAAGTAGATATTACTCATGTAATGCTCACCACAATGCAGAGTGGTGGTACAGTTATTTCCTCCAGTTTATAAAGCGAAAACTGATGCACAGAGAGGTGAAATCATTTGCTCAGGGTCACACAGCTAGTAAATGACAGTGCTATGATTTATGATTTCAGCATCTTGGGAGTTCAGCTCCGGTATCAAAGCTCTTCACCTCTATAATATACTGCCTCCTTGATGCTGTCAGAGAGGAAAATAAAAACAGTTTTTTAGGCTAGGATTTTGGACTCCTAGTTCATGTTGCCCATATGGAAACATGCCTGGGTTTAGAAGTTCTTCAACCAGTTTAGAAGCCATAATCTGTTCCACCACTGACTTGCTGTGTGATCTTTGTTCACCTGACCTCCCAAGCCCTCATTTCCACGTTGAAAACTGACTAATAATAGTCGCCATACCCACCTATTTAAATTGTTGTGAGAAGATGTGAAGTAAATTTTCTTTGAAAATAGGGCCTAAAATGCTAGGCAGCAGTAGAGGTAAAAAACATGAAAGGCTCCAAGTAAAAGGAAAGTGAAGATTAATACAAGTTCAGGCTCAGGAAAGGAGGAAGAGAGCTGACCTATACATATACCAAGGGGACCTAACCAACTAGCAAGTGGACTGGCAGGTCAGGGTCAGAGGAAGAAAGAAGAAGGGCAAGTTTGAAAGTGACCTGGCTCTTGTTGATCTTATGGCTTGCCTTTTCTTGCTTGACAGAATAACATTGGAATGGAGGTCGAAATCAGAGGGCATAATGCATGAGTCTGAAAGAGTACAATACTAACTACCCTCAGAACTATAGACATAAGAGCTCCCGTTTTCAGCTAGAACACTCAGATGAAATCCACTCTTCAGGAAAATTAACCAGAATTTTCCTACTGAGAAAATAGTCATTCATGGCATTTAACCATTGTGGAAAAGGAATAAAGTTTCCAGGACCTCAGAGGAGCATCATGGGGTTAGAGGCGTGAAGTACATTAAAAGTATTTTGTCCTAGAGGAAATCGCATTAGTGTATCCAAACAGTGTTTTTGAAAGTTAAAAAGCTCAATATTCATTATAGGGGAAAATGTTCTTTGATTCACAGGGCATTTAATATCCATTTGTTGTTTAGTCAGTAAGTCGTGTCAGACTCTTTTGCAACCCCATGGACTGCAGCCCACCAGGCTCTTCTGTCCATGGGATTCTCCAGGCAAGAGTACTAGAGTAGGGTGCCATTTTCTTCTCCAGGGGATCTTCCTGACCCAGGGATCAAACTCATGTCTCCTGCATTGGCAGGCAGATTCTTTACTACTCAGTCACCTTAGCATCCACTAAGTTCCTTAGTATCCGCTACTGTTCATCATAGTTTTATTACAAGAACAAAATGACAATGATGATAATGTTTACGACTCATTTTGTGCCTGTAATATGACAAAGAATATGCTAGATCCTTTATATGTATTGTTTCTCACTCTCATTGCAATCTTAAGAGGTAAGACTATTTTATCCCTATTTTATAGATGAGAAAACTGACCTTCAGCGATTAGTGACTTGCTACTTGTCATGTAACTACTCACAGGCCTTCTTAGAGGCTTCCCAGCTATTTTCTCCTCAAAGTCTTTACCACTTAATCATCTGAAATGATTTTTGTTACATGTTTGCTTCCTTGTTTGTTGTCTTTCTGCCATGCTAGTATGGAGAGGTCATGAGGGCAGAGATTTTGTTCATTTCATCATTACCTCAGGTTTAGAATAGCCCAAGGCACATAGTAGGTGTCTGTTGTTCCTAGTTGTTTAGTGAATGGCAAGGTGGCAGAGGTGGAACTTAATCCCTTATCTAAGCCCCTCCAAAGCCTCAGATCTTTTGAAGACTCCTTATCGCTGCTTTCTTTCTATACTTATTTTTTCTATTTAAAAAGACTAAAAATTGAAAGTTACAGCTCTCTGTTTTACCTGCGCTCACTCTCTCCTCAGCAATGACAGGAAAAACAAATAATCAGCTGAGCCTCTTTTTTTTGCTTAATTTAACCCCTAAAGCCAAAGCAAACCAAAAAGCCTCTCCCTAAGAAAAATTCCATGAAGAACGAAATGGGGATACCATAAATTAAAAGGAAAATAACTGACTACAATCTTCAGCATGGTAAATTTGAACCTTTGGGGGCACTTTATCTGTTACTATTATTGTTACTTGTGTCAGGGTGGGGAAGGGGTTTATTTTTCATTCTTATCAGCAGGTGGCAGCACTTTTCTTAGGCTGAAGGTGAGCTCAACAGGGAATCTAAGAAGCCTGGTACAGAAGCTGAGAGATAAAGAGATTTTTCAAAAACCAGAGTTCTTAAGTTCACTTCTCCTGGAGTGTGGTTAACTTCTAATTGAAATACAGATTGAAAAACAGCATCTGAACATAATGTCAGCGCAGAGAATTTCTAACAATTAGATCCATCAACTCCAGCAACTGTTTTGAGGAGTCTGACATGACTTACACAATTCCATCTTCATCATATACAGCAGAAAAGTGATAAAAAGGGCATTCTCAGTCTGCTTCTGTCGTCTTCATTCTCTACCTCAGCTTTTACAAAATTGCTTACCTGGTTTACATCATGGGCATAACTAAGTTGGAACTGTCTTCCCCCATGGGGATTTTCTCTTTTTTTGAAGAATATTCACATAGTGCAGTGGCAGGTATGTTTAGGTCAAAGCAGACTGGGATTGGATTTGACTCCTATTAGGGCTGTGTACTTTGGCATTCTTCTGCAATAAAGCTTTCATATGACTGGCTCCATGAGAGATGGTCAAGAATTGCTCATTTATTTGTCTGTCTCTTTACTGGTTTGAAAGCACTTTGGGAAAATGGATCATGTTTTGGTTCTTTTTCTTAACCCCAGTACCCAGTACAGGACTCGAAATGTAACAGAATCTCAGTAAAAGTTTGTTCCTTGGATGTTTGTTTGTATTGTTCTGAAGCTCTGAAGCTTCCATGGTAATGGAAACTTTGTTGGACTTTATATATTCTGGTTACATGTGTTTTTTTTTTTTTTTTTTTTTTAATTAGTGATATTTTCAGAACATAGCTAAAGAAAATGCCTGAATGTACAATTCTGTATACAAATCTGTGGAGATGTAAATTTTTATTGGGTTGATTTTGTTCTCATTTTTTTTTTTTTTTATCTCTGGGGGCTTCCCCAGTGGCTCAGTGGTAAAGAACCTACCCACCAATGCAGGAGACATAAGAGACCTGGGTTTGGTCTGTGGGTTGGGAAGATTCCCTGGAGAAGAAAATGGCAACCCTCTCCAGTATTCGTGCCTGGAGAATCCCATGGACAGAGGAGCCTGATCCTAGTGGGCTACAGTCCATAGGGTCACAAACAGTCGTACATGACTGAAGCGACTAAGCAGGCATGCACGTTGATTTTTGAACAGCCTTGAAAGACAGACACATTCATACACTCACATTCTCAACCATCAGCATCTACTGAGATAAACTTTATACTAGACTCTGGTGATGCAATATAGAGATACAGTCCCTGCCTTTTAAGAGGTGGAATGTAAGATGTGGTCATGCAGTCATGAGGAACAGTACAACTTAACACATATTCCAAATGCTTGATGAACAAGGATGATCAGGAAAAACTCAGGTAGTAAAGATTATAGCAAAGATGTCCTACTAAAGTCTATAAGCAATCTGGCTATTTGAAACACCCTGGGTAATGGAAAATTTTCACTTTTATTGGAATCTTTGTTGTTGTCGTAAAATGTAGCCATGTTGTGCTAGTAGAATGTTAACCAAGATTTCCTAAATATCTTCAATGCATAAATTAGCCCCAAAGAGACAAAAAACCTGATGGTTTATTTTTTTAAAAGGAATTCTTTGCTGAATCAGTTATTTTTTCATGTGCTAATAATAGGTGAAAGGACATAAGAGGAATAGGTTCATAAAGTGACTATGATTTTAGTTTTATGTTGTAAGTTAATTTCATAGTTAATTTTAGCCTAAGGTGGCTGAAAAGAAGTGAAAAGCTCCAAGATCAAAACCATGGTTTGCTGAAAAGCAATTGTTTGTGATTATTTGTACAAACAACATACAGAAGAATCATGGTTCTGAAAGGAAATGGAACTATATTTTAAAGATAGTCATTCCTATTTTTTTCTTTAAAATTTCTCACATAAAAAAAAAATTTCTCACATGTAGTATAGAAATTTGCAAACAGAGGGTAGAAAGAAAGAGTAATGCCATTTAGTGATTGAAAAATATAAACTGGGATAAAGGCCATCAAAATGACGATAAAACTAGATAAGCTTCATCAACTTTAAATGATTCATTTTCTTTGAAGGGAAAAACTTTTTAGTGATTTTCCACAATATATTAAATAATATTTGGGGGTGATTAATGCCCAATACATTTGCTGTTGTAAGGAATTTGCTTTATGCCCCATCCTTCCTGTCCAACTTTCCCACCATTCTTATCCCAGGATCTTATATGTATTGATTTCTCTATCAGTGCTTTCTTCTGAATAGCTAACTCACTCTTCAGTCCTACAAGATTAACTACATCTCCAACTGCTATGGCCAATTTCTGAGGTTTATGGTCCATTTCATAAAGTCTTGTAAATCAGCCTTTACTTCCTTTTAATTATGTCTCCCTGTAGAATGCTTGTGCCAGCATTGCTTCAGATTTATATGTGAGGCCAAAAACCAGACAACCTTATCATGGGATAATTGTTTTAAATCCTATTAAGGTCTTTTCTGTATTAAAATGACTGAGGTTAGGAACAGCAAGTTTGACAATCAACTGTGTTTCTTTTCATTTAAGGCCTGGCACAAGACTGATTTATTCTTAGAAAACTTCTCTGTTCAACTTACCTCTCCAAACACACCCACAGCCCTGCCTACATCCATACCCCCTATCCCTTAATATCATTCTACATTGATTTGTATTTCTTGGCATTTAAGTAGTATTCTAACTTTAATGATATGTTTTATATACTTATATTCTGCACTATAGCACAGTGATTAATAGCTTCAGATGTGAAGTAATATTGTCAGGGTTTGATACTAGCTCTGCCTTGTAATAGTAGTGTGATTTGGAATAATTTACTTCTTCATGTCTCAGCTTCCTCATTTCCAAAATGGAGGTGATAATAATAGCAATTCCATTATAGGATTGTGACAATTAAAAATTTTAAGATGGTACAGCATTTAGCACCTATTGGCCAATAGTGTTATATGAATGCAGGCTGTTTTGTTACTATGTTTTTGGATATTTCTCATTTCTGAATTATTTTATGGCTCTTTAAGGATAAGAAGTATGGTCTAAATCTTCACATACCCCTTGTGCTGGATGGCATCACCGACTGGATGGACATGAGTTTGAGTGAACTCTGAGAGTTGGTGATGGACAGGGAGGCCTGGCGTGCTGCAATTTATGGGGTCGCAAAGAGTCAGACACGACTGAGTGACTGAACTGAACTGAACTGTGATAATTTTATGTGTGAACTTGACTAGTTCAGGGGATATCTAGTTATCTAGTTAAATTTTACTTTTGTCTATGTCTGTGAAAGTATTTCTGGATGAGATTAACATTTGAATTGGTGGACTCTTTAAAGTAGATTTTCCTCCCCAATGAGGGTGGGCATGATCCAATCCATTGAGGGCCTGAATAGAATAAAAAAGCAGAGAAAGAGGGAATTCACCTTCTTTTTCCCTGCCTAATGTCTTGAGCTGGGACATCTCATTTTCTCCTGTCCTTGAACTAGGATTTAAATCTTTGGCTTCCCTTGGTTCTCAGACCTTCAGACTTATACTGAATTAAACCAGTAGCTTTCCTGGGTTTCCAGCTTGCAGACAGCAAATTGTGAGACTTCTTGACCTCCATAACTGCATGAGCCAATTCTTCAGAATAAAACTTGTTTTATATCCCTTTGGTTCTGTTTCTATGAACTCTGACTAATACACTCCCTCTGTGCCCACAGTGCCATGCATACAGGAAGTCTGTAGTATTCCCTGAAATAATGAACAAATGAATAGATCATTGTAGTGATTCCAGATGTATGTATATGATCCTAATGTAACTGATACATTCAGAAAAATATTTATAATCAAGAAAATATTCAAGCAAGTGTCCATATCAAAGCAGGAATTGGCCAGACCCCACCTGGGTTCATATCTGGCCATGAAGAGAGTGTTGAGAAGTTTCCCTTGAGGAAGGCTAATTTCAGAATTCAGAAAAGCTTGAAAATTGTGTTCTGAGAAGCAGTTTTTGGAGAAAGAAATACTTTGAGGGAAGTAGATATGCTAGTTTTCCTCTTTTTCAAGGGAAGAATTCCTCTGACTCTATGTTGCCCCAGTATACAGAGGTAAGACCAATAAGTGAAAATTACAGGATGGAATATTTCATCTCAGTATAGTGAAACACTTTCAACCACTTGGGCTGCCCAACAGTGGAATGAATGGCCTTGCAAAGTATTAGTTTGGCTAGCTTCACAGGCAGCCAACTTCCTTTCACACTGGTTAGATGCATAGGTGTCCCTTCTGTGGTGGGGAACTCCTGAATTGCATTCATGGCCATTGCACAGGCAAGATCAGCTGTAGAGCCACACTGGAAAAGATAAGAAGAGTACCCGTTTATCCTTTAACCTCACATTCATAGAAGCTAGAGGGAGGGCAAAGATTTTCAGTGCCATAATATACCTGTCCAGGTTATATGCTATGAAAACTCAGAGAAAGGGCAGTACGGTTTATGTCCAGGACCTGGATCATTCAATATTTTGTGAAGCTGAAAAGTCACCTAGGCTAATGATAACCAAATTTAGATTTTACCAATTAACAAAATAACCCCTATCATACCAAATGGATGGACTGATACAGAATCACTAACATTTTATCTTGCCGAGTGAGGACATTATAAAAAGAAAACTCACCTACTACCTGTTTACATTATTATTTTATAAAAGAAGGAAATGGGAGATAATATTACAATAAAAATATTAACTGATTTTAGTGTTTTGAAAACACACATGATGTCCATGTTTTTCTCATTTCACATGATCAGGTAAAATTATCATGGACTGGCTTGAGTTTACAAACAAGCCCTTGGGAACCACTGTTTTGGCTTTAGTGGTTTTCTTTGATTGTTCAAGGTGAGAGTCCCACATCCTTCCCTTCCAGACTTTTTCTAACTCTCTTATGGGATTGTTATTTTAAGCAGTAATTCCTGAGAGTAACATTTTATCCCATAAATCCTACAGAAATGAAAATGTAAGCAGTATCTCCAAGGGTAGATAGGTCTCAACCAATTTAGGTTTTTCTGGGGTTTGACATCATTGTAGGGATCACAGGAACACTTACCATTAAGTCAGCAAGTTTGTGTCTTTCACCTACTCTAAAGACCCAGAGCATAACATGGTGTATTATTCCTATTTCAAATGCCAAAAGACTAGGAATTATAGAAGCTATTAGGAAAATAACTTAATCCACCAAGAATAGGGACTTTAAAGCTTTAATATCTTCTGAAAGCCCTTTGAACCTGCCTGGAATAATAGATGAGGTAAAATTCCATTTTCCTGTAATGGATAATGTATTGAGGAAGCTCCTAGGGAAAAATATTCTGAATATCTACTCTGACAAAAGAAGGACTCCTATCATTTTTTAAACTTTAATTCCATTTCAGAAACATTGATATACAATTACTTGCTACTGAGTTGGAATTTGTCTACATATAAAATCACTTTTTTAAAGCATATTATCTGCTAATGGAATCATGGGGCATTTTCTGGAGAGGGAAGAAAAAGACTAATCTGTTGGCTGCATGGCATAGGTAGATTACCATTGGGATTAATGGTTTCTATAGTGTAATGTATTGTTCTTAAGTGCTTGGATTCATATTTTAAAATCGTGTTATTCAGAAGTTCGTATGATGCTTTTGACATCATAGTTTTTTAAACAATATAATCATTTATTTGGCTGTGCTGGGTCTTTGTTACAGCATGCAGGATCTTTTTTCTTTTCTTTTTTTTTTAAGCTGTGGCATATGAACTCTTAGTTGTAGCATGTGGGATCTAGTTCCCTGACCAGGTATTGAACACAGGCCCCTTACATTGGGAGCACAGAGTCTTAGCTGCTGAACCACCAGGGAAGTCCTGACATCTTAGTTTTGAGTATAAGGAGTGTAGGGGTTTTATGCCCTTTTGAAAATCTCATGTCTAGTATCATCCCAGTGGGGTTTTCCTTCAAACTTAATCCACATGTTCTTAATTGCTAAGGTTCAGCACGTATGTCTGGAAGATTTCAAAGCTGGGCAGATCCTTCTGAGATCATTGCTTGGGGTGCTGAGAACATCCTCAGCCAAACCAATCCAGCTCTGACTAATGAACAAGTTTTATTTATGGCCTATAGCTTGAGAAGACTCCAGGAAAAGTCTTCCTCATAGTATCACTTTTTTCCTTTTATATTGTAGGCTTTCACTTGAACAGTTGCAAGGGATATTTAACTGATCTCTCAAGTTCCATTTTCCATTGTACTTAGAGTGATCTTAAAACTTAAATCAGATCCAGTCCCTCTAGTATATGAAATTCTTCTTAAATGGTTCCCATTGTGCACAGAATAAGATGTAGACTCCCAACTACTGCCTGCAAGGCCTCACATGATCTAACTTCTGCCTACCTGTATAGTCATGTATTTATTTAATCATTCAACAGGTATTTATAAACTTTTACCATGTTCATGTTGAATAAAACTGATCAAAATCCATGCCCTGACATTTTGGTTGAGAGAGGCAAATAATAAACAAGAAGAAAAGTTAAATATATAATAGATTAGACAGAATAAGTGCCACAGAGAAAAATAAGGCAGAAAAGAAGAATTTTGGAGGAGGCGGCAATTCAAATCAATCAGGGTCTTGGCAGATGGAACACTCAGGTAGGATACTTTGAAGAGCTATTTACAAAGGTGTAGGCAAGATACAGGTTAAACCATAAAGAATAGTGTACAGTGGGACTCAACTATCACCCCAAGGTCTTGAAGGGTTAAAAAACAGAGAAGTCACTAGGAGGAGAGACTGAGATTATATGCCTTCTAATGAACTGGTAGCTTAGCTGGTAAAGAATCCGCCTGCAATGCAGGAGACCCCAGTTCATTTTCTGGGTCAGGAAGTTCCCCTGGAGAAGGGATAGGCTACCCACTCCAGTATCTTTGGGCTTCCCTAGTGGCTCAAATGGTAAAGAATCTGCCTGCAATGTGGGAGACCTGGGTTCAATCCCTGGGTTAGGAAGATCCCCTGCAGCAGGGCATGGCAACCCACTCCAGTATTCTTGCCTGGAGTATCCCCATGGACAGAGGAGCCCCATGGACAGTCCTTGGGGGTCACAAAAAGTTGGACACGACTGAGCAGCTAAGCACAGCACAACACAACGAACATAGTGACCTTAGGACAAGGGATTCAGCCAGCACTAGATGGTGGGGAGGGAGCTGGGTGAATAAATAGCCCAGCTCTTCTTTTCCCAGGTCTCCTCCTGGTCTTCCCACTGGCCAAACATAATAGGAAGCCAGAAGGTGAGGGAGCCCATTGAGATGGTCTACCTGGTCAGTCCTGGAGAGAGAAATAGAGGATGGGATGAAGAAGAATGAAGAGTCTGGAGGTAAATAGAACATATTCAGTATAAGGTTGCGATTTTACGTAGGATGGTGAGGGAAGACTTCAATAAAAGTGAGGGAAAATGGATGTACACAACAGTACACATATTGCTAAAACACATTTTTAAAGCAACGTTGAAATCCTTGGCTATGGAGAAAGGGAGTGGGAATGGGGATAAAAGGAAATATGTAAATAAATAAAGTTAGTGAACAACTTTGGTACTATATCATGAACCAAGGGATATGATTAATTCAAGTATCTTTACCTGAGAATAAAGCACACACAATACACACAGATACAGCCACTAAAAGGTACCCAGAACTGGGGCTGAGGTATGTATAGTATCCCTAGAAATTCTAATGCCACCTTCGCACCCCACTTCTACTCTTGGTTGCCCAACACTACTTTAGAATAATGTGGTTTCTTTACGTAGCCAATTCAGAAATCTGTACATTTGTTGGACTAAAGATAGTTGAAGTTAAAGTCTTCTTGCCCCTGCAGAATCCAAAATAATAGAGGATGACATTTGACCTTCACATTGCAGGATTTTCTGTCTCCTCAGATTTTTACTCAGCATCTATTTATTTTCAAGCCAGGATCTTTCTGCTACAAGGTGATGCTTGTCTCAGTCACAAAGTCTCAATCATGTGTTTGGCTAGAGTTGGGTATACAAATATTGTTTTAGGACTTTACTAGAATCATGTAAACCCTTTGCATTTTTGTTGTTGTCGTTTGGTCGCTAAGTTGTGTCTGACTCTTTTGTGACCTTATGCACTGTATAGCCCGCCAGGCTCCTCTGCCATGGGATTTTCCAGGCAAGAATACTGGAGTAGGTAGCCACTTCCTTCTCCAGGGGATTTTTCCAACCCAGAGATCAAAACCGCTGCTCCTGTTGTGTCTCCTGCATTGTAGGCAGATTCTTGTATTGCTGAGCCCTGGGGAGAGACAAGGTAAAATATTTCAGTTGCCTAGGCTCTTTCCAATTCTGTTGCCTTACCCCCACCCATGTTTTCTTTCTGTAAACCTCCTTGGGTCAGCCTATTTACTTGGATTTTCATCTTTCCACCTTGCTCTTGCCCCTGATGTTTATGACTTCCTGATGCTAATCTATCTAGTGAATTTCTGACTTCCTGAACACTCTGCCTAATGCTGCCTTTGAGATCTGACTCCATTTGGCTTTTTGGTTCTGACTGGCTGCTTTCCTTTGACCTCTTGTTTCTGGCTCCTCACCTTTATTTCAACTTTGGACTGCTCACACCAACCTCTGCCTTGGGCACTGGGTCCTGAGTACTTCCCCAGGACTTCTTCACTCTTGTGCTAATTCCCTTTCCTCTGACCTGGGACTTAACTCAGCATGCCTGATCCTGACTCCACTTTTACACTCATGACCAACTGCCATATACACTTCCCAAAGCTAACAATCTAGCAGACATTTCCCCACTTCCACTGCCCAGCCACTACCCCAAACAACAAAGAACAGAGGTTTATATTTTGCAGCAGTATCAGCATGATTTCATGAGCTCTTGGGAGGAGGACATAGGATGTGGCCTTTTCGTCTAGATGGACAATATAGCCACTTAACCAAATGGAAAATAATAACAATAATTACTAAGAAGGAAGTTTTTTTATGAGCGCTTAGTGCCCCAGGGGCCAGAAGCCCTTGCTGTCACATGGGAATGAGAGAGAGTGGAGGATTTGGCTGCAAGAGAAGGTTTTAAAGGGTCAAGTCACACTTAGAGTTCCAATTCTGAGCTTGGTCAAGGAGAAAGAGAGCTGCATTGATTTTTCATAATGAAAAATACATTTTTTTCCATTTTGGGGGCAGCAGTGGGGACAAGGCAGTGATTAAAAGGAAAATCAAATGGTTAGGAATCACAGAGAGTTAATAGAATGTCAATTGAAGTCCTCCAGATAGTATGTTTTTTCGTTGATATGGGAGATTTACACAGTTCCAAAACTCACATTAGCATTAATGAGGATTTCACATGTAAATTTACAGCAAATCCAAAGGAGTATTAATTCTTTACATGTGGATGCTGCTCTGAGAAACTGTTTTTTCTCCTTTAGCTTTCCATAATGCAATGTATAATAAAAAGCACAAATTTGGAAATTTCCCATCCAAATGACATAAGTTAAAACAAAGACAAGGTGTTTGCAAGAAGCTCCTTGCTTCTCAGAAGAGGCACTGGCATCAACCTTGTTATTAGTTGCCATTCAGAGAAAAGGTGTTATGTAAATTCAAGGCACAATCTTGTCATTTCCTATTATTATCACTATATGTTTTTGAATTTGTTAAATTCTGCTGATTATTGGTTTGATATTTCTACAGGAAATGATAGCAAATATCTGCCTTTAGTGATGAAAAGGAGAGGTACCACCTACCTGTCTTATTCCATCATCCACATGGAAATTGAATGATTTATTTAATATACTAAAAATCCACAAAAAAAGCTTTATTAGTTCCTTGAAAATGAGGAGTAGGGAAAAATATGAACTGAGGGTGAAAATTAGATAGAGGCAGATTTGAGGTCAATGTAAGGAAAGTTTTCAAAGTGTTAGATCTGCTTCTAAGTAGCTAGGGTTCCTTTGGTAGGGAGTGAGTTTCCTGTCAATGGAGGTATTCAAATGAAATAATAACATCTTAGGGAAATTGTGCAAGGCACTTCTGTATCAGCAAATTTTGATAACCTCTAAGGTCCCACTCAATGTTGAAATTAAAAAAAATATTTTAAAGTATCTGTTTGGAGGGAAAGAATCAAATTTTGAAGAGTTTTAAATGGCAATCAATATGAATTGTTCAATAACCTCAGAACCATGACACATCTTCTTTTTTGTCTCCTTCTTTTTAAAAACTTTTTTACTTTGGAATAATTAAAGATTCATATAATATTACAAAAACAGTACAGAGAAGTTTCATGTGCCCTTTACCCACTGTCCCCCAATGGTTCTGTCTTTCAGAACCAGGAAATAACCACAACTGTAGTTTCAGAACCAGGAAATTGACATGTCACTTTTATTAAAATAATTTACTTCCTTTGATGAGTGTGCAGTCCATAGAGAATATTTTCTTCATTGTTTCATGTACCTTTGATTAAATTCTATTTGCATGAATGAGAAATGTTTTTGGACTCAGTGTGTGTGTACAAGGAATGGTAGAAGAGACATACTTGCCAACTAAAATGCTCTACATTTTCCCACCAATGTCTTTTTATTTCAGTGTCATAACAAACCACGTATAATGAGGGTCAATGACTTGGTCATTATCACAAAGCTAGTAAGTGAGGTTGCAGAGAAGGAGTTTAAACCCAGATCTGGCTGACCATGAATTCTGGATTTTTATGGAGGCACTTCTCTGTATCTACTGATACGTGAGTGGCATGATAGTTAACAGGTTTTTAAAACATATCTCTGGTATTCAGTTGGAAGTGAGAACCTAGCTCACAAACTACATTGACTATAAGTAGTGATTAAAGTTTAAATTCAAAATCTTAAAAATACGTTTTAAAAATTGTCTTTGGTCTTTTATAAAATATAAGATTGCCCAGATGCAGAAGGAGCCTTACTGTATACAGTTTACATTGGTTTATGCAGTTTACATTGGTTTATGCTCATTTTAGAAGAAAGACATTAATAGTTTCTTTTAAACTTTTATTTTTGAGATAACTGTAGTCATATGCAGTTCTAAGAACTAATAGAGTGAGATCCAGTATATCCTTTATCCTGTTTCCCCCAAAGATATCTTCTAAAACTGTAGTATAATAATATAGTATATAGTGTAGCCAGGAAATTGATATTGATATAATCCATCAATCTTATTCAGATTTCACTAGTTTTTCATGTACTCATTTGTATGTATTTGCATATATGTCTAGCTCTATCTCAGTCACTCAGTTGTGTCTGACTCTTTGTGACCACCTGGACTGAAGATGGCCAGGCTCCTCTGTCCATGGGATTCTCCAGGTAAGAATACTGGGATGGGTTGCCATTCCCTTCTCTAGGGGATCCTTCTGACCCAGGGATCAAGCCCGTATCTCCTTCGTCTCATTCATTGGCAGGGGAATTCTTTACCATTTTGCTATGTGAAGTCTTGATCTGGTATCTTGGGAAGATTGTCTCCAGGTCAATTACTTCTCTTCCTACTCAATTTGATTTGGAGGGTTTCAGCACTTCTATAGGAAGAGATGTCAGGTGGAGCTTTCTTTAGCTGTGAGATGTGTACCCAAGGCTCAAATCTCTGAAGTTCTGCTGCCATCTGGGTAGTGAGAAGGACCTGGTATAGTCCTTTCTAAGGAGATTAAAGGGCAGATTTTGTTCTTAGTGATTCAAAGTCAGAAGGGTGGGAGAAAATTGAAAATGTTAATTTGGAGAGTTGAGTTGTAGCAGAGATATTTGGAAACCCAGGAGAATTCAGGATCCATTCCAGTTTACAGGTATATAACACAATCTCAAAGACAATTAATTGGATACAAATATATTAATAATATCTCTAAAGGTTTGAGTAATAGCTACTCAAACTCATGTGTACAATAGTTTTTCTAAGATTATCCCTATTTTCCCCTCAAGGATAATCATGGTAAAAATTTGCATAAAATTTGGCTTGATTATTTACATAAATTCAGTGAGAATAATGATTGACCAGATAAACTCTTTCTAGGATTGTTTTGATGGAACTGTTTATAAGAAATCTCAGACTAGACTCTTAAAAACCTCCTGAGGCCAGGAAGCCAAGCCAAATTTCAAACAGTTCCTTTGAGCTGTCTGGTCATATCTGAGTCTATGCCTCTTCAATTATGATATTCCAGTCAAAGCCTTGGTAATATAGCCAATGTTTCCAATTGCATTCTGTTACAAGGTGAACAGGTTAGTGTTGAACTTAGGCAAATAACTAACTAGATTACCAAGAAAAGAATACTCAAGAGTTTTAAAATTTTGGAGGGCCTGGGTAGGGAGAAAAAGTAAATGCTTATCCTTATATACCAAAGTATATTTGACCAAAAGGCTGTCAGCTTTAAGATAAAAGAGGGAAAAAAGGATTTCCTTAAATCTGAACAAACAAAATAATAAGGAACTGTTTTACCTCCTCAGTTTATTCAGCCCTATGTGACTAATAATCATTCTTCTTAAATATAATTTTTCCATTAGTTCTAGAAATTATTACCCAGTTCAGTTTTATGATCTTAAAGGTGTCAGTAATTGTCTGATCAATGACCTGTAATTGTCAAAAGCTCTTTCTATAAACGTTCTGGAGAATGAAGCATTTTGTAGAAACAGTTTTGCATAAGCATCAAAATACAACTCAGTGTAAATGATAAGTGACTTTAAAAATGCCTATTGTTAAAGATCTGATGAGAATTCACTAATGGAACTGACAGAGAAATTTGGTTATTTCTGTAGCACAATAAGAGAAGGCAATGGCACCCCACTCCAGTACTCTTGCCTGGAAAATCCCATGGACGGAGGAGCCTGGTGGGCTGCAGTCCATGGGGTCGCTAAGAGTCAGACACGACTGAGCGACTTCATTTTCACTTTTCACTTTCATGCATTGAAGAAGGCAATGGCAACCCACTCCAGTGTTCTTGCCTGGAGAATCCCAGGGACAGGGTAGCCTGGTGGGCTGCCGTCTATGGGGTCGCACAGAGTCGGACACGACTGAAGCGACTTAGCAGTAGCAGCAGCAGCAGTAGCGCAATATTTTAAGGTAATAACTAGAATCACACAGTTTTGAGCAAAATTAGCTCTTTTAATATTGAGAGTATCAGATTTAAATAATCAAAGGCCTTATAGAGACAACATAGAACATAGGTGATTATTTATTTTTGTCTGTGCTAGGTCTTGGTTTCTGTGAATGAGCTTTCTCTAGTTGTGGTACATGGGCTTCTCATTGCAGTGGCTTCTCTTGTTGCAGAGCACAGGCGGTAGGTCACAGGGGTTTCAGTCACTGAAGCTTGTGGGCTCCAGAGTACAGGCTCAGTAGTCGTGGCGCATGGGCTTAGTTGTTCCGTGACATGTGGGATCTTCCCTGACCAGGGGTTAAACCTGTGTCCTCTACATTGGCAGGTGGATTCTTAACCACTGAATCACCAGGGAAGCCCCATAGGTGGTTATTTTGACAAGAGACAAGATCTTTGTTATTTCTAGACAGATTACTTAAGAGATAAAGAGAAACCTTTAACAATTGTTTATCATCATAGAAGATCAATAGTCCAAAAAAAGTTTGTTTTGATACCAGAGAGAAAAATCAAATTCTAATTTTGCAGCAGCTTATTTTTGACAAAACTCATGTACTGAATTAAATTCATTCCAATCTTAGCCAATCTTGACTACACACAAAATTTTTCATCAGGTAGAATAAAAGTTTTAGGTTTGCATTATATTCAGTGTTACTAACTTTCAGTTCAGTTCAGTTCAGTCTCTCAATCATGTCCAATTCTTTGCGACCCCATGGACTGCAGCACTCCAGGCCTCTCTGTCTATCACCAACTCCCAGGGTTTACTCAAACTCATGTCCATTGACTCGGTGATGCCATCCAACCATCTCATCCTCTTCTCCCACCTTCTCCTCCAGCTGTCAATCTTTCCCAGCATCAGGATCTTGTCAAATGAGTCAGTTCTTTGCATCAGGTGGCCAAAGTATTGGAGTTTTAGCTTTAACATCAGTCCTTCCAATGAATATTCAGGACTGATTTCCTTTAGGATGGACTGGTTGGGTCTCCTTGCAGTCCAAGGGACTCTCAAGAGTCTTCTCCAAAACCACAGTTCAAAAGCATCAATTCTTTGGCACTCAGCTTTCTTTATACTCCAACTCTCACATCCATACATGGCTACTGGAAAAACATAGCTTTGACTAGATGGACCTTTGTTGGCGAAGTAACGTCTCTGCTTTTTAATATGCTGTCTAGGTTGGTCATAAATTTCCTTCCAAGGAGTAAATGTCTTTTAATTTCATGGCTGTTTTCACCATCTGCAGTGATTTTTGAGCCCCCCAAAATAAACTCTGCCACTGTTTCCCCATCTATTTGCCATTAAGTCATGGGACCAGATGCCATGATCTTAGTTTTCTGAATGTTGAGCTTTAAGTCAACTTTTTCACTCTCCTCTTTCACTTTCATTAAGAGGTTCTTAAGATCTTCTTCGCTTTCTGCCATAAGGGTGGTATCATCTGCATATCTGAGGTTATTGATATTTCTCCTGGCAATCCTGATTCCAACTTGTGCTTCATCCAACCCAGCGTTTCTCATGATATACTCTGCATATAGGTTACATAAGCAGGGTGACAATATACAGCCTTGACGTACTCCTTTTCCTATTTGGAACCAGTCTGTTGTTTCATGTGTAAGGTATAGTTTGGGTTGAGGCAAAAAGGAGAGACGACCTCAGTGGAGGTAGGTTACCTTTATTCAGGCAAGGAGGGGCGACAGTCGGCCTGATGACCAGGCTGTGTGCAAGAGGGATCAGGGAGGCTTCATATTTAAAGGGAGGTTTGTGGAAGCGATAAGGGAAAGTTAGTCAGGCGGGATGTTTTGGGTGTTCTTTACTTGAGATGGCATTTGTAGTTGAACAGGGGATGGGAGGTTTTGGGCAGTGGATGATAAGTCCTCTGAGCAGGGGGTGGTAAGTCCCTGGCAGATGAAGTGGGTGGAAGGTTTCTAGACATGGGGTGATGAGTCCCAGGTAGATGCAACTGGCCTGGAACATCAGGGTGGGACCTAAAGTTTAGTTTTGTTTTCTCCGAAGTTAGATGATTCATCAAGGGCCTTTGAGATAATTGTTTTCTTTTCTAGGCCCAAAGACACCTTCACCATGTCCAGTTCTAACTGTTGCTTCCTGACCTGCATACAAATTTATCAAGAGGCAGGTCAGGTGGTCTGGTATTCCCATCTCTTTAAGATTTTTCCACAGTTTATTGTGATTCACACAGTCAAAAGCTTTGGCATAGTCAATAAAGCAGAAGTGGATGTTTTTCTGGAATTCTCTTGATTTTTCAATGATCCAACAGATGTTGGCAATTTGATCTCTGGCTCCTCTGCCTTCTCTAAAACCAGATTGAACATCTGGAAGTTCATAGTTCACACACTGCTGAAGCCTGGCTTGGAGAATTTTGAGCATTACTTTACTAGCATGTGAGATGAGTGCAATTGTGCGGTTGTTTGAGCATTCTTTGGCATTGTCTTTCTTTGGGATTGGAATTAAAAATGACCTTTTCCAGTCCTGTGGCCATTGCTGAGTTTTCCAAATTTGCTGGCATATTGAGTGCAGCACTTTCACAGCATCATCTTTCAGAATTTGAAACAGCTCAACTGGAATTCCATCACCTCCACTAGCTTTGTCCGTAGTGCTGCTTCCTAAGGCCCACTTGACCTCACATTCCAAGATATCTGGATCTAGGTGACTGATCACACCATGGTGATTATCTGGGTAATGAAGATCTTTTCTGATTGTTCTTCTGTATATTTATTCTTGCCGTGGCTTCTTAATATCTTCTGGTTCCGCTAGGTCCATACCATTTCTGTCCTTTTATTGAGCCCATCTTTGCATGAAATATTCCCTTGGTATCTCAAATTTTCTTGAGATCTCTAGTCTTTTCCATTCTTTTTTTCACCTCTCTTTGCACTGATCACTGAGGAAGGCTTTCTTATCTCTCCTTGCTATTCTTTGGAACTCTGCACAAATGGGTATATCTTTCCTTTTCTCCTTTGCTTTTCACTTCTCTTCCTTTCACAGCCATTTGTAAGGCCTCCCCAGACAGCCATTTTGCTTGTTTGCATTTCTTTTTCTTGGGGATGGTCTTGATCCCTGTCTCCTGTACAATGTCATGACCTCCATCCATAGTTCATGAGGCAATCTATCTATCTGATCTAGTCCCTTAAGTCTATTTTTCACTTCCACTGTATATTATCATAAGGGATTTGATTCAGGTCATACCTGAATGGTCTAGTGGTTTTCCCTACTTTCTTCAATTTAAGTCTGAATTTGGCAATAAGGAGTTCATGATCTGAGCCACAGTCAGCTCCCAGTCTTGTTTTTGCTGACTGTATAGAGCTTCTCCATCTTTGGCTGCAAAGAATATAATCAATCTGATTTTGGTGTCGACCATCTGGTGATGTCCATGTGTAGAGTCTTCTCTTGTGTTGTTGGAAGAGGGCATTTGCAATGACCAGTGAGTTCTCTTGGCAAAACTCTTATGGCCTTTATCCTGCTTCATTCTGTACTCCAAGGCCAAATTTGCCTGTTACTCCAGGTGTTTCTTGACTTCCTACTTTTGCATTCCAGTCCCCTATAATGAAAAGGACATCTTTTTTGGGTGTTAGTTCTAAAAGGTCTTGTAGGTCTTCATAGAACCGTTCAACTTCAGCTTCTTCAGCGTTACTGGTTGGGGCATAGACTTGGATTACTCTGATATTGAATGGTTTGCCTTGGAAACGAACAGAGATCATTCTGTTGTTTTTTACTTTTCATCCAAGTACTGCATTTCGGACTCTTTTGTTGACCATTATGGCTACTCCATTTCTTCTAAGGGATTCCTGCCCACAGTAGTAGATATAATGGTCATCTGAGTTAAACTCACCCATTCCAGTCCATTTTAGTTTGCTGATTCCTAGAATGTCGATGTTCACTCTTGCCATCTCCTGTTTGACCACTTCCAATTTGCCTTGATTCATGGACCTGACATTCCAGGTTCCTATGCAATATTGCTCTTTACAGCATTGGACCTTGCTTCTATCACCAGTCACATCCACAACTGGGTGTTGTTTTTGCTTTAGCTCTGTCTCTTCATTCTTTCTGCAGTTATTTCTCCACTGATCTCCAGTAACATATTAGGCACCTACCAACCTGAGGAGTTCATCTTTCAGTGTCCCATCTTTTTGCCTTTTCATACTGTTTATGGGGTTCTCAAGGCAAGAATACTGAAGTGGTTTGCCATTCCCTTCTCCAGTGGACCACATTTTGTCAGAACTCTCCACCATGACCCATCTGTCTTGAGTGGCCCTACACAGTATGGCTCATAGTTTCAATGAGTTAGACAAGGCTGTGGTCCATGTGATCAGATTGGTTAGTTTTCTGTGATTGTGGTTTTCAGTCTGTCTGCCCTCTGATGGAGAAGGATAAGAGGTTTATGGAAGCTTCCTGATGGGAGAGACTGACTGAGGGGGAAACTGTGTCTTGTTCTGATGGGTGGGGCCATGCTCAGTAAATCTTGTATCCAATTTTCTGTTGGTGAGTGGAGCTGTGTTCCCTCCCTGCTATTTACTTGGGGCCAAACTACGGTGGAGGTAATAAAGATAATGGTGACCTCCTTCAAAACATCCTATGCATCTACTGCTACACTCAGTGCCCCCAACCCTCCAGCAGGCCACCACTGACTGACCCATGCCTGCGCTGGAGACTCCTGGACACTCATAGGCAAATCTGGGTCAGTCTGTGGGGTCACTGCTCCTTTCTCCTGTGTCCTGGTGCACAAGGTTCTGTTTATGCCCTCCAAGAATCTATTTCCCAGTCCTGTGTATGTTCTGGCAGCTCTATGATGGGGTTAATGGTGGCCTCCTCCAAGAGGGCTTATGCCATACCCGAGTCTGCTGCACCCAGAACCCCTGTCCCTGTGGTGTAGAGCAGTCCACTGCTGACCTGTACCTCCACAGGAGATGGTCAGACACAGTTTTCTCTCAGTCTCTGTGGGGTCTCTGGGTTGTGGTGTGCACTAGGTTTATTTTAGCCCTTTGAATGTCTCTGGCAGGAATGCGGTTTGATTCTAAATGCAAATTCGCCCCTCCTGTCGTCTTGCTGGGGCTTCTCCTTTGCCCTTCGTTGTGGAGAATCCCCTCACAGCTGCTCCAGTGCCTACTGTATTACTGGAGTTTCTCTGACCTTGGATGTGGGGTATCTCTTCATGGCCGCTCCAGCAACACGCTGTTTTAAAATTGCTAACTTTAAAACATACCTGTTTTTATCAAACAGGAAACTTAAAATAATGCCAATTATTTTCCTAGATTATGTGAACCTGAAAGACATTTGGCATTTTGATTATATTTTTAAGAATTTTTGTGAATCCTAAATTTATATAAATGCTTGTTAATTAAATAAGTTTCTTTACAAATTAATTTTAATAATACCACCTGGAGGCGGAAAATAGTATACATCAACAACATACATATATATGTATCAGTTCAGTTCAGTCGCTCAGTCTTGTCCGACTCTTTATAACCCCATAAACCACAGCACACCAGACCTCCCTGTCCATCCCGAACTCCTGGAGTTTACAAAAACTCATGTCTATTGAGTCCGTGATGCCATCCAGCCATCTCATCCTCTGTCATCCCCTTCTCCTCCTGCCCTCAATCTTTCCCAGCATCACAGTCTTTTCAAGTGAGTCAGCTCTTTGCATCAGGTGGCCCAAATACTGGAGTTTCAGCTTCAACATCAGTCCTTCCAATGAACACCCAGGACTGATCTCCTTAAGGATGGACCAGTTGGATCTCTTTGCAGTCCAAGGGACTCTCAAGAGTCTTCTCCAACACCACAGTTCAAAAGCATCAATTCTTCTGTGTTCAGCTTTCTTTAAAGTTCAACTCTCACATCCATACATAACTACTGGAAAAACCATAGCATTGACTAGATGGACCTTTGTTGACAAAGTAATATCTCTGCTTTTTAATATGCTGTCTGGGTTGGTCATAAATTTCCTTCCATGGTGTAAGCATCTTTTAATTTCATGGCTGCAATCACCATCTGCAGTGATTTTGGAGCCAAAAAATAAAGTCTGACACTGTTTCCACTGTTTCCCCATCTATTTGCCATGAAGTTAGTTTTCTGATGCCATGATCTTAGTTTTCTGAATGTTGAGCTTTAAGCCAACTTTTTCACTCTCCACTTTCACTTTCATCAAGAGGCTTTTTAGTTCCTCTTCGCTTTCTGCCATAAGGGTGGTGTCATCTGCATATCTGAGGTTATTGATACTTCTTCTGGCAATCTTGATTCCAGCTTGTGCTTCATCCAGCCCAGAGTTTCTCATGATGTACTCTGCATATAAGTTTAATAAGTAGGGTGACAATATACAGCCTTGACATACTCCTTTTCCTATTTGGAACCAGTCTGTTGTTCCATGTCCAGTTCTAACTGTTGCTTCCTGGCCTGCATACAGGTTTCTCAAGAGGCAGGTCAGGTGGTCTGGTATTCCCATCTCTTTCAGAATTTTTCACAGTTTATTGTGATCCATACAGGCCAAGGCTTTGGCATAATCAACAAAGCAGAAATAAATGTTTTTCTGGAACTCTCTTGCTTTTTCCATGATCCAGCGGATGTTGGTAATTTGATCTCTGGTTCCTCTGCCTTTTCTAAAACCAGCTTGAACGGCTGGAAGTTCATGGTTCACGTATTGCTGAAGCCTGGTTTGGAGAATGTTGAGCATTGCTTTACTAGTGTGTGAGATGAGTGCAATTGCACAGTAGTTTGAGCATTCTTTGGCATTGCCTTTCTTTGGGATTCGAATGAAAACTGACCTTTTCCAGTCCTGTGGCCATTGCTGAGTTTTCCAAATTTGCTGGCATATTGAGTGCAGCGCTTTCACAGCATCATCTTTTAGGATTTGAAATAGCTCAACTAGAATTCCATCACCTCCACTAGCTTTGTTTGTAGTGGTGCTTCCTAAGGCTCACTTGACTTCACATTCCAGTATGTCTGGCTCTAGGTGTGTGGTCACACCATCATGATTATCTGGGTCGTGAAGATCTTTTTTGTACAATTCTGTGTATTCTTGCCATCTCTTCTTAATATCTTCTGCTTCTGCTAGGTCCCTACCATTTCTGTCCTTTATTGAGCCCATCTTTTCATGAAATGTTCCCTTGGTATCTCTAATTTTCTTGAAGTGATCTCTAGTCTTTCGTATTCTATTGTTTTCCTCTATATCTTTGCACTGATCTCTGAGGAAGGCTTTCTTATCTCTCCTTCAGTATCATGGTAATCCAAGTTTATGCCCTGACCAGTAAAGCTGAAGAAGCTGAAGTTGAATGGTTCTATGAAGACCTATAAGTCCTTTTAGAACTAATACCAAAAAATATGTCCTTTTCATCATAGGGGACTGGAATACAAAAGTAGGATGTCAAGAAATACCTGGAGTAACCAGCAAATTTGGCCTTGGGTGCCCTGCTTAAAAGCTTTTGCACAATGAAGGAAACTATAATCAAGGTGAAAAGACAACCCTCAGAATGGGAGAAAATAATAGCAAATGAAACAACTGACAATTAATCTCCAAAATTTACAAGCAGCTCATGCAGCTCAATACCAGAGAAACAAACAACCCAATCAAAAATTGGGCAGAAGACTTAAACAGACATTTCTCCAAAGAAGACATACATATGACTAATAAACACATGAAAAGATGCTCAATATCACTCATTATTAGAGAAAGGCAAATCAACCACAATGAGGTACCATCTCACTCTGGTCAGAATGGTCATCTTCGAAAAGTCTACAAACAAATGCTGGAGAGGATGTGGAGAAAAGGGAACCCTCTTTCACGAATGCAAACTGGTACAGCCACTATGGAGAACAGTGTGGAGATTCCTTAAAAAACTGGGAAGAGAACTACCATACAACCCAGCAATCCCACTGCTGGGCATACACACTGAGGAAACCAGAATTGAAAGAGAATTTGGCAAGATAATTTAAAAACAAGTTTTAATTTCCCCTTGGCTATTTAAGGAAACTGCTAGCATCAGTTTACCTGAGAATCCCTTAAAGTCCTGTCAGCTCTGACAGGGGCCCCATATAGGCCCCCTGGGGGTAGCGATAGGGGCACTTGAGCTGAAGAATGTACTTAGGATCATTAAGGATAATCTTTGATCAAGTGTCCCAGTTGATTACAAATGAAACATTGATGTTTGGGCCATTGTTTTCATAGTGGTCCCCTAGAATACTGCCCTGTGGGGGACTCAGGTGTTATTTAAGTCTGTAGCCTAGGAGCTCTTTTATATGAAAAGCCAATGCCTGGGCAGATTTTTGTTTACCATCTTGCTCCAAGTATTCCAGAAACAGATCCATTTGCTAGAAGTGCAGCCAGCCAAATGCTGAGACACTGAAGTTTGCAGCAGAGATAGGGTTTATTCAGCAAAGTGAAGAGATGGGAGAATGAATCTCAAGTCTGTGTCTTTCAAGTAGTAGAGCTTGGAATATTTATGTGATAAAGGTGAAGTCTGGAGAGTGTGGGCAAAGGTGATTGGAAATAAGGAAAAGGTCAGATAATCATTCTGCTCAAGCTAAACTGCAGGTTTCTTCATGGGAGGCATGTTTAGAAATTTGTGAGTGTGCTGTTCTTGGTCGCTCAGTCATGTCCAACTCTTTGCAACCCCATGGACTGGAGCCTGCCAGGCTCCTCTGTCCATGGAATTTTCTTGGGAAGAATACTGAAGTGGGTTGCCATTTCCTCTTCCAGGGGATCTTCCTGACCCAGGAATCTAACTCGTGTCTCTTGTGTCTCCTGCATTGACAGGCAGATTCTTTACCACTGTGCGACCTGGCAAGTAGAATTTTTGGCGTTCTGGTGTCAAGAGGTCACTCAGTGGATACTGTTGCATGCCCAGTTGGAGTATTAGTGATCATAGCCAGTCTTAAGCAGTTTGATAGCTGACTCCAAGGTCTTGAAAATCGATATAAGTAAACCTCTTATTTTTCAGGCTGTATGATACTTGGAAGACATGCAAGTTTTTGTAGTAACAGTTAAAGCAGCCCGATCAGTGAAGGCAGGTTATAAGTTGAATGGATCTTCCTTTCAAAGTGCTCCTCTATGGTTACAAGTTCAGGCAGACTAGTGACCTCGCATCATATTTTCTGCCTTTATATCAACCTGCTAACCTCAGGAGATAATCCCTTTACAAATTGGGCAGTTAGAGCAGGTCATTTAGTCACTAAATTGTGTCTGACTCTTTTGTGACCCCATGGATTATAGCATGCCAGGCTCCTCTGTCCATGACATTTCCCTGGTGAGAATACTACAGTGGGTTGCCATTTACTTCTCCAGGGGATCTTCCCAACCCAGGGATTGAACCTGTGTTTCCTACATTGGCAGGCAGATTCTTTTACCACTGAGCTGTCAGGGCATACAACCCAGGGCAGGTTGGATGACTCTATTTAATGTGTGAAACCCAGAATATCATAAGAAGAGGGTTTCTGAATGGGCTTTAACATCTGCCACATATTCATCCTTCTTTTGTTTTCATGTTTGAAGGATTGGCCAATCAGTGCAAGTAAGGAAGACTCTAGAGATGGCTTGTAAAAGGTCAGTTGCCATTTTGTGAGCTTTCTCTGGTTGAAGATGTCAAATATTATCCTTCAAGATTTGCCATTTTGTTTCCTGCATACACTTTGGGGCTTCATCAGGTCCTATCAACATGTGCACAGGCTGGTAAAAATCTGGCATCCTGGTGTCATAGTCCCCAGTATGATTGTTAAATCCTTCAAAAATGTTTTGGGGATCCTCCCTGTGTTTCGGGAATTCTCTAACTATGGCCCTTAGTTCAGTTTTGGACCAACGAATGAAAGGTACTTGAGAAGGTTCATCTGCAACCTTGGGTAGTTTTATAAGGTGACTTTAATAATCTCTTCAGAGAGGAAAAGCAGTTCAGGTAGAAAATTAGTGAAATGTGAATACACAGGAAAAGGTGGCTAGAGGGGAGCAGTAGGAGCCATATCAGTCTTACTGTCTTTTGTCTTAGGCACCCCTTGTGTTTTTAATTTTTCACTAGCCTTTTGTAACAGGTCTTTCAGTGAATCTATTTTTGGAATCCTGAAGCCTTTTGGAAGCTTTTGCATAGGTAACCCATTCTGTTTGTGTAATTCAGAACCCTTACTTTCAACTGTACTTTTTAATGAGTGATCTTGTTGAATTGGGAACAATCCGTATAATGGTAATTATAATGTTAGGTTGTTTTTAGTAAGGTTTTGCTGTTTTGGTAGGTATTTATAACTTCTGAGAATATAGCTTGTAGTCATAAAATAAGGTGTGCCAGAAGGTGGTGAACTTGACTCCTTAGAAATGAAAAATCCCATCTCTGATAAATTTACACAGAACAAGACAAACGTGTACCTCAATATATTGGCAGTAACTGATGTTACTGGGTCTTGGCCAAGAGAAGGTCCTAGGTACAACACCAATGCTTCCTGTGAAACCTTGGACTGGGGAAAGCATTGAACAAGCAGATCTCAATAAATGGGAACTGTGGAGTGGGTGTTCCACATGGATAGGGAACACCACCACTAACAGTTCCACTTGGATCTTAAGATAGAATCAAGAGCTGGGTGCTTTGCACTCAGAATCTTGGGAATTGCATTCTAAAAGGCTAGGGGCTTGGCTCTGGGCAGAACTCTGTCAGCTCAGTTGGGCTCTGGAGAAAGCCATCTGCCAGCTCAAGCCAATCCACCCTGCACAGGAAAACCAATTAGATTGGGAGTTCAGTGCAAAGAGAGTGGAGCTCAAAACTGACAGGAACTTCCTCATGGCTCTCAGAGATGGTGAGAAAGATAGTGAATTAAAAAGGGGCACCACAGCAGTGTTTTTAGTTGCCCCCAAATGCCATCAGAAGTTTACTTCAGTTCCTGTCACTACCACCAAATCTGTTACATAACAAAAATTCAGCCAAGTAAAATGTAAGCATCTAATTGGCTTTATTGAATGATTCATGAATTGGACAGCATCCCATCTAGCAAGTAGAAAGAAGCTCAGAGGGGCTATATAAAAAGAAGACATTTATAGGTGAAAGGGGAGAAAGAGTGGATTCTTTTCAGGCTTAGGTAACCCACTTATGAAAGTAAAGTGTTAGTCATTCAGTCATGTCTGACTCTTTGTGACCCCATGGACTGTAGCCCACCAGGCTCCTTTGTCCATGGAAGTCTCCAGGCAAGAATACTGAAGCTCCAATACTTTGGCCATCTGATGCAAAGAGTCAACTCATTGGAAAAGACCCTAATGGTGGGAAAGATTGAGGGCAGAAGGATAAGAGGGTGACAGAAGATGAGATGGTTGGATGGCATGAATTTGAGCAAACTCTGGAAGATACTGAAGGACAGAGGAGTCTGGTGTGCTGCAGTCCATGGGGTCACAAAGAGTCGGATATGACTTAGCAATTGAACAGCAATAGCAACTCACTTATGGGGGCCAGAAGTGGGCTATGTGGAAGATTACCTCATTAGTACTGACCAGAAAATTCCAGACTGATTGATTAAGACTGCATTCTTAGGAGTGGTTTTAACTGCAATTAAGTTAGGTATTAAGCCTTTGTTGACTGATGCAGGGCATAGCACTGGTGACTCCATTCTGGGCCAGTCGTTTCTTTTTTTAACACCATTTTATAGGCCCTCTGCTATGTACTTAACATGCATCATCCAATTTAGTCCTCAGGAAGACCCTCCATTTTAACATATGAGGAAATTGAGGCCCAAGAAGGTGAAGTAATGTTTTCAAGGTCACACAGCTGGGGAGTGGCAAAGTAGGACTTGATCACAAGCCAGTCTGAGTCCAGAGCCTGTATGTTCTCTTAACAATGACACTATCCTACCTACTCCTTTGGAAAAGGACTCCAAGTAAAGCAGATGGCAAATTCTTCAATTTGTCATATAGCAAATAAATAATACAGCATATCCTTAGAAGGTATTGATTTGACATTCAGGCTTAAATTCTCTTCTGTGACAACTTAAAGAAAAGCTGGAAAACCAGTTTCTAAGTTTATAGGAACATACTGATGCTCCTTTGGTTTAGTGGGAATTGATACTCCTAGTGATTTGGCTGTGGTAAAGTGGGAAGCACAGTAGACATGTAATTAGAATACCTGAGCTCATGTTCTATCTATGAGATTGCCTCCTCCCAGTTTCAGTTGAGGAGTAGAATTACTCTTACTTATGTTACTGTGATTCTCCCTGTAGACTCATCTATCTTTTCTGCCTGTCTTCCCCTCACAATTTTCCAGGACTGGAAAGATTCTTTCACCCCCACTAGACTATATTCTGCTTCTCTCATAGAATTGGCTTAGCTGTCACAGGAAAATGGATTATTTTTCTGGGACACTCTATGATCTGGATCCTTTCAACTTAACCCTTGACTTTATAAAGGAAGAAATAAAGGAATTAGTATATATGTACTTTTTTACATAGAATTACATGCAATTTGTGTGTGTATGTGTATAATTCCTAACAAGATATTAAGAAGAGTAGAGACATTTAGGCCATAGTAAAAATCTTATGAATTACACTGTTATTATTGTCATAAGACAAAAAGCCTGCCTTGAAGGCTGTTGCCCTACTGCATGATTCTATTTTGTATGTAAGAAGTGAATATTGCCCTGTCTTTCTCTTCTTTTCTTCTCTTTCTGTCATAGATGCTAATGTCTGTGCTGTTCACACCGATCAACTCTGCAGATGATTACCTCAGGCAGACTAGGGTGAAAGTTAAGTACTCAAGAAGACAAAGGAGAAAAGCACAATAACAATTTTAAAACTGTTTCCTCTTTTAAACTCTTGGCAGAGTTGATTTGAAATATGTGGCAATAAAATGTAGTGATCAAAAGCACAGGCTTTGCATTCATACATATCAGGTCTTAAGTTTCAGTTCCACTATTAGAAATTAAACAGCTTCTCAATGCCTTAGTTTTTGAAACTGCAAAATGCAGATGATGAATGCAATTAATGAAGATGAAATGAGATCAAACATGTAAAGTGCTTTGTAACAGTTAAGTAATCAATAAATGATAGCTATTTTTTATTGTTTGCAATAATAGTAAACCCGTTAAACAGATGAGCTGGATTCTGGTCTAGGGTCACTACCTCAAGATCTGATCCTGGCATGTCAACTCAAATTCATTTGTTCTCAAATAAGTGTATGAGAAGTTGTGCAATGTAATTTTCATGTAGTAGGTAGTAGGTAGTAGGAATAAATCAGAAAAAGGGGGTTTTCTCATTTTTCTCTCTATTCTAAAACTCATGTCACCTGCCATGATGGTAGAAAGGGCAAGCTGGAAGGAGAAAATTAAGGAAGAGGCGGCAATGCAGAGTGGCTTTTCCTTGGAAATCAGTCGAAAACACGGTATACATTTCTCCTCCCAAAACAACTTCTCTGCATCCTGGTGCTATGACTAGGGAAGGCCACTGTGATTTTTGCTTAAAATCAAAGCTAACTAAAGTCTGTAGACAACAAGAAGTTCAGACAAGACAGTTGCACATGGCTACATATAGGGGTGTGACACAAATGAAGGGAATGTTTGATGTTGGTTTGCAAAGAACTGTTTGCCCAGGAAGAGGTTTGAGGTATGTCAGGAAAGGAGAAACTCATACTGATTTGATCTGTTTCATTACTTATGTATCTTGAAACAGAAGGAATAACTGGCTTTAAAAGATTGGGCTCTGTTGAAAGTTTGTTACTTATATACTGCTCTGCTTCTGTCTTTGATACTGAGCTTTATTTTACAATAGGCAAAAAATAGTGTCTGCATCTTTTTTTTTTTTAATCCAACACCCTTATTTTCATTAAAATTGTCTTTGTATCCTTGTGAAGTGAGGCTCTTCTCTCCTTTCTCTGCTATAGAGGGAAAAACAAGAAGAGCTGGAAGAAATGAAAGGTGAAATGTCAATTACCTAAGGTATTTCAGTCTAACCTTGGGCAGAGGCCAGCTACTGAACATGGAAGGTAATAAGGCAAAATTCAGAGTGTGTTGTTATAATGGGATGGCTTGCAAATCATGCTGACAGCGGGTTGTACTCTCACAGTTCTGTTTATTTATAGCTCCCCCCTCACCCAAATGCTACAGAACAACAAGTATTCTGACAAGTTGGAATGATAATAGATTATACAAAAAGCCAACCAACGAGAACCCATTCCAAAATGTCTCTCTCTCCCCCAATAATTAGGTAGGAAATTGGAGAACAGGGTTTTTTTTTTTTTTTTTCACATCTAATGAGATTTAGGTGTCATGAGGGCAGACATGGATGAAATCAATGCCATTTGACCTGATCTGTAAGATAGGAAGGATCCGGTTAGATTTACAGGCTCTAGCTGACATTTGGTATTTATACCATTCTATTCTTCGAACCCGGAGAAGGCAATGGCACCCCACTCCAGTACTCTCGCCTGGAAAATCCCATGGACGGAGGAGCCTGGTGGGCTGCAGTCCATGGGGTCTCTAGGAGTCGGACACGACTGGGCGACTTCACTTTCACTTTTCACTTTCATGCATTGGAGAAGGCCATGGCAACTCACTCCAGTGTTCTTGCCTGGAGAATCCCAGGAACGGGGGAGCCTGGTGGGCTGCTGTCTCTGGGGTCGCACAGAGTTGGACACGACTGAAGCAGCTTAGCAGCAGTAGCAGCATTCTTCTAACCAGTGCCTTTGTGCATTCTAATTCCTGTGGTTGGCTGGTCTTTGAGACCAGCTCTCAGTGTCATGGTCTTAAATTTAGAGGGTCCTGCATGTTCTAACCAACAAGAAAGCAACTGTGTCCTAGCACTTTAAATATGGTCCTTGATTGGTCTACCTTCCTCAATGCTTTTTCACTTAGCAAAAGCTCTTCACTGTATATAGATAGATAGGGCCATCTCAGATACATGAGGGTATGTAATAATTAGGGACAGCTGCTTCAGGTAAATGCAATTTGCAAATAGGAAAGGGAACACCAGATTATGCTAATTTCCCCCAATAACTGATTTTTTTAAAAAAGCTCATAGCAAAGCAGAGTCTTCTATTGTGTTCCTAAAACAATAATAATACAAGTAGCAAGAGTAATGGCCCTGGGTGGTGTCTTGTCTCTCCTCCCTCCCTACCCTACTTTTATTGCTTTTATAACTATAGTCTTGGAGAATTTTGAAGGATAGTCCAGAAGGCAAAACACACCTCAGTGTGAAGGAGGAAACAGACAAAACAGGCTCCATCTTGAAAGCAGGACTCCATCTTGGGTTGGACTGTGGACTTTGAGCTATATGCCCAGTATCTATGGAAATTGCATACCAACTGGAAAACCAGCCCCCCCAGATGGAAGAGTCCCAGGGCTCATACCTAGACTCCCCGTCACCTAAAAGAATACCATAATTATCTGTGTAACAGAATAGAATCATAAATTCTGTTATGCTTATTGGGGTGTGACCACAGGCCTATTGATGATTGTCTATTGTTAACTACCTAGACTTAAGGCATATGAATCACAGGTTAACTTTGATTGTATCTTTCTTTTCCTTTGTTCAGACTAGTTTCAGGGAATTTGGGGAGGTGGGTTTGGGCACGTACACTTAGGGTATATAAGGTTTTCACAAAAGCTGGCCAGAGTCCTTGGCTAAGAGGAGACTCTGCCTTGGGCCCACCAGTGTAATAAACTGCACTGCGCTATCTGCATTGTCCTTCTGAGTGAGTTTGTTTCCCGGAACACGTGGCTACAACAAATGCAAGAGGCAATCTACTTGTTTATTCTTGTTCTTGTTAACCAACACCATGTTTTTTGAGCTTCTAGCACAAAAACATGGTGTGGCAACCCAAATGATGCAAACTTAGTAGACCATGAAGTGTGTTTTTCACATGTCTCTTCCTGTGACTTCAGCCTGCCACCACTGACATGTCTCCGGACAGCACTGAGTCCTGAGTTCTAATCTTAGTTCAGTCACTTATCTTGTGCGACTGTAGGCAAAGTGGTCTCTAGGTTTCTATTTATTCGTCTTTCAAATGGGGCAAAGTGAGTAAATAGTGGCACTATTGTGGATGTAGTTAGTCAATACAAGTACTTTGAATAAAATCTGTAAATCTTTATTTAAAAGCATTGGATAATTCACCCATTTATCAGTGTCTCATTTAGTGCTGAAGATAGTTTCCTGACTAAACAAAACCCCGTTTTCTAAAAATCCTAAATGCTATTTTCAGGAAAAAAAATCACTCTGATCACTTAATTTGTTAGCTAGCTCTGAGTATGTGGTCTGTACTACATGAAGTGACACTTGCCTCTAGATTTTCTTTAAGCGTGATTATGTTCTCTTTCCTATGTGTTCTGCTTTTTTACTGTTAGATTATTTCTTCTCCAAGTGTGGTCCTTATGCCACATGGCCCAGAATCACTCGTTCAAGTGATAATTCCTACGTCAGTGTGCCAAGATTCACATCAAGGTATGATGAAGACTCCTAAATCTAAATTTTCACACTAAAGTTTGAGACCTACAGGATCAATTTTTTTCTAGGGCAGAGGTGAACTGGTAAATTCATCATTTTGCTCCTTCATCTCCTTTGTCATAATCAAAAGATCATTGTCTAGCAAACATGGATTGGCTAACTACATGTTATTCCTTATTTTCCCCTTCATTTTTCACAAGTGCAGGCTACCCCATTCTGTGCAAACTCAGAGTTGTAGGAGAGAGATGGTATAAAATTGTACAGTCCTTGCCCTTAGATTGGCACACATAAACAGAAGTCTTATTTTTCTCTCTTGTCCTGTGCTCAGGGAGCCATTTTTGATCTATGGAGTCAGAATCATGCAGGCTTGCATCAAAAAATGTCAAGCCTCTTCACTACAGATCCCAAAGCCCAGCATTTCAAAGTGGTCCCTGGACGAGCAGCATCAATGCCACCTGAAAATTTGTGAGAAATGCAAACTCTTAGCACCCTCCTTCCCACTAGACCTACTGAATCAAACTAGGGTGTGTTTAGCAATCTGTGTTTTAACAAACTCACAAGGGGATTTTGATTCAGAAGCTGAAGAACCACTGTCCTAAAGCATTTTCTACCCCTAAACTGCATTCTCTCTAAACCTTGGGGCTGCTGGAACAGGAAATGGAGAGTTGTTTTGTGCAGAAAAACATGGGCATTGAAATGTGGAATGAATTGTTATGGTCTTATTTAATGTTTTTGTGCTTAAGGGAGATCAGATCTTTAAATAGCAACTCTTCTGAAAGTGACTATAAATACTATATACACATCCAATGACAACACTTAACCACATATGTATGTGTGTACATGCCTGAATGTATAAATATGCACACAAACACATGTAGAAATACATAATACATATCTATTGTGTGTATATTCATATACTTTTTTTCTTTAGGAAAAAGAACAAAGAGTGGACACTTTTAGGTAGTACAAAAAATCTCAGCAATAGTAATCAATAAAAAATGCAGGCAATGAACAAACTTGAAATATATCCCAATCAGCAGTCCCAGATGATATGCATTCTTGGGTTTTGGTGGAATTCACTACTGATTTCTTTAAGCCACTGACAACTGGAAAACTTGATAGAACCCACTTGAGTATGCACCACGATTTGCCTTGTCAGCGTTCTGTATAGTGGTGGCATTCCAGCAGGTATATTCACTAGACCCTGTCTGCCTACCACTCTCTTCCCACCAAGGAAGAAGGAAGAAGATTCCATTTATAGGTGTAGATGATATCCAGAGTTAACAGAAGAAACTTTTTGAAAAAAAAATCTTTTTTTGTTGTTGTAAATGGATCCTCCTCAGCTCTGCATGCTGTAATTTAAGCCCCTGGTGTGTAACACATGACAAATGTTCCTCCCAAGGCCTACACAGGGCAGCGACACATGTGGCCTTCAGCTGCTTGTGCTGAGATTTACTAGTTCATAGTCTGGCAGTAGTACTGGGGAGAGAAAGCTAGGAGCTTTTCCACTGAGAGGGACTTTGACATCAAGGCATATTCCATTCCAATGATGTTTTCCCTTCTTCATGGTGCTGTCACTGAAGATGGAGAGGCTTAGCTGGAGGTGTGAGCTCTTCAAGGGTGAAAGAAAGCCTCTGTTTTTTGCTGCTTCTGGAACCAAATGGTCAGGCTGGGTCAGTCACATGGTCAGACTGAAGGCTTAGGAAGCCAAGACACTGGGACTATTCCTTCTTAAAACCAGCTAGTGTCCCCACAGTGCATTAAGAAGCCATAGTCTGGACTGTGTGTGTGTGTGTGTGTGCATGTTCGTGGGCACACTCAGTCGTGTCTGATTTTTTACAGCCCTATGGACTGTAGCCCACCAGGCTCCTCTGTCCATGGGATTCTCCAGGCAAGAATATAAGAGTTAGGTGCCATTTCCTCTTCCAGGGATCTTCCCAACCCAGGGATGGAACAGAGGTCTCTTGAATCTTCTGCATTGGCTGGTGGATTCTTTACCACTGCCCCACCTTGTATGTGCCACTCTGAACCCTAGCCATATGCTATATCTTTATTGCCAGCCAGTCACTTTGGAAGTTACAGGGAACAAGGATAAATGCTTCTCTGAAATCCCTTTCTGGGTAAAGAGAACTCCAAATGCTTTTTTTTTTTTTCCCCATGGACTGCTGTCGCTGCTGCTGCTAATTCACTTCAGTCGTGTCCGACTCTGTGCGACCCCATGGATGGCAGCCCACCAGGCTCCCCCGTCCCTGGGATTCTCCAGGCAAGAACACTGGAGTGGGTTGCCATTTCCTTCTCCAATGCATGAAGGTGAAAAGTGAAAGTGAAGTCGATCAGTCGTGTCCGACTCTTAGCGACCCCCTGGACAGCAGCCCACCAGGCTCCTCCGTCCATGGGATTTTCCAGGCAAGAGTACTGGAGTGGGGTGCCATTGCCTTCTCCATTTTCATGGACAGCACAGATGTTTTGTGGAGATGAATGATTTTGTGGGTTTTTGGATAGGGATTTGATGTGTGAATGTTATTTTCCTATATAAACTTATATGCTATTAACTAGCTTTGCTAATATTTCAATGACACCCAGGCTTTTCTCTCATCTTATTCTGATGTGCTGTTTCTACCTCTTATAGAACTTCATGGACCTGTACCACAGAAAGGGGTAACAAGGCCATGCATATTTAGATGGTCATATGTCAGAAATCATGGACATTAGTGGAAAGATGGCTGATCTAGGAGGGAGGGGGCCTTGTTTATGACACCAGGACTGTCATTATCTACCTTGATCATCTTGGGGTTATCCTTTTTCCATTCTTTGGCCTCAATTTCTTCATGTATAAAGTATAAGCATTAGATGACATGACCTCTAATATACACTTTGATCTATAACTATCTGTGACTTGTACATAGTAGATCTTTAACATACCTGGTTTTACCATTTGCTGTACTGACACTTTAATGCTTCAGGTCCATTATGGATAAGTTTGTCCTTTTGCTAAGACATGAAACTGAATTTCCTAGTAAATGGTAGAGTGTGTGAGAGAGTCACCTAGTTAGTGAATGAACCTAACCAACCACCTAGCACCTTTGTCTCAACAGGGTTATTTTTTCTACTTATTAGATACAATTTCATGAGAAAAATTGCATACAGTGGTGAATTTGGAAACAATTTTTGTTTCTGTCAATGGCCTTTTATACAGTACACAGGAGACTAAAGATCACTGCATATGTAAGCCAGTTCCATGTTATATTCTTTGTACCTCAATCTCCGTTAAATAGGGATGCACTGATCAGGGGCTCATTTCTCATTTCTCTCTTATGCAAAGCTGATGTGGAGAATAAAGACAAGGAGCCAGCACACCTGCTCCTATCTACTCAGCCCTCTAAATGAATGACACATCACTTCTGCTTGTTGTTCCTTGGGCAGAACCAATCACAAGGCCCTACCCTAACTGAAAAGGGCACTGGGAAATATAAGGGGGTACTTGGAATATTTGGTGGGCACTAGTAGTCCTGCGATTCATGGGGTCGCAAAGAGTCGGACACAACTGAGCGACTGAACTGAACTGAACTGAACTGAAGTAGTCCTGCCACAATGGTCGATTCTTCTTAATTCTTTCTCTAATAGCCTACAAAGATGTTAATAACTACAACTACTATTATTATTCATTTTGAGTCAGATATTGGGTTGGCCAAAAAGTTCATTTGTTTTTTCTATAAGCTGTTATGGAAAACCCAAACGAACTTTTTGGCCAACCCAATACTTTGCTAGGTACTGTACATACATTATCGCTAATCCTCATAGCCATGTAAGGTAGGACTCATTATAATCACATTTTACATATGAAAAATTGAGGCACAGAGAGATTAAGAGATTATCCCAAGATCACATAACTACTAAGTATTTGAGGTTGAGATATAACTACATTTGCAATGTAGCAAAACTGTCCTTTCAGGAAACCAGCTGTCTGTTCCATTGCCTTTAGGTAATGGTCCCTAAGCCTGCTCCTGGATTAGGACTCTCAGTAGGATTACATTGCTAGAAGGGGTTGTTTTCTTGGCTGTCACATGTTGAGGGTGCTACTGGGTAAGAGGAAGCATTAGGGATATTAGATGCTTTGCAATGAGAATATGTTACATTTCCACACAATGAGTAATTGTTCTGTCCTTGTCCCACAGAACTTTTGAATGTCAGTCAAGGTGTTCAGGCAGGTGTAAAATATACTTTAAATTATCCAAGCCTAGAGTCCAAGTCTGTTTTACTTGTAATCACGAAGTATGTTTTGCATAATTTTAATATATATGAAATTTTCTAGGAATGAAATTGTTTATTGAACGAAGATTTTACTTTGTTTTGTTTAAGATTTTAGTAACAATGGGGTTTCCCTAGTAGTAACAATAATAACAATAATAGCTATCATTTATCTAGCTTAGTGGGCTTCCCTGGTAGCTCAGCTGGTAAAGAATCTGCCTGCAATAGAGGAGACCCCGGTTCGATATCTGGGTTTGGAAGGGTTAGGCTACCCACTCCAGAATTCTTGGGCTTCTTTGGTGGCTGAGATAGTAAAGAATCTGCCTGCAATGCGGGAGACCTGAGTTCAATTGTTGAGTTGGGAAGATCCTCTGTAAGAAGGCTTGGCAACCCACTCCAGTATTCTTGCCTGGAGAATCCCCATGGACAGAGGAGCCTGGTGGGCTACAGTCCAGGGGATCACAAAGAGTCAGACATGACTGAGTGACTAAGCACAGCACAGCACAGCACATCTAGCTTAGTAAGTGCCAGATACTGTTACAAGCATATTATATGTTAACTTATCTAATCTTCAGAAAGCCACCTAAAAAGTAAATAGTATTCCCATTTTACAGATGAAGAAACTAAGACAGAGAAGTTAAATAGCTTGATCAAGGCCACATACCCTTAGCAAGTTGCACTCACCTTGCAATATTGGGTAATTATTACTGATGCCAATATTTTTTGTAGTTTTTACCTTTTTTAAAAAAACATTTCTGGTATTTATCACTTTTTTCATATATTCAAGTGTCCATCTGATATTGTTCTCCTTTTTCCTGAATAACTCCCTTCAACATTTCTTGTACTTCATATCTAGTGACACTGAATTCTCTCAGCTCTTGTCTGAAGATGTCTTTATTTATTTTTCATTTTTGAAAGATATTTTTGCTGGGTATAGACTTACGTTTTGACATCTTTCTTTCACTAGTTTAAAGATGTCACTCCATTGTCTGCTGGTTTACATAGTGCTTTTAGTGTTTGAAACACTAATACAGTAGTCCCATATCAATCTGTATATATAGCTGTCACATCAAAATATTTACTTATTAAGACACATGGTGTGTGTGTGTGCGTGTGAGTGTGCTCAGTCTGTTCTGGCTCTTTGCGACCCCATGGACTATAGCCCCCCAGGCTCCTCTGTCCATGGAATTTTCCAGGCCAGAATACTGGAGTGAGCTGCCATGCCCGCCTCTAGGGTATCTTCCCCACCTAGGGATCGAACGTGCACCTCTTGTGTCTCCTGCATTGGCAGGCAGATTCTTTACCAACTGTGCCACCTGGGAAGCCGTAAGATACATGTCTCTTATTACTTAAGATACATGTCTCTTATTACTGTCTCTTTCTTTTTTATATTCCAGTTAGGGTAGCATGGTATTCTTTCCAATTATGTGTATACCAGAATTACATTATCTATGAATTTCATTTTGGAATATTAAAGTGAACATGACAAATGTTTGTTAGAAAAAAAGGATATTGAATTTGATAGGTTGGAAATCAGTATTGTAGACAAAACTATTAATTTGGGAAAACTAGTGTTTAGTTCTCACTCCCACATTTGATCTGATCTGTTGCTTAGCTCTCATTAAGAATGGTCACATCTAGACTGGTATCATATTTTCCAAATTTTCTACAGTGAACAAGCATTACTTTTAATGTAATCAAAAACTTTTAAAAAGGCTTGAAATAAGGCAAAACAAAGAAGATAAAAACAAACAATTTCCCCAAGTCTTATTCAGAAAGCTTTGTGGATAAAATATATTTTGGATTCATAATTCGTATTCACAGTTCATATTTTATAAAAAGTATTAATGGCCAATAGTGCCTTAATGTACCACTCAACTCTTCCCTCAAATAAACAAACATTTGTGATTGGATACTGTCTTTGAGATTTAAGTACCTACTTCAAAAATTTTAGGCACCGTAGGGAGATATTCTAAGGTAGGAGATGTTTTGGGAGCTCTATTAGTTAGCTACTGCTGTACAACACATTTACCCAAAATTTAGCATCTTAAAACAACAAGTATTTGTCTTCTCACAATATCTGAGGGCCAGGAATTCAAGAGAGGTTTAGCTGGGTCTGGATCCCTCAAGAGGTTTTAGTGAAGCTGTCATCTAGGGCTGCAGTTATCTGAAAGATTAGTTGCAGCTAAGGATATACTTCCAAGCTCATTCACGCGGCTGTTAGCAGAAGCCTTCAGTTCCTCACATGTGGTTCTTCCTACAGTGCTGCTTATAGTGCTGCTTACAACACAGCAGCTGGTTTGAGAGAGAGAGGGAGAGGGAGTCAGCTTAGCTCAAATAAGGAGCAGGGTTCTGATAATGTGCAATAGAGGATGGAGAACAGAGGATGCGATGTGGTTTGGGAGTTGGGAAGGGAACAGTTCAGTACCTAGGCTGCTTCCTAGAGGGGATTCACTTTAGGAGGCAGCGCGAGAGGAAGTGGCAGAGGCAAGCAGTGGATGCTGGAAGACACCAAATGGAAAGAGAGTTGTGAGTACAGAAAGGTTAGTTGACAGCCAAAGACAACCAGATCCATTTAACATTTTTTGCTGAAGATCTGTTGAGTGTGTGTGTGCGCATGTGCACATATGCACATGCACTTGTACACATTTATTGAAAAAGAGAGCCCTTTAGTCTTCCTTCCTTCAGAATGCATTGCAAATGCCTCATTTGGACAATAATATTGGAATAATAATAATATTGCAGTTTCCTGTTCAACTTCAAAGCATGGACGTTTCTTGCAGCTAAATGCTGGGCACTTCCTGCTTGTGTTCTTCAAAGCTATTCCTCCCTTTAGTTGGTGGCAAGTGACTGTGGACATTTCTCAAAATACACAACCATCTTACCTTTGATAAGAGCTGTTGTATATACCCCTTAAAAACATAATTGGGTGCAAAGAGTATGGTGAGATGGAATTATTCCTTTTCTTTATAAGAAGGAAGGGTTTTCATATCGTTCTTGCACATCTTGATAGCTTACAGTGAATGATGTCAGATTCGTAATCTCCAAAGAAGATTTAGCTTCGGGACCAGGGACCAGGCTTGATCACTCAAGAGCTTTTGTGTAGCAGAGTTTTATTAAAGTGAAAAAGGGACAGAGAAAGCTTCTGACAGAGACATCAGAAGGGGGGCAGAGAGTGTACCCCTTGCTAGTGTTAGCAAGGGAGTTATATTCTTTTTAAAGTAGTTATTACAATAAATCAAAAGAATGTCTCAAGATTGTAAAAGATCTTACTAGACCCACTCCCATAATTTACATTTTAAGATGACAGGATTAGCCAGAAGGTTTTCGGGAAGGAGAAACTTTCCTCAAGCAGGATACATTATTGTTATGTAATCCTTAGTACAGAGTTTAAACTGAGTTGTTTGTTGTGTAATCATCAGTTCCAAGCTTAAATAAAAAAAATGTTTTCTGTGACTAAGACTAAGGAATGTGGAGAAAAAAAGAGATGTTTGTCCTTTCCTCCTCCTTGAGAATTCCAGACCCCTATCCCTGCTTCAAGAGCCCCAGGCCCCTTTCTTCTCCTCGGGAACCCCGGATTTCTTATCAACCTGCATAGGAATTGGCTCTCTCAATCTGAGTGACTTCCTTTACACTCTTTAGTGATACCCTGGCTTTCAGGATTGGAATCATCAGGTACTGAAGAAATCCCCATCTCTGTTCCAACAGAGTAAAACAGCCCCTATGAGCTATGGGCACAAATTCCACGGACACTCAGGCTCTAGGATCAGACATTAAATGTAATGAAAAAAAATCCATGCTAAATGTAGGGTATTTATGTAGATCTGAATTTGCTTCTCACATTCCAATCCACTCATTATTATTGCTTTAAAGTGATTTCTGACAGAAGGCAAGTCTAGAAAAACAATACCAAGTGCATAAACAAACCTCAAATCCCTCATCAAGCTATTAGCACTGTAATAGAATTCATTATTTTTCATCTTCCAATTATTGGCTTTTTAAATTAGAGAACATACTGCAAGTTGAACTGCACCCAGTACTTTCTGCAGAACTCCAAGCCAATTTTGCTATATTAAAATTTTACCTTGTGCCATAAAGTTTGGAAAATCCAAAGTGACTTAGAAAGAATTTTCAACTCCTCTATTCTGTGTTCTTTGCTAGGTTCACTGGAAGAAACATTCACATCATATGTGATAAGATATACTTACTGTATTGATGGTGAGAGAGCCACTTCCTAAGCAGATTGATAAAAAGTCTGGGGAGAGAGGGGTCTGGAATTCTCAAGGAGGAGGAAAGGACAAACTTTTTTTTTTCCCTCTCCATTCCTTAGTCTTAGCCACATAAAACGATTTTATCTTTAAGCCTGGAACCTTTTAATGGCTAAAAAGTGATCAAAGTTCAAAACTACCCCTCCTTAATTGAGGAATCTCTGGTTAAATTTTACTCATTTGGCACCCTGAAATTGGAAAACAATAGGCAGTATAAGATGTTCAAAAACTATGATGAGTGTGATGTATTTTTAACCAATAACACTGGTAATTCTGATGCCCTCTAAATTTGAGAAGCCTGGATTATGTCAGACAGTTTCAAAATCTTGGAAAAGTAACTCCAGTGAATTTAATTTGTGGAATGATGAATATATTAATACTAAACAAATGAGAATGAATACAATTTACTAAGTGGAAAAGATTTATATTTAAACCTTAAAGCATCTGTGAATAACATTTTATGTACATTTTAAGTTAATCATAGGACCATGAGGACCTTATTAAGCTCAGATTCCTGATTTCATCAGGTGAATGTTTAAATCATCAAAAGGCAGATGATATGATGATAACAATAATGATGATAATCGTTAATACATGGTCAATGGGACTTACAGCAAAGCAAGGAATGCAAACATTGAGTGAATCATATGTAGGGTGAGAGTTATAAAAGGAAAGTACAGGGTGCTATGGGAAGTCTAGCATGTATCCTAATATCATTCAATGAATACTGGGGAAGGCCTACTCTAGGAAGGCATCTTTACCCCAAATCCTGAAGGCTAGGAGAGGATGAACAAAGGGAATGGGAGGAGTTGTTGTGTGGAGGGGAAATGTCATGTTCAAAGTTACACAACAGAAGTGAAAAATGCAGTATGGCTAGAGTGGAGCAAGAAGAAGAGTAGATAGAGGGTCTACTAATATGTTCCTGGAGAATAACAACTGTCTTCCCAACTCATTCTGCATCTGTATTTGGAATGTTCTATCAGAATGTGGTTGCTTCCTTTTCATCATTCAGAACCCACCTACAGTATCACCACCTTTCTTGACCACCATGGCCATGTCTTTCTATCACTTTATCATGTTCTTCACTATACTCATCGTATCGGAAACCATCTTTCTATTTATATGTTTTCTTGTTTATTACTTGTCTTTCTTTAATAGAACATAAACTCATCAAAGGCAGGGGCTTTGTCTATATCATTCACCACTACATCTCCACTGCCTAGAATAGAACTTGATCCAGAATTATAATTGGTAATTGTTAATTGATATTTGATTAGTGGTTGGCTGCTTTTAGTTATATTGACCAAGTGGGATGAGGTTCTCATACCACTTTCCCCTGCCTTTGTATAGCTCTTGAAAGCTTTGGATATGATCAAAAAGCAAATGTAAAGCAAAAAAAAAAAAAAAAAAAAACACCTGGTATTGAATGATTTTGTGATCAGAGTTGTAACTGTACTTCTCAATACATAAAATTATACACAAAATAGAGACATGACAATCCTTTAAACAATCAGAACAGTATTTTCATGACGATAGTTAAATATTTAAATTGTCTTTTGTTTGTAAGATTTAGATTGAGATTTGTCATGGCCCTTCATCAGTGATATTGGTGAATTCTAATTCTTACTCTTGCTCAAGTTATTATCCTTGATATAGATCCACTGTCCATGTCTTTTTAGGGAGAGTACCAAAAGTTACACTACAAAACTCATTAATTACATTTCACCTACTATTTCTCCATATTTTCCCAGAGGTTGATTCATACGGGCATTGTTATAATTTGTTCCATGCTCTGTAGAGAAGCATGTTTGTTGCTACCTAAAATCTGAAGCAACTACTTCATTTTCCACTTCGTTCCAAGTGCTAAAGGAGTACAGGAGGGACATGGGAGAACATACAAAGGAGTTCATTTTTCAGATTGCAGGGAGTAAATGAGCCACAGGTAAAGTAAATGAACCTTTTGTAAATTTCCTGGTCTCCACCATGTATTCTAGGCTCGAACACTTCTAACAGAGATCTCTCAAAGGCTTCACATCTACCAGTTTTTTAAAATGATCCATTCAGAATTTTCATGCTCTTTTCAGCTGGGCTCTTCCTTCCTGTGGTCTGACATATCCTCCTGCCTTCACTAGTGGCTTTTATTCTGAGTAACTTATCACACCTGTATGTTTTCAGAAAGACCAGGAAAACATCTTTCCTCAGTCACCAACTCTCAGCTTTCTCTCCTGATTTATCTGAGGGCCATTGTGTTCTTTGGTTCGTCTTTCTTTTTTTTTTCGTCTTTCTTACCTTGTGTGATCTCATAAAGTTTTCTTGTTATCTTTTATGTCTCATAATATTTTTTTCCTTCTTAGGGATCTAGCCTGGTTTTCCCTTTTTGTGTCTTTTTTTCCCTTTTCAGATCACTGTATTACTCTGGGTTTTATCCAACTTGGCATCTGGTTACCTTTTGAAACAGCCCTGAAATTTGACATAGTACTGAAATTATGTTGCTGTGTTGTGAATCTTTAATGTCCTATTAAAACTAATTTCTAAATAACTTCTCTCGCCAACGAGGATCTAGGTTAATGCATTGAAATATCCTTTCTATTTTCCTTATGAGCATTTTATCTAGAGCCAGTGTTTTAGGAAGGCAGAAATATGAGGCATGTTTGTATAGTCCTGTCTTGGCTCAGGTTGCCATAAAAACACCATAGGCTGGGCGTCTTAAACAGTGGATATTTATTTTTCATAGTTCTGGAAGCTGGAAATCCAAGGTTAGGTTGCCAATATGGTCAGATTCTGGTGAGATTTCTCTTCCTGGCTTGCAGATGGCCTCATTGTAACTGTTTCTTCATGTGGTAGAGTTGTTAAGAATACAGTCTGTGGAGCCAAACTGCCTTGGTTTGTCTCCCAGCTAGCTCTCCCTAGCTGTGACTCTTTGGACAAATTACTCAATATTTTTGTGCCTCAGTTTCTTCAAGTGTAAAATGGGTTCAATAATAGTACTTATCTCATAGATTGTTGTGGTCATTAAATGGGTTGCTGCTGCTGCTGCTAAGTCGCTTCAGTCATGTCTGACTCTGTGCGACCCCAGAGATGGCAGCCCACCAGGCTCCCTCACCCCTGGGATTCTCCAGGCAAGAACACTGGAGTGGGTTGCCATTTCCTTCTCCAATGCATGAAAGTGAAAAGTGAAATTGAAGTTGTTCAGTCGTGTCCGACCCTCAGTGACCCCATGGACCGCAGCCTACCAGGCTCCTCTGTCCATGGGATTTTCTAGGCAAGAGTACTGGAGTGGGGTGCCATTGCCTTCTCCAAGATTAAATGGGTTAAATATATGAATTTCTTAGAAGAGTATCTGGCACTTAGTAACTTCTCAATAATTGTTGCTATTAATGCAACCACTGCATTTGGTAATGTGGTCTCTGTTCTAACTTCATATTGATTCTGCCTTTGTTCTTGATTCAGAGGTTACAAGTATGAGGTCATCCATTTTTCCCCAGTCCCAAAATCTTAATCAAGTGGCTGAGGTTGGAATGGAATTTGTCTCATTCCTCCCTAGCAGGGAGCATCTGTGTGGGCTTGGCTGAAGTTCTGGTCAAGTAAACATGGGCCTTAACGGGGTTTCTGAGTCTGGAATTGGACTTAATGTGGAGACTTGGTGGTTACCTGGGCTTCCCTGGTGGCTGAGACCGTAAAGAATCCGCTTGCAATGCAGGAGACCATGTTTCAATCCCGGGTCGGGAAGATGCCTTGGAGAAGGGAATGGCTACTCACTCTGGTATTCTTGTCTGGAGAATTCCATGGATAGAGGAGCCCGGCAGGCTACAGTCCATGGGGTCACAAAGAGTCGGACATGACCAAGCAACTAATACTTTCACGTGGGGGTTACCTAGTGCTGTGGTCTAAATGTTTGTATCCACACACACACCCCCAAAATTCATATGTTGAAGTTTTAGTATCCTGTGTGATAATATTTGGAGGTGGGGTCTTTAGAAGGTGATTAGGTCCTGAGAGCGAAGCCCTCACAAATGGGATTAGTGCCCTTATAAAAGAGACCCAAGAGAGCTGGTTCATTCCTTGTGCCATGTGAGGATACAATGAGAAGTCTGCGACCCAAAAGAGGGCCCTCATTCAACCATTCTGGCATCCTTATCTCAGACTTGCAACCTCCAGCACTGTGAGGAATAAATTCCTGTGGTTTGTCAGTCACCCCCTCTATGGTGTTTTGTCATAGTAGCCCAAGCTGACTAAGATACCTAGGGAGGTCAGAAGTAGGAATAGCCAGAGGTGAATGTCTTAAAGCTTGGGAAGCACAATTCTATTTTCTAGGCAGCAAATAGAGGTCCATAAATGAAAAAGCCAAAAGGATTAGAAGCTGGTTGACAATGGAATGTAGCTAGGAGAAAGAGCCTAAAATGGGATGTAAAGCCAGAGTAAATTCCAGAATCATTTCTGTGAGTGGGCTGAAGAACTAATTTCTTTCAAAGGCCCAGAATCAGGTGAACAGAAGTGGATGTTAAGTACTTTCATAAATGGGGTCAGTTTCAGCAGTAGGCATCCTCAGTTATATATCCTCAATATACATTCAATATCAGAATATATATTGGCAGACATTAAAGGTTTTAAATCCAAACACAAGTTTTCTTCAGTAAGTAGGCATTGGCCATTTGAAGACAGCCCCTCTGTGAAAGTGAGAAGTATACATTTTTTGAGATTTACTTAAGTCAAAATATATGTGATTTGAGACCATTACTTTCTAGAGAAAAGTTCCCATGTTACCATTTTCAAATCAATGTCCCATTCAGCTTTTTAGGAAGTAATTTTTCATTCTAAAGATTTAAAAGATCAAAACATGGATATCCCACTCCCCCTATTCAATTAATTTAAAAAGTAATAGATCTTGTATTAAAACCCGTCCTTGACTAGAAGTACAATATCCCCTGTTTAAGGAAATTTGACATATTAAAAAGTATTTTGTATGACAAAGCTGTTATGTGGAGAGGAGGATGACTAACCAAATGAAAGAGATCCCCCAAGAGAAATTTAGCATATTGACAGCACTAGTGAACAGCTTCTACCAAGGAAATAACTTGTGGAAGGGAGTGGGTTTCCAAAGAGATTTCTCTTTAGACTATGAACTCCTGCATTTACTTCTCCCATGAATCCATTTCTTTCAACAGTGCTCCTTAGCAAGGCCCAGTTAAGGCACAATATTTCTTCACTGCAGCTCAGAGTAGTTTCAAAGTACACTCTATGTACAAGTTTACAGAACACAGACTCACTAATTAGATTGTCTTACTAGTCTCCCACAGCTCTCCCAATCCTCTCTTGGTGTCTCACTTACTTTTTTAAAAGAATAATTATTTATTTATTTTTGGCTGTGCTGGGTCCTCGTGGCTCTGCATGAGTTTTCTCTAGTTGCAGCAAGTCGGGTGTTACTCTTTACTTTTCTCTAGTTGCAGTGTGTGGGCTACTCATTGTGATGGCTTCTGTTGTTGCAGAGCATGGACTCTAGGGCTGGGGGCCTCGGTAGCTGCAACACGTGGGCCTGGTAGTTGTGTATCCCAGGCTCTAGAGCACAGACTCAATAGTTGTGGTACACAGGCTTAGTTGCCATGCAGCATGTGGGATCTTCCCAGACCAGGGATCAAACCTGTATCTCCTGCATTGGCAAACAAAGTCTTTACCACGGAGAAACCAGGGGAGACCTCTGTCTCCCTTACTTTTATCTTGGGCCAAACTTATAACTTTACTTCTCAGGCGGCACTAGTGGTCAACAACCTGCCTGTCAATGCAGGAGATAAAAGAGACTCTGGTTCAATCCCTGGGTTAGGAAGATCCCCTGGAGGAGGACATGGCAACCCATTCCAGTAATCTTGCCTGGAGAATCCCATGGACAGGAGCCTGTCCAGCTCCTGGACAAAGCAAGCTCTGATTTTGCTCTAACTCTGTGTGTGAGATTGAACCTCCTCTCTGTAGAACTGTCCAAACTCCAGCTGAGGAAATCTGCCTTGTGCCTTAATCCCACCCCAAGAGCTTTGCCTGCTGCTGCTGCTAAGTCGCTTCAGTCGTGTCCGACTCTGTGCGACCCCATAGATGGCAGCCCACCAGGCTCCCCTGTCCCTGGGACTCTCCAGGTAAGAACACTGGAGTGGGTTGCCATTTCCTTCTCCAATGCAGGAAAGTGAAAAGTCAAAGTGAAATCGCTCAGTTGTGTCCGACTCTTAGCAACCCCATGGACTGCGGCCCACCAGGGTCCTCCGTCCATGGGATTTTCCAGGCAAGAGTGCTGGAGTGGGGTGCCACTGCCTTCCCCGAGAGCTTTGCCTAGTAGGCCCTTATTCCTGTGCACATATAACTCAGTTAGTTATTCTATTCCTGCCCTTAGGCTTTCACAGTAGTCCCAAAGGTAGTTTCCTGTAACCATTTGTAATAGCTATTCACTCCTTTACTTATCCTTTTTCTCCTTTACAATCTGGGCAGCTTGCATGTGGCTTTAAGGCATCAATATCCTCTTGAATGACACATGTCCAGGCAGAGGGTCACACATTAGATAATATGGTTAGTAGTTATGAGAATAGGCTATAAAGTTAAATCCTTTATTCATCACTTTATTCAACAAATACCTTTTTATATACAACTATAAATAAATTTTATATTTATTTTTATGACAGTTTAAACATTAATTTTTATCAGTTTTATTTTGAGTTAGTTATAGATTCAGGTACACTTGTAAGAAATAATACATGGAGAGTCCATGTCTCCTTTACTGTGTGTCTCCCCATGGTAATATCCTAAGAAATTATAGTAAAATCTCACAACCAGGATTTGACATTGATTCTGTCAAGAAAAAGAATAGTTCCCTCACCTCAAGGAACCCTCCTGTTGCACTTTTATGGTCACATTCATCTCCTCTGGCAATATGTGGCCCTGTTATAGCTATATAACTCCCTGTCCCTGACCCTGGCAACCACTCTATAATTTTTTTAATTTTAATAATGTTATATAAATTGAATCATATGGCATGGAATCTTCTGGTATTGACATTTTCACTCGGCATAATTCCCTGGAAATTCACCCTGGTTGCTGTGTGTATTGATAGTCTTCCTTTTTACTGCTGGGTAGTATTCCATTGTATGAGTATATCACAGCTTGTTTAACTATTCACCTGTTGAAGGACATTTGGGTCATTACCACTTTTTGATTATTATAAATAAAGCTGCTGCTACTGGCTGGATTGTGTTCTTCCAAACTTTATGTGTTGAAGTCCCAATCTCTAGTATTTCGTAATGTATATTCATTTGGAAATAAGGTCTGTAATGAGATAGTTAAGCAAAAATAAGTCTGTTGATGTATAGCAAAGACTACCACAATATTATAAAGCAATTATTATCCAATAGAAAAGAAATATTATTCAAAAAAAGTGAGGCTGTAAACCCAATACGTGTGGTGTCCTTATAAGAAAAGGAAAAGACACCAGGGGTGCAATGTGCGTAGAGGGATGAAGGAAAACCCTGTGAAGAGTTCGCAAGAGGGTGTCAACAAGCCATGGAGAGAGATCTCTGAAGAAACTAACTTGGCTGACATCTTGATCTTGGATTTCCAGCCTCCAGAACTGAGAAAAAAGTTATTTCTATCATTTAAGCCACCTAGTTTTGAGGATTTTGTTATGACAGCCCAAGCAGACTCATACAGCTGCTATGTACAGGTTTTTGTGTGAAAACAACTTTCATCTCAGATAAATTTCCAAAGCATGCTACTGCTGGGTTATATGATAGATGTTTTAGTTTTAAAAGAAATTGCCAAACTATTTTCTTGTTCTGTAGAGTAACTTACCATTTTACATGCCCACCAGCAATGTATGGTATGAGTGATGATATTTCTTGTTGTTGTTCAAACACTAAGTTGTATTTGACTCTTTGTGACCTCATGGACTGCAGCAGGCCAGGCTCCCTGTCCTTTAATATCTCCCAGAATTTGCTCAAATTCATGTCCATTGAGTCAGTGATGACATCCAACTATTTCATCCTCTGCTAACCCCTTCTCCTCCTTCCATCTTTCCCAGAATCAGGGTCTTTTCCAATGAGTTGGCTCTTCGCATTAGGTGGCCAAAATATTAGAGCTATAGCATCAATCCTTCCAATGAATGTTCAGGGCTGGTTTCATTTAGGATTGACTGGTTTGATCGCCTTGCTGTCCAAGGTACTCTAAAGAGGCTTCTTCAGCACTATAGTTCGAAAGCATCAGTTCTTCAGTGCTCAGCCTTCTTTATGGTCCAATGTTCGCATCCGTACATGACTACTGGAAAAACTATACCTTTGACTATATGGACCTTTGTCAACAAAGTGATGTGTCTGCTTTTTAATATGCTGTCTAGGTTTGTCATACCTTTCCTTCAAAGGAGCAAGCATCTTTTATGTCATGGCTGCAGTCACCATGTGCAGTGATTTGGGAGCCCAAGAAAATAAAATTTGCCACTGTTTCCACTTCTTCCCCATCTATTTGCCATGAAGTAATGGGACTGGATACCATGGTTTAATATTTTGAATGTTGAGTTTTAAGTCAGCTTTTTCATTCTTCTCTTTCACCTTCATCAAGACGCTCTTTAGATCTTCTTCGCTTTGTGCCATTAGAATGGTATCATCTGCATATCTGAAGTTGGTGGTATTTCTCCTGGCAATCTTGATTCCAGTTTGTGAGTCATCCAGCCCAGCATTTTGCATGTTGTACTCTACATAGTAGATAAATAAGCAGGGTGACAATATACAGCCTTGACATACTCCTTTCCCAATTTGGAACCGTTCTGTTGTTCCTTGTTCGGTTCTAACTGTTGCTTCTTGACCTGTATACAGGTTTCTTAGGAGACAGGTAAGGTGGTCTGGTATTCCCACCCCTTAAAAATTTTCCAGAGTGTGTCATGATCCACACAGTCAAACACTTTAGCATAGTCAGTGATGCCAAAGTAGATGTTTTTCTGGAATTCCCTTGCTTTTTCTATGATCCAGCAGATGTTGGCAATTTGATCTCTGGTTCCTCTGCCTTTTCTAAATACAGCTTATATATCTGAAGTTCTCAATTCATGTACTGTTGAAACCTGGCTTGAAGGATTTAGAGCATTACCTTGCTAGCAAGTGAAATGAGCTCAATTGTGTGGTAGTTTGACCATTCTTTGACATTGCCTTTCTTTGAGATTGGAATGAAAACTGACCCTGTCCAGTCCTGTGGCCACTGCTGAGTTTTCCAAATTTGCTGGTATATTGAGTGCAGGGCTTTCACAGTATCATCTTTTAGGATTTGAAATAGCTCAGATGGAATTCCATTACAGCTTTGTTCATACTAATGCTATGATTCTAGCCTCATCAGAATTTGGTATCATCACAATTTTTAAAATTTTCCAATAGGTATGTAATGATATTGTAGTTTTAATTTGCGTTTCCATAATGGCTAATGGTATTGTACGTCTTTTTATGTGTATATTAGCCATCTTTGTATCCTCTTTGGTGAAATGTCTGCTCATGTCTTTTGTCCATTTTCTAAAAGGATGGTTTGTCCTTTTTATTGTTGATTTTTGAGAGTTCTTTAAATATTCCAGCTACTAGTTCTTTGCTATATAAGATGGTAGGTGCTGGAGTGGCTATGAGGAGAACCCAAGGTCCAAGGGCAAAGGAGGAGCCCTAAGAAGATGGTAGGAGGGTGAATCTGCATTTAGAATCAAACCCTATTCCCACCAGAGATGCTCAGAGGGCTCAAACAAACCTTGTGCGCACCTTGACCCAGGAACCCACAGAGACTGAGACAGAACTGTGTCTGACCATCTCCTGTGGAGGTACAGGTCAGCAGTGGACTGCTCTACACCACAGGGACAGGGGCTCTGGGTGCAGCAGACTTGGATATGGCATAAGCCCTCTTGTAGGAGGTCACCACTAACACCATCATAGAGCTGCCATAATGTACACAGGACTGGGAAATAGACTCTTGGAGGGCACAAACAGAACCTTGTGCACCAGGACACAGGAGAAAGGAGCAGTGACCCCACAGACTGACCCAGACTTGCCTGTGAGTGTCCAGGAGTCTCCAGAGGAGGTGTGGGTGGGTGGTGGCCTGCTGCAGGGTTGGAGGCACTGAGTGTAGCAGTGCATGCATGGGATGTTTTGAAGGAGGTCACCATTATCTTCATTACCTCCACCATAGTTTGGCCCCAGGTAAATAGCAGGGAGGGAACACAGCTCCACTCATCAACAGAAAATTGGATTAAAGATTTACTGAGCATGGCACCACCCATCAGAACAAGAACCAGTATTCCCCTCAGTCAGTCTCTCCCATCGGGAAGCTTCCATAAGCCTCTTATTCTTCTCCATCAGAGGGGAGATAGACTGAAAACCACATTCACAGAAAACTAACCAATTTGATCATGTGAAACACAGCCTTGTCTAACTCATTGAAACTATGAGCCATGCTGTGTAGAGCCACCCAAGATGGACGGGTCACAGTGGAGAGTTCTGACAAAATGTGGTCCACTGGAGAAGGGAATGGCAAAGCACTTCAGTATTCTTGCCTTGAGAACCCCATGAACAGTATGAAAAGGCAAAATGATAGGATACTGAAAGATGAACTCCCCAGGTTGGTAGGTGCCCAATATTTCTCCACTGGAGATCAAGAAAGAATGAAGAGATAGAGCCAAAGCAAAAACAACCTCCAGTTGTGGATCTGACTGGTGATGGACATAAAGTCCAATGCTGTAAAGAGCAATATTGCATCGGAACCTGGCATGTTAGGTCCATGAATCAAGGCAAATTGGAAGTGGTCAAACAGGAGATGGCAAGGATGAACGTCAACATTTTAGGAATCAGTAAACTAAAATGGACTGGAATGGGTGAATTTAACTCAAATGACCATTATATCTACTACTGTGGGCAACAATCCCTTAGAAGAAATGGAGTAGCCATCAGAGTCAACAAAAGAGTCTGAAATGCAGTACTTGGATGCAGTCTCAAAAATGACAGAATGATCTCTGTTCATTTCCAAGGCAAATCACTCAATATCACAGTAATCCAAGTCTATGCCCCAACCAGTAATGCTGAAGAAGCTGAAGTTGAATGGTTCTAAGATGACCTACAAGACTTTTTAGAACTAACACCCAAAAAAGATGTCCTTTTCATTATAGGGGACTGGAATGCAAAAGTAGGAAGTCAAGAAACACCTGGAGTAACAGGCAAATTTGGCCTTGGAGTACAGAATGAAACAGGGCAAAGGCTAATGGAGTTTTGCTAAGAGAATGCACTGGTCATAGCAAACACCCTTTCCCAACGACACAAGAGAAGACTCTACACATGGACATCACCAGATGGTCAATACCAAAATCAGATTGATTATATTCTTTGCAGCCAAGATGGAGAAGCTCTATACAATCAGCAAAAACAAGACCAGGAGCTGACTGTGGCACAGATCATGAACTCCTTATTGCCAAATTCCGACTTAAGTTGAAGAAAGTAGGGAAAACCACTAGACCATTCAGGTAGGACCTAAATCAAACCCCTTACGATAATACAATGGAAGTGAGAAATAGATTTAAGGGACTAGATTGGAAAGATAGATTTCTTCATGAACTATATACGGAGGTTCGTGACATTGTACAGGAGACAGGGATCAAGACCATCCCCAAGAAAAAGTAATTCAAAAAAGCAAAATGGCTATCTGGGCAGGGCTTACAAATAGCTGTGAAAAGAAGAAAAGTGAAAAACAAAAGAGAAAAGGAAAAATATATGCATTTGAATGCAGAGATCCAAAGAATAGCAAGGAGATATAAGAAAGCCTTCCTCAGTGATCAGTGCAAAGAAATAGAGGAGAAAAATAGAATGGAAAGTACTAGAGATCTCTTCAAGAAAATTAGAGACACCAACGGAACATTTCATGCTTTGATGAGCTTAATAAAGGACAGAAATGGTATGGAAGCAGATGATATTTAGAAGAAGTGGCAAGAATACACAGAGGAACAATCAGTTAAGATCTTTACGACCCAGATAACCACGATGGTGTGATCACTCACCTAGAAACAGACATCTTGAAATGTGAAGTCAAGTGGGCCTTAGGAAGCATCACTATGAACAAAGCTAGTGGAGGTGATGGAATTCCTGTTGAGCTATTTCAAATCCTAAAAGATGATACTGTAAAAGTGCTGTACTCAATATGCCAGCAAATTTGGAAAACTCAGCAGTTGCCACAGGACTGGAAAAGGTCAGTTTTCATTCCAATCCCTAAGAAAGACGATGCCAAAGAATGCTCAAGCTACCGCACAATTGTACTCATCTCACATGCTAGTAAAGTAATGCTCAAAATTCTCCAAGCCAGGCTTCAACACTACATGAACCGTGAACTTCCAGCCATTCAAACTGGTTTTAGAAAAGGCAGAGGAACCAGACATCTGCTGGATCATCAAAAAATCAAGAGAGTTCCAGAAAAACATCTATTTCTGCTTTATTGACTATGCCAAAGCCTTTGCCTGTATGGGTCACAATAAACTGTGGAAAATTCTGAAAGAGATGGGAATACCAGACCACCTGACCTGCCTCTTGAGAAATCTGTGTGCAGGTCAGGAAGCAATAGTTAGAACTGGACATGGAACAACAGACTGGTTTCAAATAGGAAAAGGAGTCCGTCCGTCAAGGCTGTATATTGTCACCCTGCTTATTTAACTTATATGCGGAGTACGTCATGAGAAATGCTGGGCTGGTTGAAGCACAAGCTGGAATCAAGATTTCTGGGAGAAATATCATTTATCTCAGATATGCAGATGACACCACCCTTATGGCAGAAAGTGAAGAAGAACTAAAGAGCCTCTTGATGAAAGTGAAAGAGGAGAGTAAAAGATTTGGCTTAAAGCTCAACATTCAGAACACTAAGATCATGGCATCCGGTCCCATCACTTCATGGCAAATAGATGAGGAAACAATGGAAACAGTAGCAGACTTTATTTTAGGGGTCTCCAAAGTCACTGCAGATGGTGACTGCAGCCATGAAATTAAAAGACACTTAGTCCTTGGAAGGAAAGTTATGACCAAACTAGGCAGCATATTAAAACACAGAGACATTACTTTGCCATCAAAGGTCCATCTAGTCAAGGCTATGGTTTTTCCAGTAATCATGTATGGATATGAGAGTTGGACTATAAAGAAAGCTGATTGCCAAATAGTTAATGCTTTTGAAGTGTGGTGTTGGAAAAGACTCTTGAGAGTCCCTTGGACTGCAAGGAGATCCAACCAGTCCATCCTAAAGGAAATCAGTCCTGAATATTCATTGGAAGGACTGTTATTGAACCTGCAGCTTCAGTACTTTGGCCACCTGATGCGAACAGCTGACTCATTTGAAAAGATCCTGATGCTGGGAAAGATTGAAGGCTTGAGGAGAAGTGGACAACAGAGGATGAGATGGTTAGATGGCATCACCGACTCAATGGACATGAGTTTGAGTAAACTCCAGGAGGTGGTGATGGACAAGGAGACCTGGAGCGCTACAATCCATGGGGTCACAAAGATTCAGATACAACTGAACAACTGAACTGACTGACTGACTAATATATTGCATACACACACACACACACACATATATGTCTTATATAGATAGCTTATATAGCAGGGGAAAGTTTTTACTTTTTAACTAGGTAAAGTTGAAATTAGATGGTCTATTTCTTCTTGCATGAGTTTTTGTAGTTTGAGTCTTTTAAGAAATTGGTCTGTTTCATCTATATTATCAAATTTTTAGACATAGAGTTGTTTATAGAATTCTCTTATTATATTTTTAACAATGATACTTTCTTAGTCATTTTTTCATTCTTGTACTCTGTTTATCTTTCTTACCTTCTCATGGATTACTTGAACATTTTTTTTTTTTTTGAGAAATGCATCTTGATTTACTTATAGTTTCTAAAGCACATGGCTTTGTATAGTTTTTTTAGTGGTTGCTTCTAGATATTACAGTATACGTATAACATCACAGTTTACTTGTATCGACATATTACAACTTTGAGTAAAATATAAAAACTTCTGTTTAGATTCCTTTATCTTCTCTTTAAAATATAGTTATTTTTCACAATTATACATTGTATAACATATCAAGGGCATTATGGTTTTTGCTTCAACTGTCAAACATGATTTCATAAATTCATGCAAAGTGGGTAATTTTTATATCTATCCTCATTTTTACTCATTTAACCAATTTTTTTTTCTTTCTGAAATTCCAGTTCTATTATCATTTCCTTTCTGGTCAATAAATTTCATTTAGTTGTTCTTTAAAACTATGTTTGCTGGTGACACATTTTTTTAGTCTTCTGCTGTCTAGAAATGTATTTCCACTATATTCCTGAAAGATATTTTTGTCATATTTAGAATTTGCAGTAGACAGTTCTTTTCTTTTAGTATATGAAATATGATACACCATTTCCTTTTGGCCTCCTTGGTTTCTGATGAGCAGTCTGCTGTCATTTTAATTACTCTTGCCCTATAGGTAATATATTATTTTTTTCTGGCTTTCAAGAGTCTCTCTGTCTTTTGTTTATGGACATTTAATTATAATGTGTTTCAGCATGGGTATTTGAAAAATTAACCATTTGGGAGATTTTCTCAGCTTCTTGAATTTATAGTGTTTTTGGGCCAAATCTGGGAAATTTTCATCTTTTTTAAAAATGTTTTTTAAATTCCACTCTCTTAATCTTCTGCTTTGACATTACAATGTTATGGATTTTAGCTCTTTTGTTTTTGTTTAGTAGACCCCAGAGCTGTTCATTTCTTCACTCTATTTTACCTTTGTTGCTTAGATTGATAAATTCTATCAGTCTGTCCCCAGTTTCACTGATTCTGTCCTCTGTAATCTCCACTCTACTTCTGAAGCCATCTGTGAATATTTAATTTCAGGTATTTTATTTTTCACTTCTATAATTTGGTTCTTTTTTTTAATGACTTCGATTTCTTTGCTGAAATGTTCAAAATTTTTTTGGTTTTTGTTTGTTTCAGATAATTTATAATTGCTTGTTCAGTCATTTTTATGATGGTTTGAAAGAATTTTAAGATATTTCTAACATCTGATTTATCTTAATGTTGGTATCTGTTGCTGTATTTTCTCATTTCTGTTAGGATTTTCCTGGTGTTTGGTATTACAAGTGATTTTCTATACTATCTTGGAGATTTTGGATATTATGAGACTCCATCTTATTTACTTTCTTTTTTTTTTTTTCTAAGCAGGTTATCCCCCACTGAAGTGTAGAATGAGAGTTGTATGTGGGGTGTAGGTTCAGTTTCCCATTTGGCCCCATGGATACCACCTGGAAAAAGTGGATTACTGACTCACAGTGCCTCATTGCAGATGGCTTGGGTGAAAGATTAGTTCCCTGTTCAACCTTGCTGGCACTTTCTGGCAAAAGCGGGACTCTGACTTGCCATCTCTTCATCTCCAGGTGGAGGCGAATCAGCTTGCTGCTGGGCCACACTGCTGGCCATCACTGAGGGAAATACACTAGCTAACTCACACTACTTTTTTGCTGCAGGGTAGGGGGCAAGAATATCAGCTCTCACTGGGCAATACCAGGGGAGGGAGAAGAGGAAGTGGAATACCAAATAACCCTGCCTATCACTGCCTCATTCTCTTTTGTTCATGCCTAGGTGTTGAGGCTCAGGTCCTCACTAGTCCTGCTGTCACCAGGGCAAGTAGGAGGTGCAATGCTAACTAGTCCAGCATCACATCATCTCATATAGTCTTATTGCTATGAGGTGTGTGTGGAGGGTCAGCTCCCCACTGGGTGTTGCAAGCATCAGGGATAGGCTAGAGAGGAGTACATTGTCATTGTGCTCAGTTGCGTCCGACTCTTTGTGGCCCCACGTGGCCTACCAGGCTCCTCTGCCATCGGATTATCTAGGTAAGAATACTGGAGTGGATTGTCTTTTCTTCTCCAGGGGATCGTCCCTACCAAGGGATCAAACCTGTCTCCTGCTTGGAAGCCTAATGCTATACCACTGAGTCATCTGGGAAGTTCCCAAGAAGAGTGCTTACTAGTCTTAAATCATAGCACCTCCTTCAGTCCCACTGACATTGGCTGTGGGTAAAGGTTCAGCTGTCCACTGGACTCTAGTAATACCACTGTGGCAGAGCACCACTTAATTCTCCTGGGAAGGGTACAGAGGAAAAACTCCTCACTTCACTTGCCATCACTGCCAGGTGGGGTAATTGGATTTGCCTGCCTGGGTAAGAGATGGAAGATTAGTTCCCCAACCTGCCCCCACCAATACAACTGAGCACGGGGGTCAGAATCCTCAATTTTTAATGCCTTTTTTTAAAGTAGAGAAGACTTTTTTCTTCTTTCTAAATTAAAAAAAAATTATAATGGATCCTAGTTGATTAACACTGTCATGTTATTTTTCAGATGTACAGCAAGGTGATTCAGTTATACAAATACATATATCTATCCTTTTTCAAATTTGTTTCCTATTTAGGTTATTACAAAATATTTAGCAGAGTTCTCTGTGCTATAGGGTAAGTCCTTGTTGGTTATCTATTTTAAATGTAGCAGTGTGTGCACCCACTTTTATTATCATGATGCTTATAGTCTGGTGGGGGAGACAGACAATAAAGTATATTCAAACAAGTATATAAATGTAGCTGTGATATGAGTTATGGAGGAAGAACACAGAGTTCTATAAGAAAGAAGAGGCTTTTTTTTTTGAGGAATTCATATTTAAAACCTTGAAGGAGGGGAAGGGGCCAGTAATGTGAAGTGAAAAGTGTTTCAGGAGAGGAAACAGCAAGTGAGATGACACTATGGCAGGAAGTTCAGTTCAGTTCAGTCACTCAGTTGTGTCCAGCTCTTTGCGACCCCATTGACTGCAGCACGCCAGGTCTCCCTGTCCATCACCAACTCGTGGAGTTTACTCAAACTCATGTCCATTGAATCAGTGATGCTGTCCAACCATCTCATCTTCTGTCATCCCCTTCTCTTCCCACCTTCAATCTTTCCCAGCATTAGGATCTTTTCAATGAGTCAGCTCTTCATGTTAGGTGGCTGAAGTATTGGAGTTTCAGTTTCAACATCAGTCCTTCCAATGAACACCTAGGACTGATCTCCTTTAGGACAGACTGGTTGGATCTCCTTGCAGTCCGAGGGTCTTCTCCAACACAACAGTTCAAAAGCATCAATTCTTTGGTGCTCAGCTTTATTTATAGTCCAACTCTCACATCCATACATGACTATTGGAAAAACCATAGCCTTGACTAGACGGAACTTTGTTGGCAAAGTAATGTCTCTGCTTTTTAATATGCTGTCTAGGTTAGTCATAACTTTCCTTCCAAGGAGTAAGCGTCTTTTAATTTCATGGCTGCCGTCACCATCTGTCATGATTTTGGAGTCCCCCAAAATAAAGTCTGCTACTGTTTCCACTGTTTCCCCATCTATTTGCCATGATGTGATGGGACCGGATGCCGTGATCTTAGTTTTCTGAATGTTGAGCTTTAAGCCAACTTTTTCACTCTCCTCTTTCAGTTTCATCAAGAGGCTCTCTTCTTCACTTTCTGCCATAAGGGTGGTGTCATCTGCATATGTGAGGTTATTGATATTTCTCCCAGAAATCTTGATTCCAGCTTGTGCTTCAACCAGCCCAGTGTTTCTCATGATGTACCCTACATAGAATTTAAATAAGCTGGGTGACAATATACAGCCTTGACGTACTCCTTTTCCTATTTGGAACCAGTCTGTTGTTCCATGTCCAGTTCTAACTGTTGCTTCCTGACCTGCATACAGGTTTCTCAAGAGGCAGGTCAGGTGGTCTGGTATTCCAATCTCTTTCAGAATTTTCCACAGTTTATTGTGATCCACACAATCAAAGGCTTTGAAACAGTCAATATGACAGGAAAGAAACTGGATATTTAAGAAAGTGAATGCACATTGGAGAAATTGAGGTGTGTAAGTAGTGAGAGGGTAAGGCTAGAGAGTCAGCATTATGTGATCATGAAAGGATCATGAGGGCTTTGTTAAGGATTTTGGATTTTGGTCCTAAATGCAGAGAGAGGGAATTAAAGCTTTTTAAGAAGAGCAGAGGTACGAGACAAATGACTCAGTTCAAGTAGAAGCAAGGACAAGATGGGATGGGAAGGGAGGTGGGAGGGGGGTTCTGGACGGGGAACACATGTGCACCCATGGCTGATTCATGTCGATGTATGGCAAAAACCACTACAATAATGTAAGTAGCCTCCAATTAAAACAAATAAATTAATTAAAAAAAAGAAGAGCAGAGGTATGATTGATTCAATCATTAAGAAAATATCTCCCTGGCTTCTGTGTAAAGAGACATAGGAAAGGAAGAGTAGAACAGAGAGACCAGTTAAAAAAGCTGCAGTAGAAATCAAGGTGAGAGATAATTAAAGCTTATAACTGCATAGTAGCATGGAGATGGAGAGAGGTGGAAGTATTTGAAATGAAATATGTACCTCATTCATCAATGGGGAACTGGATTTTAGAAATTAATGTATTTAACTGCATTAGCATTGTATGAACTACCTATAGCACAGTGCCTATGGAGAGGGTCTATATTTCTTACTATCAACAAGCAAGTTAAGGGTGTATTGCCTTCTGAATTTACTTTCTCTGTATTGTTAGTGATACTTCTAATGGTATTAGGCCTAGAAATGAACCCAAATAGAAGACTGTACCTCTTCAAGCTGCAAACATACTTATGTATGCTTTAACCATTAAAATAATCCCATGTTAGTGTTTTCAAAAGAAGCCTATTTTCTGGGGATCAAAAGATCTCTGGTAAGGAAGAAAAAAAAGAAGAAAGTAGTATAATGGAACACTGCTTAGCTCAGAATAAGTCCTCAATAAATACAAGCTGATATTAGATGAAGCTTAATTCAATTTATTTTAGTGAAAATGCATATATTTTAAAAGCTTAGTTTAAATGACAGGACGAATTTACAAATCCATAAATGTTTGAAACAGGGTTTTTTTGTCATGTGGTTAATTATTTATTTTATGAAAGCATGTTTACATATATAATTAAAAGCTTGATAGATAAGCTGGGCATTAGAGAAAGTTAAATTTAATATTTTATAAGCCAAACATTCCCTGGAATTCAATCAAAATGAAGCTAGGGCCTTATACTATTCTCTTCAATAAGTAAATAAGGATTTTTTTGTAAAAATTATTTTCAAAGAGTGCCTCTGTATCAGTCAGGGTTCCGTTGTAGAAAACAAAACCCACTCTCCTTTCTAGATATGTAATACGTGGAAGATGGACCTCCCAAAATATTGGGTGGGTTAGAGGAATGTGCTCTGAACTGGACTTCCAGAAATGAATCTGAGAATAACACTAAAGAACTAGTCTTTCAGAGGATAGGCTACCTCTACTCACATCAGACAGGCAGAGAATCAGGAACTTCCCACTGGAACTGTTGAGTTTAAGGACACAGCCATGACTATGCTTAAGGGATCTGAAAGCCACCACTACTGCAGCTATCTCTTCACCTCACGAAACTGATGCCAGGGTGTCCAAGGCTGAGCCCATCCTTTATCCCAACACAACTGCCTCTCAACGCCAGCTAAGTTAATGGGAGCTAGAATGCTGCTGCAGAAAAATCCAGGGTCTTCACGACTCCTTGCCAGCAACAACCATCAAAGCAGTAAGAAAATTATCCTCAAATCACTTCTGCCCTCTAAATCTCATGAAAGTACATATAGTTCATGGAACCTCATTTACATTCACTAACATACTGTGGGAGAGGCTCAGAAAGGTAGATTTTATTCTTCCAGGCTAAGAAGTATGGGAAAACATGCTGGAGAATGGGTGCTGAATGCAATTCACCACGTTCATCACCATTTTTTGCTAGTAAACATGCTACACATTTGTCTTTCCATACTTAGAAAAACAATGATGATAATATGGTAATACCATAATACATAATGCAACTCTTTCTGGTAAAAACAAAACTGCATCCATCCCCTTCCAAAAAGGGGGAGATCCATAGTTTCATCAGTAATGCAATCAATTTCTGCATGATATCCATTCATCGTATGCTTTTGTCATAATCCCACCTGGAGATAATGTAACTTAAAGGCTAATATAAGTTTAATTAATACCAATATGTTTTTGCATAAAATGGTTGGGGAAAGAGAAAAGGAAAGGAAAAAATGTGTGTGTGTGTGTGTGTATGTGTCTGTGTAGGATGACTATAGCAATTCTCATTTTGAAACTGGTTTATAAGTCATGGTCTCCTCAGTATTTATAAATTGCTTCTTCCTCTATCTTTTCTGTGTTCTTTTGCCTTCAGCCAGCACCTCTGCAGTTTGCGCTCTTAACTTTGTGAGGTGACCTAAAGTTGTTCCCTAAGGGGCATGAGTCCTTCATGGTTCTGCTGGCTTCCGTTGCTACAGTCTTCCATTAATTCCATTTTCCCCCTGTACTTCAGGAGCACAGTTTTATCACTGGTTTATATATAGCCTGCTTTTATTTATTATTTTGGTTATTTAATTAAATTTACTTATTTTCAATAATGTAATAAGCATTCTCATCCCAACCACTCAAAACAAAAGCTAGTGCCTTAACAATAACCTCTCCTGGCACCACATTTTCCTCCCTCTGAAATAGCAACAATCTGTTTCTCCTGTTCATGAGTTCTTTGTTCTGTTTTTATATAGTTGTGTTTTATAGAATGGATATCATGGTGCATGTGTTTAGGATTTATTTTTACTTCTTTTAACTTAATATTTTTCTAAAATAACATACCTATTGCTGTGTGTTACTGTAGTTCATTCACTTTGATTGGATTATAGTAATCCATTATGTGTATTCCACAGTTTATTTATCCTCTTATTTATTGTAAACATTCTCATACATATTTCTAGTTGTATATACAGAAAAACTTGTTTTTGTTATATACCTGAGAGTGGAATTGCTAAGCTGTAGGCCATGTGAATGTTCAGCTTTAGAAGGCAATGTGAAACAGTTTTTCATAGTTGTTGCAGAAATTTTCATTCCCAGAGGCAATGTATAAGTCATATGATGGCTCTACATTATCTCCAATTTTAGCTATTGTTAGACTTTTACTTTTTTGCTAGGAGAATGTGTATAAATACACTGGTATTTCAGTGAGGTCTTGAGTTGAATTTTCTCAGTCACTGTTGATGTTAAACATGTCCTACGTTTTTGGTTTTATGTGTCTCCTCTTCTGTGAGATATCCCATGCCCATTTTTTCTACTGGGTGTTTGTGCTTCCCTTATGGTTATATAGAATTTATGTATTTTTGATACTCTTTCTTGATTGTATGTTCTGTGAGTACAATTTTCCAGTTTGTTGCTTGCCGTTTTCACTTTCTTTTAGGTGTCTTTTAATAAGTTTCATTGTAGTCATAATTATCAATATTTTTCTGTTTTTTAAAAAAAATTTCAAGGGCTGAAAGAGTTTCTTGTGTTTTTTCTACAAAGTATTTTAAAATTTTATTTTTGACTTTTAAATCCTGATCCATCTGAAGTTGTTTTCTGGATGTGGTGTGAGGTAGGGGCTGATTTCATCTTTTTACATATGGTAGCCATTTTACCAGCTTCATTTATGGAATGGCCACTACTTTCTCCACTGAGCAGATATGGCATCTCTGTCTTATATCAGAATTTATTCATGGGTGGGTCTGTTTCTGTTATTTTCTATTCCATTTGTCATTTTATCTGTCTCTGCTCCAATATTACACTGCTTTAAATATTATAGCTTTATAATAACTCCTAATATATGGGTAGGGCAAATACTCAAACCTGCTCTTCATTTTCAGTTATGTTCTGGCTATTATTGACCCTTTTATCTTCAATATTTTATAATATCAAGCCACATAGAGACACTGTTGGAATATAAGTTGAAATTTCATTGAATTTATTTCTAGGTAAATTTGAGGAAACAATATATTTATTTTCTTCCTATCCAATAATGAAGCATATTTTATTGAGATCTTTAAAAATATATCTTAATAACACTTTATAATTTTCCCTATAGATGTCTTATACAACTTTTATTAGATTTACTCCCAGACATTTGATATTTCTGATATTATTGTAAATTGTATCTTCTCTATAAGTACATTTTAATGGTTTGGTACTCTTGAACAGAAATGCAAAACACTCTTTTATATTTATCTTATAGAAAGCTACTTTGCTAAACTTTTAATGATGTGAGTTACTTGTGTTTCCTAGAGACATCACATCATCTATAAGTAATCTTCAAATAAAAGAATGAAATCACAATTTTATTTCTTCTTTTCCAACCCTTATTTGTCTTACAGTCTTACTATACTGGATCAGACTCCAAATACAACATTGATTAAAAGTGGTAATAATACATTTCCCTGCCTTGTTCTTGATTTGAAAGAGAATGCTTCCAATGTTTGCTCATTTTAGGTAATGCTAACTTTATGATTACAAGTATTTTTATCAGGTTAAGACATCTCTTCTTCCATTTCTAATTTAAGAACGTTCCTTTTTATCCTAAAAGGATTTTTAATTTGTTGATAGATTTCACAACTACTGAAATAATCATGTAGTTTTCCATATTGATCCACTAATGTAGTAAGGTGCATTCATAGATTTTTCTGATACTAAACTATCCTTGCATATCTGGAATAAATTCATTTGGGTTATGATAAACTGCCTTTTCTATACACCATTGGGTTTGATTTAATAATATTTTGTTTGCTTTGCATCTGTATTCATGAGTCAAGAGAATCCATAATCTTCATTTCTCATAATTTCATTGTTCTTGTGTCAAACTATACTTGCCTTGAAAAATAGGTTGGGCAGTATTCCCTCATTTTCTGTTATCTGAAAGTACTTGTATAAAACTGGTGTTATCTGTTTTTTGAATGTTTGGTAGAACTCATCTATAAAACAGTTTTGATCTAATATTTCCTTTGGTGGAAGATTTTAACCACTGCTTTAACATTTTAAAATAGTTACAAGATGACTTAAGATTAAAAAAAATTTTTTTAATAAGTTGTGATAAGTAATATTTTTTCTAAGAATTCTATTTCTCCAAGGTTTTCGAAAGTGTTGGCTTTTGGTGCTGATGCCGTTATTTTATTATCCTTTATAACACTATGTTATTTGTATTTACACTTCCCTTTTCATTCATATATTATTCGTCTTCTCTTTTTTTTCTCTCTTGATCAATTTTGCCCGAGGCTTGTTTATTTTGTTACTTTTTCCAAAGAAAGGGTCTTCTGTTTTTGTATCTTTGTTTTTAATTTCATTAGTTCCTAGTGTCATTTATTATATATTTTCTAGTATTAATACTTTCACTGAGCTTACTCTCTTGGGTTTTTTTAAGCAATGTCTTAAGCTAAACAGTTATCTCATTTATCTCATTACTTTTTTACTTGCTTCCTCTTTATTATAGATATTTAAGGCTATAAATTTCCCTCAAAATACTGCTCTTATTATAGCCTGGAAGCTTTGTTTTATAGTGTTTTTTAATTATTTTCAGTTTTAGGTATCTTTACATTTCCATTGATTGTTTGACCACAGGCCCAAGTAACTGAGCTGCTTGCTCTGGAGCCTGACCACGCTGGAGAAACTTCTTTTACTGTTTCGGGCCTCACTCAGAGTTGACAGAATTATGAGTTACTTGGTGATTGAGTCAAAGCATCTCATTCAAGTTTGGTGTTGGTTGACACCCAATTGCAAGGAAGCACCCAAGTATTGTGCCTCTTTATTTAATGGTAGGAGCTATGAGATGTAGAAACTTGCTTTTCTCTTTGGAGAGGATACCCCAGTATATCCCTGGCCAATGAACCTCTAGAAACTTCACGGATCTTATCTTCTAAGCACCAAGATATTTGGAGTTCCTGCTCACCACATTCTTATCAGCATGATGTCATCAATAATCATAGACTGGCAATATGTCCTGTCAGACAATCAGGGTTCCAGTGTTCTAAATTATGAGGAAAAAAAATTGATGTAATGTTGAAACAAAACAGTGTCAATCTAAGAGCACTTCTTGTTGGATTTGAGGCAATTGCTTCTGGTCTTTCATGCTGAATGGTACAGGGGTAATAATTTCCCAGGCTGATGACTGCAAACTAGGTGCCGGGGACTGTGTCGATTTGCTTCAGTCTCTTTAAGGGACTACATGTAGAACAGAAGCTGCAAATTGGAGTTTCTCATTGATTAAGCTGAAGATAATTCTCTGTGGGTCTCTAAGACCTGACTTGACAGCAAAGGCAAAATAGACCACTGAGATGGAAAGTGACAGGAATCGCAATCCCTGCACATGTCTTTGATGATGTCACTACTCTGTGCTTCTCCCAGTAATACAATATTCTCTTTGGTTTATTGTTGTTTGAAAGGGAAGTTTCAAGCTTTCACCTAGCTCTTTTTTTCCATAATAGCCCTTGTTGTACAGGTTAGGGAGGGGTTGTACAATGTAGGGGTTTTAGCAGTTGCTAAATAATAATTCTATACAGTCCATGGAATTCTCCAGGCCAGAATACTGGAGTGGGTAGCCTTTCCCTTCTCCAGGGATATCTTCTCAACCCAGGGATTGAAGCCAGGTCTCCCGCATTGCAGGCAGAACCCAGGTCTCCTGCGTTGCAGGTGGATTCTTTACCAGCTGAGCCACAAGGGAAGCCCAAATAGTAATTCTAATTTATGCATGTGAGACCTGGAAGAATAGCCATATGATGGGTTCACAGACCTATTGAGCCCTCTGTGAGATGGCTAAAATCCCATTTTGTCATTGGACTCTTATAAATCCCTGCATTTACCAATTGACCGCAATGACATTTTAGACCTCCAGGATTTTGCATAGCTCAAAACCAGCATCCCATGATCATTAAAGGCTTTAAGTATTTCTCTTCCCAGTATGCAGTTTTCCTGGTAAATGACTACAGCTTCCTTTTGGTAAATCTAGGAATAAAGGTGCATAGTACATACTTATGGTCATATTAAAAGATTCTCCCTAAAGGAGCTTCTGATTAATCAACTGTCTCAGGCTTGGGAATTGGGTAAGGGCCCATGTTATATACATATAAATACAGTAGGGATTTAGTCAGTTGCTCATCTATTTCAGTCCAAGAGCATCATAATTAATTAGCTACTACCTAAGTTCCTATGCAGGTCCAGCCATTCTGAATGATACTCTAGCTCTGCTCCTTATCACAGTAAGCATGCTGACCTTGCCTCTGGTGGTTCAGTGCTACCACTGATACCATCATGCCTACTGAAATAAGGAAGACCATTTCAATAGTGGACCTCCCACCTTCCTCTCCAAACTTCAGAGGACAGCCACTATAGCCATTACTTTAAAAATCCTCCTTTTTAGTGAAATATAACACACACTCAGAAAAGTGCAAAAAACAAAAATGAACAGCTTTGTGAAAAAGTGAAACTTTTGTACAATAAAGTGAACATTTGTACAATAATCATGCAGATTACAAAATGAGGTATTGCTTGTGTTTGTGTGTGTGTGTGCACGTGTGCATGCACGCTTAGTTGCTCAGTCATGTCCAACTCTTTTGTGACCCCTTGAACTGTAGTCTGCCAGGCTCTTCTGTCCATGGAATTTTCCAGGCAAGATTACTGGAGTGGGTTACCATTCCCTCCTCCAGGATATCTTCCTGACCCAGGGACTGAACCCATATCTTCTGTGTCTCCTTCATTACAGGTGGCTGCTTTACCTGCTCAGCCATTACTATAGGGAAGTCTATACAAATCCTCTGTATGCCACTTTCAAGTCAAATATTCTCTCTCTTTCCAAATTATGACTATTATCCTGATTTTTATGGTAAGCATTAAATTACATTTATATATAATTTTAACACCTTAACATGCATCCCTCATCACACAATATTTGGCCTGTCTTTGAACCTTGTTTAGAAAACATATATAGGGAGTATATATTCAATGGGAATATACATAGTTTATCTGGTTTGTTTTTCCCATCATTATAGTTGTGAGATTTACCCAAGTTGTCACAGGTAGTTATAGCTCATTTTGATTGTTGTATAGTGTTCATTCTATGAATATACTACAATGTATCCATTCTGATGAAAAATGTCTGGATTATGTTTGGTTTGATACTGTTATGATAATGCTGTAATGAAATTCTTACATATATCTTGCTATGCACATGTACCTGCTTTTCTGTTGAGTATATACCCAGAAGCAGAATTGTCCTTCCTTCTATTTACCCATATTTCATATTGTCTCCATGAATTTTCTGGACATATATTTTTAAAATATTTGGCTGTGCTAGGTCTTCATTGCTGTGAGCCGGCTTTCCCTAGTTGTGGAGAATGGGGGATATTCTCTATTTGCGGTGCACAGGCCTCTCATTGTCCCAGCCTCCCCCTCATCTCGCCCCTCTCCACTCCCCCGTTGCAGAGCTTGGGCTCTAGAGAACACAAGCTCAAACAGTTGCAGCTTATGGTCTCCAGAGTATGGGCTGAATATTTGTGGTGCATGGGGCTAGTTGCTCAGCAGCATGTGGAATCTTCTGGAACCAGGGATTGAACCCATGTCCCCTGCGTTAGCAGGCAGATTCTTAACCACTGAACCACTGGTGAAGTTCAGGATATTTTCTTCATAACTATATTTTAGTTCATGATTTCTTTCTTCCTCTGCATCTAACCTCTGTTTGACTCAACTACTAATTCTTATTCTCAACTATTGCAGCTTTTACTCCTAGAAGTTCCACTGTTTAAAAATCTGGTATATGTTTCTCTGTTCTTGTTCTCTGTTTAAATTTTCCATCATTGTCCTTATCTCCTAGAAGCTAGTAAACAAAGTTATCTTAAAATTTATGTTTGAAAATTTTAGTATCTAGCAACATAGTTCTGTTTGTGTGCCTTGCCATTGCTTTTATTTCTTGTTCATATTGCTTGGTTTGGTTTCTGTTTCATGTATGCCAGGTAGTGCATTTAAACATTTGCTTTTAGAAACAATGTGAAGCTTTAGATAATTTTATCTTTCAAAAGTATTGCTTTTGCCAGGTACCTGGGAACACTAGCAATCTGGGATCATCTTAATCTAATATTAGGATTGAGATTTTTCTGACTTGCCAAAATGACTCAGAGCTGAACTGTAATCTGTGTGACAGCTTTTTTACTTCTAATTCTGAATCCTACAGCACAATTCTGTAGCTGTCCAGCTCAAATTGCAGGGGTTTTACCAGGACTTCTACTCTTGATTGGCCTTATTGATAAATCATGTGTCGTTGTATGAGCTAGTGCTTTGAAATCAGATATTATTAAATTAACCATCTCTACAAATCCTATCAAAAAGTATGTTCTTCCTTTGTGTAGCAGTCTTAAATCTATTCATGCACATATTCCTCATGTTTATTCAGACAAAAATTAACAGAATTTTGGAATACTTTTGCACATGATTCTTCTACTTGCTCCAGTCAGACTTTGATGGGTGGTAGCACTATGGAGAAGGCAATGGCACCCCACTCTAGTACTCTTTCCTGGAAAATCCCATGGACGGAGGAGCCTGGTAGGCTGCAGTCCATGGGGTCGCTAAGAGTCGGACACAACTGAGCGACTTCACTTTCACTTTTCACTTTCATGCATTGGAGAAGGAAATGGCAACCCACTCCAGTGTTCTTGCCTGGAGAATCCCAGGGACGGGGGAGCCTGGTGGGCTGCCGTCTATGGGGTCACGCAGAGTCAGACATGACTGAAGCGACTTAGCAGCAGCCGAACTATGGAGTTGGATAGTTGGATGACATCACCGACTTGATGGACATGAGTTTGAGCAAGCTCTGGGAGTTGGTGATGGACAGGGAAGCCTGGCGTGCTGCAGTCCATGGGGTCACAAAGAGCTGGACATGACTCAGTGACTGAACTGAACTGAGCACTATGGGGTATTTCAGCGAGGCAGGACCACATTCATCAACTTATAAGAAGGGACTTCTGCTGCTGGCAAAGGAAATTCAGTAGACTTTGGAGGGTCAGAATATTCATTTTTTATGAATTGTTCCAGTTTCTATATTCAGTAATTTTTCCAATTGGTTTGTCAGAGTCATTGACCAATTAGAATGGACATCTGATCAATTAATATGGATACTCATCAGTTTCAAGTCTTTCATCAAATATTCCCCTCTTAATGGAGAATTATATGATCACTTCATTTAAAATTTCATCCTGCTCCAAACCTTGGCACTCCCCTCTCTCTTATTTCACTTCACTAGCACTATCATTTTCTAGTATACTATATTGTTTTAATATATTTATTTGTTAAATTACACATATATTTTTTATTATTTATTAAATTTACTTATATAAATATATTTATCTTTCATTTCTGTATTCTGCCACTAAAATATAGGCTATATGAGGGCAGGGTTTTACTTTTCATATTCACTGCAATAACTGCTTAATAAATAATTGCCGAATCTTTGAATGGCACCTAATACTGTATCAGGTAGCATTCTTTTATAAAAACACAAGACAACTTGGGCTATTTTCAGCCTATAATGGTTTAATACAGGGAATTAGGGGCTTATAAAGTTACTGGTAGTGAAGTAGACTCTAGGCTAGGCTTCTAGAAAGGACTAACTGACCCATTAGGGTACTCTTAATGCTGCTTCATTCAAGAAGGTGACAGCAGTGAGGAGCCCATGACTAAAACATTAAAGTTAACCTTAAGACCACATTGCCATATCTGCAATCCAATGATAAGGAATTCACTGCTATTACTACAATTACCTCTCAGTACTCACAGATCTAGTGACTGCACCCTGGAATATTGGTGCAGCAAGATCCAAGTCTTCCAGATCTTGCTTTTGGTGGTTAGCAATGTCCAAAGCTGCAGGAAGAGGTCCCTACCTTATTGAAATTTCTCTAATTTGTATTCAGAACCATGGAGTTTTCAGCCTTCTAGTATCTCCGGTACAGGCAGGTACACTAGAAGGAGGTGGAAATAGATAATGTGTGCCAGTTCATTATGTGTATATCTACTACATCAGTTGCACAATTCAGGATGTATGAATATTATTGGGTTGGCCACAAAGTTCATTTGGGTTTCTCTGTAACATCTTTTGTAAAAAAAAATTGTTTATTTTTAATTGAAGGATAGTTGCTTTACAATATTGTGTTGGTTTCTGCCATACATCAACATGAATCAGCCATAGGTATTTCTTGTATGACTGAAGGAGCTCAAATCAGTGCTCTGTGATAACCTAGAAGATTGGGATGGGTTGGGAGGTGGGAAGGAGGTTCAAGAGGAAGTTCAGTTTAGTTCAGTTGCTCAGTCATGTCCGACTCCTTGCAACCTCATGGACCGCAGCACACCAGGCCGCCTTGTCCATCACCAACATCAGGAGTTAATCCAAACTCATGTCCATTGAGTCGGTGATTACATCCAACCATCTCATCCTCTGTCGTCCCATTCTCCTCCTGCCTTCAATCGTTCCCAGCATCAGGCTCTTTTCAAATGAATCAGCTCTTCGCATCAGGTGGTCAAAGTATTGGAGTTTCAGCTTCAACATCAGTCCTTCCAACGAACACTCAGGACTGATCTTCTTTAGGATGGACTGGTTGGATCTCCTTGCAGTCCAAGGGATTCTCAAGAGTCTTCTCCAACACCACAGTTCTTTGGCGCTCAGCTTTCTTTATAGTCCAATTCTCCCATCCATATATGATTACTGGAAAAACCACAGCCTTGACTAGATGGACCATTGTTGGCAAAGCAATGTCTCTGCTTTTTAATATGCTGTCTAGGTTGGTTATAACTTTCCTTCCAAGGAATAAGTGTCTTTTAATTTCATGGCTGCAGTCCATCTGCAGTGATTTTGGAGCCCCCCAAAATAAAGTCAGCCACTGTTTCCCCATCTATTTGCCATGAAGTGATGGGACCAGATGCCATGATCTTAGTTTTCTGAATGTTTAGATTTAAGCCAACTCTTTCACTCTCCTCTTGCACTTTCATCAAGAGGCTCTTTAGTTCTTCACTTTCTATCATAAGGGTGGTGTCATCTGAATATCTGAGGTTATTGATATTTCTCCCAACAATCTTGATTCCAGCTTGTGCTTCATCCAAGCCCAGCATTTATCATGATGTACCCTGCATAGAAGTTAAATAAGCAGGGTGACAATATACAACCTTGACGTACTCCTTTTCCTATTTGGAACCAGTCTGTTGTTCCATGTCCAGTTCTAACTATTGCTTCCTGACCTGCATACAGATTTCTCAAGAGGCAGGTCAGGTGGTCTGGTATTCCCATCTCTTTCAGAATTTTCCACAGTTTATTGTGATCCACAGAGGCAAAGGCTTTGGCATAGTCAATAAAGCAGAAATAGATGTTTTTCTGGAATTCTTTTGCTTTTTCTATGATCCAGCTTATGTTGGCAATTGATCTCTGGTTCCTCTGCCTTTTCTAAAATCAGCTTGAACATCTGGAAGTTCACGGTTCACATATTGTTGAAGCCTGGCTTGGAGAATTTTGAGCATTACTTTGTTAGTGTGTGAGATGAGTGCAATTGTGTGGTAGTTTGAGCATTCTTTGGCATTGCCTTTCTTAGGGATTGGAATGAAAACTGACCTTTTCTAGTTCCGTGGCCACAAGAGGGAGGGGACATATGTATCCCTGTAACATCTTAGGGAAAAACCCAAATGGAACTTTTGGTCAATCCGTTACATTGAACCATACATCATGTTTTCTTATTCAAGTCTCCTGCACTGCAGGCAGATTCTTTACCTTCTGAGCCACAAGTGCTGTGCTGTACTGTGTTGCTCAGTTGTGTCTGACTCTTTGTGACCCCATGGACTGTAACCTGCCAGGCATCTCTGTCCATGGGGATTCTCCGGGCAAGAATCCTGGAGTGGGTTGCCTGCCACTTCCTCCTCCAGGGCATCTTCCCAACCCAGGGATGGAACTCAGGTCTCCCACACTGCAGGCAGATTCTTTATTGTGTGAGCCAGCAGGGAAGCCCCTGAGCCAAAAGGGAAGCCCTCAAACATCACTATTCTTTTGCAAAGAAAGAGAGGCTTATTATTCAAAGCTAGTATAAAGAATGCCTTTTCTCCCTAAATTGCTTTAACAACTCTGGAAGATTCTTTTTACAGAGATATCTTTCTTGTTCTCTCCATTGTGAAATTATAGTTGAAACCAACTTATAGCAATTATACTTCCCCTACCTGGTTGTAAAAGTGATTATTGGTTAGCAGAGGCATACTAAGAGGGGAGGGCAGTAGGAGCGATCTGCCTTGTAAGTAGGTTTTATTACTAACATTGTTTAGAAATGATGGCACATGGTGATAATAAAAAGCAAACCCACTTTTAGCTGATTATATTATTATTTTAAAATTCTTTACAGAAAATATACCCCTTATTGTCTGCACTCGGGGCAGTTGCTCCACTGCCACATCCTTGTTACATCACTGTTGTTAGCATTATTAACGTTATTATTTCTTAGAAAAGAGATTTTCATCTTGCACCCTAGGTACACTCTAGGAAACAGATTTGAAAACAGTACCATGAGGTGTAAATTTAGAGGAGTGATATTAAAAGCACAGATGTAGAATAGTGATTATCATGGTATCATGATATCATTATCATTATCAGTGATTATGTGGCTGTACATTTGAAAGAGCTGGAGAGCTTTTGAAAAAATGCTGATCCCTGGGGTCCACCAACACTATATTCTGATTAAATTGGTCTGGCAGGATGTCTGAGCCTGGGTATTTTTTAAAAAGCTTTGTGATTCTAATGAACAATCAATGTTGAGAACTACCACTTTCATAATAGTAAAGCACTTCCAAGGCGTATTCTCTAAGTGTGAATGCTTGCAGATGGGGTAGGGGAGCATTCTGCTGCTATGCGTTAAGTAATCAAAGCTTGCTAGAAGTAGCAGCCTTGGTATATGGTATAGCGTAGAGCAGCAGGAAAAATTGTTAGCATGGCAGCTTCATCTGGGTTTGGAATTGGATAGCTATGTGAAAGCAAACTTCATTGGAAGGGAAGGAAATAACTGGGAAAAGGAGCCTGGTGGTAAGTAAGTTTGGGATTTGGAAGTTCCTGATTTGTGGCCACATTCTGAGGTTATGTATCACATGATCAAGACAATGGATTCAACTGACCCACTAGGATTCCCAGGAGTGGAACCCATCTGGAGCTCTTTCTAAAGTTGAGTGGCTGGGCCAGACTTGTATCTAGGTCAGTGGTTTTCAACCTTGGATGTATTTTAGGATTACCTGGGGAGTTGTAAAATATATTGATACCCAGGCCCTAACCCTCACATATCCAACTTTAATGAATCTGGAATGGAACCTGGGGAATTGATACTTCCTGTTTTTGTGCTGTAACACTAAAAAAAAATCTTTCCAGGAGTTCCACTGCACAGATAGAGTTGAGAACAGTAACCTAGATGGATCATAAAGCCTTGTAAGGATGTCTGCCTCAAATCAATCTTCTGTATGTTTTTCCACAACGCTGTCTTCTATGAGCATCAGACTTCCTGACAACCTTACACAGGTCCCAACAACAATTCCCTCTTATGCTAGTTTTCGTATTCTTCCAAGCATTTATCTCTACTTGATACAGGTAAACATAACCAGCCTACTTCCCTTCATCTACACTGCTACCACTCTAGTCTAAGCCACCATCATCTCTCTTTTAATTTTTAACAAAGCAAGAGGCTTTACTGGGAAGGGACGCCTGGGCAGAGAGCAGTAGGGTAAGGGAACCCAGGAGAACTACTCTACCATGTAGCTCACAGTCTTGGGTTTTATGGTGATGGGGTTAGATTCCAGGATATCTTGAGCCAGTCACTCTGACCCAGGGTCCTTCCTGGTGGTGCACGCATTCTCAGCCAAGATGGATTAAGCCACCGTTATCTCTTGGTTGGATTTGTGCTTCTACTCTTTCTTCCCTTTCTGGCTCTCTCAATACAACCACTGAATGACTGTTTTATATTTGTAATTGTAATAGAATTTCTTTGCAAAATTGTTTTAATTTCTGCAGTACAATGAAGTGAACCAGCTCTAAGTATACATATGTCCCCTCCCCCTTGATCCTCCTTCCTCCTGCCCTATCCCAAGTTGTCTAGGTCATTACAGAATACTGTGAGCTTCCTGTGCTATACAACAGTTTCTCACTAGCTATCCATTTTACACATGGTAGTATATATATGTCAATACTGAGTGACATATAAGATGCCTCTCAGATCATGTTACTTCTCTGCCTGAAAACCTGCCAGTGGCTTTTCATCTCATACAAAGAGCCAAATTGCTTGCTATGACCCATGAGGTCTACATGATCTGACTTCACACCTTACCTCTGTGAGATTCTGTTACTGTTCCCCTCAGTAACACTGTTCCAGCCCCCTGGCCTCCTTGCTGTTCTCTGAGCATACCAGGCACACTCCCACTTGACAGCCTTTGAACTTGTTTTCTTTGCCTGGGATGAACTTCTTGCAGATATCTATATAGAGCTTTCTAACTTGAGCACTCTATTTTATTTTTTTAAATATTTATTTATTTATTTTGGCTGCACTGGGTATGGTTGCTGCATGCAGGCTTTCTCTAGTTGCAGAGCACAGGCTTCTTATTCCTATGACTTCTCTTGTTGTGAAGCATGGGCTCTAGGCACATGGGCTTCAGTAGTTGCTGTATATGGGCTCAGTAGTTGCAGCTCATGGGCTAGTTGTGGCATATGGGTTTAGTTGCCTAGTGACATGTGGAATCTTCCTGGACCAGGGATTGAACCAGTGTCCCCTGCATTGGCAGGCATATTCTTAACCACTGGATCATGATGGAAGCCCCACTGAGCAATGTATTTTAAACTGCAACTCTGTCTGCATACCCCACACAATATATTCACTTGCCACTGTTTTATCTCTTTTCATAGCACTTATCAACATCTGACATGTTATATACTTATTTATTTCTTAGGATTTATATCTTTACACTGGAATAGGGCTTCCCTGATAGCTCAGCTGTTAAAGAATCTGCCTGCAATGCAGGAAACCCTGGTTCAATTCCTGGGTCAGAAAGATCCCCTGCAGAAGGGCATGGCAACCCACTCCAGTATTCTTGTCTGGAGAATCCCAAGGACAGAGGAGCCTGGTGGGCTACGGTCCATCAGGTTGCAAAGAGACAGACATGACTGAAGCAACTGAGAATGCACACACACACGCACATAGCAGTGAGGGGAAGAGTCAAGAATATAAAGAAATATAGATTTGATTGGCTATTGAACTTCGATGGAGCAGTTAGAGACAGTAAGTTCTGCAGGGGACAGGCATTCGTGGGGAAGGACCAGAGTTAGGAGTGTCATCAAAGAATCTTCTTCACAGTTATACTCATCATTTTGGCTTACATTGACATATATCCCAGAAGCAAAATAGAGGCATGCCTGGCCCTCTATTGAGAATGAAAGAGCCTGAAACCATTAAAAGGGCTAAAGTCAGAAAGAAAAACACCAATACAGTATATTAACGTATATATATGGAATTTAGAAAGACGGTAATGATGACCCTATTTGTGAGACAGCAAAAGAGACACAGATGTAAAGAACAGATTTTGGACTCTGTGGGAGAAGGTGAGGGTGGGATGATTTGAGAGAATAGCATTGAAATATGTATATTATCATATGTGAAATAGATCACCAGTCCAGGTTCGATGCATGAGACAGGGTGCTCAGGGCTGGTGCACTGGGATGACCCTGAGGGATGGGATGGGATGGGGAGGGAGGTGGGAGGGACAGTCAGGATGGGGAACACATGTACACCTATGGCTGATTCATGTCAATGTATGGCAAAAACCACCACAATATCGTAAAGTAATTAGCCTCCAATTAAAATTAAAAAAAAAGGCTAAAGTCATTGTTCCTGCACTTGCACCTGGTCCCTTGTGCTGTAACTGACATTCTCTTGCTCCCTACATCCTAGCTATGCTTGACCTTACAAGGAAGGGGAGGGTTGTGGCAATGGCAATAACAGTCCACCACCTCTCACTTCTCCTTGCGGCAGGGACAAGATCTTTAGAGGTTCTAAGCACTGGAATTATGCCTCCACTATAAAAATTCCAAGGGCTTCCCTGGTGGCTCAGTGGTAAAGAATCCTCTGTAATGCAGGAGATGTGGAGACTTGGATTTGATCCCTGGGTCAGGAAGATGCCCTGGAGGAGAAAATGGCAACCCACTCCAGTATTCTTGCCTGAGAAATCCCATGGACAGCAGCCTGCCATCCTGCCAGGCTGCTGTCCATGGGTCACAAAGAATTGGACATGACTCAGTGACTAAAAAGCAACAGTAAAAACTCTAAATGTTAAAATAATTGAATGACTGTTCTACTTTTCTCCTGTATGACTAAATCATTGCTTTCCCCCCTCTTTATTTATGAAATACTAACATCTTTCAGAATTTGTTCTTCTTGGTAAGGGAGAGGGTGAGGACAGCTGATTTGTTGGTGTGGTGGCTTAAGTAGTGTATTCTGCCCCTTTGGGTAGTCTAACACTGTGGGGCCCCCCTCTTTATTTATGAAATACTAACATCTTTCAGAGTTTGTTCTTCTTGGTAAGGGAGTGGGTGAGGACAGCTGATTTGTTGGTGTGGTGGCTTAAGTAGTGTATTCTGCCCCTTTGGGTAATCTAACACTGTGGGGATGAGATTGAAGGGGTCTGATTCCCTGCATAATGACTTCTTGCTGCAGAGCTGGGCATTCCTGAGCTCTTCTTGGGGATAAAGAAGGGACTGCTGTTAGCATTCACTACTATACAAGTTACTACAACAGCCCATTATCACCTGAGCACTTTTTCAGTTTGCAAATAGAGAACAAAGATCCAAGACGCTGGAGCCAAGGGAAGGTCAAATTTAAAGGGCAAGAGAAGGAGAAAGGTTTCAAGTGTGAAGTGCTGCTGGGAAAGAGAAGGCTCAGGTGAGGTGACTAATGGGAACCCTTGTGTAGTCTGAGGGGCACCTTGGGCTCCTGGGAGCTAGGTACCAAAAGGAAGGAAGAGCAGCATCTAACTGAGTTTTTGCTAAAGGTACCCCCACCTGGGGAGAAGGCAATGGCACCCCACTCCAGTACTGTTGCCCGGAAAATCCCATGGATGGAGGAGCCTAGTAGGCTGCAGTCCATGCGGTCGCTAACAGTCAGACACGACTGAGTGACTTCGCTTTCACTTTCCACTTTCATGCATTGGAGAAGGAAATGGCAACCCACTCCAGTGTTCTTGCCTGGAGAATCCCATGGACGGAGAAGCCTGGTAGGCTGCAGTCCATGGGGTCGCACAGAGTCGGACACAACTGAAGCGACTTAACAGCAGCAGCAGCAACCCCCACCTGGGTAGTGATGGAAGTGGGAGAGCTTCTGTGGCAGGGCAACTGATACTGTGGAGAGGGGGTAAATAGAGCCTTTACCTAGTCTTGGTTTCTCTGCCAACTTAGGAGAGCACCAAGGAGACAAAACTGTGACCTTGTAAGGGGCTGGATTCATAGCTTCCATCATATCACTGATTCCTGGTTCTCACTCTTCCTGTTCTTCACACCTACTGAGGCATAAAGTGAGAATTCTGTGCTCACCAAGGCCCTTAGGGTTTAGGAGCAAAGTGCAAAGGAGAATTGGAGCAAATAGGGAGGGAGAGGCAGGTCCTTAGTGAAGTGTTCTCAAATAGTGAGTTAAATAAGAAAAACTCCATAAAATCAATAAACCACAAAGGACAAAATCTAAAATATTTGTACGTCTAAATTCTTTAACCAACAGTAACATTTGTGAGAACTCGTTCCTTATTCTGTCATTGTGTAAATGCTCAATTTCGCTGGAAGGGTGTTCTCATCTGATCTATATTCCCCAACATTGACATTTCTTTTTTCATTCACTTTTAAGCCTATTCTAGTAAAGACTGCCAACTGTGTCATATTAGCAGTGGCTGTGAAATGGACTATTTTCCACTAGTGGCTAAGATGAGACCAGAATATGGAAAATAAAGGTAGTTTTAAAAATTCAATTTGCAGTAGGTATGTATGAATAATTTATGTGTCCTTACTTTATAACATAATAACTAAGGTACCATTAATTTATTATAAAAAGTTAAAGTATGTTTAATGATACCACTTTATCTGTGCATTTAAAATTAAAATATAAATCAAAGGTATCATTAAAAATAATTTCACCTTACTATATATTTCAAACTCTATGGGTTATTTTATTCCAATGCACCTAATCTCTTAATTCAGCTAAAAAAAGAGATGACTCCAAGAAGTGACATGATAAATAAGTTAAAACATAACACTTTTATGACATAATCCTGACAAAAGAAGTGAAAGATGATCTAAAGTTGCAGAGGTTCTAAACTGCTGAAGAGGTATTAGCATTCTTGTATGAACTTTTGGCATATGAAAGAGAACATTCTGTATATTGACATTTTCTAATTGAAAGATTTAGAAAGTTTCAACATTGATAAGGTTTTATTGATCTGGAGTGAATTGCCCAGATGACTGTTGTATCTAGTGCTTGTGACCACAACAAAGAAAAGAGAAACTAATTTTGACTCCTGGTCATTATATAAGGAGACTCGCAGGGGACCTGAGACTGAATGTACAGCATGATTCATGCTGGCAATCGAGGCAATACTAGGAAACAGAGAAAGAAAAAATTTAAGATCCAAATCCATCCTTTCTGCTATGAAACAGTGTATTTTATATTAGAACAGCATTTTCACTAACTGTGTTTGATTATTATTTTTAGTTATTAATGATACTATAATAGTAGCTTGTTGGTGTTTATCTCCAAGACATTCTAAATGATTTGCGGGCACTTTTTAAATATTCTGTATCATATCCCTGTCAGGTGATAATATCACTCCTTACCCCTCCTCCCAAGGCAATTTAGAGGGAGAAAAACAGAGATACCAAATGAGGAACAGATGATTTTAAAAACAATGACAACAATAACAGCAAGAGAGAAATTTCTCAGGTTTTCTGATTTCTACCCTGGTATGTTCTTCACGGAGCTTTGCTGCTTTGTTTCAATGTGTATGATCTAAAATAACTGGTGTGCAGTGCAAGTCCAACAAAGTGAAATTTTACTTTTTGAGAGTTAATTAGTGATGTTTTTTGACAAGTGTGAGCTTTCTTTGGTACATTCACAGGAAGTAAATAACAGCTACCCAGATCTCTAAGATGTTGTCTTATATTCTAAGAAGTGAAGATACATATTGAGGGTGGTATGGGGCTGGGTGTTGCAGGCAGTTCTATTGGAAGCTTTCAATATTTCCACTTTTTAAGAAAAGCTGCTTGCTGAAAGTTGGAACTCTTTTAGAGAATAGAAATTGGTTATGGACTGAATGCATGTGTACACTACCCAAATTTGTATGTTGAAATCTGAACCCCCAGTATGATGGTATTAGGAGGTAGTAGCTTTAGGAGGCCCCACTCCAGTACTCTTGCCTGGAAAATCCCATGGACGGAGGAGCCTGGTAGGCTGCAGTTCATGGGGTTGCTAAGAGTCGGGCATGACTGAGCGACTTCCCTTTCACTTTTCACTTTCATGCATTGGAGAAGGAAATGACAGCCCACTCCAGTATTCTTGCCTGGAGAATCCCAGGGACAGAGGAGCCTAGTGTCTCCTAATGTTGTCTATGGGGTCACACAGAGTCGGACACGACTGAAGCAACTTAGCAGCAGCAGTAGCAGCAGCTTTAGGAGGTAACTAGGTCACAGGGACAGAGTCCTTATTAATGGGATTAGTGCCTTTATACTGTTCATGGAGTTCTCAAGATCTTCATGACCCAAATAACCACGATGGCATGATCACTGGACTAGAGCCAGACATCCTGGAATGCAAAGTCAAGTAGGCCTTAGGAAGCATCACTAAGAACAAAGCTAGTGGAGGTTATGGAATTCCAGTTGAGCTATTTCAAATCCTAAAAGATGATGCTGTCAAAGTGCTGCACTCAATATGCCAGTAAATTTAGAAAACTCAGCAGTGGCCACAGGACTAGAAAAGGTCAGTCAGTTTTCATTCCAATCCCCAAAGAAAGGCAATGCCAAAGAATGTTCAAACTACCACATAATTCCACTCATCTCACACGCTAGCAAACAAATGCTCAAAATTCTCCAAGCCAGGCTTCAATAGTATGTTGAACCGTGAACTGCCAGATGGTCAAGCTGGATTTAGAAAAGTCACAGGAACAAGAGATCAAATTGTCAACATCCATTGGATCATTGAGAAAGCAAGAGAGTTCCAGAAAAACATCTACTTCTGCTTTATTGACTATGCCAAAGCCTTTGACTGTGTGTATCACAACAAACTGTGGAAAATTCTTCAAGAGATGAGAATACCAGACAACCTTACCTGACTCCTGAGAAATCTGTATGCAGGTCAAGAAGCAACAGTTAGAACTGGACATGGAACAACAGACTGGTTCCAAATAGGAAAAGGAGTATGTCAAGGCTGTATATTAGAAAGCCCAGAGATAAATCCACGCACCTATGGACATTTTATCTTTGACAAAGGAGGCAAGAATATACAATGGAGAAAAGATAATCTCTTTAACAAGTGGTGCTGGGAAAACTGGTCAACCACTTGTAAAAGAATGAAACTAGAACACTTTCTAACACCATACACAAAAATAAACTCAAAATGGATTAAAGACCAGAAACTATAAAACTCCTAGAGGAGAACATAGGCAAAACACTCTCCGACATAAATCACAGCAGGATCTGCTATGACCCACCTCCCAGAGTAATGGAAATAAAAGCAAAAGTAAACAAATGGGACCTCATTAAACTTAAAAGCTTTTGCACAACAAAGGAAACTATAAGCAAGGTGAAAAGACAGCCTTCAGAATGGGAGAAAACAATAGCAAATGAAGCAACTGACGAATTAATCTCAAAAATTTACAAGCAACTCCTACAGCTCAATTCCAGAAAAATAAACAACCCAATCAAAAAATGGGCCAACGAACTAAACAGACATTTCTCCAAAGAAGACATACAGATGGCTAACAAACACATGAAAAGATGCTCAACATCACTCATTATCAAAGAAATGCAAATCAAAACCACTATGAGGTACCATTTCACGCCAGTCAGAATGGTTGCTATCCAAAAGTCTACAAGCAATAAATGCTGGAGAGGGTGTGGAGAAAAGGGACCCCTCTTACACTGTTGGTGGGAATGCAAACTAGTACAGCCACTATGGAGAACAGTGTGGAGATTCCTTAAAAAACTGGGAATAGAACTGGCATATGACCCAGCAATCCCACTGCTGGGCATACACACCGAGGAAACCAGAATTGAAAGAGACACGTGTACCCCAATGTTCATCACGGCACTGTTTATAATAGTCAGGACATAGAAGCAACCTAGATGCCCATCAGCAGATGAATGGATAAGAAAGCGGTGGTACATATACACAATGGAGTATTACTCAGCTGTTAAAAAGAATGCATTTGAATCAGTTCTAATGAGGTGGATGAAACTGGAGCCTATTATACAGAGTGAAGTAAGCCAAAAAGAAAAAACATCAATACAGTATACTAACACATATGTATGGAATTTAGAAAGATGGTAACAATGACCCTGTATGTGAGACAGCAAAAGAGACACAGATGTATAGAACAGTCTTTTGGACTCTGTGGGAGAGGGTGAGGGTGGGATGGTTTGGGAGAATGGCATTGAAACATGTATATTATTATATGTGAAACGAATCGCCAGTCCAGGTTCGATGCATGATACAGGGTGCTCGGGGCTGGTGCACTGGGATGACCCAGAGGGATGGGATGGGGAGGGAGGTGGGAAGGGGGTTCAGGATGGGGAACACATGTACACCCATTCAGATTCATGTCAACGTATGGTAAACCCAATACAATATTGTAAAGTTAAAAAAAAAAAAAAAAGACTGTATATTGTCTCCCTGCTTATTTAACTTCTATGCAGAGTATATAATGCAAAATGCCAGGCTGGATGAAGCACAAGCTGGAATCTAGATTGCCAGGAGAAATATCAATAACCTCAGATATGCAGATGACACCACCCTTATGGCAGAAAATGAAGAAGAACTAAAGAGCCTCATGATGAAAGTGAAAGAGGAGAGTGAAAAAGTTGGCTTAAAATTTAATGTTCAGAAAACTAAGATCATGGCATCCAGTCCCATCACTTCATGGCAAATAGATGGGGAAACAATGGAAACAGTGACAGACTTTATTGTCTGTGAAATGATTGCTCCAAATCACTGCAGATGGTGACTGCAGCCATGAAATTAAAAGACACTTGCTCCTTGGAAGAAAAGCTATGACCAACCTAGACAGCAAATTATAAAGCAGAGGCATTACTTTGCCAACAAAGGTCCATCTAGTCAAAGCTATGGTTTTTCCAGTAGTCATGTATGGATGGGAAAGTTGGACTATAAAGAAAGCTGAGCCCCGAAGAACTGATGCTTTTGAACTGTGGTGTTGGAGAAGACTCTTGAGAGTCCCTTGGACTGCAAGGAGATCCAACCAGTCCATTCTGAAGGAGATCAGCCCTGGGATTTCTTTGGAAGGAATGATACTAAAGCTGAAACTCCAGTACTTTGGCCACCTCATGGGAAGAGTTGACTCATTGGAAAAGACTCTGATGCTGGGAGGGATTGGGGGCAGGAGGAGAAGGGGATGACAGAGGATGAGATTGTTGGATGGCATCACTAATTCAACAGATATGAGTTTGAGTGAACTCCAGGAGTTGGTGATGGACAGGGAAGGCTGTCGTGTTGCAGTCCATGGGGCTGCAGAGTCAGAAATGACTGAGCGACTTAACTAACTGAACTGAGTGCCTTTATAAGAAGGGACACTAGAGAGTATTCTCTCTCTCTCTTTTTTTTTATCTCTTGCTCCCTCATTTCCTACCTCTTTCTCTACCACCCATCCCTTCACTCTCTCTCTCTTCCCCCCATCTCTCTCCACCATGTCAGGATACAAGGAGACCAGGAATAAGGTTGTCACTAAGAATCCAACCATGTTGGCACCCTGATCTCAGTTGTCCAGCCTCCAGAATTGTGAGAGATACATGTTTCTTATTTAAATCACGAGGTCTATGATATTTGTTATAGAAGCCTGAAATGTCTAGGACAAGGTTTTGAAATTTTGTTTAAAAAGATCTTTGTCTTAAAGTTTAGAGCAGATCATAAGGCATGGCATGCAATGAGAAAGCTACTTCTGGTGTTTATTCTTGTTCTTTAACAATTTGTACTAAAACATGATTTTTCTTGTGTTAAAGTATCAGCTATTGGCTATGGCTAAGGAAAGCGATGTTCTTGTTAATCCAGCACCTGGTTAATAAAAATTATCATGCATATACCAGTTTTCAAATACTGAGACAACAGTATCATATACTTGATGGTAAAAGGATGTTGAGGACACTTGAAATTTTTTCTGATGATCTAGAACATATTACAGAATCACACCATGCTGACAGGGCATCTTAATAAAAGGAGCAGTTTTCCTTCAGCCATAAATGAACTGAAGTGACAGCTGAGAGTTTGAATTGTTATAATGGTGTATGAGTGTTTATCTAGAAACACGCTGCAATAATTAATTACCTTATGGTGCTCTGTTTCTTTGATTGGCCCCAACTTCTCAGTGCTTTCAAAGAACTCATGTCAAAGCCAGAAACCTTAACTTACAGCATTGCTATTTGAAGTACAAGTCCAATTTAAAGCATCATTATAGAGACAGTTTTGACTTCTGATGTAGCAAAACCATTTTCCTAAGTGTCAGAGGTGCTTCTTTAAGCATTGGATTGCCTTTTTATTGTTCTGTGATTGAGATTTTCTTTTATTATAATGCAGAGGATTTTCTTCTTTTAGTGATAAAAGCCTGAACTCCAATGAATTGATTCATAAGGCTGTTTATAACTGACTTTACCCTTTTTGGCAAATGTGCTGATGCTTAGTAATATCTGACTTTCCTTTGACAAGGGTTTTTTTGATGGATATAAAGTAAATAAATATTGACTTCCTTTCTTTGAGGGTGACAGAGTTTTTTTCAGTATAATTTTTCTCCTGTTCTCTTCAGAAACCCTAGCTGGTAGAAGTGATGCTTGCTCCTCTAAGGAGTAAACCAAAGGTAAAGGGATTTAGGTGAGATGTAAACAGAAATTTCCTGACAATGTAGTAAAAGATGAGAACTTGTTTTGTCAAAGAAAGTAGTTGAATATTAGACAAAGATCTCTTCCCCACCAAGAAGTCAATCAAGGCTTGAGATGTGTGAGAGGAGAGCTAGCCCAGTGGTTATCCCTGGCCTGTACCTGCCTTTTTCATTTTTAATTGGAGTATAATTGCTTTATAATGTTGTGTTAGTTTCTGTGTTAGTTTCTGCTGTACAAGAGCATGAATCAGCCGTATATATGCATATATCCCCTCCGTCTTGAGACTCCCTCTACCTCCCCATTCCACTCCTCTACGTCATCATAGATCACTAAGCTGAGCTCCACGTGATATACAGCAGCTTCCAATTAGCTATTTTACACGTGACAGGGTATATATGTCAGTGCTACTCTCTTCAATTTGCCCCACCCTCTCCTCCCTCGCCTGTGTCCATAAGTTCATCCTCTAAGTCTGCGTCTCTATTCTTCTCCTGCATACAGGTTCATCAGTGCCATTTTTCTAGATTCCATTTTTATATATATATATATATTAGTATACTGTATTTGTTTTTCTCTTTCTGACTTAGTTCAATCTGTATGACAGTCTCTAGGTTCATCCACATCACCTCAACCACCATCAGCTATGGTGGCTGAGAAACAGTATGCAAGTTTCTTAAAAAACTAAAAATAAAAATCCCATATGATGAAGCAGTTTCTTTACTGGGCATATACCCTGAGAAAACCGTAATTAAAAAAGACACGTATACCCTAATGTTCATAGAAGCATTATTTACAATAGCCAGGGCATGGAAGCAACCTAAATGTCCATCAATACAGGAATAGATAAAGGAGATATGGTACATATATGCAATGGAATATTACTCAGCCAAGAAAATGAACAAAATTGGGTCGTTTGTACCTGCCTTCTCGTGGCTCAGACGGTTAAGAATCCGCCTGCAATGCAGGAGATGCAGGTTTGATCCCTGGGTTGGGAAGATCTCCTGAAGAAGGGAATGGCTATCCACACCAGTATTCTTGCCTGGAGAATTCCATGGAGAGAGAGGAGCCTGACGGGCTACAGTCCATGGGGTCACAAAGAGTCAGACATGACTGAGCGACTAAGATTTTCACTTGTTCACTTCCTGATACTTGACCTTGCTCCTTGCCCACTTCTGGCCTCAGTAGGGATATGGTGATAAGACAAGGATGAGGATGAGGAGGGAAGAGAAGACATATCCTACCTTCTTATGAGTCTGGGTTTTGAAGGTTATACCTATGAAGCTCTCTGTCTTTCCCACTGAATTAAATACAAGATCTTCAGGCTGACATTTGAAGCCCTCCAGATATTGGCTGAAGTCCATTGTTCCAGATCTCTTTCACTAATCCTTTTTAGGGATTCTAGACCACAGACGCCATGGCCCCCTTTTCTCATTAAATGCAGCACAGATTTCTGCCATACACACTTGCTCATGCTGACCATCTCTGGCCCTCCTGCTATTCCACTGAACTTGAATCCTACCATTTTGAATCCTTACTCACTTAGGCCTGACCACACTGGCCCATGTGCTAGTTTCCTTTGCTGAGCATGCTCTGGCCCTAGGAACTTTGCACTTCATATCCCTTCTATCTGGAACATTCTGTTCCAGTTATAGAATGGACTCGTTCCCTTATTTTCTTTAAGACAATCCTCAAACCCTGATTTTCCTGTGAGGTGTTCCTTGACCACTGTATTGAAAATTAAAAATTTCCTGGCCCTCTCCATATCACCTACCCTGCTTTACTTTTTTCATAGCACAATTCTCTGCTATATTATACACTTGCTTATAAACTATTTTTTTCTGTTTTACCCTCCCACCCCATTATCAGTAGAATTTAAATTTCATTTAGTCAGAGACTCTTGTCTGTGTTGTTCAGTGGTTTATACCTAGCACCTCAAAACAGTGTCTGACATATAGTGAGCTTTCAGTAAATATTCATGGAACAAATGAATAAATGGATACTGTGTCATCTGCCTGATATTCCCCTCTTCATATCTACCTATATTTTAAACCACTTTCAGATGCTATCTCCTTCATGAAGCTTTCCCTGGTTCTTCCCAGCATTATTTTCCCTCCTCTGACTCCCTAAAATTTCTCCTGTTTGAAATGAAGTCTCTGTGTTCTCCTCTGAGCCATTGTAACCTATGACTTTTCTTCTTCCTTCTGATAAATAATTGTTTTTTGAGGACTGAGTTTGTGTTGCTATGCATATTCTTGTCATGATGGCTTTAACTTTAAAGACTCATTTGAGAGTTCCACTTCTGGAATGACAGTATGAGGAGTTCCACAGATTCACTCCCTGTTGAAACAAGCGTAACTGATGAAAAGTTTATTTTAAAAACCTGGAAATTGTCCTAAGGGCATCCAGCAAATAAATAAATATTTATTCCACAAGAACAGACTCTTCTGAAGCTTTCCTGAAATGAACTGACTTATTTGAAATAGAATATGAGGGAAGTTCAAGCCTAAGGGAACTCAAAAACAGTGGAGACTTTGGTGGTAAGTGAACCAGAGGAGGCTAGTAGCCCTTTTTAATTCAGAACAAGATAAACTATAGAAAAGCCAGTTCACTAGGGAACCATGGTAAGAGACAGAAATGAAAAGCCATCCTGGACTCAGAGCAAACCTTGAAGACTAGTTTCCACAACTAGATTTGCCTAAATTTAACTGCTTCAGACCCTGTAACAGTTTATGGACAGAATATTATTGAAAACAATAGAACAATCAGCCCAATTCCTGGAGCATAACAGCTGGGTGTGGTTCCAGATGAGGCACGCAGCCTAACAGAGAGGTCAGGGAAAGAGACAATGAAAGAGAGCCCTGCTAAAACTACAGTCATTCCAGGATGATTGTGTGCACAGCCTAGGCTTTGTCCACTGAGGAATGACACCAAAGGCTTCACGTGTTAGGAAAACAGACTTCACTAAAATATCTTATCCAAGTTATTGAACAAATAAACAACAAGCAAAAAAAAGCCCCAGAGAGTTGGGAGGGGAATCAGTGTCCAGAGTTGCTACATTCCCTTAAATCTCCAATTTTTAACCCCAAATAGCAAGATAGGTGAAAACAAACAAGCCAGGAAAGCATGACTCATTTATAATAAAGAGAAAAACAACAACAACAATAGAAACTTTCTGGAAGGGGGCCAAAATGTCAGGTGTAACAGACAAACACTTCAGAGATGTCACTATAAGTATGTTTAAATAATTAAAGTAAACTATGCTTAGTGAAAGTTGTTCAGTGCGACCCATGGACTGTAGCTTGCTATGCTTCTCTGTCCATGGAATTCTCCAGGCCAGAATACTGGAGTGGGTAGCCATTCCCTTTTCTAGAGGATCTTTCCAGCCCAGGGATCAAACCCAGGTCTCCCACATTACAAGTGGATTCTTTACTGTCTGAGCCACCTTAAAGAATTAAAACAATTTATGATGAAAATATAATCAAATAGATAATAACAATTAAGAGATATAACTTATAGAAAAAACTAAATGGAAATTCTGGAGCTGAAAAGTACCATAACATAAGTGAAAATTTATTAGAGGAGCCCAACAGTAGACTTGAACTGACAGAAGAAAAAAGTTGATGAATTTGAAGATAGATTGTTGTGGTTGTTTTAGACCCTAAGTCTTGTCTGAGTCTTTTTCAATCCCATGGACTGTAGCCTGTCAGGCTTCTCTACCCATCAGATTTTTCAGGCAAGAATACTGGAGTGGGTTGCCATTTTCTTCTCCAGGAGAGCTTCCTGACCCAGAGATCCAACCTGCATCTCCTGCTTGGCAGGCAGATTGTTTACCACTGAGCCACTTAGGAAGCCCACAGATTATTAGATATTAGGTAATCTAAAGAATAGGGCTTCCCAGGTGGCGCTAGTGGTAAAGAACCTGTCTGCCAATGCAGGAGACATAGAGATGTGGGTTCGATCCCTGGGTCATGGAGATCCCCTGGAGGAGGGCATGGCAATCCACTCCAGGATTCTTGCCTGGAGAATCCCATGGACAGAGGAGCCTGGTGGGCTACAGTCCATGGGGTCACACAGAGTCGGATACAACTGAAACGACTTAGCACACAGGCATGCAATCTGAAGAACAGAGAGAAAAAGATAATGAAAAAAGAATAGGGACTTTGAAAAATGTGGGATACCATTAAAGCACACTAAATTATGCATAATAGAAGTATCTGAAGGAGAGGAAAAGAGAAGAGAAATAATTTGAGGAAATAATAGCTGAAAACTTCCCTTATTTGATGAACATTAATTTACATATCCAAGAAGGTCAATGAACTATAAAAAGCATAAACACCAAGAGACCCATATGGAGAGACATCATAGTTAAAATTCTGAGAGACAAAGAGAAAAATCTTAAAAGCATCAAGAGAAAAATGACTCGTCATGTACATCAAAACCTTAATAAAGAGTAAAAGATGGTTTCTCTCAAACAGTGGAGGCCAGAAAGCAGTGGAATGACATACGCAAAATGCTGAAAGAAAAAAAGAGCTTTGAATTAGGAATTCATACCCAACAAAAGGAACTTTCAAAAATTAAGGCAAAATAAAAGCATTCTCAAATTAAATAATAATGATAGAATTTGTTGCAAAAGACCCATTTTAATTTTAAAAAGTGCTGATTGAGTTTCTTTAGTATGAACCAGGCTTCCCTAGTGACTCAGCAGTAAAGAATCCACCTGCAGTGTAGAAGACTTGGGTTCGATTCTTGGGTTGGGAAGATCCCCCAGAGAAGGAAATGGCAACTCACTCCAGTATTCTTGCCAGGATAATCCCATGGACAGGGGAGCCTGGCAGGCTACAGTCCATGGGGTCATGAAGAGTTGTACACAACTTAGTGACTTAAGCCACCACCATCACCAGTATGAAAGCAAGTTACCTGCAAAGTAATTTCAGTCCACATGAAGAAAAATAAACAGCATCAGTAAAGGCAGTTTTGACAATATACATAAATATTTCTTTCCCTTTATTCTCACTGATATAAAAAGCAATTGTATGTTTGTGCTGTGGGGATTATAACATGTAGAGCTGTAATATTTGACAATAACAGCACAAATGAGGTTGGTGGAAGCAATGTTATATTAGAGTAAGGAAACTGCAGCAGAAGGTAACTCATATCCACAGGGAAAAATGAGAGAACCAGACATGGTAAATAAGGCTAACAATACAAAAAATATAAACATATATTTGATTTCCTTTCTTCTCTCAGTTTCTTTAAAAAGACATAAATCATATAATGTAATAATTATAACAGTGATGTAATATGGTATGTATAATACTAATGGGAGAAAAATGGGAAAACATGAACACAACTATATAGGAATAACATTTCTATTTATCACTGGGATTAAATTTAACATAAGTCTGTAGTAGAAAGTATGTACTGATGTTCCATATTTTATTCAACCTATGTCCTAATGATAGATAGTTATTTATGATTTTAAAAATCCTCGTTAGGTGGAAAATATGCTTAAATATTTCTAAGCATAAAGGGAATTTCATTAGTCAGTTATTGTTGAAATAATGCATTATGAGAAAACCCCCACAAGGTATCAGTGTCATACAATAAGCATCTGCTTCCTATTCACAAGTTTGTAAGTCAGCTTGGGTTTACCTCATCTCTTTTGGGCTTGCCTGGGCTTGGCCTCACACTGTGGGCTGGTTTTAGGTTTAGTTTGTGTGTCTTATTCTCTTTGGACCAGGAACTACCCAGGACTACTGGTAGGTAGAAGTATGAGGAGCCAAGCCATTAAGATTGTCTGCTCATAGTGCTTTGCTCATAGCAAGTCATGTGGCCAACCACAGTGGAATTGGGGAAATACATTCCTCACGGGAGGTACTCAAAGTCACAAGATAAAGAGTGCAAATGGATAATTCTTTAACGGTGAGGGTGTAACAAATTCCAATGTACCACCTAATACGTAGTAAAACATAATAAAACATAATCTCACTTCACATTGCCAGTGATCCCTTCTTCCAAAAAAGAATCACTGTTGCCAATTTCTTGAAATATCTTTTCATATATGAGTATGTGTATGGTGATTCAGTTCATGCCAGTAGTCTTTATGGACATTAACATATTGTTCTCCAAAGTGGTCACACTATTTTACGCTCCAGCTAACTGTGAATGAGAGGCTCTATTTCTTTACACACTTGCCAACACTAGGTATCAATACTATGGAATACCTATTCTTTGCCATTATGGTTTAGTTTGCAGTTATTTCCCCATGCATACATATCCATTCACATGTAGAACCTATTCATGTCCTTTGCCTATTTTTCTGTTGGGTTGATTATTTTTCTAATTAATTCCTAAGAGCCCTTTATATAGTAATAAAATTCTCCCTTTGGTTGTTGCAATTTTTCTCCTAGTTTATGGTTTGTCTTTCGACTTTGCTTATTGTAGTTCCCCCCGCTTTGGAGAACTGTTTAATTAGTACATAGTAAAATGTATCATTCTCTTAGGGTTCATGGGTTTTAAGTTTTGCTTAGAAAGGTACTCCTCTTTTGAGGCAGTTCATTCCTTGAGAGTCTCATTTAATAGATCTGCGGCATGGTTCCAGGAATCTTTAACAAGGTGCCAAACTGGTAATTTGGGCCATCATCCAAGTCTAGAAACATGGATGAAATAAGATCAAGTATGTAGGACACCTGGTAAGTGAGCAGACACTCAATAACTATTTGTTCTCTAGTCTCACTGTATTATCCTAATAGGTAGCTTTGAAATTTGCCATTGGAAGAGATATATTTCAATTCAGCATATTTTTTTGGTTATTTTTTTTGCAAAGCTACTTATCACAATTTTTAATTTCATAAATACTTTTGGCTTCACTAAATGGTTATTAGCTCTTCTCACCATTAATCGGCGAGCATATATTGAGTACCCATAATTTGCTGAACTGTGTAAAGTCCTGTTCTTAATAGATGATACTGACCCTCCTCTAGTGGAACATGGGAATCGATCTGTTTGTTCAGTGGTAGTGATAGAATTATTTTAAGCTATGACACATTCTCATCTATTTCTTCATGTAACTAAGGACAGTTTTGCAAACAGGCTGTCTGTAGGTAGAGCTGCTAACTATAACTTGATATATATTGGGCCTCATTTCTGGCCTTGTTCTGTGGTGTTTATCATCTGACAATGGTGGTGCCAGACCCTATTTTTAGATCCTTAGGTGATTACACTAACTGTCCTTTTCCTCTCCTGGACGAGGCAGAGTTGAAAGGTTTTCTTTAAAATGCTTTTCAATTGTTAGTATGTGTTTACGGTCACCTGAGGATCTTGTTAAGTTTCTTGTTAAGAAACTTGTGAAGTTTCTAATTCAGTAGTTCTGGGGCTGGGGTCTGCTGCTGCGGCTAAGTCGCTTCAGTTGTGTCCGACTCTGTAGACAGCCCCATAGACAGCCTCCTACCAGGCTCCTCTGTCCCTGGGATTCTCCAGGCAAGAACACTGGAGTGGGTTGCCATTTCCTTCTCTAATGCATGAAAGTGAAAAGTGAAAGTGAAGTCGCTCAGTCATGTCTGACTCTTAGCGACCTCATGGACTGCAGCCCACCAGGCTCCTCTGTCCATGGGATTTTCCAGGCAAGAGTACTGGAGTGGGGTGCCATTGCCTTCTCCAGGGCTGGGTTCTAAGATTCTGCAATTCTAGCAAGCTCCCAGGTGATGCCCCAATGCTGCTGGTTATGGATATCACTTTGAGGAGCAAGGTCCCAGACATTATTTTTGAGAAGTCAGTGGTTCCTTCCCCATCTTCTTGGCATTTTGTTCCTGTTTGATCTCCTTATTCCTATATTCCTTGACTCTATTGCAATAACTTCATTTAACCATAAGCCAGAACTGCTGAATAGGCCAAACAGCAGCCCTCTTTAATGGGTACCAAGAGCCCTTCCTCCATCTAAAGAAAATCTGCCATAGTGCCTGAATTCCTCAAATTTGGAAAATCTTCTCAAAGCCTCTGGTGAAGGATGATATTACCCAGGGGAGTAAGGTTAGCTAGACTAGTTAGGTATTTATCAGACTGGAACACCGACACATTGTCATCAGCAGGAAGAGTACTGAAAGAGTGGTAGGTACATGGGAGAGTGAGTTTTGATAGGGCAGGAGACATAGAACTTGGATACAAAAAGGCACTGAGTGTTAGAGTGAAGTTAGGTGGAATTGGACATAAAAGATGATAAAAGGGCTCCACAGGAACAGTGCTTTCTAGGTGATTTTTGGTTTGTTTGTTTCTTGTTATTTCTTTAAAATCTCTTGTTTACTTGACAAATTGCTTAGGGATATTTATTATTGGCTGCTACCCTGGGTTAGCTCCCTTTGTCCTGGCTGCTGGCTCCTTAACACCTTCATATGTAAATGAGAGCTCTCCTGGTTTGGCCAGTTGGCCTCACCTATAGACAGCCTAGCTGCTCAGCTAGGGCCCAGGGCATGAGGGCTTGGGCTATGCTAAAGGCAAGAGTGGAGGCATTAGGCAGGTGAGATGTGAAGAGGCAGTGTTCTTCCACCCTGAGTTGCTGCAGTTCCCAGCTTTTTGGAAGCACTTTACGTTGAGCCGGAATAACATTAATGCAGGTGCAGCTGGATGGCTGGAAGTGGTGATCCGGATTGCTCAGGGCAGGCACTCAGGCAGAAGGACGTTTATATGAGCTCTATAGCAAAGAGCAAGGGAAAACTGGCTCTCTAGTCCCCATCGGAAGACTGAGCTTGTATCTGAAAAGAGGACAACAGAAGCAGAAATTCTAAGATCTTTCCGCTGTTTCAAAATACAGCCCTCCCCCCCCCCACCCTGCGCCTATAAACACCAAACACCTGGGAGGATAACTTGGTTCCTGCCAAAAGGACCTTTTCTTCCACACCTGACCTCTCTCGATCCCCGGACCTAACCAATTGCAGAAATAATTTTCCAGGGTGGGGTTCTGCCAAATTTTATGAGATGGTCAATGGGAAAAAAGAATTAATAAACTTGTCATGAGAAGTGAGACAGGGACGGTAACTTTAGTTGTGCACAGTCTCGGCCTTAAAAGTCCAGGGGATAGTGGATCGAGGCCAAATAGTCACGGAAGCTGAAGCAAGGTGTGGGTCCGCACGGCTCGCCGCGCGCACAGAACGCTCTGTTGCTAGCTGTCGATTCCGGTCTCTGTCTCAGTCTTTGGCTCTCTCGCTCGTGTCACTCTCCGCAGCTAATGCAGAGCGATGGAGTAGCCTCAGGAGAACAGCTGGAGAGAGCTTAGAGAAAGACAAATTAATAGGAGCCTAGCGCAGCAGCAAATGCTGGAGCATAGCGCTTAGCTGACCCGTTAAATGAGCAATCCTGTTAAGTGTGTTAATCAGCAAGGTGCCAGTGAGCGGAGCAGAACGCTCTGGGAGATACCTGGCATGGAGACGGGTCTCTTTATCTGTTGCATTTCAAACCCTGTTAGTTCCTGAGTCCTTGCCCCTCTCTCCCATCACTTTTAAAGAGACGACCTCCTGGGTTTCATGACCTTGAAGACTCACGTAGTCAGGAGGACCTCTGGCAAGCCTCAGGCGCATGGCATAAAAAATCACTGCCTGGTTTTGGTGCCCGGGTTCTATCTCAGAGCCCATCCTGGGGTCCCAGCCCTCCTTGCCAACCGTTTGCCCGGCGGGTCTGGAGAACCCAGAGACTTAAGGATCTCTAATGTGGGAGGTGTGGAAAAGAGGAGTCCTCTCTGGTACTCAGAAGCTCACATTATGAATACAATTAGGTGGCATGCATCTTTAATAACACTAGGGTCTGGCCTGGGGGGAACCAACCAGGCGAACTCCTGGCTGAACTAGATACCTGCTCAACGGGTGGAACTGGGGATCAGGATAGTTGACAAACTTTGCTTAGCGGTTTTTCCTGCGTTCACTCACTGGGTTCCGCGCTCGGCCTAACCCTTTAGGCTGGCGTACTCCGGTAAAGACGCTAGACGGCGCTGCTGGGACGCACTTTCTCCCGGGAAAGGTAAGAGGGAAGTGCTTTTCTCTCTCTCTCTCTCTCTTTTTAACCAGGGGATGGGGGAACTCGGGATTGGAATCCAAAGGGGTGTGGAAGAGGAGGAGGAGCAGCAGTAACCCTTTTCCGTGACGCGCCGGAGCTATTCTCTCTAATCCCCTCCTCCTCCCCGGTGTAATCAGTCAGCCCGGAGGCACCAAACTGTTAGCGACCGAGACGCAGCTGTAGGTGATTTCCACTGCCCTCCTACCCCCGCTCTAGGCAAATTCTGGAGGCGGCAGCCGCGGTGGCAGGATGTGAGGCAAGCCTGGAGCGCACTTCCCGAGTACCGCTCCTTCTTCGGAGCTAGGGGAGATAATATAGGCTTTTGTGCACTGGCTGGAGAAGGTTCCCAGATAAGGTTGGAGCCGCGAACCGGCAGGAGAGAGGCGGGCAGGCAGAGTTCATACCTGCTGCCTGCACTGCCGCCAGGGCTTATAGGACCTCTGGGGCAAGCGTGCCTCGTGAGGGGTGTAGGGGCCACGGGCCGACGCGGCGGCTTCCCACCGTGCACCCTTTGGCCAAGACGAGGTGGGGCTGGAGTAAGGCTGCTCCGAAGCAAAGTCTTGGAGAAGGAAGAGGCTGAGAGGCAGGAGACTTAGGAGACTCTGGCCACGGAGCCAAGAGGAGGCACCTGGTTTCCAGCATAGCGGCTCAGTGATTTAGGAGCCCTCTTTAAACCTCTCCCTGGTCAGCTCCCCCTAAAGTCCACAGAAGCGCTGCCGAACTCTAGAAGTCTTCCTTGGGCGCGGAGAAGTTTTCTAGCATCCTCTTTGGCTAGGACTGGGAGTTGGAGAAAACGGGCGGGGCTGCCCTGTCTGGCTGCTCTGGAAGCAACCGTCTTCCCTGCGCCTCCTCCGGGCCCCTCGCGTTCGGGCAGCCTCCCTTGACGCCTGGGAAGCTTGAGCCCAGGCTCTCTGCAACCTAGTTCTCTATCTCATCCTGGACTGTGATCGCCCCGACATGGAACGGCAGGCTTGAGCCCCGCTGGACGCCCCGGCTGTTTTGCAAGACTCAGACAGGTAATGCCCATTTTCAAAATCGGACAGTTAGCTGGTGAGGGCCAGGGGAGAATGTGCAGGTGACTTCAGAGAGCAGGCCGGCTGAGGCCAACGGGGACTCTGCCTCTCCTGCATCTCTGGTCCCCGCGTCAGGCAACATTTGCCGGTTTCCTTTTCCCTCATTTATCCTTCTGAGAAAGTTTAGGGACCAGAGCTCCCAGGGCCAGGGGCTCCTAGCCAAGGAGGAGCTGGAGCCCACCTGCAGGTGCTGGCTCGCCTGCCTGTGCATTACATTTCCCCTGCTGTATCTTTGTGGTCTCTGCGGCTGGAGCACGGGCTCTGTAGCCTGGAAGGCACTATCCTACTGAGTGCTTCTTTCTGACTCTACCCACAGTTGTGCCAGAAGCCAGGAGAGCAATGGGCGAGGGGATGGGGCTGAAGGTGGCTCCTGGGCGGAACAGTGAAGTGTTCCCCAGCAATACATTCCCGCTCCTGGGGATTCCCAGCGAGCCCGAAACAGAGGAGAGCTTTGGCGATCAGAGGGCAGAGAGGGCATCTAGGCCCGCCTGCCTTGAGAACCTGAATGGACCCCAGCTCAGATCCTGGGGCGCCACGTCTCCTGTCCCAGAGGAAACTCTGCTCCCCCTTGAGCTGGTTTCTCGGGTTGGGTTGAGTGACCTTCTCTGAACCATTGCACGAGGGAAAGGAGCCACAAGCGCTAAGCTGCACTTCTAACTCCTTGCAAAGGGACCCCAGAGAGGGAGAGGAGGGACAGCCACTGCATGTGACCCGACTTGCCACCCTAGGTCTGCCATTGGAGCAACTGGCTTGATTTGTCAGTATCAGATGTTTAAGAAAAAAATTCTTAAGCAGAGTGATCTGGCAAAGGAAGTGTACAGTTATAAGAATTCTCTGTTCCAGGGTTTCCTCCTAGTTCCTGCACCATCCCCCCCCACCAGGCCTAGGCGTGGGGGCGCGGGGGGGGGAGAATGGGGGGGTCCCATCTCTATGACCCAGGGAATTTGCAGGAGGTGTTAGTAAACATATTTGTTTCCTCAGTGCCTCCCACATAAGTTATGCCTGGGCTGGAGTGTTTGAAAAGTACCTCTTGGCTGAAAGCTACTCTGGGGGGTGGGGTGGGGGGGGATTGGGGTGTGTGTGTGTGTGTTGGCGGGAGTCTATTCAGGAATAATCTATCCCCCACCAGTTCATTCAGTTTCATCTTCTGTTGACTTTCAAGAAGGCTTTCTTTTCCTGGTCAGGGAAGCCAAATTATAGATTATTAAACATGCCACACAGCTGGGGGTCAGGCCCCCAAGGAAGGAGAAAGAGAGGAAGGGAAGGACTTTTCCCTGAAGCCTTGCAGGTTTAGCAGCTTTGTGCTGCTCAGGAAGGCTGCCTTGGTTACCGGGCCCCTGGGAGGGAAGAAGTTAAGTGTCCAGCACAGGTGTGGAGGACTGAGATCCACTTCCCCACTGATGCCGCCAACCCCGGCATGGTCTCTCCTTGAGGAGTTAGGGGCAGTGGTTCTCATTGAATGCTTTGCTACTGGGCTTCTTGCCAACAGGGTCTTCAGCTTCTGCCTGGTCTTGTGGCTCAGGAGGCATTTTTTTTTTTTTTTCTCAGCATCACTTGCTTCCCCAAACAGGAATGAGGCAACTAACCTGGGGCCTAGGGTGAGTGAAATTTCCAGATATACCTGAGCCAGGGTTGTAGTGGAAGTGCCTACCTGTGCCCACTCCATCCTTTGTACTCCTCCTGCACAGAACAACCTGTTAGAGGGCCACTGCTATCCGACTGGGCTGTGCTGTGGCTGGACCCGATGCAATGGCTCTGATTCTGAGCCACCTGCTCACCGTGTGAGCTGTCCAACTTGGGGGCTGCCTTGGGGTAGATAGCCTGCAATCACGTGCAGTTGAAGCAGATAGTTTAAATAGAAAGTATTTAAATCCAGGTAAAATGTTGTGGCACCAAAGGTTCCTGGTTTGCCCAGTCTAGCTCCAGCTGGTTGGAAGGAGGAGCACATGGTGACCAAAGATGTCCTGGTGACTGTGAGCCATGGCCATTTGTGTTTCTGTCTGATGGGTCAAGACCAGACCTTCAGAGTGGAATAGCTAGGGACTTAAGCTGGTTTTACAGTATGGTCTCTGTGGCCCTCAATAATTTCTGGGTGGTCTTAACTCCAGTTGAGCAATGGGACCATTTTCCATTTCTATGAGACTCCTAATGCCAGGATGTCTGGATGCAGAGGCTAAAGGTGCTAATCAGGTATGGGGAACTTAGGGGTGCCTCTAGATTGTAGTATTTACTGACCAAATTGAGTCTGAGTCTTGATTTACCTATTCCTTTCCTGGGACACTGTTCTTTAATTGAGTAGAACTTCCTTGTTTACCAATAATTAGTGATAGAATCCATACAGGCATATGCTACTTGGCAGGGTGTAATGGATGGCATGGCTACCTGAGGAATAGCCCAAATTACCCACTTGACATACGTCTCTGCAGGTACTAAGAGCTGAAGTTTTATTTGGCTTTAAGAAGTCATACTCTAAAGCAGCAGTCCCCAACCTTTTTGGTGCCAGGGACCAGTTTTAAGGAGGACAGTTTTTCCATGGACTGCGGTGGTGGGGGGGATGGTTTTGGGATGATTCAAGTTCATTACATTTATTGTACACTTGATTTCTAATCTAATATTGTCACTAATCTGGCAGAAGTGGTCCATGGCCCAGAGGTTGGGAACCGGGGCTCTAAAGAGTTCACCCTTATAAGAAAGAAAAACTATTCCAGCTTTGTTTAAAAAAAAAAACTTCACTTTATCAATTAAGTTGGCTTGCATAAATCATTGAAATGGCTCAGGGTAAAACATTTGCTGTTTGAGAAGAGGATAGGCTGAGAAAGTGAAATGGATTAAAATATGGTTGAAATGATCATACTTTGGTAAAACACAATTGTATGTTTCTATCTGTTCCTGAAAGGGAGTCAGTCCTGTGTACAACTTAATGGTTTGAGTAGATTCTGTGACAGGTTGCTGTAATATGATGAAACTTAAAGGAGAAAAAAACTACATTTTCTCCCTTGGACTTGGATATTTCTTTGACTGTGGCAGTACTGATAGGAGCCAGAACTGTTAGAAGAATGCACATGTTGCCTTCTCCATTTGAAAAGGTACTATAATCTCCTTGGTGAAAATGCCCTGTGACCCAAATGGAAGAAATAAAAAACATCCCAAATTTCAGCTGTTTAGTAATAAGACCTAAAAGTAAGGCAAATTACCACCCAATCTCAAGATGTGGCCTAACAGGGCTTCTCAGGGCTGGTTTCTAGTCATAGCTAGCAGCCCGCAACTCTTAACCCCTGAGGTTTGTCTCCTGAGCCTACACCAAGAAGCTGTGTTCAGAGCCAACTTGGTGGAGAAAGATAAATGTTGAATGTGCAATGTGTGCTTTAATTATCCTGAGCTAGGACTTGAAAATAAGCTTCTTATGAAATTTAGACTCTAAGCTGTCATTGTCAAGGGATTCCAGGGTAAAACATGCCTGGCCAATATAAGACCTGATGAAAAGATGTACTTCATGGGTCCATTTGGCCAAAGCCAGCAATGAATTCAGACTTTTTGGGCTAGTTCACTTTGAACTGCTTCTCACTGAGACCAGAGGCACTAGAGTGAGTCCATCGTGGGCCAGTTTCTTTTGGGCGTCCCCAGACACAGGTATTGCTCCAAGTCTTTGATCAATCAACCTAAACACATATTCTCTGTGCCAAGGAGCCCAGCTTTAGCTGCCTTCCTGCCTTCTTGTTCTTAAATCTCACCTCTTAATGTAGCTGTTCCTTGGCTTTTCTCCTGAGTTCCAACATACTTTATATCTAACTTCCTTTATTCCATTACTGGGTGTTTTATTGGCATGTAAAATGTATTCAAACACTAATTCTCAGTCATCTATGACTCCTGTGTGTCCTTCCATTCCTGCCTCTTGCATCTTGTTATATGCCCCAAGTTCTGTCTCTGAAATACCTTTTCTCTTCTATTACTATTGCCTCTCCCTTTCAAGTCCTCTAGATTCTTTTTCTTTTTCCCTGTCCTTGCTCTCTTCCCCTTGTTCTTCCTCACAGCCACTCCTCGGCCCTTCCTCTGGGTCCCCCCACCCCTGCCCCTTCCTCTCAGTCCTTTCTTTCTGAATCCCTCCCCTTCTGCTCGGTGCCCCTCCCCTTCCCCTTGGTTCCCCCTTCTGTCCTCCCTCCCCTTAGGCTAGGTCCCTCCACCCTTCTTTTCCATCACCATCCTCTTCTCTGCATCCCCCACCCTTTCCCCTTGGTGCCCCCTCCCCTTCCTCTTTGTCCCCCCCAACCCTTCCTCTCCTTCCTTTCTCTCCATCCCCTTCCCCTTTCTCTGCATCCCCCACCATTCTGATGGGTCCCCCTACCCTTTCCCTCCACCCATCCCCTTCTCTGCGTCCCCCACCGCTTCCACTTGGTCCCGCTTCCCCTTTCAATCCTTCCCACTTTCCCCTTCCACTGGGTCCCTCCACCCTACCTCTCCCATCCCCTTCTCTGTATCCCTTGCCCCTTCCACTTGGTCCCTCTTCCCATTTCAATAGGCCCCTCCCTCCTCTTCCACTGGATTCTCCCAGCCCCTTCCAACTGGTCCCCACTCCTCTTCAGCTCAGTCCCCCCACCCTTCCTCTCTGTCCCACTTCCCCTGCATTCCCCCTCTTCCACTCGGTTCCACTTCCCCTTTCACTTGTTCCCCTCTTCCACTCACTTCCCCCCACCCCTTCCCCTCAGTCCCCTCTCCCCTTTGGTTCCCCTCCTGCTCGGTAACCCCTCCTTCAGGTCTGTTCCTCCCACCCCTTCCTCTCCGTTTCCCCACTCCTTCCTCCTGGTCCTTGCTGTCAGCCCCCATCCCAGTCTCTGCATCTGCGCACTGAGCCCCCTCCTCTTCCCCTTGATTTCCCCCACCCCCTACAATTAGTCCCTCATTCCCCCTGCAGTGGGTCCCCTATTCCTTTCTGGTCAGTTGCCCCCTCCCTTTCTGCTTGGTCGCCCCTCCATCCTCCCTCTCTTTCTGCTGTTCCCCCCAACTCTCCCTCCCCTTCCTCTTGGTCCCCAGCCCCTCCTGCTCGGTCCCCCTCCCCTTCCTCTCGGTCCCCCCACCCTTTGACTTGATCCTGCCACCCTTCATCCCCATCCCCTTCTCTACACCCCACCCCGTCATCCTTTCCACTCTGTCTCCCTTGCCATTTCAATCCGTTCCTCCTTCCCCTTCTGTGCCCTCTTCCCCTCCATCGGTTCACCCCCACCCCCTTGCACTTGGTCCCCCTACTCTTTCTCTCAGTTCCCATCCCCTTTTCTGCATCTTCCACCCTTTCCACTCAGCCCCTCTTCCCCTTGGTTCCTCCTGCCCCTTCCTCTCCATCCCCCCACCCTTCCTCTCCTTCCTCATCCCATTCTCTGCATCTCCCACCCCTTCCTCTCGGTCCTTTCTCTCCGTCCCCATCCCCTTCTTTGCATACCCCTCACACTTTCCACTCAGTCCCTCCTTCCCCTTCCTCCCGATCCCTTCCACTTCTGCCCGGTCCCCAGGTCCCCATTGTCCTTTCAGTATTCCCCCCTTCCCCTTGGTTCCCCCCTTGGCTTGCAATCGGTCCCCCATTCCCTTCCACTCAGTGCTCCCTCTCCATTCTTCCTCCCCTTCTGATGGCCCCCCTCCCCTTCCTCTCAGTCCTTTCTCTGTTCCCCTCCCTTTCTCTGCACCCCCCACTCCTTCCCCTGGGACCCCTTCTCCGTCCTCCCACCATTACACTCAGAACCCCTCCCCTTCCTCTCCATTCCCCCACCCCTTTGGCTTGGTCCCCTTGCCCTTCCTCTCAGTCTCCATCCCCTTCTCAGCATCCCCCTTCCCATTTCAATCAGTCCCCCTTTGCCCTTCAACTTAATCCCCCCACCCCTTCCTCTCAGTCCTTTTTCTTTGTCCCCCTCCTCTCTGCACCGCCCACTCTTTACGCTAGGTCCCCCCAACCCCTTCGACTGGGTCCCCCCACCCCTTCTGCTCAGTCCTTTCTCTCTGTCCCCTTCCTCTTTCTCTGCATCCCCCACCCCTTACCCTGGGATCCTTTCTCTGTCACCCACCCCTTCTGCTCAGTACACCCACCCCCTTCCATTGGTCCCCCCAACACCTTCCACTGATTCCCCCCACCCTTTCTCTGTCCCCATCCCCTTCTCTGCATCTGCCGCCCCTTCCACTCGGGGTCCCCCTTCCCCTTTCAGTCCTTCCTCCCTTGCCTTTGGTTACCCAGTCCCTTGCAATCAGTCCCCCATTCTGCTTCCACTCAGTTCCCCTCTCCCCTTCTGCTCTGTCCTCCTCTCTCCATTCCCCACTCCCCTTCCACTCAGTACACTCCTTTTGCTCAGTTTCCCCCACCCCTTCCTCTCAGTCCTTTCTCTCAGGTCCTCTTCTCTGCATCGTGCCCCTTCCACTTAGTTCTCCTCTTCCCTTCCACTGTGTCCCCTGCTCTCCATCCCCCTCCCCTTCCATTTGGTTCCCCATCCCTTTCCACTTTGTACCCCTGGTCCATCTGCTCTTCTGCTCGGTTTCCTCACCCCACCCCTTCCTCTTGGTCTTTCCTCTCCATCTCTGCATCCCTGGCACGTTCCACTGAGGCCCCCATTCCTCTTCCACCTGGTCCCCCCTTCCCCTCTGTTACCCCCCTCCCCTTAGTTCAGTTCACCCCTTCCCTTCCATTCAGTTCCCCCTCCCCTTCTGCTCTGTCTCCCCCGATTCTGTTCGGTCCCCAAAACTCTTTCTCTCTGGTTCTCTTTCTCTCCATTCCCATCCCCTTCTCTGCGCACCGGTCCTTGTCCTTTCCACTTGGTCTCCTTTTCCTTTTCAATCAGTCCCCCTTCCCCTTCTGCCCTCTACCCCTTCTCCCCTTCCACTCAGTCCCCCTTTCCCTTTCCCATTTTCCCCTTGGTTCCCCCCACCTCTTTCATTCACTCCTGCCCCTTCCTCTTGGTCCGCTGGCTGCTCCTTCCTCTCTGTCCCTGTCCCATTCTCTGCATCTCCTGCCCTTTCCACTGGGTCCCCCTTTCTTCTTCCACTTGGCCCCCCTTCCCCTTCTGTTGAGTCTCCCACTCCCCCAACCCATCCTCTTGAACCCCCCAGCCAGTCTTTCTGTCCCACCCTGTTCTCTGCATCCCCCACCCCTGCCTCACTGTCCTCCTCCCCTTTATCTAGCCCCCTCTCATCTCCTTCCTCTCTGTTCTCCCTCCCGTTCCTCGCTTCCCTCGATTCCTCTATGTTTTTCATCTCCATTGCCCACTCAGTTTCTCCCTCATGGCCCTCCCCTTGCCCTATGTCCCCTCTCCTCCCTCCGCCTTTCCTCTCCATCCCCAGGCCCTTCCTTTTGCCCCCTCTCTTCCTGTAACCTGGCCTGCTGTTTCCATCCTCTCTTCCCTCCCTCATCCTGCCTTTGCCTCCTTCTTTCCCAGTCCAGATTCTTGACCTGGTCTACTATAAAAACCTCTCATTATCTTTGCTCTGCTCTCCAATATATTCTGCATATTAGAAGTAATCTTCCTGAAGAGCTTTTAACTGGTTAGTTAAAAGTGTTGAATACATAGTGAGTGGATTGAATGGTATGCACTGTTACCAAGTCACAAAGACTTTTCTGACATGGACATGAGTTTGAGTAAACTCTGGGAGTTGATAGATAGGGAGGCCTGGCGTGCTACAGTCCATGGGGTCGCAAACAGTTGGCCAAGACTGAGAAACTGAACTGAATAAATTCAGTACTTTGTACTGTAACCTTAGAAAGTTCTATACCCCTGTACTACATAATGTGTTCTGCACATACACAGTTCTTCACCACTGTACATAATGTGGCCAAGTATTTGGTGGGAATTCAAATATCAGATTTGGTAGATTGAACTGGGTGACCTGTTACTATGAACCCAGATCGTGTAAATATCAAGGGACTCAAATAAGATAGATTATCCTATCAGTTTGCCTTATGAAATTATGCCTTTATAAAAAAATTATTAAGACTGTGTTGTAGAGTCTTCTGTGTTTTAGTCTGTTACTATGTATTCCTGAATAGGTTGCCTTGTCCTGGCTTACTTGGCTGTGTATCACTATAAGAATTATCTAGGTCACTATATTTTGTTATTGGAGGAAGAAGTGGCAACCCACTGCAGTATTCTTGCCTGTGAAATTGCATGGAGAGAGAAGTCCGGCAGGCTACTGTCCATGTGATCCCAAAGAGTTGAACATGACTGAGCACCCACAGCATACTCTGTTATGAATTTTTAACATTTATATTGTGCATGTTTTATACTTTGTTAAATGCATTTCCCTTTCCTTATCTTGCTTAATGTTCAAAATGATCTTGTGAGGTGCATGATTCTTCCTATATTACAAATGCTAGAAAGCAAGCATCCAAATATTTCAGTGATTTCTCCAAGGTAATATATTTAAGTTGGAAAACTTTATTTTATTGATACCAGAAATCTATTATTGCTCTGAGGTTCAGAGCTTAGATGATACTAGTCTAAAACAACTTCATTCTCTCTCTACTAGCTATAAAGTCAGGAGCAGATTCTTTGGTCAGAATCTGAGGTCCTTTGAGATTTAGCATTGGCGTACCTAGTCAGCCTTATTTCTTTTTTTTTTTTTTAATTTTATTTTATTTTTAAACTTTACAATATTGTATTAGTTTTGCCAAATATAGAAATGAATCTGCCACAGGTATACCCGCGTTCCCCATCCTGAACCCTCCTCCCTCCTCCCTCCCCTACCCTCCCTCTGGGTCGTCCCAGTGCACCAGCCCTAAGCATCCAGTACCGTGCATCGAACCTGGACTGGCGACTCGTTTCATACATGATATTATACATGTTTCAATGCTATTCTCCCAAATCTCCCCACCCTCTCCCTCTCCCACAGAGTCCATAAGACTGATCTATACATCGGTGTCTCTTTTGCAGTCTCGTACACAGGGTTATTGTTACCATCTTTCTAAATTCCATATATATGTGTTAGTATACTGTATTGGTGTTTTTCTTTCTGGCTTACTTCACTCTGTATAATAGGCTCCAGTTTCATCCATCTCATTAGAACTGATTCAAATGTATTCTTTTTAATGGCTGAGTAATACTCCATTGTGTATATATACCATAGTCAGCCTTATTTCTCACTACCTTGCTGCTCACATGATGATCTAGTGGAACCAAACCATTCACCATTGTGCAACATAACCTTTTATTATCCATAATTTACGGTTTTTCTTATGCCATTCGTTTATTGTGGACTTCTTCAGTCCCTCCCATCTCTAATTCTCTGCCTGTTGAGAATGAACTGTATTCAAGAAGCAGCAGCTTTAGTGCCACCTCTTCCATGTATCCGTCCCTAATTTCTCTCTAATGCTCCATAGTCAAAGGAGAAGGCAATGGCACCCCACTCCAGGCCTCTTGCCTGGAAAATCCCATGGATGGAGGAGCCTGGTGGGCTGCAGTTCATTGGGTCGCAAGAGTCAGACACGACCGAGCAACTTCACTTTCACTTTTCACTTTCATGCATTGGAGAAGGAAATGGCACCCCACTCCAGTGTTCTTGCCTGGAAAATCCCAGGGATGGGGGAGCCTGGTGGGCTGCCGTCTATGGGGTCGCACAGAGTCGGACACGACTGAAGCGACTTAGCAGCAGCAGCAGCACTGTATCACATCTACTAAAGTTTAAACTTGTAGAAGGTTATCAAATCTATCTCTTATTCTGCTGAGTGTCATGAATACAGGGGGGCATTCATTACATATTTCATTGAGTTGCCATTGAAATTTCAACGTTAGCCTTAGTACTTCACTGAAAATCTCTGTCAAAATGATAGCTACAGGTTAAATAGGAAATGGCCAATTTTATTATCATCCAATAATGCTACAACCAAACCAGTTGATCCTAATGGAAATCAACCCTGAATATTCACTGGAAGGACTGATGCTGAAGCTCAAATACTTGGGCCATGTGATCCAAAGAGCCGACCCCACTGGAAAAGATTCTGATGCTGGCAAAGATAGAGGACAGGAGGAGAAGGTTGGACAGGAGGACAGGAGAGAGGACAAGATGGTTGAATGGCATCGCTGACTGAGTGAACATGGTTTTGAGCAAATTCAAGGAGATAGTGAAGGAGAGGGAAGTCTGGCATGCTACAGTTCATGGGGTTGCAAAGAGTTGAACATGACTCAGCAACTGAACAACAACAATAATGCAGTTAAGAAGTATAATAGAGATGTGATTTTTTAAAAATAGTTCTTTTCTAGAATTGCTATCTGATAAACATGTGATTATACAAATTTAAAATGATTACAATTAAATACAACTAAAAATTCAGTTCCTCAGTCACAGGAGTCATAGTTCAGGTTGTCCAAAGTCATGTGACTAATGATTCAGTTCAGTCATTCAGTCGTATCTGACTCTTTGCAACCCCATGGACTGCAGCACGCCACGCTTCCCTGTCCATCACCAACTCCCGGAGCTTGCTCAAACTCATGTCCATCGAGTTGGTGATGCCATCCAACCATCTCATCCTCTGTCGTCCCCTTCTCCTTATGCCTTCAATCTTTCCCAGCATCAGGGTCCTTTCCAATGAGCCAGTTCTTTGCATCATGTGGCCAAAGTATTGGAGCTTCAGCTGCAGCATCAGTCCTTCCAATGTGTGTCTGTTTCTTTGGAAATAGTAAAGTATTTCCAAATATGCTATGGATTTTAAGATGTGATAAAGAGTTATTTCAAACCCATGGATTAGGAGAAGGGACAGGCTTTTCAATAAATGCACTTAGGACAACAGGGCTCAGTATGTAAATCAAAGTCCCAGTTGTGTTTTTTTCACACTAAAAAAGTCCCAGTTGGGTCAAAGATTTAAGTGTAAAAAAATTAAACTATAAAGGGAAATACAGATAGACCTAGAGATTGTCATGCTAAGCGAAGTGAGCCAACACAGAGAAAGACAAATACCATATGATATTGCTTATATGTGGAATTAGGGAAAAAAAGGATACAAATGAATGTGTATATAAAACAGAAACAGACCCACAGACATAGGAAACAAACTTATGGTTACCAAAGGGGAAAGAGGGGAAATGATCAATTAGAAGTTTGGGAATAACATATACACACAACTGTATATTGATATAAAATAGACAACTATTAAGGACCTCCCAGGGAACTATATTCAATATACTGTGCAGGGAACTATACTCAATATTTTGTAATAACCTATAAGGGAAAATAATTTTAAAGTATACATATATACATTTAAAAGTTTATATATTCTTACTTAACATATATTTATAATTTTATAGTTTCAAAGTTAAAGATTTTCTAATCACTTTATGAAGACCAATAACTCAAAGAAAATACTAATAAATTTTACCTTCAAAAAAGCTCTATGGCCAAAAATATACTATAATCAAGATTGAAAAAACAGCAAACTAGGAAAAAAATATCTGATATAAATATTAGATATTCTTAATATATAAAGATTCTACATGTCAAATATAAAGTAAATGTCTAACAGAAAAATGGTGAAAAGTTATGAAAATAATATTCATAAAAGAATACCAGTAGACAAACTCACTTTGAAAATAGAAACTAATAGTTTTCACCTATCAGATTAGAGAAGATTTATGGCATTAAGAAAACACAGTGTAGGGATATGGATGAGCTAATGCACTGTTAACTCAGTACATTTCCAGAGGGTTATTTAGCAATTTGTATACAAATGTGAAATGTACATACCTTCTATAAGCTAGTGATTTTACTAAAAGTTTATTGTAAAAACATAAATGCAAATAATACAAGATACATACACAAAAAAGCTTAACATTTTTTTGTGTACTTTGTTTATAGTGGCAATACTTTGGAAACAAGTTAACTGGCTATAATAGTGGATAGACTAGTTAAATTGGGATGATGTGAATTTAGCCAATTAGTATGTACAAATTAAAGATAATGTAGATGTACATTTATTGATATGTAAATATATTTGTATATAATTTAATGGAAAAGATTACAAAGCAGCATAATTCAATTTCTTCTTATTTTTATATATTTCTGTATAGCTACATGTGCTTATAAACATGAAAACCTATAGAAAATTGTTCACCAAAATGTTAGTTATTGGTGGAGGGATTTTGGATTTTTCTTTAAAAAATTTTTGTTTTTAATTGTTTAGACTTACAATGAGAATAATAACGTGATATAATGCAGATACAGGTAAAATACTCAATACACAATACTCAAATACTTGCTGCATGGTGGCAGTTTATTATGCTTCTATCATTTACACAATAAGCTAGTCAAAGCTAGATGGCAAATTTCAGAAGGATTCAAATGATAAATGTGGAAAAAAGGAATGCATATAATAACCTGCATAAAACAAAATTGGAAAGAATTCCTAATAATAGAAAAAGTTAAGAAGAATCAATAGTTTTAAGAAGAATCAATCGTTTTACTTTACATTGAAGATATATATGTGTAAAACACAATAATAACAGATAAATTGGGATGAAAATTACAATATATGACAGACAACGCCGTATTTTTACTCCAAAATACAACTTTTCATCTGCTAACCACACCCAAATAATTATGCTATTTGTATTTTTATTTTTGTACTATAAATAGATTGTCATTGTTGTTAGTGTTTAGTTGCTAAGTCATGTTTGACTCTTTTGTGACCTCATGGATTGTAGTCCGCCAGGCTTCCCTGTCCATTGGATGTCCCAGGCAAGAATACTGGAGTGGGTTTCTCTTTCCTTCTCTAGGGGATCTTCCCAAAACAGGGATTGAATCCACATCTCCAGCATTGCAGACGGATTCTTTACCACTGAGCCACCTGGGATAAAGCCCTATAAATGCATGCCTAAAGTTATAGTATTTCACATCTCACTTCATTAAATAATGCCTGCATTATTTCTGGTAAGTTATAGATTGGTGGGGAAAGGACCACACATTGTAATTTCCTGATTTAAGGTTCTTTCCTGAGACAAGGAAAAAGCCTCATAAAATGGGAACAGGTGCAGCATATCTTAGCATGGGCTTAATCTGGTCCCTAGTTCCCTATAGATTTACAGCTGCCAGTGCCACTATCTGTACAGGGAACAGTCCTGTCAGACTCAAAAAATAGCATATTTTTCTCCCCTGCAGCATTAGTTTTTTCTACTCATACTGTCATCACTTTTCTGGGCGGGGGGGCGGGGGGGAACACCTTGTACTAACAATCTTTGTACTTCTATTTAAGGAGTATTTAGAACTAATAGGCTCTACTGCTTCTTGAACCCTACTCAACATTAACAAGGCCAAATATTTTACTGAGGAAAGAGCCAGATCAGTGCTGACATCTCCCTGGATAAAATATCTGCCTTGAGCTTTCTAGGATACAAAAAAATAAAAATAAAAATCCATTTCCCTGATGTCTACCCACTAGTTCTTATTTGATATTTTTAGTGAGTGGTTCTGACACTGAGTTTGAACCAAGAACTATGACCAGACTCTCCTATATTACACACAGTAATGATAGCTATCCTCTACTTTGGACTACTTATATTCTGGGCATTGTTCTAAGTGCTATATATATATAATCATTTTATCATAACCTATCTCACTGGAAGGTAGGTAGCATTTTTATTTGTATTTTAAATAGAAAAAATGGAGACACAGAAGTTCAGTGATTTGCCTAAAAAGTCACAAAGCTATTGAAATGACTATTCTGGGATGAGAAAATAACCAGTTTTGCTCTAGAACCTGTGCATTTAAACATGATACAAAAGTAGGTATATGCATATATGCTAAGATAGTATATTTTATTTTTCCTGAATGCTGTTGTAACAGGTCACTTTTAGTTCCTTTGTTTAGCTTTCAAATTTTCTACAATTAAGATATGTTACTTCTATAATCACAAAGATGCATGATATTAACAATTGAATCAGAGCTTCAGATTGCGGCATGGATATAGCCCTCTTAACTTTTTGATTTTGGTTTTCTGGACTTCCCTTATGGCTCAGCTGGTAAAGAATCTGCCTGCAATGTGGGAGACCTGGATTCAACCCCTGGGTTGGGAAGATCCCCTGGAGAAGAAAAGGGCTACAGACTCCAGTATTCTGGCCTGGAGAATTCCGTGGACTGTATAGTCCATGGGGTCGCAAAGAGTCGGACACGACTGAGCAACTTTCAAGTAATCTAAGGCATTAGTACCATAGTACATATTAATCAAAAAGTCCATCTATAATTTGAATGGTACTTAATAGTCTGCTGATAGGAAGATACCTGTATTTCACAACTGAAATTTATAGTGGGATCACCCCTGAAACTTTTGCTTTAAAGCTGAGAGTGTTTGATTCTCAAGTTGAGCCTAGTGAGAAGTTTTGCCGACTCCTTACTAATATTTCTTTGTCTCTTATCCAGCCTAAGTCTTGTCATATGTTCCTCTTGCTAGTCTTATCTAATTCTAGAATCATCTTGTCATTAAACCTGTTCAGAACTCCTCTCATTCTTGGATTAATTGATCAATTTCTATGCCCTAATATCTATGGCTGAACTCTTCTAGAAGAATCCAACTTCATCAAGACCAGTGCAACAACCAGTGCATGGTCTACAACCTAACCTAAGCTCAGACCTTCAGAGTTGCTAAGAAGACTTTAAAGTTTTTATCAAAGTATAGCTGATTTATTAAATTATATTAATTTGATTATATTGAAATTTGATTTTATTAAAAAGCAGAGACATTACCTTGCCAACAAAGGTCCATCTAGTCAAAGCTATGGTTTTTACAGTAGTCATGTATGGATGTGAGAGTTGGACCATAAAGAAAGCTGAGCACCAAAGAACTGATGCTTTTGAACTGTGGTGTTGGAGAAGACTCTTGAGAGTCCCTTGGACTGCAAGGAGATCCAACCAGTCCATCCTAAAGGAAATCAGTTGTGAATATTCATTGGAAGGACTGATGCTGAAGCTTATGCTCCAATACTTTGGCCACATGATGCAAAGAACTGACTCATTGGAAAAGACCCTGATGCTGGGAAAGATTGAAGGCAGGAGAGAAGGGGACAACAGAGGATGAGATGGTTGGATGGCATCACCGACTCAATGGACATGAATTTGAGCAAGCTCCGGGAGTTAGTGATGGACAGGGAGGCCTGGCGTGCTGCAGTCCATGGGGTCGCAAAGGGTCGGAGATGACTGAGCAATTGAACTGAAAGCTGATTTATAGTATTATATTACTTTCAGGTGTGCAACATAGTAATGTGATATTGTTATAGATTATACTCCATTTAAAGTTATGAAATAGGGACTATATTCCCTGTGTATTACATCCTTGTATCTTATTTTATACCTTAGAGTATGTGCCTTTTAGTCCCTTTCCCCTGTGTTGCCACTCCTGCCACCACTCTCCCCACTCACAAGCACTAGTTTATTCTCTGTATCTGTGAGTTTCTTTCTATTTTGTTATATTCATTTGTTTGTTTTGTTTCTTATATTTTACCTGTGATATTTTGCAGTATTTGTCTTTTTTGTCTGGTTTATTTCACTAATTGTAATACCTTACAGGTCCATCCGTGTTATTACAAATGGCAAAAGCTTAATCTTTTTATGGCTGAGTAATATTCCATTTCATATATATGTATGTATTGGATTTCTTTTTGCATTCATTTGTTGATGGGCACCTGCATTGCTTCCCTGTCTTAGTTACTGTAAATAATGCTGCTGTGAATATTGGGGTACATATAGCTTTTCAAAGTAGTGCTTTTTTTTTCTTCAGATGTATATGCAACAATGGAATTGTTGGATCATATGGTAGTTCTACTTTTAATTTTTTTAGGAACTGTCATACTATTTTCCATAGTGTGTGTACCAATTTATGTACCCACCAATAGTGTACTAGAGTTCTCTTTTCTCTGTAACCTCACCAACATTATTATTTGTTGTCTTTTTTAATGATAGGCATTCTGACAGGTGTAAGATTTCCCAATGTAGTTTTCATTTGCATTTTCCTGATGATTAGATATTGAGGATCTTTTCATATACCTGTTGAATATTTGTATGTTGTCTTTGGGAAAATGCCTATTCAGGAAATGTACCCATTTTTAATAGTTTTATTTACTTTTCTGATATTGAGTTTTATATACTCCTTATATAGTTTGGATATCAACCCTTATCAGACATATCATTTAGATATCTTCTCTGATTCAGTAGGTTGTCTTTTCATTTTGTTTATGATTACCTCTCCTATGCAAAAGCTTTTAATTTTACTAGGTCCCTAAAGTACTGCTAAGACTTTTTATCAAATAGTGTACTGCCTTTGTTTTCATGTAGGAATTTTATGGTTTCAAATCTTACATTTAGGTTTTAATCCATTTCAGTTAATTTTTGTATATGGTCTAAGAAAATGTTCTAGTCTCATTTTACATATAGCTGTCCAGTTTCCCCAGCACCACTGATTGAATAAACTGTCTTTTCCCCATTGTGTATTCTTGTATCACTTGTCATAGATTAATTGACCATATGTCTGTGGCCTTATTTCTGTGCTCTCTTATCTATTCCATTGATCGATGTGTCTGTTTTTGTTTCAGTACTATACTGTTTTGAGTATTATATCTATGTATATTCTGAACTCAGAGAGCATGATACCTCCAATTTTGTTCTTTTTTCTCAAGATGGCTTTGGATATTTGGGGTCTTTTTGGTCCCATAAAATTTTAGGATTATTTGTTACAGTTCTGTGAGAAATATCATAGATGTTTTTATAGGTACTTCATTAAGTCTTAGGTCTTTCACCTCCTTGGTTAAGTTTATTCCTAGCTATTTTATTCTTTTTTTTTTTTGCAATTGTTTGCAATGGGATTATTTTCCTTCTCCTTCTGGTAACTTATTATTAGTGTATAAAAAAGCAACATGTTTCTGAATACTAATTTGTACCATGCAACTTTACTAAGTTTATTTATTCTAATGCTGTTTTTGGTAGAGACTTTAAGGATTTCTATATATAGTATGATGTCATCTGCAAGTAGCGACAGGTTTACTTCTCTTCCAATATGCATACCTTTTATTTCTTTTTACTTGTTCGATTCCTAAGGGTAGGACGGCCAATGCTATGTTAAATAGAAATAATGAGAATTGCCATCCTTGTCTTGTTCCAGATTTGAGGAGAAGGTTTCAGTTTTGCACCACTGAGTATGAGGTTAGTTGTGACTTTGTCATAAATAGCCTTTATTATGTTGAGATGTGCTGTGCTTAGTCACTCAGTCGTGTCTGACTCTTTGTGACTTCATGGACTATAGCCCGGCAGGCTCCTCTGTCCATTGGGGCTCTCCACGCAAGAATCCTGGAGTGGATTGCCATGCCCTTCTCCAGGAGATATTCCCAACCCAGGGATTGAACCCAGGTCTCCAGCATTGTGGGTGCATTCTTTACTGTCTGAGCCACCAGGGAAGCTCAACATATGCTGAACTATACTCACTCTATTCCACCTTTGTTGAGAGTTTTAACATAAATATATGTCATTTTGTCAAATGCTTTTTCTGCATCTATTGAGAGGATATTTATACTTCTTTTTGTTAATGTAGTGTATTCCATTGGTTGATCTGTGGATATTGAACCACTCTTGCATCCTTGGAATAAATACCCCTAGATCATAGACTATGATTCTCTTTACATATTGTGGTATTAATTTGCTAGTATTTGGTTGAGCATTTCCCATATATATTCATCAGGGATATTAGCCTGTAATTTTATTTTTTTGTAGAATGTTTGTCGGTTTTTGTATCAGGATAATGGTGGCCTCATAGAAAGAATTTAGAAATGTTCCCTCCTCTACAACTTTTTGGAATAATTTTGGAAGAATAAGTATAATTTCTTTGTATGTTTGGTAGAATTCTCCAGTGAAGTTGTATATTATAGTTCTGGATTTCTGTTTGTTGAGAGTTTTTTTTCATTACTGATTAAATGTCAGTACTAGTAATTGGTCTGTTTGGGTTGTCTGTTTCTTCCTGATTCAGACCTAGAAGATTGTTTGTTTCCAGGAATTTATGCATTTCATCTAGGTTGTCAAGTTTGTTGGCATATAACTGTTTATACTATTCTCTTATGATTGTTTGTATTTTTGTGATATTAATTGTAATTTTTCCTCTTTCATATATTGTGTTCTCTTTTCTTAATGAGCCTGGCTAATTGCCTACAAATTTTTAAGAATTGTTTAAAAACTAGGTCTTGGTTTCATTGTCTTTCCTATTTCTATTTTTTTGTTGTTGTCTGTTTTGACTTTGGGCTTTGTTTGTTCCTCTTTTTCTAATTTTTTTTAGAACCAGATTTTGATTTTTTTTTTTTTTTTTTTTTTAGATTTTTCTTGTTTCTGAAGTAGGCCTGAGTCTCTATAAACTTCACTCTTAGAACTGATTTTGGGACTCCAATAGATTTTGGCAAGTTGTCTTTTAATTTTCACTCGTCTCAGTGTATTTTCAGATTTCCTATTGATTTCTTCATTGACCCATTTCTTTTTAGTAGCATGTTGTTTAGTGTCCTCCTATAATTGATTTCTAGCTTAGTAATATTGTGGTTGGAAAAGATGTTTAATTCCTATATCCTTAAATTTGTTGAGCCTTCTTTTGTGGCTTAGCCTGTAATCAATCCTGGAGAACATTCCTTGTACAGTTGAAAATATTGTTTATTTTGCTAATTTTTTGATGGAATGTCCTTTAGATATCTATTATGTTCAACTGGTCATTTAAGGCCTCTGTTTCCTTATTTACTTTCCATCTGGGTGATGTGTCTATTAATGTATAAAGGGTATTAAAGCCCATCATCATTATTGTATTACTGTCAGTTTTCCCTTTATGTCTGTTAATATTTGCTTTATATATTTGCTTTAATATATTTAGGTGCTCATGTATTTAGGTGCATATATGTTTACAAATATTGACTTCTTGTTTTGGTCACTTTTTCATTACTTAATTCATTTCTTTGTCTTTTATCATAGACTTTAAAAAAATCTACTTTGAGTTGAATATTGCTACCCCATAATTCTCTTAATTTCTGTTTCATAGAGTAAGTTTTTCCATCCTGTGTGTGACTTTATCTATGAAGTGAGTCTATTGTAGCCAGCATACAGTTGGGTCTTACTTTTTTCAATCCAACTCCCTATGTATATCGGTTGTAGCATTTAGTCTGTTGACATTTAAAGTGATTATTCATATGTATGTACTTATTACCATTTTGTTACTTGTTTTCTGGTTCTTTTTTTCTTCTTTTAGTTCTTCCACTTTGGCTTAATGACTTTCTTTAGTGTTATGTTTGTGTTCCTTTCTGTCTAGTTTTTTGTATCTATTATAGGTTTTTTAAATCAATATTTTAATTGGATTTGATTTACAATGTGTTAATTTCTGCTGTGCAGCAAAGTGTTTCAGTTATACATATATTCTTTTTAAATATTTTTTATTATGGTTTATCATAGGATATTGAATATAGTTCTCTGTGCTATACAGTGGGGCCTTGTCTATCCATTCTATGTTATAGGGTTTTGACTTGTGATTACAATGGAGCTATATTTTTTGAACTGTAACTCTATTTATTTTGAATTAAAATGACTATCCATTTAAACATATTCTAAAAGATTTACATTTTCACTCCCCATCCCCCCTGTTTTGTGTTTTTAGGGTCATCTATTTCATCTCCATGCTAATTCCTTAGCTGTTCATTGTAGTTGTAGTTGATTTTATATTTTTGTCTTTTAACCTTCATAATACCTTATTTAAGTAGTTGATCCACTGTTGTTGCTCAGTTGCTAAGTCATGTCCAACTCTTTGTGACCCCATGGACTGCAGCAAGCCAGGCTTCCTTGTCCTTCACTATCTTCCAGAGTTTTTCCTCAAACAGAAGCCCATTGAGTCAGTGGTGCTTTCTAACCATCTCATATTCTGCTGATCCCTTCTTCTGCCCGCAGTCTTTCCCAGATTCAGGATCTTTTCCAGTGAGTCAGCTCCTCGCATCAGGTAGCCAAAGTATTGGAGCTTCAGCATCAGTCCTTCCAATGAATATTCAGGATTGATTTCCTTTAGGATTGACTGATTTGGTCTCCTTGCTGTCCAAAGGACTCTCAAGAGTCTTCTCAAGCACCACAATTCAAAAGCATTAATTGCTTGGCCTTCAGCCTTCTTTATGGTCCAACTTTCACATCCATACATGACTCCTGGAAAAACTGTAGATTTGACTATTTGGACCTTTGTTGTCAAAGTGATGTCTCTGCTTTTCAATACACTGTCTGGATTTGTCATAGCTTTTCTTCTAAGGAGCAAGTGTCTTTTAATTTCATGGCTGCAGTCACTGCAGTGATTTTGGAGTTCGAGAAAATAAAGTCTGTCACTGTTTCCATTTTTCCCCCATCTATTTGCCATGAAGTGATGGGACCAGATATGATACCTTTACTGTATATTTGCCTTTACCAGTTTGACATTTCCTTTCCTATAATTTGTTTTAGTCACTTATTTATCACTTAAGACTCTTGAACTCTTCTTGTGAAGGCAGTTTGATACTGATCAACCTTTAGTTTTTGCTTGTCTGCTAAGCTTTTTATCTCTCCCTAAATTCTGAATAATAACCTTGAAGTATAGAGTTTCCTAGATTGTAGGTTTCTTCCTTCCAACACTTTAAATATATTATGCCACCCCCTTCTGGCATGCAAAGTTTCTGCAGAAAAGTTAACTTATAGCTTTATGGGGGTTCACTTGTGACCCTTTGTTTTTCTCTTTCTGCCTTTAATGTCCTCTCTTTAACTATTGCCATTTTATTTTAGTCATGATGTTTCTTAATGGAAGGAGGACATGGCAACCCACTCAAGTATTCTTGCCTAGAGAATCTCCATGGACAGAGGAGCCTGGCGGGCTGCAGTCCATGGGGTCGCAAAGAGTCGGACATGACTGAGCAACTAAGTACAGCACGTGTCTTTATGTGGATCTCTTTGGGTTCATCTTGTTTCGGATTCTCTGTACTTCTTGAAGCCGCACATCTTGTTCTTAGAGAAGTTTTCAACCATAATTCCGTAATACATTTTCTTTAATTTTCCCTCTTATTCTTCTGGGACACCTATAATGCAAATATTGGTATGCTTGATGTTGTCTCAGAGGTCCCATAAACTATCCTCATTCTCTTATATTTGTTTTACTTTTTTCTGTTCTGATTGGGTTATTTCCATTATTCTGTCTTCCAGATTACTTTAGTCATTTTTTTCTATATCACCTAGTTAATTCCTTCTAGTGTATTTTTTCATTTCAGTTATTATGTTCTTCAGGTCTTACTGGCTCTTTTAAAATATTTTTTAACTCCTTGTTGAAATTCTCACTGTGTTCATCTATTATTTTCCCAAGTTCAGTTAGCATTTTTATTACTAATTCTTTGAACTGTTTATCAGATAAATTATTTGTCTTTGTTTAGGGGTTTTCTTCAAGATTTTTTCCTTGTTTGTTCATTTGAGATGTATTCCCATGTCTTCTAATTTTGTTTCTATGAAATTAAGTGAAACAGTTACTTATCCCAGTCTTGAAGGAGTGTCCTCATGTGGGAGCATCTCTATGCTGGTGTTTATTTGCTCAGTGGCTTTGGTGGGAGAGCTGGATCTGAAGTGACCATGGGTCACATCAACCCCTTGGATGTGCTGGCAGCTTCCAACTTAGTGGGAGATAGGGCTGGAGATGGAGTGGCTAGAGCCAGAGTCAGGTGTGAACCAGAAATTCTCCTTTGCTCAATGGCAGTCACTATCCTATGAGAGTCCCCTGGACTGAAAGGAGGTCAAACCAGTCAATCCTAAAGGAAATAAGTCCTGAATATTCATTGGAAGGACTGATACTGAAGCTCCAATACTTTGCAAAGCCACCTGATGCAAAGAACTGACTCAGAAAAGACCCTGATGCTGGGAAAGATTGCAGGCAGGAGGAGAAGGGGACGACAGACGATGAGATGGTTGGATGGCATCACCGACTTGATGGACATCAGTTTGAGCAAGCTCCCGGAGTTCCTGATGGACAGGGAAGCCTGGCATGCTGCAGTCCATGGGGTCGCAAAGAGTTGGACACGACTGAGCAACTGAACTGAACTGATCCTATGGAGGCAGAGGCAGAGCTAAAGGTGCTGGAAAAGAAGCCCTGAGAGTCAGGTCTGAGCTGCTTTCATTCCATCTAAGGGTGCACACACTCCTTGGCAACATCAAACTCCACCCAAGTTGGGAGTCGTGCTGGAGCAGGCGGGGCTGGAGAAGGTGCTCTGGGATGGTCCCAGCAAGCCAGTCAGACCCTGAAGCTGTTTTCAGTCTGTTGTCTCCATGCTGTGACTGGGAACAAGTAAGTCTGTGCACATTCTTTAAGAATGGAATCTGATTTCTTATAGCCCTCTAATAAGCCCTATTGGTTTTTAGACCAGGTAAATAGGCACATCTTGCTGGTATTGAACTCATGACCAGGGTGCCTAGTATGTAATTTGAACCCCTTGTTCTCCATGGAGGATTCCTGAGCCTGTGATATCCCCCTCCCCTCTGGTTCCCAACTAGGTTATGTCTCCTCACTTTCTACCAGACTTTGTGTGTGTAATTCTATTATAGTCTTGGTTGCAAAAGAGCCATTATCTTAGTCTTCGGGTCAGTTTTTGTGATGGTTATTCTACATGTAGTTGTACTTTTGATGTGTTCATGAGGCGAGTTGAACTCAGCATCCTCCTACTTAGCCATCTTGATTCCCCCAGTAGGAAGACTTTTTACATGTATCTATTCAGCTTTCTCTCCCATCTGTTTCCCATAGCAGCTGTTCCAAATATTCACCACTCATCTGAAGCTGCATTCCCTCATTCAGGCAGATTTTCTTGCCTTTTACTTCACCGTCAGACTTGACTTTCTAGTTCTATAATTTCACATGTGTGTGTGTCTCGTTCTCCCTCTCCTTCCCTTCTGATACTCATTTAATTTCCTAATGTTTTATTCAAAGTGAATAATTTTATTGGATCCTGTCTTTAGGGATTTCATGTCCTCCTTTATCCTCGTAGGTGGAGAGATTGACATTTAACAGTGAGAAGGATTTTCCCCCATTTTAGTGAGGGAGAAAGATGAATATGGATATATACGGGTTGAGGGTTTGGTGGAAGGAAGTTGAGTTTTCATCTGACTTCTATTATCTAATATCTTCAACTTCTTGTTCTCTTGTCCTTCCTTCTGTTCCATTGAATCCTTCTGGTTTGAAACTCAGCCATTGCCTCCATTCTTAAAACTGAACATAGCCAGAAAAAAATCACACAGCTGTATAGACTGATAGCAAACCTCATTTGAGTCCTCAATGTTACCTAAATGTTTTTCTATATTTACTAATGACTTCTTTCCTTTGGGCTCCAAGTTGGCTATTTCACACTTCTTTTGCAGCTACCTCCCCACTCACTCTCAATAGATGACACTGTCTGTTACTTAGAAAATTAAAGTGAAATGAAAGCTCTCTCAAGTAAAAATGAGACAATTGTTGATTTCAGGGAAAACTAAAAGTTGTATCAGGAAGGAAATAAATCATAATACCATCTTGCTCAGAAGTGAATATTCATAATAGTGTAAAATTGTGGCAAATCTGTTTTTGAAGAGCTGAGAGGGTAACTGGTTATTTTCTATATTAAGAACTCAATAGGTAATATATAAAATTAGCTAATAAGTTGAAATATGAGCATATTATTTGCAAATATGGAGACAGAAAAACAGAAGAAGCACATTGAAACGTTGAAAGTTGTCTTTAGAAAGAACTCAGGAGTGGAAGGGGCAGAGGACTGCTGTTTTATGTTAATGTCTTATAGTACCATGTGACTCTTATTTTGAAAAAATAAGAAAATTCATACATTTTTGTAGTTGGGACATTGGAATGGGTTAGGAGATGTATGAACTTTTTCTTTGTTCACCTCTTTATTTCATTCATTATGAGAAATCACCACTTTTATTTTATAAGAACTTAAAAAAATTAAAAACACCCTTATGATTTTATTTTCTATCTCATGATAATAGTTTTGCACTGAATCTTTTTGATAGTCATATAAACCTTCATTTAGAAAAATTTCTACTACGTTTCATCTATCTACTTTATGATTTCCTGCTGATAGAAAACTTGGCAGAAACTATTTTCTAAAAAGAACTGGCTCCTTTAAATAGGTCACAGTGGGTATACAGAGCGACTCACAACCAGGGATAGGAATTGTTATTACATAGTTTTTTTGGTCACCAAAATCCATGGTTGGAGATAGTTTTCCAGTTAGGCTCTTATTCAACATTTGGGTCAGGAACCACCAAGACCTTCCTCCTGGATCTCTTATTCTTTTAATGGGCCTTATATTTATTTTTACTGTATACTTCAAGAAAATACTGCCAACATATGAGACCTTTGTGTTATCTATTTCACATTGGCCCAATCTTTAAGAAAAAGTGAGAGCCACTATTTATTGAGGGGCTTCCCTGGCGGCTCAGTAGTAAAGAAGCTGCCTCCAATGCAGAAGATGCAGGTTTGATCCCTGGGTCAGGAAGATCCCGTGGAGAAGAACATGGCAACCTACTCCAGTATTCTTGCCTGGGAAATCCTGTGGACAGAGGAGCCTAACAGGCTATATAGTCCATGGGGGTCACAAAAGAGTCATACTTGACTTAGTGACTAAATAACAACTATTTATTGAGCACTTAAGGTGTGTCAGTGGAGAAGAAAATAGCAACCCATCCAGTATTCTTGCCTGGAAAATCCTATGGACAGAGGAGCCTGAAGGGCTATAGTCCATGGGCTCACAAAAGAGTCATACTTGACTTAGCGACTAAACAACAACTATTTATTGAGCACTTAATGCATGTCAGTGGAGAAGGAAATAGCAACCCACTTCAGTATTCTTGCCTGGAAGATCCTATGGACAGAGGAGCCTGGTAGGCTACAGCCCATGTGGTCACAAGAGTCACTTAACATTAGTCGCTAAGGACACAACTTAGCGACTAAGCTGCCACCACCAAGCTGTGTGAGACACTGACAGTTATTGAGCCAGTCTGTGAGGGGAGTGTATGTTCACAGGGAAAAACTGGTGATGTGATCAAGAAGGGTACTTGAGGTAGTGGAAAGGGCTATATTAAGATTCATAGCCTCAGATCCCTACTGTATTTTGTCTCTGTGTGTATGTACTGTACTGTACTATCTTCTGTGGGATCTAGTACTCTATCGTACTGTTACCTTACACATGTCATTTCTCTATGTTAGTCCTAAATTCCTGCTTCTACAGAATGGGAAGGTTCAATTAGATCAATAGTTCTCAATCCTTAGTATGCACTGGAATTACTTAGTGTGCTTGTTACAAAGGTGGCTTCCTGTGGCCTCACTCCCATGATGTATTGTAGATATCCTGTGAATTATATCCTCTGTGAATTGGATTCACTGTGTGGGTGGAAAGAAATATGTGTATGTATGTATATATTTTTCTTAAATTGTGACTGCACTGGGTATTTGTTATGGCATGGAACTTCTCTAGTTTTGGCAGTGGGCTCTGGAGCATGTGGCCTAACTAGTTGCAGCTCTCGGGCTCTCTAGTTGTGGCACTCAGGTTTAGTTGCCCTGAGTTATGTGGGAACTTAGTTCCCCAACCAGGGATGGAACCTGCATCCCCTGCACTGGAAGGTGGATTCTCAGCCACTGGACCATAGGGGATGTCTCTGAAATAGATGTTTGTAATAAGCTCCTTTGGTGGTTTTGATACATGTGGTTCTTGAATCACACTTGGACTAATCTTAGGCACCATGATCTTTTCTAGCTCCAACATTCTTTAACAAAATACCATGACACTGGTAAGGATTTGATTGAAAGGAGAAGCAGGGATTCAAGGAAAGATTTCTCTTAATCATTAATTCATCAAGATAGCAAATATTTGTCTATTATGTGTCTGTTGACCCATTGTCCAGTTTTTCCTATATGTTCTATTGATTTTGGTCACCTGGGAAGGAATTGGGTAATGATCAGCCTATGAAGAAAACTGTATTTTAGTGTGCCGTACTCAGTTGTGTCTCAGTCTTTGCAACCCCATGGTCTGTAGCCTGTCAGGCTGTTCATGGGATATCCCAGGCAAGAATACTGGAGTAGGTTGCATTTCCTACCCCAGGAGATCTTCTGGACCTAGGCATCAAACCTATGCCTCTTGTGTCTCCTGCACGGTCAGGTGGATTCTTTACCATCGTGCCACCTGGGAAATCCAGTGTATTTTAGTATCTGCATATTAAATTAGAAATTGATTTAAGAAGCTGTGAAATTATAGTAGCTAGAGTGCAAATGTGGAGAAGGCAATGGCACCCCACTCCAGTACTCTTGCCTGGAAAATCCCATGGACAGAGGTGCCTGCTAGTCTGCAGTCCATGGGGTCGCTAAGAGTCGGACACGACTGAGTGGCTTCACTTTCACTTTTCACTTTCATGCATTGGAGAAGGAAATGGCAACCCACTCCAGTGTTCTTGGCTGGAGAATCCCAGGGATGGGGGAGCCTGGTGGGCTGCCGTCTCTGGGATTGCACAGAGTGGGACACAACTGAAGTGACTTAGCAGCAGCAGCAGCAGAGTGCAAATGACCTAAATGTCCATGAAATTATGAATGGATAAACAAATGGGAGTGTATACATATAATGGAATATTAATGGTCAATAAATAAATGAAACACTGATACCTGGTAAAAAGTGAATTTTGAAAACATGATGCTAAGTGAAGGAAACCAGACACAAAAGGCCACATATTATATGATTCCAAAGAAATCATATCATATAATATGAAACGTTCAGAATAGGAATCTGATCAATGCAAAGAAATAGAAGAAAACAATAGAATAGGAAAGACTAGAGATCTCTTCAAGAAAATTAGAGGTACCAAAGAACATTTCATGCAAAGATGGACACAATAAAGGACAGAAATGGTATGGACCTAACAGAAGCAGAAGATATTAAGAGGTGACAAGAATACACAGAAAAACTATATAAAAAGATTTTAATGACCCAGATAACCATGATGGTGTGATCACTCACCTAGACGCAGACATCCAGGAGTGTGAAATCAAGTGGGCCTTGGGAAGCATCACTACAAACAAAGCAAGTGGAGGTGATGGAATTCCAGCTGAGCTATTTCAAATCCTAAAAGATGATGTTGTGAAAGTGCTACAATTGGTATGCCAGCAAATTTGCAAAACTCAGCAATGGCCATAGGACTGGAAAAAGTCAGTTTTCATTCTAATCCCTAAGAAAGTCAATGCCAGATAATGTTTAAACTACTGCACAATTGCACTCATCTCACATGCCAGCAAAGTAATGATCAAATTCTCCAAGGTAGTCTTCAACAGGACCTAAACTGAGAACTTCCAGATGGTCAAGCTGGATTTAGAAAAAACAGAGGAAACAGAGATCAAGTTGGATCCATTGGATCATTGAAAAAGCAAGAGATTTCCAGAAATATGTCTACCTCTGCTTCGTTGACTACACTAAAGTCTTTGACTGTGTGGATCACACCAAATTGTGGAAAATTCCTAAAAGATGTGAATACCAAACCACCTTACTTGCCTCCCAAGAAATCTTTGTGTAGGACAAGAAACAACAGTTACAACCAGACAGTGGAACAATGGACTGGTTCCAAATTGGGAAAGGAATACGTCAAGGCTGTATATTGTCACCCTGCTTATTTAACGTCTATGCAGAGTACAGCATAAGAAATTCTGGACTAGATGAAGTATAAACTGGACTCAAGATTGCCAGGAAAAATATCAATAACCTCAGGTATGCAGATAATCCCACCCTTATGTGGTGTCACATAAGGCAGAAAGTGAAGAGGAACTAAAGAGCCTCTTAATTAAGGTGAAAGAGAAGAGTGAAAAAGCTGGCTTAAAACTCAACATTGAGAAAACTAAGATCATGGCCTGCGGTCCCATCACTTAATGTCAAATAGATGGGGAAACAATGGAAACAGTGGGAGACTTTATTTTTGGAAGGCTCCAAAATCACTTCAGTTCAGATGGTGACTGCAGCCATGAAAGAAGAAAAGCTATGACCAACCTAGACAGCATATTAAAAAGCAGAGACATTACTTTGCCGACAGAGTCCATCTAGTCAAACCTATGGTTCTTCCGGTAGTCATGTATGGATGTGAGAGTTGGACTGTAAAGAAAGCTGAATGCCAAAGAATTGATGATTTTGAACTGTGGTGTTGCAGAAGACTCTTGAGAGTCCCTTGGACTACAAGGAGATCCAGCTAGTCAATCCTAAAGGAAATCAGTCCTGACTATTCATTGGAAGGACTGATGCTAAAGCTGAAACTGCAATACTTTGGCCACCTTATTTGAAGAACTGACTCCTTGGAAAAGACCATGATGCAGAAAAGATTGAAGGCAGGAGAAGAAGGGTATGACAGAGGATGAGATTGATGGATCGCATCACTGACTCGATGAACATGAGTTTGAGCAAGCTCTGGGAGATGGTGATGGACAGGAAGCCTGACGTACTGCAGTCCATGGAGTCACAAAGAGTCACACATGACTGAGAAATTGAACAGAATAAGAAAATCAATAGAGATAATAAGTACGTTAGGGCTTGCCTAAGGCTGGGCTTGTGGCATGGCATGGAGTTGGGTCATTGGGGAGTCATTTTTAACTGACATAGTTCTTTTTGACGTGAGAAAAATGTCTAAGATTGACTGTAGTGTTGATTGAACAAATCTGTGGATATATATATGTGAAGGAACTTTAAAATTGTTATCTGTTTACCAAATTGGAAGAATATATACCAACTCTTAATATCAATGGAAAATCAAACTCATGGTTCAATTCAGTTGTTCAGTCGTGTCTGACTCTTTGTGACCCCCATGGACTGCAGAACGCCAGGCTTTCCTGTCTATCACCAACTTTTGGAACTTGCTCAAACTCATGTCCATCGAGTCAGTGATGCCATCCATCAATCTCATCCTCTGTCTTCCTCTATTCCTGCCTTCAAACTTTCCTGCATCACGGTCTTTTCAAATGAGTCAGTTCTTTGCATCAGGTGGCCAAAGTGTTGCAGTTTCAGCTTTAGCATCAGTCCTTCCAATGAATAGTCAGGACTGATTTCCTTTAGGATTGACTGGTTGGATCTCTTTATAGTCCAAGGGACTCCCAAGAGTCTTCTGCAACACCACAGTTCAAAATCATCGATTCTTTGGCACTCAGCTTTCTTTATAGTCCAACTCTCACATCCATACATGACTATTGGAAAAACCACAGTTTTGACTAGGCAGAGCTTTGTTGGCAAACTGTCTCTGCTTTTCAATATGCTGTCTAGGCTGGTCATAGCTTTTCTTCCAGGGATCAAGCGTCTTTTAATTTCATGGCTGCAGTCACCATCTACAGTGATATTGGAGCTCCCCCAAAATAAAGTTTCTCACTGTTTCTATTGTTTCCCCATCTATTTGCCATTAAGTGATGGGACCGTATGCCATGATCTTAGTTTTTTCAATGTTGAGTTTTAAGCCAACTTTTTCACTTTCATCAAGAGGCTCTTTGGTTCCTCTTGGCTTTTTTCCATAAGGGTAGTGCATCTCTTGTGTCTCCTGCATTGGCAGGAGGGTTCTTTACCAGAAGCACCAAAGCAGTTTCTTAGTGGTAGGTAAAGCTTTGTTGTGTTTGCTTTGTTACATTCAAGTATTTTTGTCCAGTTACAAACAATACCAACTGGTTTGGTGCTTTCTGCCTTGTCTACTAGTGTAGTTGTGTAAATAGTGGCAGAGTATGAATTCTTTAAAAAGAGATACTAAAATAAAGTGCTGCAATGTAGTAGAACTTAGGCAGGAAGTGGTACACTTGAATAAAAATTTTCAAATACATTCTTTAAATCCCTGTCTTCCATGGGTTAGTGATCCCTCTACTATTACCCCAGGAAGAGTTTAGCTCTTTTTACCTTCCATTCTTCATTCTGCAATGTAAGGTTTAGTGTCCAGGAAGTTGACCATTGTGTCTCTATTTGAAAATGCATGAACTTAAAAAAAATAATATATTTGTTTTAATTGGAGGCTAATTAGTTTATAAGATTGTGGTATTTTTTTTTGAATACATCAACATGAATCATCCATGGGTGCACATGTGTCTCCCCATCCTGAACCCCCCTCCCACCACCCTCCCCACCCCATCACTCTGGGTTGTCCCAGAGCACTGGCTTTGAGTGTCCTGCTTCATGCATCAAACTTGCACTGGTCATCTATTTTACATATGGTAATATACATGTTTCAATGCTATTCTCTCAAATCATCCCACCCTCACCTTCTCCCACACAGACCAAAAGCCTGTTCCTTATATCTGTGTCTCATTTCCTGTCTTGCATATAGGGTCATCGTTACTGTCTTTCTAAAGTCCATATATGTGTTAATATACTGTATTGGTGTTTCTCTTTCATACTTACTTCACTCTGTATAATAATCTCCAGTTTCATCCACCTCATTAGAACTGATTCAAATGCATTCTTTTTTTTTTTATAGCTGAGTAATATGCAGGTCAGGAATCAACAGTTAGAACTGGACATGGAACAGACTGGTTCCAAATAGGAAAAGGAGTACGTCAACGCTGTATATTGTCACCCTGCTTATTTAACTTGTATGCAGAGTACATCATGAGAAACACTTGGCTGGAAGAAGCACAAGGTGGAATCAAGATTGCCAGGAGAAATATCAATAACCTCAATATATGCAGATGACACCACCTTTATGGCAGAAAGTGAAGAGGAACTAAGAAGCCTCTTGATGAAAGTGAAAGTGGAGAGTGAAAAAGTTGGCTTAAAGCTCAACATTCAGAAAACTAAGATCATGACACCTGGTCCCATCACTTCATGGGAAATAGATGGGGAAATAGTGGAAACAGTGTCAGATTTTATTTTGGGGGGCTCCAAAATCACTGCAGATGGTGATTGCAGCCATGAAATTAAAAGATGCTTACTCCTTGGAAGGAAAGTTATGAGTAACCTAGATGGCATATTGAAAAGCAGACACATTACTTTGCCAACAAAGGTCCATCTAGTCAAGGCTATGGTTTTTCCAGTAGTCATATATGGATGTGAGAGTTGGACTATAAAGAAAGCTGAGCGCCCAAGAATTGATTCTTTTTAACTGTGGTGTTGGAGAAGACTCCTAAGAGTCCCTTGGACTGCAAGGAGATCCAACCAGTCCATTCTAAAGGAGATCAGTGCTGGGTGTTCTTTGGAAGGAATGATGCTAAAACTGAAACTCCAATACTTAGGCCACCTCATGTGAAGAGTTGACTCATTGGAAAAGACTCTGATGCTGGAAGGGATTGGGGGCAGGAGGAGAAGAGGACGACAGAGGATGAGATGGCTGGATGGCATCACCAACTCGATGGTCATGAGTTTGAATGAACTCTGGGAGTTGGTGATGGACAGGGAGGCCTGGCGTGCTGCAATTCATGGGGTCGCAAAGAGTCGGACACGACTGAGCGAATGAGCTGAACTGAATGTGCCCTTGGCTATATGTACCACAACTTACTTATCCATTCATCTGTCAGTGGACATCTAGGTTGCTTCCATGTCCTAGCTATTGTAAACAGTGATATGATGAACATTGCGGTACATGTGTCTCTGTCCATTCTGGTTTCCTCAGTGTGTATCCCCAGCAGTGGGATTGCTGGATCATTAGTTCAGTTCAGTCACTCAGTTGTGTTTGACTCTGCAACCCCATGAACTGCAGAACACCAGGCCTCCCTGTCCATCACCAACTCCTGGAGTTTACTCAAACTCATGTCCATCGAGTTGGTGATGCCATCCAACCATCTCATCCTCTGTCGTCCCCTTTTCTAAATCCAGCTTGAACACTGGAAATTCACAGTTCACATATTGTTGAAGCCTGGCTTGGAGAATTTTGAGCATTACTTTGGTAGTGTGTGAGATGAGTACAATTGTGCAGCAGTTTGAGCTTTCTTTGGCATTGCCTTTCTTAGGAATTGGAATGAAAACTGGCCTTTTCCATCCTGTGGCCACTGCTGAGTTTTGCAAATTTGCTGGCATATTGAGTGCAGCACTTTCACAGCATCATCTTTTAGGATTTAAAATAGCTCAACTGGAATTCCATGACCTCCACTAGCTTTGTTCGTAGTGATGCTTCCTAAGCCCCCCTTGACTTCACATTCCAGGGATGTCTGGCTCTAGGTGAGTGATCACACCATCTTGATTATCTGGGTCTTGAGGATCTTTTTTGTATAGTTCTGCTGTGTATTCTTGCCATGTCTTCTTAATATCTTCTTCTTCTGTTAGGTCCATAGCATTTCTGTCCTTTATGCTGGATCCATATGCTAAATCATATGGCAATTCTATTTTCAGGTTTTTAAGGTATCTCCACACTGTTTTCCATAGTGGCTGTACTCGTTTGCATTCCCACTGACAGTGTAAGAGGGTTCTCTTTTCTCCACACCCTCTCCAGCATTTATTCTTTGCAGACTTTTTGACAGTGGCCATTCTGACCATTGTGAAATGGTACCTCATTTTGGTTTTGATTTTCATTTTTCTAATGGCGATGTTGAGCATCTTTTCATGTACTTGTTATGGCACCCCACTCCAGTACTCTTGCCTGGAAAATCCCATGTACGGAGGAGCCTGGTAGGCTGCAATCCAGGGGGTCGAGAAGAGTCGGACACGATTGTGTAACTTCACTTTCACTTTCATGCATTGGAGAAGGACATGGCAACCCACTCCAGTGTTCTTGCCTGGAGAATCCCAGGGACGGTGGAGCCTGGTGGGCTGCCATCTCTTGGGCTGCACAGAGTCGGACATGACTGAAGCGACTTAGCAGCAGCCATCTGTATGTCGTCTTTGGAGGAATGTCTGTTTAGTTCTTTGGCCCACTTTTTGATTGGATTGTTTTTTTCCTGCTATCGAGCTGCATGTGCTGCTTGTGTTTTTTTGAGATTAATTCTTTGTCAGTTGTTTCGGTTGCTGTTATTTTCTCCCATTCTGATGATGGCCTTTTCACTTTGCTTATAGTTGCCTTCAATGTACGAAAGCTTTTAAGTTTCACTAGGTCCCATTTGTTTATTTTTGTTTTTATTTCCATTTCTTTGGGAGGTGGGTCCTTAGAGGATCTTGCTGTGATTTATGTCAGAGAGTGTTCTGCCTGTGTTTTCCTCTTAGAGTTTTATAGTTTCTGGTCTTACATTTAGGTCTTTAATTCATTTTGAGTTTATTTTTGTGTATGGTGTTAGAAAGTGTTCTGGATTCATACTTTTAAAAGTGGTTGACCAGTTTTCCCAGCACCACTTGTTAAAGGGATTATCTTTTCTCCATTGTATATTCTTGCCTCCTTTGTCAAAGATAAGGTGTCCATAATCCATGGATTTATCTCTGGGCTTCCTAGTCCTGTGGCCACTGTTTGAGTCTTCCAAACTTGCTGGCATATTGAGTACAGTCTTTAACAGCATCATCTTTTTAGGATTTGAAATAGGTCAGCTGGAATTCTATCACCTCCTCTATCTTTGTTCATAGTTATGCTTCCTAAGGCCCACTTTAGCTGTCTTATACTACCACCCCCACAGATGCTCAGATATATACTCAGAGAAGATCTTTACTCAGTATGCCTGGGGCTGTGGGACAGGCATGTGCATTCTTATAAAACTACTTGGGGACTCTGATGGCTACCTCTTAATTAAGGTCTACTGTTCTAGCTGCTGTTGCTGCTGCTGCTAAGTCATGTCAGTCGTGTCCGACTCTGTGCGACCCCATAGATGGCAGCCCACCAGGCTCCCATCCCTGGGATTCTCCAGGCAAGAACACCGGAGTGGGTTGCCATGTCCTTCTCCAGTGCATGAAAGTGAAAAGTGAAAGTGAAGTCGCTCAGTCATGTCTGACTCTTAGCGGCCCCATGGACTGTAGCCTACCAGGCTCCTCTGTCCATGGGATTTTCCAGGCAAGAGTACTGGAGTGGGTTGCCATTGCCTTCTCCGACTGTTCTAGCTAGTGATTCTCAAACTTTATTGTATATCACAGTCACCTGGAGGAAGGGGACTTACTAAAAATGAAACTGCAAGTGCCACCCCTAGAAATATGCCACTACTATAAGTCTGCTGATGAGGGCCCAGGAATGAATTTTAAGTAGAACTCCACCAGGTCATTTTGATGTAGATGATCTGCAGATCACCCTTTGGAAAACATGGCTACAGAGAAATCACATTTACACGTTGTTAAGGACTGCACGTTTGTGTCCCTGCCCCCATTCATATGTTGAAACAGTAACCCCTTCCCCCCAATGTGATGGTATTCAGAGCAAGGCCTTTGGAGGTAATTAGGTTTAGATATGGTTTGATGGGACGCACCCCCATGCCCCCCAATGGAATTAGTGCCCTAACAAGAAGAGGAAGCGAAACTAGAGCTCACTGACTCTCTTCACCATGTGAGGACACTGTGTGAAAGCCACTGTATGCAAGCTAAAAAAGGGCTCTCACCAAAAACAGAATCTACTGGCCCCTTGCTCTTGGACATCACACCCTCAAGTACTGTGAGAAATAAATTCCTGTTGTTTAAGTCACCCAGTCTATAGTGTTTTGTAATGGCAGCCCAAGCCAACCACGTCACCCCCTTCCTTCTTCACTGTGTTTGTCTAGAGCAATAATCTTAAGATTTCCCAGGTATTATTGGAGTGGCCGGTTCCACACAGTTAGTTAATGCTACTGACTCACTTTTAGTGAAACAAAAGAACCAAGTTACAAAATATTTTTTTCAGTCTTAGTAAGGAATTAGCACAAATATGCATCCTGAGCAAGAGTCTGTGATTTTAAGGTGGCTGCAGGGGATATTGAATGAAGAAAAGCCAATTAACTGTGAGGGAAGAGAAGGTTTGAAAATAGAAATCATACTATTGACCCTTGGGTCCTTATTATTGTGCCCTAATCAACTGAGCTTACTCACCAATAACCACAAAAAAGTATGGGAAGAAGGAAGCAGGATTGCTTTGAGTTTGATTCATTATGTGACTGGTGCTTAATGAGCTTGGTGATTTTTTTTCTTTTTAGTGACAAAGTGTTCTATGTGATTGCTTTGAAATATATTTCCATTCTATCATACCTGAAAAGAGAAAAATGAGGGCTTTGAGGAACTTTGAATCCTCATTTGTCCTCAGCCTATGTTGTTCAGCACCTGGCACTCCGCTCATTGTAGACACCAAACCTGCCATTCACTGTGATTTTCTAGGCCTCTATAGCATTTTGAAAACCCACTAACTTCTTTTTTTTATTATTTTTTAAAATTTTACTTTATTTAACTTTACAATATTGTATTGGTTTTGCCATATATCAAAATGAATCCGCCACAGGTATACATGTGTTCCCCATCCTGAACCCTCCTCCCTCCTCCCTCCCCATACCATCCCTCTGGGTCATCCCAGTGCACCAGCCCCAAGAATCCAGTATCGTGCATTGAACCTGGGCTGGTGATTCATTTCATATATGATATTATACATATTTCAATGCCATTCTCCCAAATCATCCCACCCTCTCCCTCTCCCACAGAGTCCAAAAGACTGTTCTATACATCTGTGTCTCTCTTGCTGTCTCACATACAGGGTTATCATTACCATCTTTCTAAAATCCATATATATGGGTTAGTATATTGTATTGGTGTTTTTCTTTCTGGCTTACTTCAGTCTGTATAATAGGCTCCAGTTTCATCCACCTCATTAGAACTGATTCAAATATATTCTTTTTAATGGCTGAGTAATACTCCATTGTGTATATGTACCACCGCTTTCTTATCCATTCATCTGCTGATGGACATCTAGGTTGCTTCCATGTCCTGGCTATTACAAACAGTGCTGCGATGAACATTGGGGTACACATGTCTCTTTCAATTCTGGTTTCCTCAGTGTGTATGCCCAGCAGTGGGATTGCTGGATCATATGGCAGTTCTATTTCCAGTTTTTTAAGGAATCTCCACACTGTTCTCCATAGTGGCTGTACTAGTTTGCATTCCCACCAACAGTGTTAGAGGGTTCCCTTTTCTCCACACCCTCTCCAGCATTTATTGCTTGTAGACTTTTGGATCACAGCCATTCTGACTGGTGTGAAATGGTACCTCATAGTGGTTTTGATTTGCATTTCTCTGATAATGAGTGATGTTGAGCATCTTTTCATGTGTTTGTTAGCCATCTGTATGTCTTCTTTGGAGAAATGTCTGTTTAGTTCTTTGGCCCATTTTTTGATTGGGTCAATTATTTTTCTGGAATTGAGCTGTAGGAGTTGCTTGTATATTTTTGAGATTAGTTGTTTGTCAGTTGCTTCATTTGCTATTATTTTCTCCCATTCTGAAGGCTGTCTTTTCACCTTGCTTATAGTTTCCTTTGTTGTGCAGAAGCTTTTAAGTTTAATTAGGTCCCATTTGTTTATTTTTGCTTTTATTTCCAATATTCTGGGAGGTGGGTCATAGAGGATCCTGCTGTGATGTATGTCGGAGAGTGAAAACCCACTAACTTCTAAGTAGCTTAATGCCTGACCCCCCTTTCTCATTCACTTAGGCTTCTTGTCTCCTGTGTTTCTTGAACCTTGCCTTTTTTCAGTTCAGTTTTAATTCAGTTGTCTCAATGCTTGAATGTTTGCTTTGGGTCACCAAATTTCTTGAGCTATGCATACCATTGAGACATGGGGAAAGAGAGGAAAAATATTTTCAAGAGGGAAAAAATATTTCCAAGACATGACAAATAGAGAATAAAAGTGGGTTAATTTTATTTCATTTTTGTGTTGACCTGAAATATAGTTGTTCAGTCTGCCTTTTGGAGCTACTGAGTAAACATTCAATGTTGTATATTAGATACTTATAGTTAGCTTTATATTTTTGTCCCATATAGACATAACTTCATCTCTTAATACCACATGATATAGGATATATTTTTCTATTTTTTGACATAGAGTTTTGGGGTTTAATTATTAGTAAATGATGTCATGTGTAAAGACTCAAAGAGAGCTAATACCTTCAGCAAAGACAAACCATTAGCAGTTGCGTGAACCAAGATCTAGCCTATAGCTTAAAAGATTTAAAAATATATAAAGGTTGCACAAATAAAAATAAAAAAAGATAAAAACCTGACACATTTTGTTGTGAAAATAAATGACCTGCTGGCTATAATCAGACCCTCTAGTTTGAACCTATTATGAGATTCGACCTTCATTCCTAGAATGAAATAAAAGACTCATGGAAATTTTAACAAGTTATCATTTGCTCACTGACATTAATGAGGGCTGCTGCTGCTGCTGCTAAGTCGCTTCAGTCGTGTCCGACTCTGTGCGACCCCATAGACGGCAGCCCACCAGGGCCCACTGTCCCTGGGATTCTCCAGGCAAGAACACTGGAGTGGGTTGCCATTTCCTCCTCCAGTGCATGAAAGTGAAAATTGAAAGTGAAGTCGCTCCGTCGTGTCCTACTCTTAGCGACCCCAGAACTGCAGCCTACCAGGCTCCTCCATCCATGGGCAGGAGACATTAAATGACATAAATTGTTAACATTGGCAACGGAGAGAAAAGTAAATTCGAATTAGTATACTATTCCTTCTTTCAAGCACCTGTATTAGCCTGAGTTGGGTCTTTATCCTTGACACAATTATCAGAGTAGTTTGAATATTTTACTACAAGGCTTTTCTTATATTTGTTTGACGATCACCACTTATTGAATGAATGAGACTATTGTTTTTATCTAGATGGAACATTCTCAGAAAGATGATGGGAGCTCTAAATCATATTCCCTCTTTTCCCATCTAACTAGAATCAAGTGTTGTACCAGAAATGATCAGGAAAGAGATAGCAGTACATGAGCTACTTGCTTTAAAAAATTACAGCACATACCAGGAAAGACAAACTATGACCTGAATCTTATTAGCATGATTACGGTATATCAGGAGTACTGGGATGTGGGTCAGGAGATTAGAATTTTAGGATGGGCTCTGCCATTGACTACCTGTGTGATCTCACACAGATCCTTTTTGACCTCAGTGTTTTGACTTGTTTCCAAAGAGAGAGATTGGTGTAGATGACTGTTTAGTTCCCTCATAGTTTTAAAAGCCCATGATTCTGTGCATTACATTGCCATCTGTAATATGGTTTTGATCCCTCTGTTTGTTCATGCCCCTTCCTCTAATCTCACTGAGTATCTTTAATATACAGGTGATAGAACATATTGACCTTTATTCTGGAAACTAGAAGCTTTTCATAATGCAAGTGATTTCTAAGGATACAGGACTTTTCTGTATCCCCTTACCAGGAAACATACACACATACACAAAATGAAAATAATTATATGCTACAGATTGCTCGACAAATATCTGAAATTATTCTGACCTACCTAGAAACCATCTTACTTCCTGTTTTTTTTTTTTTTTTTTTGCTTTATCAGTTTGTTGTCTGGTTTGTATGCTTCCACTCCTTTTACTTTGAAAGTTCTCAGGAAAACATGAATAGTATTAATATTGGACTAGCATTAAACAACAAAGAAGGAGAGACTTGAACATTTCTATCTTGCCACTCCCCTCAATCCCAGTCACCAACAAAAGGATACAGAAACACAAAAAAGAGAAGCGCCACAGTAAACCTCTGTGCCTTCCCTAAGCATGCATACATGATATACCATAGCCTATCAGACTGTTTCCATATTTGTCCTAGCTTTAAGTCATAAGTCATTTAAATACAAATAATACTTATGAATAAGCTGTAAAAACTCACCAAGTTACATGGAAGCTGTACCTGTAAGTGACAGCTTACTGTCATGAATGATGAAATATCTTTTGTGTAAAAGGCAATTGTGTTGATTGTATAAAAATAAATGAGCCTTCCTAGGTGTCTTCCATCTCTCATGATGGTTTTTTAAACAGGAAAGCTTCTATAGAATGATGTTAGGCCATATATTTCATTTCAACTTTCATATACAGTTGTAGTTGTTGTGGGGGGAAAACATTTTAATCATTTTCTGCATGAAGGTCTGATAACACTGTGAGCAAAAGTAATTTCTTTATGATAATATCAAAACAGAAGCATTGCTGGACTTAAATTATGAAGCATGTTTCCCGTATCTGCAATATGATTGTATGCATGACTTAATAGAATCTGGGAATATATCTTATTTATACTACTGGTAAACTCAAGAAACGCTCTTCCCTTCAAGGCCTGAAGTTCTTATTTTAGCTAAGACCAGATGATACTGTGTCATGGGATATAAATTAAGCTATTTTTAAATATTGTATGGGAACTGTTTTAGGTCTTTGGGGTTTTATTTGCTAAACTGAAGAAGTATTGACATCTTTTATGGCTTAGAAGATGTCATATGATTTTTTTAGATGCCCTTGTGTGTATGTGTATGAGAATGTGTGTGAATCATTTGAAATAATGCAGTGAAGCAGAAGCATTCATAATAAAAATGAATAATGGGGAAAATAGCATTTAATCTTTCATGAACATTTCTAGTATGATGTAGACAGAAAAGAACATTTTAAATGTTTTCTAGCCAATGAAACATAGTGTAGTAGACAAATCCCATATCCCTATGATATCTAAAAGTGATAGAGATTTATTACAGTAGTCCCACATGGTGTTTGTGAACCACATTGATCAGAAGAGAAGATTATCTAACAATGTGGGCAAAAACATTACGTGTCCTTAAAATCTAGTTGTAATCCCTAAAAAGCAGAATTACTATCTTTCAACATCTGTAAAGCTATTGACATTGGAAAAGTATAATGGTGACTATATATTTTTTTATGTTATATCACCAGTCCTCTGGGCCACTCCATCTCACAGCTGCTTAATCTCCTTTTATCAAATAACAATTTAAAAAGAAATTAGTCACTTTCAGGTATCTTGAGGCCTGTAGAAATATTTGAAGTAATTTTCATTTTGTCTTTGAGGGTCACATATAATGTTTTTTGAAATATATTGTCAAGTGTAATATACAGTACAGGGAATATACTCAATGATATTATAAACTTTGTATGCTGCATAATCTATAAATATATTGAATCATGTTGTACATCTGAAAGGAATATGATATTGTAAGTCAACTATTCTTTCATAAATGATTATATCTAAGTCCAGTGCCAGAAGGAGAACTTCAAATCCAAAAACATGGATTCCATCAATAAGCAATTGAATAACTTTCAGAAAATCAACTAGAAGTTTCAACCACAATTACCTTGTCTGTATAATTGAGGAACTAAAACAATGTGAGGTATTATGATAACCTTTTAATCTACGTGCCTCAGGATTCAGCCTCACCTTCAACTTTGCATCCTTGTTGACAAAAATAACATACAAAGCTATTTAATCCCTTCCAATGGTTATTACAAATCCCTCACCATAGTTCTTTCCTCTTCAGCTTTCTTTCCTTCTGCCTCCCGACTTTCATTTTATGCTCCTCCTGTACCAAATGGTTTGAGATTTTCCAACTATACCATACTTTTTTTTTTTATTCTTTTCTGCCTTCCTTAGTGATCAGTGCAAAGAAATAGAGGAAAGCAATAGAATGGGAAAGACTAGAGATCTCTTCAAGAAAATTAGAGATACCAAGGGAACATTTCATGCAAAGATGGGCACAGTAAAGGACAGAAATGTTATGGACCAAACAGAAGGAGAAGATATTAAGAAGAGGTGGCAAGAATACACAAAATAACTGTACAAAAAGATCTTCATGACCCAGATGATTATGATGGTGTGATCACTCACCTAGAGCCAGACATCCTGGAACACAAAGCCAAGTGGGCCTTAGGAAGCATCACTACAAACAAAGCTAGTGGAAGTGATAGAATTCCAGTCGAGGTATTTCAAATCCTAAAAGATGATGCTGTGAAAGTGCTGCACTCAATATGCCAGCAAATTTGCAAAACTCAGCAGTGGCCACAGAATGGAAAAGGTCAGTTTTCATTCCAATCCCTAAGAAAGGCAATGCCAAAGAATGCTCAGACTACTGCACAATTGCACTCATCTCACATGCTAGCAAAGTAATGCTCAAAATTCTCCAAGCCAGGGTTCAACAATACGGGAACTGTGAACTTCCTGATGTTAAAGCTGGTTTTAGAAAAGGCAGAGGAGCCAGAGATCAAATCGCCAACATTCGCTGGATCATTGAAAAATCAAGAGTTCCAGAAAAAACATCTGTTTCTGCTTTATCGACTATGCCAAAGCCTTTGACTGTGTGGATCACAATAAACTGTGGAAAATTATGAAAGAATCCTGACCTGACCTGCCTCTTGAGAAATCTGTATGCAGGTCAGGAAGCAATAGTTAGAATTGGACATGGAACAACAGACTGGTTCCAAATAAGAAAAGAAGTACGTCAAGGCTGTATATTGCCACTGTGCTTATTTAACTTCTGTGCAGAGTACATTATGAGAAACACTGGGCTGGATGAGGCACAAGCTGGAATCAAGATTGCCGGGAGAAATATCAATAACCTCAGATATGCAGATGACACCACCCTTATGGCAGAAAGTGAAGAACTAAAGAGCCTCTTGATGAAAGTGAAAGAGGAGAGTGAAAAAGTTGGCTTAAAGCTCAACATTCAGAAAACTAAAATCATGGTATCCGGTCCCATCACTTCATGGCAGATAGATGGGGAAACAGTGGAAAGAGTGGCAGACTTTATTTTTCTGGGCTCCAAAATCACTGCAGATTGTGACTATAGATATGAAATTAAAAGACACTCGGAAGGAAAGTTATGACCAACCTAGACAGCATGTTAAAATAGAGACATTACTTTGCCAACAAAGGTCTATCTAGTAAAGGCTGTGGTTTTTCCAGTAGTCATGTATGGATGTGAGAGTTGGACTATAAAGAAAGCTGAGTGCTGAAGAATTGATGCTTTTGAACTGTGGTGTTGGAAAAGACTCTTGAGAGTCCCTTGGACTGCAAGGAGATCCAATCAGTCCATCCTAAAGGAGATCAGTCCTTAGTGTTCTTTGGAAGGACTGACGTTGAAGCTGAAATTCTTATACTTTGGCCACCTAATACGAACTGACTCATTTGAAAATACTCTGATGCTGGGAAAGATTGAAGGTAGGAGGAGAAGGGGATGACAGAGGATGAGATAGTTGGATGGCATCACAGACTCAATGGACATGAGTTTGAGTAAACTCTGGGAGATGGTGAAGGACAGGGAGGCCTGGTGTGCTGCAGTCTATGGGGTTGTAAAGAGTCAGACATGACTGAGCCTCTGAACTGAACTGATGCATCTGAACATGTCCTATTACCCATGCATGGATAACCCTTCAGCAGAATCCCCCATTCCAATGTTCCCAATATATTTAAAGTAGTTTTCAAATTCTGCCTTAGATTTTCTGTTGTCTAGTCACTAAGTTGTGACAGTCTTTGCCACCCTATGGACTGTAGCCCACCAGGCTCCTCTGTCCATGAGATTTCCCAGGCAAGAATACTGGAGTGGGTTCCCTTTCCCATATCCAGGGGAATCTTCCCAACCCAGGGATGAAACCCATGTCTCCTGTATTCACAACCAGATTCTTTACCACTGAGCCACCAGCGAAGCCTAGATATGTGCTTCCAGATGAAGGCATTTGCATCTGTTGACAGCTTTCCCTCTTCTGGGCTACTTCTACACTTTGTTCATACTTGTATTAGTGTATTTATCCTGACTTGTAATGGATTTGTTTCTTATCTGTCCCCTTTTTGATATTCAGTATGACAGGGCTCATGCCTTCTCTGCATTTCTTCCACAAATGCTTGGTGAACATTTGCTTTTGCCAGGCACTGCTCTAGACCTAGAGGGATATAGCAGTGAACAAAGCAGGCAAAAATGCCTGTCCTTCTGTAGTTTCCCTGTCTTATTTCTCCCTGTATCCCTAGAAGCTAACACAAGGACAAGCTTTTTTTATTATAGAAAAAAAAAAAAAACACTTGTTGGATTGAAGTAAAAAAAAATTTTTTTGGTCTAAATTTGAAACTCCCTTATCTTTCTTTCCCTTTTTGCCAACACTTTACATGTAATATTGTATACATATATACATAGCATATTATACATACATTAATATTTAATTATGTTCAATCATAATATTCCATCCTTGTTTCTTCCTTTCCTAAATTTCTATACCTTTGTCTCTATCAGTGGTGTCTATAAAACACCACTGTATATGAAACAGCTTCTGAAAATGCTGTGATGTGTTGGTTGCCTCGTTTAGACGTAGCACACTGAAATAAGTGCTCTTTCATTCCATCAATCAATCAGTCAGTCTTTACTGAGCACCTGGGATTATGAGGAACTGTGAAAGACACAGTATAAAATTTCAAATAAGACAAATATACTTCTGCCTTCTTGGAGCTTACAGTCTCTTGGTGAAGACAAGCAGTAAACAAGTAAATAAAAATATTGCAACATATGATAACTAATATAGAGGCAATGAACGCAGTGGTTGATAGTGATAGGATGAGTGACCACCTAAAGTAGAATGGTTTAAGGAAGGCATTTCTGAAGAGGTGACATTTAGGTAGAAGTGCAAAAGATGAGCAGTAGCCAACCATGTAAAAAAATGGGAGACCAAGTGTTAAGGGAAAAAGCGACAGCATGTGCCAGGTTCCTGAGATGGCAAAGAATACCTGAAGAGAAGGTTGTATAGCTGGAGTAAAGAGAATGAAGTGAAGTGAAGTGAAGTAAAATAGGCAGAAAGTAATTAAATTAGAGAAGTAGCAGTGGGGCAGAATAATGCAGTGTCTTACATAATACCATGTTAAGGCATTTAAAGTACTGATATATCCAGAAGAATACAGGAGTCCCTGAAAGATTCTAAGCTGGACAATGACATGAGCAGATTAATGCCTTGAAACTATCTCTGGAAGCTGTAGAGGGAATGGAGTTGGGTGTAAGTGAAGATTCATTGACAGCTGGTGGGGGCTGCTGCAATGATCTAGGAGAAAGATGGTAGTGACTTCAGCTATTGTGATTCCGGGGGTGATAAAGAGAAATGTCAGATTTGGGAGATCTTCTGGAAATCCCATCAATTAGACTTTGTTGGATTTATTGTGGCTGTGGGAAGAAAGAGTCAGTGGTGATGCCTAGGCAATAGCTGGCTGGCTGGGGATGCCATGTATTGAGATAGGGACAACATGGAATGTGGGAGACAAGTTGGATGGATGTGAAATGCATTTTAATGATGATAATCGTGGTGGTGGTGGTGGTAATCTTACCATAGTTTGAGGGAAGATAAAAACAAAAATCTAGCAACTGTTAGTGATCTTCTTTAGCTTGTTGGAGAAGGTCTAACATATTTCACACATTTCAACTCTGCAAGCCATCTTAATACTTGACATGTCTTTTTTTCCCATGCAGTCCACCTCCTTGAAGTGGACTATTACATTTTCTCTAAATGCACTGTTAAGAATTGATTTCTTTCAAAATCAAGGAAGCTCTGACAATATTCAAATCTTAAAGGATAGAAAGGGTAATTCTCAAATGGTAACTTTCCGTTTGTCATCAGATTATGCCAATGTTCTATCTTTCTCCAACTAGGTAACATGACCCAGGTAATATATTCCTAGATCAGTATCTATCAAACTAATGTCCAAGGATCTCCTACATGAAAATCACCTGGGAATGGTGGTTCAAAATGGGGATCCTTATCTAGCAAACAAATTAGAATCTTTGGGGAAAGAGCCCAGGAATCTCAGTTGTGTCATTTGTATTATGAGCTGATGTATGAAAAGAATTGTTCTAGAGGAGATATTCTTAAACTTTTTGATTTTTTTGATCCCTTTGGGTGATCTGGTGAAACTGATGGATCCCTTCTCAGAAAACTTTTAATACATAGTTCAAATAAAATATAAAGGAAACCAACTATATTGAAATAGTTATCAAAATATTTGTAAAACAATTTATATAGTAATTTACTGGCTTTTATTAGCATATTAATGAGATCTAGCAGTGAGTATTATATTACCATAATTTGAGGTAGTAGATGAATGTAAATGCTTTGGGACATCTGCCACAATTATAATGTGATCTAAAATTATCTGTGATGTCTATTAATGACAAAGTTAAAGGTTCAGCTAATACCACTATGGTTTGTTGCCTAGATTCATAATAGAAGGAAATGCTAAATTTCTAACAGAAGTCAGTGAAAATAATGGTACAATGTTTTTTGCATACAAGTTCACAGACACTGGTCTTAGAGTTCCTGACTTGAGTGTTCTGATCAAATAATGCACAGCCTAGTGAGGATGTGGTGACCAGAGGAGCAAAACTGAAGGAGCCACAGTATTTCCTATCATTAATGTAAGTAATTAGAAGAGGATTCGAAGACCACAACATTCATCCCTGCATTGCTGCTGCTGCTAAGTCGCTCATTCGTGTCCGACTCTTAGCGACCCCATGGACTGCAGCCTACCAGGCTCCTCCGTCCATGGGATTTTCCAGGCAAGAGTACTGGAGTGGGTTGCCATTGCCTTCTCCCATCCCTGCATTGGCTGGCTTTTAATTGGTTTGGCTGTAATGCCCCTGAGTGTACCTGGCTAGGTTTGTCTGCACACCCTTTTGTTTGTCCCCTCTTGCATCAAGCTTTTTCAGAGAGTGGCTGTGGAGAATACATTAGATTATTACTATTTTGTGTCTCTAAAGGAAGAACATTTTCAAGATGGAGAGAGACATTGTAGGATGAGGGGCTAGCATGGGCAGTAATGACAGTCAGAAAAGAGGCTGGAAAAAGAAAAAAAAGAAAAGAGGCTGAGATTTAAAAACAGTAAGAATTCAAAGTAGCTTAGGCTGAGAGTATATGAATAGAGAGACAGAAGCTGAAGCTGAAGAGATGGATTGACCTAAGTCCATAGAAGGACTTTCAAATGCCTGTATGAGCTTGAATTTCATGATGGAATTAGCAGGTATTTAGACAGAACTCTGAGTTTCCCTGGCTGGCTCAGTGGTAAAGAATCTGCCTGCAGGGCAGGGGATGCAGATTTGATCCCTGAGGTTGGGGGGAAGATTCTCTGGAGGAGGGCATGGCAACCCACTGGAGTATGCTTGCCTGGAGAATCCCATGGACAAAGTGGCCTGACAGGCTACAGTCCATAGGGTCAAAAGAGTCGCACACAACTGAAGCGACTGAGCACGCATGCAGGAGGAACTTTATAATGAAAAGAAATGTGGTAAAATTGTTTGTTGGGAAAATACGGTTGACCCTCAAACAACACGGTGTGAACTGCCAGGTGGCCACTTGTATTCAGATTTTTTTGGTAGTAAATACAGTGCGGCAGGATCTCTGATTGGTTGAATCTGTGGATGTGGAACCATGGATAGAGAGGGCTGACTATGGGACTCGAGTGTCCTGGGATTTTGGAGTCCCTGGTGGGTCTTGGAACCAACCCCTTGAGGATGCCGAGGGCTACTGTAAAACTGCAGGCAGAATTAAGGATGAATTGGAGGAAGGCGGACCATTTCTGAGGTTTTGATAAAAGCCCAGTTGAGAAAAATATGATTCTCTGTGGTTAGGCAATGATCATGGGAAAGAGAAGACGGAACAGATTTGAGAGATTCCTTGTGCTGTGAAGAAGAGGAGTTTGGGGAGACTTTGAAGGGTCTAGCTTCAGAGAGGCTGTAAATGGAAACACCAGTAACAGAGGTACCAATCATTAGAGGAACAGCAGGTCTGGGGAGGAAGGTTTTTATTTCTGTTTTGGATAGCCTGAGTTTTAAATGCTTATTGAACATCCAGTGGGAGATGAAAGAAGTTTGTATTTTTACCATTATTCATAGTAATCCTTTAGGTAAATTTCGTGAAACATTTTTTCTGTTTAGAAATGAACAGATTGTCTTTACAGAAGTTATTGGACAGTTAGGTTTCAGAAATATTTAGGATTAGGCATTATATTGTTTTTTTCAGTGTTTTAATGAAATGTCAACCAGTGGCTGTGCTTCTGTCTCCAAGGAGTTGTTCAGTTAGTTATTCAGAACAAAAAGATGCTTCTATAGCTATGGTAATGGATTCTGGTTATAGAGAATATCAGTAGGCTTGTGTCCCTGCACCAAAGGCTTAAACATTTTTTGTGTTCTCTACTTGCTCACCTATCATGACTACTGGAAGACAGAAGGCTATAGTTGGGTAGGAGCAGCGAACAGCAGAAGTGGTGTGCAGTCAGCCCCCTACCTTTTAAGTGCAGTTTAATAAAATTTGACACACATGGAAGTTGGGTGTTCGCCAACCAACTTAACATGTGGAACATTTTCATCACCCCCAAAAGTTCCTTTATGCCTCTCTATAGGCAATTTCTCTGTTGTCTCACAGCCCAGTGACAACCAATGATAAGTCTGTTTTGTTTCTACAGTTTTGACTTTTCTATAATGTTGTCATATAAATATAGCATGTAGATCACGTGTCTAGCTTATTTTGCTTATCCATTTACTTCAGTGCTTTTGGGTTTCATCCATGTTGTTGCTGGTATTAGTTCATTGCTAGCTGTTGCTGAGAAGTATTCCATTGTATGAATATATCACAGCATTTTTATCTGTTCTGCTTTTGATTGAATTCTGCAGCTTGTTTTCATAATAACTCTGTGGCTTACACATGAATCTCAGCAACTGGTATGGACAGAAAAGGAACTTGCTAGTTGTGGCCATCTCCATATTCATTGCCCCTTTTAGGTTTGAGGATCTGAATAAGAGGAGAGTTTTCTGTGAAAGTTGGATGTTGAAGTGCAGGATTGACTGGTAACAGAACTGTGAGGGAAGTGATGCTCCCCTTTGGTATTGTTTTCTCCTCTGCCTAACTACTTTAAGTCTCTCCACCTGGTGCTTTTGCACTAAGTCCTCATTGGATCATAGACCCCACTTCAGCATCTTGCCTAGACTTGTGCTCTCTGGTAGGCATTGTTCCTTTGGTCTTTCTCCTTCCATGATAAAATCCTATATTTGGTAAACTACTCTATGCACATATTTATGGTTACATGTTATGGTTTAAAATGTGCTTTCACTTCCAAAAAAAATTGCATTTTAATTAGCCTCTAATTAAAATAAATAAATTTAAATTAAAAGAAAGAGGCGTCTTGGAAATCAAATTTTTTTACTTAAAGGAGTTACATTAAATTGGTAAAGGCTTTAGGTATCATTGTACTTGAGGCTTTCCTAACAATTTTTTGCATGAACATTTGGATTTATTTCAACAGTAAGTTTAAAACTTTTGCTTTTGACAAAATTTCTACAGTAATTACATGAGGGATAGAAAATAATATTAATAGCATACACATGTGAAGGGCATTCAGCAAATACAGGAAAAATATTCATTTATAAAGGCTGAAGGAATAGAGTAGAAGTAGATGTATCAGGCAGAATTCATTTGTAGATGGTTTAATGGAGGCAAGCAGAGGAGTTATGTTTGAAGATGGTGATAGAAATGGAGTGGAATGGGATGATGAGATTTTGTACATTTTAGTTGAATTGATTTTGAGAGAAGGGACCATGCCTTTAAGGTAATATCCTCTGTGGAGCCTGGAAGACTGATTTATACAAGTGTGTAGCATTGGTTAGTTTAAATGAATGAGCATGCAGGAGAATTGATTTAGAAAAGAAACATTCTATGTGTTTATTTTTACCTTGAAGAGTCCCCTAAACCCAAATAGAGTTTTAAAAAATTTCATTGGATTTAGTATAATCATTTAAAGAGGGTGGTTGAGATACCCAATGAATTGGGCAAAAATGAAAGCCCATTTATTCCTCAATGAATTCCCTATTGAGGGTAAGTTCTATGACTCATAACAAGTAGTGCTGATGGGAGAGCCTGTAGGTTGATCATTCATCCCTGTGTGAGATGTGAGACTATTTTGTGTTTTGTTCAGCATTTTAAATGTTGACAAGTCTCAGGTGTACATTAATAGAAATGCTGTGATCAGAAGTCCATTAGAACAGCATCTGGGAAAGGAAACTCATGTTAAAAAATCAGTGAGAGAGAGAGAAAAGTGCAAATGAATCCCTTTCAGTGACATGCAACACAAGTTGGTTGGGAGCAAAGGGAGGAACAAGATGATAGAGATCCTCATTAAAATTAAAAACACCAGAAAAGTGGAGAATAGCATAAACGGCAATGCAGCATAAATCATTATCTATAGGACTAACAAAAAGACAAAAGAATAAATGTTGGCTAGTTCTTGCTTTATGTAGAGAACAGTAATCTGTTTGCTAAAGCAGATTTATTTTGTTTTGTTTTTGTTTCTTTTTAAAATTTATTTTAATTGGAGGATAATTGCATTACAGTATTGTGATGGTTTTCGCCATACATCTATATGAATCAGCCATAGGTATACATGTGTCACCTACATCCTGAACCCCTCTCACACCTCCTTCCCCAGCCTATCCCTGTAGGTTGTCTCAGAGCACTGGCATTGGGTGCTCTGCATCATGTAACAAACTCCCACTGGCTATCTATTTTAAATATGGTAATGTATATGTTTCAATGCTATTCTCTGCTAGAGGTATTTTTGACATGAAACCTAACATTGGAAAACTACCATCAAGTCTGGACCTTGTTTTAATGAGTATCTTGTAGGTACAGCAATAGTACAGAATGAGAAGCTACAAAACTTTTCAGAGTATTAGTAAATCAAATATTCTGCCAGGAAAATAGAACAATGAAAGCACATTCACCTATTCACAAGTAGGAACATAGTAAAATTCTTTTTGATTACCAATTTTCCTTTAACTTAGGCTTTGGATAAGGTGTACAAACCAAGGGGGAGTTGTCTGTGTTACTGTCCCAGAAAGATTATTAAAGATTCTTAAATAACTTTATTTTTTTTCTATTTTTTATTTTATTTTTTAACTTTACAATATTGTATTGGTTTTGCCATATATCAACATGAATCCACCACAGGTATACACGTGTTCCCCATCCTGAACCCTCCACCCTCCTCCCTCCCTGTACCATCCCATCCCTCTGGGTCATCCTTGCTGTATGTATAATACTGTATTAAATACCATGGAGAAGAAGATAAATAAAGATGAATATTGAAGAAAAATTCACAAATGTGCTGAGCTTTATCATGGAGAGGTTCAGTAGAGATGTTCAAGGGAGGATTTCGTCAGACCTGCAAATCAATGGAAAAAATATTCTGGAGGAGTTGTATATTTAGTGAAACTTGAAAGATGAGAAAAGTTGGCTAGTGAAAAAGTACTAGCAGTCTAGTCAGAAGGAAGAGATGTGTGGAATCCTGGAAATGACAGAAAATGTGACACATTCTAGGGACCTTATGTGTGGCTGAAGCACAGGAAATAATGTGGAGTTTAGCTGGATTTACTGAACAGTAAGGCAGCCAATACAGTGAGGGGCCTTGGAGACCATATTCAGGATATTAGCCCTGGTCAGATAGTAAAGAATCCGCCAGCAACGTGGGAGATCTTGGTTCAATCCCTGGATTGGGAAGATCCCCTGGAAAAGGGAACAGCTACCCATTCCAGTATTCTGACCTGGGGAATTCCATGAACAGAAGAGCCTGGCAGGCTAGGGTCCATGGGGTCTCAAACAGTCAGGCACAACTGAGTGACTTTCACTTTCAGCCTTTATTCTAAAGATAATGGGAATCCATGAAAGACTTTAAGAACAGAAAATGACTGATAGTAAGTGCATTAAAAGAGATAGTAAGAAATATGGTGAGGGTAATTAAGAAATTAGTTTAGTGTCCATGATTTGCTATTAGGTTGTGCTTACCAGAATGTGGAAAGGAATAATCCATTTGTATGCCATGAAAGTTTAGAAACAAGCTCATGATTGTCAGTCAAGTACCTGAAGAGATTCTGGCTGTGTTCCACTTTAATAAGCATATATATATTAAGGGTGTTTGTTTTCTTTTAGAATGAGTTTTAGCCAATCAAATGGAAGAAATGCAGGAAGAAAGGAAACAGAGAAAAGGAAGTGATATATGACCCATTAGCAAGATATACTGTGAACAGTACTCAGTATTTCTGCCATACAGTGTCACTCAGAAGATAAGTACTTGGTTATGTTGTTTTTAATTTGTCTCACTGCTGTAACTGCCTTATGGAATTCCTTACATTAGTCATGCCTTAGTTCTTCTATTATAAAGACTCTCTGGCCTAGAGCCAAATATTATGCAGGCTCACCTAATGAAATGATGCCATTTAGAATATCTTGAGCTCCTGAGATGTATCTCATTCAAGAAGTCTTGATTAAATTTGTCGTCTTCTGCTTATCTATTGGATCATAGAAAAAGCAAAGGAATTCGAGAAAAACATCTACTTCTGCTTCATTGACTATGCTAAAGCCTGTGACTGTGTGGATCACAACAAACTCTGAAAAATTTCTTAAAGAGATGAGAATACCAGACCATCTTACCTGTCTCCTGAGAAACCTGTATGCAGGTCAAGAAGCAACAGTTACAACCGGACATGGAAGAACAGATTGGTTCAAAATTTGGAAAGGAGTACGTCAAGGCTGTATATTGTCACCCTGCTTATATAACTTCTATGCTGAGTACATCATAAGAAATGCTGGACTGGATGAAGCACAAGCTGGAATCAGGATTGCCAGGAGAATATCAACAACTTGAGATATGCAGATGATAGATACCACTCTAATGGCAGAAAGTGAAGAGAAAGCAAAGAACCTCTTGATGAAAGTGAAAGAGGAGAGTGAAAAAGCTGGCTTAAAACTCAGCATTCAAAAAACAAAGATTATGACATCTGGTCCCATCACTTCATGGCAAATAGATGGAGGAAAAGTGGAAGCAGTGACAAATTTTATTTTCTTGGGCTCCAAAATCACTGCAGTCCATGATGGCAGCCATGAAATTAAAAGATGCTTGCTCCTTGAAGGAAAAGCTTTGACAAACCTACACAGCATATTAAAAAGCAGAGACGTGACTTTGCCAACAAAGGTCCGTATAGTCAAAGCTATGGTTTTTCCAGTAGTCATTTATGGATGTGAGTTGGACCATGAAGAAGGCTGAGTGCCAAAGAATTGATGCTTTTGAACTGTGGTGTTGGACAAGACTCTTGAGAGTCCCTTGAACAGCAAGGAGATCAAACCAGTCAGTCCTAAAGGAAATCAGTCCTGAATATTCATTGGAAAGACTGATGCTGAAGCTCCAATACTTTGGCCACCTGATGCAAAGAGCCAACTCACTGGAAAAGATACTGATGCTGTGGAAGATTGAAGGCAAAAGGAGAAGAGGGCAGGAGAGGATGAGATGGTTAGATTGCATCACTGACTCAATGGACATGAGTTTGAGCAAACTGCAGGAGATAGTGAAGGACAGGAATGCCTGGCTTGCTACAGTCCATGGGGTCACAAAGAGTCAGACATGATTTAGTGATTGAACAACAACTTCTGCTTATTTGCACCTCAGTTTCTAAGAAAACATATTTTGAAGAAATTCCTTTAATAAGGACTCAGTAGTATAAGCCGGAGAAGGAGATGGCACCCCACTCCAGTACTCTTGCCTAGAAAATCCCATGGATGGAGGAGCCTGGTAGGCTGCAGTCCGTGGGGTCGCTAAGAGTTGGACACAACTGAGTGACTTCACTTTCACTTTTCACTTTCATGCATTGGAGACGGAAATGGCAACCCACTCCAGTGTTCTTGCCTGGAGAATCCCACGGATGGGGGAGCCTGGTGGGCTGCCATCTATGGGGTCGCACAGAGTCGGACACAACTGAGCAACTTCACTTTTCACTTTCATGCATTGGAGAAAGAAATGGCAACCACTCCAGTGTTCTTGCCTGGAGAATCACAGGGACGGGGGAGCCTCGTGGGCTGCCGTCTGTGGGGTCGCACAGAGTCGGACACGACTGAAGCGACTTAGCAGCAGCAGCAGCAGCAGCAGCAGCAGTAGCAGTATAAGCAGATTGCCTCATAATATTCACTCTTCTCTTGTTGCCAATATTGAGTATGTGTCTTTGATGATTCTTTTCTGGAAGCTGTATTGACTTTCTTCTCCCTCCTGGTTTTGGTGTAACATTTTTGCAGAATGGTAGAGGGTACTGTAAATATATTGTGATTTAAGATGTGAACAGAAATAAAAGTGTTTGCTTCAACTTTGCCTCATACTCTGGTGCAGTTGACCAGATTTGGTTGTAAGATACTGTAAGTAATGTAGTAAACCCTGTCAGCTTCCTGGCTCTTCTGAAAGCTACAGTAACTAATGCTATTTTGCCCTTAGGGTCACTAACATATGACTTTTGTGTATAGAAATGATGCTAAAAAAAAAAAAGAAAAGAAAAAAAAAAAGAAATGATGCTAAACCATCAGTATCATGTGGCTCTGAATTTTTTTCCCTGGTAGATGGGCTTGCATTTGAGCTTTTCTCTCACCTTACTTCCCTGAAAACCATCACAATGCTTTTGAGGGACAGTGGTCAAGTGAGGCTTTTGGTCTATGGTTATGCTACTGAGCCAGTCTCGCTAGCCTACATGGGATCTAACTGCAGTTCTGATATCAGTGCTGTGCTCAATTTGTCTGAGGTTGCTAGCAGTATCAGTGAATCTCAATGGCAGAACTCACAAAAATGTGCCTTACCTATTTAGTCACTGCACAAAAATATAGCTGAATAATATGTCAGATGTCCCCTTTTGAGATGAGAACATAAATTTTAATGGCCTATTTTTTGTATCTCTTAAGGAAACAAGATCCTGGACTTATGCATTCTATTTTCACCCATGCTCTCTCATTGTTTTCCTTAATGGTAGCTTCTAGGTCAAATACTGATCACAAAATTGTCACAACTTGCAGTTTGACTGAGACTTGAAAGCGTTTTTTGTGTTTTGTCTTTCTTTGTCTAGAAACTTGCCTTTACATTGCAATGTTCCTGTATTTAATAACCATGGCTTGTGATAATCTATCAATGATATTTTGTACTTTTATAGGTTAAAGTGAAAAGCAGTTATTTGAACTCTAGACATTTGGCATCGTGGTCTGTCATCCAGGACATTTGCCCAGGCTGCTAGGTGGAAGTCCTTCCAGTCTAAATATTCACTGGTTCCAATGGACAGATTTCATCTGGAGTAGCCCAAGACATATAATATAGAGTTAAAGATAGTATTATGCTGGAACTACTTGGTCTGGCTAGTAAGAGCTGATTGTGTACATTTCTTCCTAACACTATGTTGAATAACATAATGTTGGTAGGTTGAAATCAGCCACAGTGGGAATATTTACCCACAAGAATAGGAAACAGATTCCCTTCCACTTGGAGAGCTAGTTATGAAACATTTACCCATATACCATTGGCTGGGGCCATTATCTTATCCATTGAGGCCTATCCCAGAATAGATTTGACAAGCTCCATTCTAGTCCTGGGATTTGTACTGACCCAGACTAGCATGGACAGAGGAGCCTGGTAGGCTGCAGTCCATGGGGTCGTGAAGAGTCAGACACAACTGAGTGACTTCAGTTTCACTTTTCACTTTCATTCACTGGAGAAGAAAATGGCAACCCACCCCAGTATTCTCGCCTGGAGAATCCCAGGGACAGCGGAGCCTGGTGGGCTGCCATCTATGGGGTCGCACAGAGTCGGACACGACTGAAGTGACTCAGCAGCAGCAGCAGACTAGCCAGGATCCTTTAGGGGGCAGTCTTGAGTATTTATCTCACACAGGCACTTGAGGAAAAGGCAGTTCAGATGCATGCTTTTGAAACTAGGTGAGAAGTAGCTAGGTCTTTTGAAGGATGAAGGGCCAGGATAGAGCTGAATTACCATTCACTTTGTTGCATTCACAGTATTGTTGTCTAACAGACTGATTCCAGGTGCTAGCCATTTACTGTAAATAAGAAATGTGGAATCTTTTGTTGCTGGAACAATTTACCAAACAAGTACCTTCCTGTCCATTCATGGCAAAGGAAGAAGGGAAACAAAAGAAGTCCTCAACTGGAGGACTATAAGTGGTTCAGCTCTCTGGCAAGCACTGATGTATTGCATGTGTATCTATGCCATCCCTGCAGCAGATTCTCTTGGTTTAATGATTGTCAGAACACTGCGTAAATAGCTGGTGATATTGAAGATGGCAATTTCCATAAACTGCGTTTTTTTTCTTTTTCTTTTCTACACAAAAGGACTTCCTGTGTTTTTTTTCTTCCAGAAAAATGTCTCAGACACCTGGGTTTTAGTACTTTCATTTTTAGAATGAAAATTCATTCTACTTGGCAGTTAATAATTTTGACTTTCAGAACATTTTTAGAAAATGTATTTACAACACATATAATAAACATAGACACAATTATATTACAAAACATTAAAAAATGAAATACATGAATGGAAAGTAAGACAAAAGACATGAAAAAAGATATTGATAGAAAAAAGGAAATATAGTAAATATGTGAAAAGATGCTCTATGTCACTTATAATTGAAAATGTAAATAAATGAAAAAATGTCAATGTGGGTTGAGAGTATGAGGTTAAAAAAAACTCTCATATCCTATTGGTGGAAGTATAAATTGTTATTAGATTTATTGTAGAATATTTGGTAATATTTTTTTAAAATATAAAATCCATTTAGCTTTTGATCCAACATTCCTAGGATTTATCTTACAGATATATGTGCATGTGAACATAGTACACCCATATGCACGTGTGCACGCATACATATATACAAATGTTCATGGACACATACAGACATCATGTAGTTGGCAGCTGTTACCTCTGTTGCTTGTGGAAAGGTGATATAAGAAAGGAAATAATGCTCTTCACCATATATACTTCTGTACCATTTGAATACTTGATAATAAGTATATATTAATTTGTATCTAAACTATACTGGAACATAGTTTTGTTTTTATACTGTTCTAGAAGCTTGTGCACCTTTACCAACTATTTGAACTTATCCCTTTCTTACTCTTTTCAGTGTCTACACAGTATTCTACCTTGTAGGATAGCCATTCTTTATTCATCCATCCTTCTATTTTCCCCTCCTTCCTTCCATTCATCAGTCCATCTGTCTACATGGTCATCTATTAACCTACCTATCTCTACCATGTTATTTTTTGTTTGCTTATTTAAACCATTTCCTTCCCAAATTATAGAAACAATACTTGCCCTTGGCCAAAACAACAAACAAACAAACATAAAAATAACTAAAAAAGAAAAAAAACTAAAAATGATATAGAGAAGAGTATAAAAGAAAAAAGAAACAATTACCCAGCTTAGTCTCATTTCCCAGAGGCAACTGCTGTTAACAGTTTATGTTCTTATGATTACTTTTATATCATTAAATAAGATGCTTATGATTAGTATAATATTTATATCAATATTATATCATAGTAAGAATAATATAATAATAACATGCTTATCCCTTCATTGTCTCATTTCTTATCCTATGCTCCTTTCTTATCTTACTTTTTTTGGTCTTTTTATGCCAGGTTCAGAAGAAATCCATGTGAGGTATATAACCCCTGGGTTATTAATAATTCCAGACATCTGACCGAAATGTATAGATAGAACACATAATTAGACTGTACTCAGTCTTGAATAGCATGGGCAGAACAAGAAAGGAAAATAAATATAGTTGAGCATGCATGTGTGCTCGGTTGTGTCCAACACTTTGTGACTCACCGATTGTAGCCCTCCAGGCTCCTCTGTCTGTGGGATTCTCCAGGCAAGAATCCTGGAGTGGATTGCCATTTCCTCCTCCAGGGAATCTCCCCAACCCGGGGATCAAACCCTTGTCTCCTGCAGCTGCTGCATTGGCAGCTGGATTTTTTACCATTGAGCCATATGGGACACTCCTATACAGTTAGAACAGGGTGAACCGACTGGGAAATGTGGGCCCATTCTTGTGACAGCCCCTTACTTAGAACCTAAGAAGGCTAGGTTGTGCTTTGATGTTTTAGCTGTGGCTGAAATTTTCACGTAGAGTTCCTGGGTCTCTTACTGGCATGATAAAGTTGAAAGAACATGACTTTGGAGTCCAAAAGACTTGATTTTGAATATCAGCTCCACCATTTTCTAGTTATGTCATTTTGGGACAAATTGATTAATCTCTTTGTGTCCTAATGTTCTTCATTTGTAAGGTGACAATACTATTTTACTTCATACTACCCTTAGAAGAATTAGATGATGATGTCAGTAGCAGTTAAAACTTACTGATTGCTCATTATATGCCAAATGTGATTATATTTATGAAGTCCTTTGCATGATAGCACCTACTAGAGAAAGGTACTCTTATCTCATTTACAGATGAAAAAATGGATATAAACAGATTAAGTAACATGTCTGAAGGCTATAGCACCAATTGATAGAGCCAGGATTCATCCTGAGGCAGTCTGACTGCAGACTGCACATTTATTCCATAATACAGTTATACTGTAAAGTGCCTAGTATGGTATATGGCACCTAGTATTGTTCAGTGTATATTTGCTTATTTCTTTTCCCTATCAGATTTACTGGTAGATTTTACTCTTTCAACCCAAAGGAGCCTGTGTGACAAAGTCATTCTCCTCTTTCTGTTTTTTTTCGGAGAAGCAGGATGACTTAGTAGACGTGAATTTGAGCAAAGTCTGGAGTACAGGGGAGCCTGGTGAGCTGCAGTCCATGGGGTCGAAAGAATTGGACATGACTTAGTGACTGAATAACAACAACAAAGGCATTAAATGTTTGATTTATACTCTGAATTGCTATACAAGTGTTTAGTATTATTGTTTAAGGCATTAACAATACCTTGATTCAGTGTGAGCTACTATACTTCTTAAAGATGTGAGCTATAGCTTATCACTTCCTCCTTGCAACATTCAGAGTCAAGTATGTAGGACACTTGACAACATTTCTATATAGTCATCTGTCTCCCATAGTATGCAGAGGAACATGTGCAAGTTGAGCCAGAAAAATAGATCCAGAAAAATAGATCCAAAAAAAATAGATCCAGAGTTTCCCAAAGCAGACAGACAAGTCAAGTTCAAGTTAAAACTCTGTTTTGCATAAGAAGTACCTGTGTAGTTTTGCAATAAAATCATGGTCACTGGAAAAGAAGAAAGAAAAAACAGTGAGGCAAGGAAACGATGGTGGGCATTAGTGAGAATTTATGTAGAACTCAGATGAGGGAGAGAATGTGAACTTGTGCAAAGGGCTGTTATCAGTTATGTGAGATATGTCACCTCATCATAATACTTCTGATAAATACTGTTTTCTCTTTCTTCACTGTTCTCACTCTAGTATGGATCACTATCATCTCTCATCTCAACCATTACAATAGTTTCCTAACTGGCCTCCACAAATTCAGCCTTTTTCTGCCTCCAATCAGAAGAGTAGCTAGGATCTAAACACTGGGGAAAATGAGTCTGTGGTTTCTGGGAGATTAAGCAAGTACAAATGTGCTACCTTTTGACTACTTTGTAGTATGTGCTTCTACAATTTTTGCATGTTTTAAGCTCTTCTTAAAATAAGCCAAAGAATGTTCAATCTACTGCACAATTGCACTCCTCTCACACACTAGCAAAGCAATACTCAAAATTCTCCAAGCAAGGTTTCAACAGTATGTGAACCGAGAACTTCCAGATGTTCAAGCTGGATTTAGAAAAGCCAAAGGAACCAGAGATCAAATTGCCAACACCTGTTAGATCATAGAAAAAGCAAGAGAGTTCCAGAGAAACATTTACTTCTGCTTTTTTGATTACGCCATAGCCTTTGACTGTGTGAATCACAACAAACTGTAGAAAATTCTTCAAGAAATCGGAATACCAGACCACCTGACCTGCCTCCTCAGAAATCTGTGTGCTGGACAAAAAGCAACAGTTATAACTGGACATGGAATGATGGACTGGTTCCAAATTGGGAAAGGCATGCATCAAGGCTGTGTATTGTCACCCTGCTTATTTAACTTCTATGCAGAGTACCTTATGTGAAATGCCAGGCTGGATGAAGCACAAGCTGGAATCGAGATTGCTGGGAGAAATATCAATAACCTCAGATATGCAGATGACACCACCCTTATGGCAGAAAGCAAAGAGAACTAAAGAGCCTCTTGATGAAAGTGAAAGAGGAGAGTGAAAAAGTTGGCTTAAAACTCAACATACAAAAAACTAAGATCATGGCATCTGGTCCCACCACTTCATGGCAATTAGATGGGGAAAAAATGGAAACAGGGACAGACTTTATTTTCTTGGGCTCCAAAACCACAGCAGATGGAGACTACAGCCATGAAATTAAAAGACGCTTGCTCCTTGGAAGAAAAGCTATGACCAACCTAGACAGCATATTTAAAAGCAGAGACATTATTTTGCCGACAAAGGTTCATATAGTCAAAGCTATGTTTTCCAGTAGTTATGTATGGTTGTGACAGTTGGACTATAAAGAAAGCTGAGCACTGAAGAATTGATGCTTTTGAACTGTAGTGTTGGAGAAGGCTCTTGAGAGTCCCTTGGACTGCAAGGAGATCCAATCAGTCCATCCTAAAGGATATCAGTCCTGAATATTCATTGGAAGAACTGATGCTAAAGCAGAAGTTCCAATACTTTGGCCACCTGATGTGAAGAACTGACTTATTTGAAAAGACCCTGATGCTGGCAAAGATTGAAGGCAGGAGGAGAAGGTGGACGAAAGAGGATGAGATGGTTGGATGGCATCACCGACTCAATGGACATTTGTTTGAGCAAGCTCTGGGAGTTGGTGATGGACAGGGCAGCCTGGCGTGCTGCAGTCCATGAGGTCACAAAGAGTCAGAGATGACTGAGCAACTAAACTGAACTTAAGCTCTTCTTTAAAGCTACTTTAGCAACATCATCACTCTTCTAATGGCCATCACGTCAACATACTACTTTGAATAACGGTACCATTTTGAGAATGCTACCCTCCTATCTCTGCTTCTGCTTTTAATCCATTATTAGCTCGGCAGCTAAGGTGATCTGTTCCAAAGCAGTAAGTCAAATGGTGTCACTTCTTGCTTAAAGCTTTGCTTCCCCCTATATTTAGGGACGATCCAAAGGCCTATCTTTGATACCTTGCCAGACCTGGCTTCTGCTTACTTCTACAACTTTTTCTCCTGCCACTCTTCAACATATATTCTTTGTTTCAGTTAGCATTGATCTATCTTTGGTTTCTGAATCAGACCATCCTAACAGCCCTTGTATATCTTATTCCCTCTAACTGGAACATTTCCTTCCACTTTGCCTAGTTTAAATCTTACCCATTCTTTAAATCTCAGATCTAGTGTCAGTTCTTCAGCCAAGATTTCTTTGCCCATCACATATCTGATTGGGTCTCTAAGGACATCATCTATCTCCTTCTCATGCTTGCTATAATTATATGAAAGACATGTTATTCTCAATAGAATGTCAGTTTCACAAGGACAAGAATCATGTCTTTCTCACAGTAAAGTATCCTTAATGCCTGCTAAGTACATGTTAAATATCAGTATTTATCAAGTTAATTGAATTAAGGGATATTTAGATTGTGCTTGTATCATGTGTATGTATGGAGGTGGATTTTATGACCCATCTGGCATAATATACAGTACCTGACTTCAAAGTCAGAGGTTCAGATGATTTATTTCTGATTTTACCAATGTCTAAACACTCCTCTGGGCTTCCCTGGTGGCTCAGAGGTTAAAGCGTCTGCCTGGAATGTGGGAGACCTGGGTTTGATCCCAGTCGGGAAGATCCCCTGGAGAAGGAAATGGCAACCAACTCCAGTACTCTTGTCTGGAGAATCCCATGGAGGGAGGACCTGGTAGGCTGCCGTCCATGGGGTTGCACAGAGTTGGACACGACTGAGCGACTTCACTTCACTCACTTAAACACTCCTCTGGTAGGCCCAAAGGAATGTGAAATATAAGGTTGAAAATATTTGTAGGATTAATAGTTTTTTTGAAAAATAACTATGGATAGATACCAAGTAGTAATATGTGCTCAAACATTAATTCTCTTATTTTTGCATATTAAATTTGATTGTTTTATTAAAGTTTAGTTAAGGAATAGAGCAATTTGTTAGGGAGTTCACTGCAGATGGTGACTGCAGCCATGAAATTAAAAGACGCTTAATCCTTGGAAGGAAAGTTATGACCAAACTAGATAGCATATTCAAAAGCAGAGACATTACTTTACCAACAAAGGTCCGTCTAGTCAAGGCTATGGTTTTTCCAGTGGTCATGTATGGATGCAAGAGTTGGACTGTGAAGAAAGCTGAATGCCGATGCTTTTGAACTGTGGTGTTGGAGAAGACTCTTGAGAGTCCCTTGGACTGCAAGGAGATCCAACCAGTCCATTCTGAAGGAGATCAGCCCTGGGTGTTCTTTGGAAGGAATGATGCTAAAGCTGAAACTCCAGTACTTTGGCCACCTCATGCAAAGAGTTGACTCATTGGAAAAGACTCTGATGCTGGGAGGGATTGGGGGCAGGAGGAGAAGGGGACGGCAGAGGATCAGATGGCTGGATGGCATCACTGACTTGATGGATGTGAGTTTGAGTAAACTCCAGTAGTTGGTGATGGACAGGGAGGCCTAGCGTGCTGTGATTCCTGGGGTCGCAAAGAGTCGGACACTACTGAGTGACTGAACTGAACTGAACTGATAGATAAGCGGGCTCAATAAAAATCCTGCCAACTTTTCCGTCTATAAAGTGAGTCTTTAGGTTATAATGGAGTTAAAAAAAAAAAAAAAGAAGTCCTCTTTTAATTGCAGATGAATTATTGGTTCCTGCCACTCCAGTGTTCTTGACTGGAGAATCCCAGGGACAGGGGAGCCTGGTGGGCTGCTGTCTATGGGGTCACACAGAGTCGGACATGACTGAAGCGACTTAGCAGCAGCAGCAGCCAGTTGGTTACTATTTAGGTAATGCAGTTTGCTAAGCTCATTTGGACCGGATTGTCTCTTACTGAATCTTTGATTGTTCCAATTGTGATGTTTTGTAGATAACTCTGGAGACAACTCCTAGCACATAGAATAAGTTGCACAGTGGAATGCTAATTTTAATTTTACTGAGGAAAGTATTGTCTTGAATTAGTCTTTTAAAAACATGAATCCATGTTTCTCTTTTAACATCACATGATCAGAATGTCAGCAAAGGCCAGAAATACCTGTTTACTTTTACTTTTCTTTAGTGACTTTTCGAAGTATAAAGATTCTGGTAACTCATCTTTAAGACTACCCATTCCTATTGTGGAATAGAACTCCCAAAATAACACCACGTGTCAATGAGTGACCATCATAAGACTGAAGTAGTGAAGCATCTGTTGAGCTGATCCCATTTCAAGACACTTAAGGCACCTGAAACCCAAAGGATATGAAAAGGGAGCCTGAAGATGGAGGTTTAAATCATAAGGACTCCAGATTGCCCAACTTGCCTGGAATTTCTATAAGAAGTAACTCTACGAATGATGGATTTAGTGTGTAATCTAGGACTGTGATTTTGATGTGTAAACATAAGGTTGAAAAGAGAAATAAAAATCTGTCAACAGTAATTTTCTATTATGATATCAAATGACTGATTTAAGTTTCCTTGAGTTTTAATTTATATATCATACAATTCACAGTTTTTTTAAGGAATCTCCATACCATTTTTCATAGTGCTGTATCAACCTCAGCGAAATGGAAGAGGGTTTCCTTTTTTCCACATTCTCACCAGTATTTATTGTTTGTAGACATTTTGATGATGGCCATTCTGACTGTGTGAGGTGATATCTCATTGTACTTTTGATTTGCATTTCTCTAATAATGAGCAATGTTGAGCATCTTTTCATGTGTTTGTTAGCCTTCTGTATGTCTTCTTTGGAGAAATGTATGTCTAGGTCTTCTTCCCACTTTTTGATTGGGTTGTTTGTTTTTCTGGTATTGAGTTGTATGAGCTGAGCTGCTTGCGTATTTTGGAAATTAATCCTTTATCAGTTGTTTCATTTCCCCCCTTTTTGGAGGTTGTCTTTTCACCTTGTTTATAGTTTCCTTTGCTGTGAAAAAACTTTTAAGTTTAATTAGGATCCACTTGTTTGTTTGTTTGTTTTTTAATTTCCATTACTCTAGGAGGTGGGTCATAGAGGATCTTGCTTTGATTAATGTCATTGAGTGTTCTGCCTATGTTTTACTCTAAGAGTTTTATGGTTTCTGGTCTTACATTTAGGTCTTTAATCCATTTTTATTTTATTTTTGTGCATGGTGTTAGGAAGTGTAATTTCATTCTTTTATACATAGCTGTCCAGTTTTCCCAGCACCACAAAAAGAGGCTATCTTTTTGTATGTTCTTGCCTTCTTTGTCAAAAATAATGTACCCATTGGTGTGTGGGTTTATTTCTGGGCTCTCTATCTTGTTCCATTGGTTATATTTCTGTTTTTGTACCAGTACCATACTGTCTTGATGACTGTAGCTTTGTAGTATAGTCTGAAATCAGGAAAGTTGATTCCTGCAGTTCCATTCTTCTTTCTCAAGACTGTTTTGGCTATTTGGGGTCTTTTGTGTTTCTATATGAACTGTGAAATTTTTTGTTCTAGTTCATTGAAAAATGCCATTGGTAGTTTGACAGGAATCACATTAAATCTGTAGATTGTATTTGGTGGTATAGCCATTTTTACAATATTGATTCTTCTAATCCAGGAATATGGAATATCTATCCATCTGTTTATGTCATCTTATATTTCTTTCATCAGTGTCTTATTATTTTCTGTATACAGTCATTTTGTCTCCTTAAGTAGGTTTATTCCTAGATATCTTATTTTTTTGTTGTTGCAGTTGTGAATGGTATTGATTCCTTAATTTCTACTTGACACACTTGAAAATCAATTGACCAAAAGCTTATATTCTGGGCTCTCAATTCTGTCCGTTGATCTGTTTGTTATCCTTATGCCAGTACTAAACTATCCTGATTATTGTAGTTTTGTAAGTTTTTTTTTTTTTTTAATTGGAAAGTATGTTAGTATGTCGTCCAACCTTCTTCCTTTTTAACACTATTTTGGCTATTCTGGGTCCATTACATTTTCAGAGAAATTTTAGAATCAGCTTGTCAATTCCTGCAAGAAAGGAGCTGGGATCTTTCTAGGAATAGCATTAAGTCTGTATGTTGATTTAGGGAATATTCCCTACTTAAAAATATTGACTCGTCTGATTCATAAACCTGGAATGTTTTTCTCTTTTGACATTGAAATTTTTCACTATTTTTTTTGCAGTTTTCAGAATATGGGTTTTGTCCTTTTGGGATTAAATTTAGTTCTAAGACTTTTCTTATTTTTGGTGCTATTTAAATGGAATTATTTTCTTAATTCCCTTTAGTTTATTCATTGATAGTATATATAAATACTATTGGATTTTGTATATTCATCTTATACCTTGCAATTTTGCTGAACTAGTTAACTCTAGTGTTCATTATCTTAGTATTTTTATATAGAAAATAATATAATCTGCAAATAGAAATGGCTTAATTATTCCTTCCAATCTATATGCCTTTTATAATTTTTCTTGTATAAATTGCCTGTTTATAACCTCCAGTGCATCATTGAGTGAAAGTAGTGAGAGCAGACATCTTTGTCATGTTATTGATCTTACAGGGAAAGATTTTAGTATTTCACCATTACTTATGATGTTACTTCTAGATTTTCTTATGGAAGCCCTTTATCATATCGAGGAATTTCCCTTTTATCCCTAATTTTCTAAGTGTTTTTATCCTGAATGTGTTTACCAGCAAAAAGGAGATCAAAAAATAGAACATCAGTTGGAATGGGTTAATTTTTTGAAAGACTTTAAGAAACAATTGGGATGATCCTAGGGTGTAGTTGGGCATTTATAGGAAAGTTTTGGGATATATTGAAAAAGTATGAGAATACCAGGGATCTGGAGACAAGGTTTACAAATTAAGAATCATGATGATCACATTTTTTAATAAAAAGAGAGTACTGTGTATTTACTGAATTGATCTCTAGGAAACTAAATTAGAATAAATATTACCAAGTCTTTAACTTTTTCTGTTGGTTAATGTTCAGGGACAGTTATGTCTGGTGAACCAGTTGATACCTAGGAACCTAAAGAGGTTAAAACAAGGACATTTTAAAAGGGGAAAACATTAATGATTACTTCTGTAGGAAAAGTTGAGTAGCATTTTGTAATTGGAGGGTGTAAGGTGATGTCTGGGTTCATGCTTTGTGGTGGCAGTGGACAGGTGTTGTAGGACAGCAGAATAAATAGTTTTCAATTCTAGAAACTAGGAGAGAAAAGATGTCTAAGTGTAGCTCAAAGACTTGTACCTGTTAACCAGTGAAGAGAAATTATTAAGTCGTAATGCCTTGCCTCCATATAAATTATCTCTTCTCTGACAAAGACGTGTGTGCTTGTGCTATACCACTCTCCCCTATGACCTTGTCTACCTGGCACACTTATGTTCCTTTTCCAAGCGTCACTTTCTCTGGAAAATCTTCTCTGACTTTCTCAAGCAAAAGGAGTAACAAAAACAGTACCAATAACAATAATTAATATGTACTAATGGCTGATCCTGTGTCTGATAATGGGTTAGGCATTTTACATGTATTACATATAATGCAAACAACAACCTTATGAAGTAGGTACTAATTTTCAACCTTATGAAGTAGATACTAAGTAGGTAAATGGAGGGCCACAGCCTATAGGTAACTCAACCAAAGTCAGATTAGTGAAACTGGGGCTCACAAGGCTGTACTGTCCTTCTTCAAAGTGCTTAATAAGCTAGATAATGTATGATATGCACCCTTCCATCATTCAGTAGAAACCTCCTATAATACAATGCAGTAAATAACATTTTGTTTTCTCTCTCACTTAATATGACAAAATTACTCATTATTTTATAGTTGTTCATTGGGCACAATGTTTTCATCATCATTTTATAATTAAAAATATAGGAAACAGAACATGTACAACTAGATGTTGTCATTTATCTAAACCCAGAAGCCAAAATTAGATACATTACACTATTAGATGAAAGTTCATTGATATAAATATTCTGACACCTCCATGTTGTTTTTATTACTTACATTTAGAATTATATACAGTGTCCTTCATGATAAATATTTCAAGGAATTTAACCCCATTTCTTCTGTTGGTAATGTCTCTTTATCAGCAATCAACTGTTATTATTGTTCCTAATGGGAAAGCTTTTTTTGTGAAATATGGATTGCTTAGTCTGACTCCAGTTGACTGTTTGTATAGGGAAAGTTATCTCACTGATCCTCACTTTCCCCATATTTTACACCAAAGTAATGTTAATTTTTTTTTTTTTTTCAGTTCAGTTCAGTCGCTCAGATGAGTCCAACTCTTTACAACCCCATGAATCGCAGCATGCCAGGCCTCTCTGTCCATCACCAACTCCTGGAGTTTACTCAAACTCATGTCCATCGAGTTGGTGATGCCATCCAGCCATCTCATCCTCTGTTGTCCCCTTCTCCTCCTGCCCGCAATCCCTCCCAGCTTCAGGGTCTTTTCCAATGAGTCAACTCTTCACATGAGGTGGCCAAAGTACTGGAGTTTCAGCTTCAGGATCATTCCTTCCAAAGAACACCCAGGAATGATCTCCTTTAGAATGGACTGGTTGGATCTCCTTGCAGTCCAAGGGACTCTCAAGAGTCTTCTCCAACACCACAGTTCAAAAGCATCAATTCTTCGGCACTCAGCTTTCTTCACAGTCCAATTCTCACATCCATACATGACCACTGGAAAAACCATAGCCCTGACTAGACGGACTTTGTTGGCAAAGTAATGTCTCTGCTTTTCAATATGCCATCTAGGTTGCTCATAACTTGCCTTCCAAGGAGTAAGCGTCTTTTAATTTCATGGCTGCCATCACCATCTGCAGTGATTTTGGAGCCCCCAAAAGTAAAGTCTGACACTGTTTCCACTGTTTCCCCATCTATTTCCCGTGAAGTGATGGGACAGGATGCCATGATCTTAGTTTTCTGAATGTTGAGCTTTAAGCCAACTTTCTCACTCTCCACTTTCACTTTCATCAAGAGGCTTTTTAGTTCCTCTTCACTTTCTGCCATAAGGGTGGTGTTATCTGCATATCTATATACCATAAGACCTCAACTAGCTGTAGAAAAAGGAAGGTGTAAGCATTAATGGGATTAGAAAAGTTATTTGCCATGGTTGTGAATGATGAAAGTAGCCTTTTAGCTTCTACCACTTGATTCTAGTTGAAAATCTTTTTTTTTAACAATAAGTTACAGAAGCAGTAGAGTACAAGAATAATAAAGTCAAATTTGTTAATGAAAACCAAAGCAAAAACAAAAGATTGGCCTCCTGAAACATAAATTGGTGAACCTAATAGCCAATACTAGAAAAATCCTAGAAATCATCTATTTAACTTTTGAAAAGACATGTGGTTTCTCCAACCGTCTGCCCTCCCTTCTTGTCAGATAAACTTGCCAGTTGTTTCAGAGAACGTAGAACCACAAGATGGCAACTTCCCACCATATGACCTTATAAACTTACCTCTGCCTTCACCTGTCATTTCTGCCTTCTGTCCATTTCTAATTGAAAAATCAAAAAAGTCTTGTGCATGACAAATCTTTCCACTTGAGCTCCAGAAATTTTTCTTCATCCATGTATTTCTTGAGGTTTCCTTCTCTGTAAATTAACCTTGTGTTTTCTTTTTCTTCAACTAGTTCCTTTTTTCTTGTTGCTTGCCCTCAATTTTTTTTAATTAATTAATTTATTTTAATTGAAGGCAAATTACTTTACAATATTGTAGTGGCTTTTGCCATACATCGATATGAATCAGCCACAGGTGTACACATGTCCCCCGTCCTGAACTCCCCTCCCCATCCCATCCCTCAGGGTCCTCCCAGTGCACTGGCCCTGAGCACCCTGTCTCATGCATTGAACCTGGACTGGTGATCTATTTCACATATGGTAATACACATGTTTCAGTGCTAGTCTCTCATATCATCCCACCCTCTCCTTCCACAGAGTCCAAAAGTCTGTTCTTTATGTCTCTTTTGCTGTCTCACATATAGGGTCATTGTTACCATCTTTCTAAGTTCCATATATATACATTATTATACTGTATTGGTGTTTTTCTTTCTGACTTACTTCACTCTGTATAATAGGCTCCAGTTTCACCCACCTCATTAGAACCGAGTCAAATGCATTCTTTTTAATAGCTGAGTAATATTGCATTGTACCACAGCTTTCTTATCCATTCATCTGCCGATGGACATCTAGGTTGCTTCCATGTCCTGGCTATTGTAAACAGTGCTGCGATGAACATTGGGGTACACGTGTCTCTTTCAATTCTGGTTTCCTCAGTGTGTATGCCCAGCAGTGGGATTGCTGGATCATATGGCAGTTCTATTTCCAGTTTTTTAAGGAATCTCCACACTGTTCTCCATAGTGGCTGTACTAGTTTGCATTCCCACCAACAGTGTAAGAGGGTTCCCTTTTCTCCACACCCTCTCCAGCATTTATTGCTTATAGACTTTTGGATCGCAGCCATTCTGACTGGCGTGAGATGGTACCTCATTGTGGTTTTGAGTTGCATTTCTCTGATAATGAGTGATGTTGAGCATCTTTTCATGTGTTTGTTAGCCATCTGTATGTCTTCTTTGGAGAAATGTCTGTTTAGTTCTTTGGCCCATTTTTTCAGTTCTCTCATACTTACTAAAATATATATATATATATATATTCTGGTATTATTCCCTCAAACCTATAAGCCCAGTCCAATAATAATAAAGATATCAAATTTATTATAAAAATTTCTGACCCCATTGTGTAAACTTATACACAAACTCTCTTTCCTATCATAGCTAATTTGTGAGAGTTGTCGCCACTCACTGTTGTACTTCCTTACTTTCAATTTACTCTTCAGTTTACATATATAGTCTGGTTCTAACCCTGCTACTCCACTGATTCTGATTTTGGCAGTCTTCTCTTGGCTAACAGCCTTTCCTTGGCTACATATAAAGGACATTTTTTTAGCTTTTGACTCACTTAATTACCCAGTAGCATTTAACATAGTTGTCATTCTTGAAATATACTATTCTCTTGGCTTCCCTCCTGGATTTCCTTGTACTTCTCTTGTTACTTTTTTCCTCAGTCACTTCTGTAAACCTCTCTGAACCTGCCCATCTTTTAAATGTTGATGTTCTTTAAGGGCTCTATCCTGAGCCCCCTATTAATATTGCCTCTATTCTTTGTAATTCAGTTACTTCTGTGATATTAAATACCAACTATGTGCTTAAGACTACCAAATATATATCCCCAAGTGTCTTTCTTTAACTCCTATGAATACCACCAATTTCCCACTGAACATTCATGCTTAAATGTAATATAGGCAATTCAATCACTTCACAATCTGCCCCTTGCTTACCTCTCCAATGTAGACTCTCTCTTTTCCTCCTATCTAACACTGTATTGAACTCAGTTCAGTGAATGTACCCTGCTTTCTCACAACAATACTCTGTTATGGTCTAGGTTTCATCTTAGAGGTCACTTTCTCCAGAAAGTGTTCTTTTTCTCCTAACTGTGGATTTTTTTCTCTCCTCTTTGCTCTCTAAACACTCTGTTTCTCCTCTCATTATATTTAATACAGTTGTTGTTGTTACCTGTTTGTTTTCTTCTACTAGACTGTAATCCTGAAGAAGGTAGATACCATTAACTATCTTGTTTCCATTCGTATCCTGGTTGTAGGCACACAATACATTCATCAGATGCATACATTAATGGATTTTAGGATCAAGTCAGGCTAAAAAAGTCTGTTGTTTTCTTCTGGCAGAGTTTTTACACTGATATATCATATGAAAGCCTTGCCTATCAATTGAGTTCTCTCTCATGATGAGATATGCCAATATGAGCTAGTACAGTTAAATGGATTCATAAACAGTTGATCAATCAGATTAATGATCATGCAAACATGTAGAGAGGTTTATAGATGCAGTCCCTAAGTCTGTTTTCTATGTCCTATCTTATTCAAAATGTTCTATTATCTACTTCTTTAAAGGCAGAGAAAACCACCTTATGAAATAGTCAGGTGATGTAAAGCTGCGGCTGCTGCTAAGTCACTTCAGTCATGTCCGACTCTGTGTGACCGCATAGACAGCAGCCCATCAGGCTCCCCTGTCCCTGGGATTCTCCAGGCAAGAACGCTGGAGTGGGTTGCCATTTCCTTCTCCAATGCATGAAAGTGAAAAATGAAAATGAAGTCGCTCAGCCGTGTCTGACTCTTAGCGACCTCATGGACTGCAGCCCACCAGGCTCCTCCATCCATGGGATTTTCCAGGCAAGAGTACTGGACTGAGGTACCATTGCCTTCTCCTGATGTAAAGCTAGGTGGGAGATTTATTTAAAAATGAATAATATCCTTATATTTTGAATTGGTCTTGATAATTTAGAATATTAATGGATTAAAAGTTACATATTTTCATTTCATAGGGATTAGTATAAAGCTGCAATTTAGGAAAAAAGTCATTTAATTTCATTTAACATTCAAGAAGAATGGGCTTTATATTTACTATGTTCTAGTCACTGGTGCTGAAAATGCAAAAAAGAATAAACCATACTTCCTGCTCTTGAAATGGCTATTGTCTAATGAGTATGTTGAATTTAGATCATGACATGTAATAGTCTCATTACATTTTATATACTCTGTGTAGAGGATATTTTGTGCTATTCTGGGCATCATATTAATTTTATAGCATATCTTGATATGAATTTTAAATATATAAATTGTATTTTCTCAGGATAGTTTAGATTATGCTGTTATCATAATCCCCAAGTGTCGGTGGTTTATAACAGGTTATACCATGTTGACTGGGAGCTCTGTTATACAACTTCTCATTCTGTGACCCAGAGTGATGGAGCAACCATTATCTTAAACAACACCATTTACTGTGGCAGAGGGAAAGATAGCTGTAGAAGGTATCATGTTGACAAATAAATGCTGTGGCCTGATAGAGTAAAACACAAGTGTGAACAATGACCTTTCATCATAAATAATTGACCAGAACCAGTCACATGCCTCACCAATCATGATGGATCCAGGAAGCTCAATCCTATTATATGCCTGAAGGCATATATAGATTTTTCCCATTATATATGGGATAATATTTGTTTTTCATACATCTTGCAGATCTACCCATATCTATGCATAGCTGTCTACCTCAGTCTCTTCAGTAGTATTTCATAGTATGGATAGAGTATACTTTATTCAACCATTCCTGTATGGAAAGTATTTATTCCCAGATTTTCACCATTACAACATCCTGCATTGACCATCCTTGTACATGTATATATTTCTGTGCATATGTATAGATAGTGTAGAATCCTAGAAAAGGAATTCCTGAGCGCTTTAAATTTTGTCAGGTACTGCCAATTTGCCTTCTAAAATGCTATACCAATTTATAATCCATAAGCAGTGTATGAAAGTATATATTCCACTTTGGGAAGTATTTTGACACATTTGTAGAAGGAAGAAAGAGTTGGAGAATGAAGGATATAAAAACCATCTAGCAATGAGTAATGATTGAAGACTTTTTCTCTAAACAGCTTGTGAATCTTTATTTCCACTATTAGGTTTGCTGATTGGACCAACCCTGGTAAAAATTTATCCCTTTTGCCTGTGACATTTCTAGTTATATCTTAATAGTCAGAACTCAACTGCATGTCCAGTCATAAGGAAGGCTGGGAGATGAAGACTCTGTTTTGGAGGACTCTGTGCCAAGTCAAAATCTGTGATTTTTATAATTACTACAGAAAGAAGACATAATAGTTTGAGACATAGTCAGTTTTTGTCATGCACTTGGACCTCTAGAGTTGCTTATAACCAATTTTTTCCTCTTTGTTTGCTTCTCTTTTGACCCTCTTTTTCTTTTCTGCTATCTCTTAGACGTTCCTCCTCCATAATTCCTCTTATCTCTTGTTTCCCCTTCTTTATCAATATGTCAGCTTTTTGTGTCTCCATTTCCCTCATTTGATCAGCCTCTGCCTCTCTATTTTATCTCTCTCTCCATTTCTCCTCTGTGTGTATTTTTTCTCTTTCCATCTGTTTCTTTAGCCGTCTCTGTCTTCCTACTTCTGTGTTTCTGGCTTCCTTGGTTTCAGTCTCCAAGTCTCTTTGTTTTGATTTCAATTTGTAACTATTAAAAATAATAGTAGAATGGGCTGGCATGTCATACAGCTGTTTTCATATAATAGCAAGGAGTTAAGGGCATGGGGGATAGGGCATCAAATGATTTCTTGATTGGTTGATGTCTGGACTATATAACTATTGAAGTTTTCCAAAATTGAGTCAAATTGAGAACCAACTTTTCCTTCTGAGTAGGTAAAATCTAATTTAAATTATTGTATCTTTGTTTCCTGATTGAAAATATAGTAAGAACTCAGGGCCATCTCTATATGAATACCAGACTTCATTGCAGATGACTGTAGAATTAGAAGATATAAGATATTGAGATGAATGTGTGTTAGACAGAACTGCCTTTGAAAGTTAATTATCTTTATATATAAATCTCTGATACATATGTGGATTGCGTGTGTGTTTATAATTTCTAATTTGTTTGAGATTATATCAACATGTATATGACTGGCTGGTCCAAATGATTGGAAGACATCATAAATAACAAAATTTTCTCTCACAAGATTGTATTAAGAAATTATATACTTGAATATTCTCTGCAACCTAGCTGATATATCTAGTTGGCTCTTTCAATTGTATCAAAATATATTCATAAGTTAAACATGTTTTGGCTTCTAGAGTCAGGAGAACACCATACAGATATTTTTAAAAAATTAACATGAACCAGAATCCTGACATGCCTAGTACTTTAAAGAGGAAGAAAGTAAAGTGGAGAAGGTAATTTACAAACTATACTTGAAAACCATTTGAGCATAACATTGTTATTACAATTATCTGTCAAAAGATTTAGTTCAATTACATTTTTGAAAACTCTCTTGTCAAGATGGCCCTCCTCGTATTAAGATTTGGTACTCAAAGGAGAGGAATACTAATACCTTCATGAGCCATTGTGCCAGTGTCTTCAGGTTTTAGAATTGCTCATGTGGCCTTTTAGAATTTTTACATACTGAACATAGGGAATCAGTAAATACAAAGCCCTCAGGGGGATATGAACTTGTATGAGGATCACTGCATATTTATAGCCACAGTAAGAGGAAGACCCTTTTTGGGGGGAGAAAAGTAATTTCAGAATAATTGAATAGCAGCATAATTGGCATATCAAATATACATGCTTCTGTACACTTTCTTCACACAGCAGTAAGTTGGTTGTAAAAACCACCAAGAGGAAAAATTTATAATGTAATAAACCTAAATTTCAGTATAAGATTTCCAGGGGATAACCTGAGCAGCTTCTGACACTTTAGTGTTTAAACACATGTGTGGAAACGTATATTGGGAATCCAGTGGTCACATTTCTTGATCAGTTACTGTATTTCAGGTTATTTGCTACTGCAGATGAACATTGCTGTGAAACTGATTGCAATGGCCTTTCTTTTTGACTGTTTGAATTGATAGTTTGGCAGATTTCCCCTTTCCATGGCAAATCTGAATCACCTACTGAACATGCTACCAAACACTCTTCTTACTTTATATTCCCTTAGCACTTAACATATACAGGTGGTTCTTTACTGTCTTGTACTTGGCTAAGCACTCTAGTATGCATGCATATTAGACAGCAAGAAATGATGTTTTATAATCCTACACATGGTTTATGAGTCCTCTAGTATCTTATTACTAGGGCAAATATAGTTTACTAGTGGTTAACAGCTTGGACTTTGTAGTCTTAAAGAATTAAAATTGAATCCTTTCTTCCTTAATTTACTATTGTTGTGGCCTTCGATAAGTCACAAGTGTCAGTTTTCTGAAAAGTAAAATGAAGATAATAATAGCTCACAAGGTCATTAATAGGTTACAGTTCAATGCATTGTCTGGCACACACAAAATGCTCAATAAGTTATTATCATAAAATGTAATAGTTATTCATCAAAGTTTGTTAAATTAATAAATGCTTCTGTGGAAATAGATTAGCAAATATACAGATTAAAAAACTCAACACATTATTTTTCTAATCCCCACTGACTTGAATTGACAAGACAGGATGTATATGGAATAATTTTGTGGTTAACATATTCAATTCCAATAATGATTTTGCTAGTTGAAGTCAAGCATTAAGCATTTTATTTCACAGATAATAGGAAGGAGTCAATTAAATAAGGAAATAGAGGTATTTTTGTCAGCTATTTTCTACTCTTAATATCTCTGAATAACAGATATGAAATATAGTTCTTTGGGTGAAAATTGTAACTACTGGGTAAAGTAATATTTTTAAAAGTCTTTTTCAAAGAATCTTTAATTTTGTCATCATTGATGAAATATTAGAATCCATAAAATGATATTCTATCTTGGCAAATTATAGCCCTTACAAACTGTCAACTTTTAGATAGAAATAGTAAAGATACAATCATGAATAAGATGGGTTGAGGGTAGGGAGAATATGGAAGACTCCTAATATCTAACCAACAAGGTTGAGTTGGTGAGTGAGTGAATACAGTTGGAGGAACTAAATCAGAGATGAACCAATAGCCAATGTTCTTATAAAAGTCACTGGGGGTGTGATATAAATTCTAAAAAAATTTGAGACAGGATAGGAGAACTGGAATGTGCCTGCTGCTGCTGCTGCTAAGTCACTTCAGTCGTGTCTGACTCTGTGTGACCCCATAGATGGCAGCCCACCAGGCTCCGCTGTCCCTGGGATTCTCCAGGCAAGAACACTGGAGTGGGTTGCCATTTCCTTCTCCAATGCATGAAAGTGAAAAGTGAAAGTGAAGTCGCTCAGTTGTGTCCGACTCTTAGCGACCCCATGGACTGCAACCTACCAGGCTCCTCCGTCCATGGAATTTTCCAGGCAAGAGTACTGGAGTGGGGTGCCATTGCCTTCGTTTATGGTTCAGAAAAAATTTGAATAATGAGCCTTCTTTTGAAAGCACAGTGCATACATAATCTTTTGAGCTAGAAATCGGACAGTTGTTATAAAACAAAGAATTGTGTGGAGCTTACAATGGCATTTTCAGTCTTGGTATAGGATCTCTCCCAAAAGCAGACCCAAAGACAAAAATTAGTTTATTAGAGTTTCTCAGTGGCACAGTGGTAAAGAATGTGCCTGCCAATGCAGGAGATGATGGTTTGATCCCTGGGGTGGGACAATCCCTAGAAGTAGGAAATGGCAACCCACTCCAGTATTCTTGCCTAGGAAATCCAATGGACAGTGGAACCTGGCAGGGTGCAGTCCATGGGGTTGCAAAGAATCGAACATGACTGAGCGGACAGTTTATTTGGGAGGTGATCTCAGCAAGTACTGAAAGGGAATGGCAAGGTCAGAGTAGAAGGGAGAAAAATCAGAGTGTATTAATGAGCAGTTTGCCACTTAAACCTACTGGAACATTCCAAGAGGTGAGAAAGCTGGACTATTTATTCACCAACTCCTATCATTGAATGGGAATCACTCATGGTGTATTAACAACTTGGAACTTCCAATCAGCCTCCTATGCTATTCAAGCTACTTTTGCAGATAGAGAAGCACCTCTGGCAAAGACACATAGGAATACTTCTATGCAGATGACTCTTGGGAGGGCCAAGAGGATATGAGTATGGTACCAAGAGAGTCTGCTACAGCAGAAGGTGGGCACATCTCAGATTTGAATAATTGTTTATTAGATAATGGACTCTGGCTCAATGGTAAATAATCCACCTGCCAATGCAGGAGTTCTGAGTTCGGTCCCTGGCTTGGGAAGATCCCCTGGAGGGGGAAATGGGAACTCACTCTTGGGATTCCCAAGTATTCTTGCTTGGGAAATCCCATGGACAGAGGAACCTGTCAGGTTTTGGTCCACAGGGTCTCAAAAGAGTCAGATATGACTTAGTAACTAAAACAACAACAGCATATTAGATAAGAGACATTCTATTTCAAATAAATGGGTAAGTTGGGGAAAACACTGAAAGCTACAATTTATTTGTATTATTGAACCCTTGATATGATGTATTCTATGTTAATATTCTTTAATTTATTAAAATATTTACTGATAACCTATCATGTGTCAAGCTCTATGATAAATGCTGAGAATATAACAGTTAATGTCTAAGTGACTGCCCTCATAGCTTACATTCTAGTGATCAAGGAGTGGGTAAACACAACCAAGCTAATAAATGTAACTGATTTATTAAGTTTCACCTCATTGAAGTATAAACATGAAATGGTACAATTTTTTCCTAATAATTGCTACTTCAAGTGCTGTACTGTCCTTCCTTTTGCCGGTAGGAGTCAGGGAAAGTAGTAAACATTTTAGTCTGATGCTATCATTCATCAGATATTTTCTGAGTTTTATTCTGATCTTAAAGTCTTTCTCTTAGTCCAGGATCCTGTCTGATTCAAATATTGCATCATCGTTTTTTTCCCCCAAACAGATGAGACATGTGGCTCTCATGGCTAGGAATTTGGCATGTGTGTGGTAGGTTTTCATGCGTTTACCCCTTTCCACCTCTTTTCTCTGTACTTTTTCCTTTGGTGTTTCATTGGAAAGCTGTGACTGGAGAAAAGAGAGGGGAAAAATGCTTCGATTGCTTGTGTCTTTCTCCTTGGTTGGTCATAACAGCTCTTCTAGCTGTCTATGTGTGTGGCATAAATAGGTAGTAGTTACTACAGGCTAATGAGACTCTCCTCCAAGCATCTCCTCCAGATGTTGGAAATCCCTGGCAAGATTTGATTTCCCTCAGAGTTGCAGCTGGTGGCATCATACTTTCCTCTCAGTTGTACTCATTTTGCCCCATGTTGCAAAGCCTATGACAAGAATCATCTATATACTCCATCTTATGTAGATCTTTGGTAATATGTCAAATCCAACTAGGAAAGATTGAGGGCAGGAGAAGGGTGTGACAGAGAATGAGATGGTTGGATGGCATCATTGAATCAATGGGCATGAGTTGGAGCAGACTCCAGGAGATAGTGAAGGACAGGGACAGAAATTTGGTGTGTGTTCAGGATGGGAAGGGATTAGTTTTGGCCTCCTGGTCATCTGGAAATCATCAACATACCATCTTGCCCCAGGGCTCTTTATTCCTGCCTCAGTGGTCCAAGGGAAGTCCAGCATGTCAACTGGACTTTCTTTGTTATCAAAGAAAGCCTTATCAAGTAAAGTCTTACTTTGTTATCAAAAGACCTCCTCTTCCTTCTGAGGACTCCATTTATTGATGGAGTTGGGGGGCAGTATGATAAGGAACTAGCTGCCCTGAATAGCTGAACTGGTGGCCTCAGACAACAAACTGGAATTTCCCTGAATTTAAGGTATCAGATGGATCTTTTTTGGTCAATTCTGGGAAAATAAGATACTACCCAGCTCTTGATATCATCCTTTTACTATCTAATTCTGGATCAGATTCTGCACTTTTAGGTACAAACCAATTATTGAGAAAAAAATATTTACATGGAATTCTGGCTCTTTAAATATTATCCAGTGCCTGTTCTTTTCTTTCCACTCAAATTTGCTTACATTCATTATTTCAGGGATCACTTTGGTTTCACATTCATGGTTCCCTTTGCTGTTTTTCTATCTTGGATTTATAATGAGCCCAGTGTACCTCTTTGATGCTTACATTCTGATTTTTAAAGGATTCTAGATGAATCCTCATACAGGAACTGATTTACTGAAGTCTTAACCCAATGGGATAAATACTTAAAAACATTTTTTTCCTCAAATGCATACTGATCACACTTCAGTCAATCCTATTCCCTTTTGTGGGGTCTTTAACAATATCTCAGTTAATTCCGTACTTTTCTCAGTTATTTTTCGTTTTGGAACAGTTTTATTCCAATTATTTAAAATTCAGGGCTGTTGATTCTATTTTATTATTATTTGTAAAATGATTTATTAATTTTTGGCTGTGTTCGTTGCTGCTCGGTTGTTTCTCTACTTGTTGGGGGGAGGATATTCCTTGTGGTGCAAGAGTTTCTCATTGTGTGTGGGTTTCAGGTAGTTGCGGCATGCAGGCTCAGTCGTTGCGGCTCCCGGGCTCTAGAGCACATGGGCCTAGTTGCTCTGAGGCATGTGGGATCTTCCTGGAACAGAAGGGAACCCTTTTCTCTTGCACTGGCAGGCTGATTCCCTACTGCTGAGCCACCAGAGAAGCCCCGGTGCTGTAGATTTTAAAGCATCAGTGTCAAAGTTGAGCAAAAACTATTCCTATCATGTAACTAAACACAGTACTTGTAAGTGCTAATCAGTCTTATGAATAAAACAAGCAAGGAGGTAAGCTTGTGAATGACAGAGTGAGACTTTAAGATTGGGTAGTCAGGAAAGGCCTTTTTGTGGGACTGAGACCTATAGGATGTTAAAGAATGTAAGTGAAGATTGGGGCAGGGTATCTCAGCAGGAAGGACCTCACAATGCAAAGGTCATGAGGTAGAAACGACTAAGGTTTGTTCCAGTGACAGATATAACGATGTCCATCGTGGCTGGAGCATAGCCAATGAGGAGGAATAAGATCAAAGAGGGGGCAGCACCCTTCCTGCAGGCCCATGAAACTCTAATGAAAGGAGTTCAGATTTTACTCTAAATCCAGTGGGAAATCATTGAAAAGTTCTAAAGCGGGAAACTTCGACATGATGCAATTGTGAACTTTTGTATTTTCTTCCATTTGCATAAAAATAAAGCCAGAAATCATCAAAATGTCATTGTTTCTGTAATGTGCCTTTAAGATATGTGAAATTATAGCTGTTGCTTTGTTGAGGCCAAGATCTGTGATTCAAACTTCATATCCTTTTTTGACTTTTCAGCTGCCAAGGAAAGTGAACGATGAAGCCACCATTTCTTTTGGCCCTTGTAGTCAGTTCTGTAGTCAGCACAAATTTGAAGATGGTGTCAAAGAGAAATTCTGGTAAGTGGTTGGCAACTTCTCATGATTTGGTCAAAAATACATGCTTTTTTGTGAGCATCTAGAGAGCATCTGGGTCTTTTAACTATGAATATCTTTAAACAGAATCACTTGTAATCCAGCTATGTTGGAAAGTAGCCAAAGCAAAAATGAGATTTTAGCCTACCACTGAGAAAATGTTGGGAAACCAGTGGAATTTTGTTCAACTTCAATGGCAGTATACTCTCAGTGGACGATGATTGGTTCAGGGCCTTTTTAGGTTTGGTTACATTTGCTAGTGAATATACACCTGGGAGTGAACATTTGCAAAGGAAATGGTTTCACAGGAAACCTTTCAAAATATATGTTCTTTGTCTCCTAATTGCGTCTGCCACGTTACAGTTTAAATGAAAGCTTTTGACAAATATCAGTGAGCTTTAGTTCTTCACATCTTCACATTTGCACCAAATCCCTAACAGGCAGAGGTTTAAAGCTTCCAAGTTTGGACATATTAGCTAATTGCCTGAAGGGGAATTTCTTGAGAAGAAACATCTTTCCTAGAATATGGTGGTCTGGCAGGCAGCCATAATTGTACTGAGAGATTAGCTGTAGCCAGTAGATATCCCAATCAAAGTTTAATCATTGTTTAATAACACTTGGATATATGTCTTGCAGCTTTGATTATACATTTTAGCTATAATTACAAACCATGCATGAGATTTTAAGAATTGATTTTCTGTCTGTAGTCATTCCAGTAAGACAGTGAGGAGTGTATTATTATGTGGAAACAAAAGACTACAACGGGGTTTTCTGCTGGCTTCTAATTCAGTTATATCCTAGAATTAAATGTATAGTTTTTACTTTCTCATTAAGTGTAAAACCCAGGCAATAAGTACATGCCTATTTTTCAAAGCAATAAATACTCACAGGAGCTTGGAATTTGGTTAATACTTGTTTTCTAAGGTGAGAATACTTAATAATTCAAATTGCTAAAGAATAGTATTGTTCTTCAGTTGATAGTGTATTAAGAAGTCTTCACAAAAGTGGTTCACAGGTAATACAATAGAGTAACACTACTGAAGTCCAAAGGATTCTGAAATGGTAAAGATAGGAGAATATATTGGCTTTTCCTTTCCTATTAAATACTTAATATACATCTTTAACATTTATTTCTGTATTGGGACTCTCTTTCAGCTGTATTTGTGTTTAACATTTTACCTATAGTATCTTCAACTTGGCATATTTTATGCAACAGTCTTTCCTTGCCTTACTTTGAAGTCACATTTTCACTTTCAATCTTGGCTCAGATTGATTATTGCTAAAATAAAATACTTGGAGATATTCCTTACTAGCAATGTAGCCTATTGAACTGGATCCCATTTTCCTCACTTGGTTATATCATAATGTCTGTAGCAGAGTCTGAAAGCAAAAACAAATTGAGAGTTTAAAAAGCCATCTATATTATGATAACTTAATTCGAGTAAAATTCTATCTGAAAAACAAAAATAAGTGGCTACCTGTGTATGCTGTCTTGTTTTCTTGATTTGCTTGTTGCTTATGAAGAAGGATGCTGTTAAAATACACACACACACACACACACACACAGATATAGTTATCATTGATGTGCAGGTGTCCTTAAAGATCAACTTTTTAATGCTTTGCCCCCTTATTCTTTACTCATCAGCTGTGAGACTGGCTTTGTGTTCTTAGCTTTGTCTTCTTAGTATGGGCAAGTGGTGTCATACCTTCAGTGAGCTTTATTGAAGAAACATCCCAAAAGATAGTCCCCTTAGAGTGAATGTGTTTGACTGATTTCAGTCTCCCCTTGCCCATCTGTTTACCTTCAGCTAGCTCCTAGGATATATAGTAATTATAATATTGGTATAAAACTTTTTGTACAGATCTGAGCAGTGGACATGGCTTGAATACAGTTGGTCTTTTTTCCTACAGCTTCTTGCTTCTATTTACAGGAAGAAAGGGAAGACTAATAGGTTGATGTTGGGTTGTGCATGTCTGTGTTCTTTTTTATTTCAAAATTTGGAAACAAGAAATAAGCATGAAATGGGTAAAAGACATCCTAAGTTGATGAAAGGGGCTTCCCAGGTGGCTCATTGGTAAAGTGGGAAAGAACTGTCAATACAGGAGACGTGAGAGACAGAGGTTTGATCCTTGATCCTTGGGGTGTGAAAATTCTCTGGAGAAGCAAGTGGCAACCCACTCCAGTATTCTTGTCTGGGAAATCCCATAGACAAAGGAACCTAGCATGCTATAGTCCATGGGCTTGCAAAAGAGTTGGGTATGACTTAGTGGCTAAAAAATAGCAATAATAAAGTTGATGAAAATGGAGGTCCTTTGGAGCAGTTCTTTTCACTCTTTCCCTATATTTAGCCACTTTCATCATAACCCCTGTCCTAGTGCCAATACTGCTGTTAATATTGCTTTATGTAGAAAATAGAATTATTTGCATTCTCATTATGGTGGTCCTATTTGAGTTGGCCTTATCATTTGATGAACATTATAAGTTGCTCTGGCAAATATGTAGTACAAAATTTTGTTTCATAGAGTCTGTGAGGTCCTTTGGCCTTTGCCAGTTAAAGAAATCTGGATGAAACTTGCATAGTTGTTAGTAGAATAACCAGCAGAACTTTTATTTTATCCCCTTATTTCTTTTCTTAAAGTCAAAAAATGAAAAATGATTGTGCCCTTTACTCATTAACATTTATAACTGTTTAGTGCCAGATGTGGCGTCAGTTATACTGATTTCTGTGCACTTCATTATAAACAGGGATCCCTTTCACTAAGATCCTATAAATACTTATGCCAAGTACCTCCATATGCATAAAACAGACTACCAAGGAGTGGAAGTTTCTTTTTCTGTACTTGTCAATCAGGCAAAATAATAAAAGATTCAATTAAAAAAAATCTAGTCTGGGCACATTGAAACAAACCTCCTGTTTTTTGATATTAGGCAACTTTTAGAAGCCAGAGCAAAGGTTATGCTTTTAGGTAATGGCCATTCACACTAGCTAAACCCAGTCATCAACCCTTGCTTGGGAAACAGTAAAGATGACTCTGAGATTGCATCTAGAGCTTGGTTGCATTAGAACATACTAAAATGCACAGCATCTAATTTCAAGGATTATAAAGTGTGGGCTTGTCATCTTCCTCACAGAATACTCATGAGGTCCTGCAGCACTGGCCTTCTCTAAATTTAGTACTAAATAGATAAGGTCATTTAGAAAGTCTACTCTAATGAAGAAATATGTTTACTTAAAGTTGTCTTTATGGCAGGGAATTGGCTAATATCACGACAAAGGCTAATGGCAGAAATATCTAGTAGAGGACTTTTAATTGTGTGAAATTAATTTTTAATAGGATGCATGGGGAAATAACTCTTTCTCAAGAAGAGATCATGTGGGGGCTTCTATTTAACTATTTTGCCTAACCTGAAATATTATGTTCCTAGGGTATACATGTACTTTATTTAGCGGGGTGGGGGAGCAGGACAGGCATTAACTTGTCCACTTTGCTTTTTTCTTGCTTTTGCTGCTACTGCTGCTTATGCAATTTTGGAATTCAGCTCTCCTAGCCTGGATTGCTTCATTAGAAGGAAAAGAAATAGGGTTACCAATTTGATGAGAGGGTTTGTTTAATTCTGAACCCAAATTTGGTCATCTTGCAGTCAGTACATCTGGAGGATGACCATAATAAAGCTATTTTTCAGTGATTTAGTGTTTTAAGTAAACTGAAGAGGTACCAAGATATCTTAAACAGCTACAGAAACATAGTCCCTTGTGGTAATGAGGAGGTGAAGGCCTCTTGGCACAAGGTGGGTGATTTTAGATACATTTTGGATTGATTTGATGAGGGTTCCTTTTTTGCCATGTCAAGTATTTTTTATTTTTATTTTTTATACAGTATTGGAATTTGTAGGTACTATGTTGTAGAGATACTGAATTCTGTTATGTTCCTCTAAAGGGTATTGGTGGATTAACTCAGATGACCATTATATCTACTATTGTGGGCAAGAATCCCTAAGAATAAATGGAGTAGCCATCATAGTCAACAAAAGAGTCTGAAATGCAGTACTTGGATGCAATCTCAAAAACGACAGAATGATCTCTGTTCATTTCCAAGGCAAACCATTCAATATCATGATAATCCAAGTCTATGCCCCAACCAGTAATGCTGAAGAAGCTGAAGTTGAATGGGTCTATGAAGACCTACAAGACCTTCTAGAACTAACACCCCAAAAAGATGTCCTTTTCATTATAGGGGACTGGAATGCAAAAGTAGGAAGTCAAGAAACACCTGGAGTAACAGGCAAATTTGGCTTTGGAGTTCAGAATGAAGCAGGACAAAGGCTAATAGAGTTCTGCCAAGAGAATGCACTGGTCATAGCAAACACCTTCTTCCAACAACACAAGAGAAAACTCTACATATGGACATCACCAGATGATCATCACCGAAATCAGATTGACTATATTCTTTGCAGCCAAAGATGGAGAAGCTCTATACAGTCAGCGAAAATAAGACCGGGAGCTGACTATGGCTCAGGTCATGAACTCCTTATTGCCAAATTGAGACTTAAATTGAAGTAGGGAAAACCACTAGACCATTCAGGTATGACCTAAATCAAATCCCTTATGATTATACATTGGAAATGAGAAATAGATTTAAGGGACTAGATCTTATAGAGAGAGTACCTGATGAACTGTGGACGGAGGTTCATGACATTGTACAGGAAACAGGGATCAAGACCATCCCCAAGAAAAAGAAATGCCAAAAAGCAAAATGGTGGTCTGAGGGGGCCTTACAAATAGCTGTGAAAAGAAGAGAAGCCAAAAGCAAAGGAGAGAAGGAAAGATATACCCATTTGAATGCAGAGTTTCAAAGAATAGAAAGGAGAGATAAGAAAGCTTTCCTCAGTGATCAGTGCAAAGAAATAGAGGAAAACAATAGAATGGGAAAGACTAGAGATCTCTTCAAGAAAATTAGAGATACCAAGGGAACATTTCATGCAAAGATGTGCACAATAAAGGACAGAAATGGTATGGACCTAACAGAAGGAGAAGATATTAAGAAGAGATGGCAAGAATACACAGAAGAACTGTACAAAAAAGATCTTCATGACCAAGATAATCACAATGGTGTGATCACTCACTTAGAGTCAGACATCCTGGAATGTGAAGTCAAGTGGGCCTTAGAAAGCATCACTATGAATAAAGCTAGTGGAGGTGATGGAATTCCAGTGGAGCTATTTCAAATCCTAACAGATGATGCTGTGAAAGTGCTGCACTCAATATGCCAGCAAATTTGGAAAACTCAGCAGTGGCCACAGGACTGGAAAAGATTAGTTTTCATTCTACTCTCAAAGAAAGGCGATGTCAAAGAATGTTCAAACTACTTCATAATTGCACTCATCTCATACACTAGCAAAGTAATGCTCAAAATTCTCCAAGCCAGGGTTCAGTAGTATGTGAATCGTGAACTTCCAGATGTTCAAGCTGGTTTTAGAAAAGTCAGAGGAACCAGAGATCAAATTGCTAACATCCACTGAATCATCAAAAAAGCAAGTGTGTTCCAGAAAAAACATCTATTTCTGCTTTACTGACTATGCCAAAGCCTTTGACTGTGTGGATCACAATAAACTGTGGAAAAGTCTTAAAGAGATGGGAATACCAGAGCACCTAACCTGCCTCTTGAGAAATCTGTATGCAGGTCAAGAAGCAACAGTTACAACCATACATGGAACAACAGATTGGTTCAAAATTTGGAAAGGAGTACGTCAAGGCTGTATATTGTCACCCTGTTTATTTAACTTATATTCAGAATACATCATGAGAAACGCTGGGCTGGAGGAAGCACAAGCTGGAATCAAGATTTTCGGGAGAAATATTAGTAACCTCAGATATGCAGATGACACCACCCTCATGGCAGAAAGCAAAGAAGAAGGAATGAGCCTCTTGATGAAAGTGAAAGAGGAGAGTGAAAAAGTTGGTTTAAAGCTCAACATTCAGAAAACTAAGGTCATGGCATCCGGGCCCATCACTTCATGGCAAATAGATGGGGAAACAGTCGGAACAGTGGCTGACTTTATTTTTGGGGGCTCCAAAATCACTGCAGATAGTGACTGCAGCCATGAAATTAAAAGACGCTTACTCCTTGGAAGGAAAGTTATGACCAAACTGGACAGCATATAAAAAGCTGAGACATTAGTTTGCCGACAAAGGTCTGTCTAGTCAAAACTATGGTTTTTCCAGTAATCATGTGTGGTTGTGAGAGTTGGACTATAAAGAAAGCTGAGGGTCGAAGAATTGATGCTTTTGAACTGTGGTGTTGGAGAAGACTCTTGAGAGTCCCTTGGACTGCAAGGAGATCCAACCAGTCCATCCTAAAGGAAATCAGTCCTGAATATTCATTGGAAGGAGTGATGTTGAAGCTGAAACTCCAATACTTTGGCCACCTGATGTGAAGAACTGACTCATTTGAAAAGACCCTGATGCTGGTAAAGATTGAAGGCGTGTAGAGAAGGGGATGACAGAGGATGAGATGGTTGGATGGTATCACCGACTCAATGGCCATGGGTTTGAGTAAACTCTGGGAGGAGGTGATGGACAGGGAGGCCTGGCGTGCTGTGATTCATGGGTTCACAAAGAGTTGGAAACAACTGAGTGGGACGTACTGAATTGAACTGAAAGGGTATTTGTGTTTGTTCTAACAGCAGTTCAAGTAGTAGTCTAGAATTTTTGCTGCTTAGTTGAATGCTTTGTTAGAATAGATGAATAGAAAAGCCAAAACATGTCCTGAACGTCTACAACTTGGTGGGACTCAATCTGTAATCTTTTTTTGCCCTGTCAATCTTATCATGACTTGACTCAAGGCTTTGTTGGGGAGGGTGTAGTATAGACCCTATCTATGGCATAGTTCTTTCTTCTAAAGCAGGATCTTTCTGGAATCTTAGTTGAATGCTCAGATATCAATAAGGTATTCCCCAGCAGTGTTTGTCCTCTAATATCACTGTTTTATTATTAACCTTGTAGTAGTGACACTGTGATGAAAAGACTAGCAGTCATACCCTGTGCATGTTCAGCTCAATGTTCAGCCAGGGGCTCAAAGAGAACCCCCTTACAGATTCCATAAGCTTCCCTTAGTGAACTCTCTCCTTTTATGGAAGGTACCAGCTGTTTTACCTTTCCTGATCTCTACAGCTTCAGCAGAACTTCTAAGCTGTAAGGACTTCGACTCACTGTGCTATTGTTGGGGAATTGTCTCCAGGTGGAGAGCTGGTTTAATTGTGGACCTTACCACATGAGTTTTTCTTTTCTTTGAGATCATAAACTTGCATGGTCTGAAAGCGGTTGTTTCACATATTTTGTCCACTTTTATCATCACTTTCTGTGGATAGAGCTAGTCTAGTTCCAGTTTATATCATCATGGCTTGAAGTGGAAGTTGCCCTGTTACTTTTTGATACCCCATCATTCTTTTAGTACTTCCTTGCTTTTTGTCATTAAGATATGCCAGGGTTACCTTCATATTTTATCTGCCCTAGCTTGGGAATGAGCCATTTTCCTGATTTCTTCCAGTGAATATGGTATTTAGAAATATTTTTAATTGTGATCTAATTCTGATACTTCTGATTCAAATATATGATAGGGTTCTTCTTCACTTTTATCCATTCCATATTTTTATCTCCTTTTCCCACAGTGGGAATCCTCATTCTCATCAACATTGATGTACTTGCTTATTTTGACTTCAGTTCATTCAAAATGATTTCAAAACTACTACACCAAAAGAACTACCAACAATAAACCTATACTAAATTAAGTATATTTTACAAATATTTTTATCCTTAGAATTCATCGTACTAAGTCTGTATAGTCAGTGTTATGTTAAAAAAAACTTGAATTAATTTTCTCTGTGATTATGTTAGTCAATATGTAAATAAGTTAATGTGTCTCTACCCAATTAGCTTTTTTATCTCTGATTAAATTTTTTAATACATAGAACATTTACATGACTGAAAATTCAGTTATAAAAAAGGAATTAAGTGAAAGAAATCTCATTCCTGTACCTGTTTCTTGCACTTGGTCACACACACAACTATTTGTAATTAATTTCTTTAGTTTCTGATATTTCCTTCCTTTCTTTCATAAACCAATGTTTTTTTTTTTTAATTTTTCCTTACTTCATACTTAAAATGTAGCAACTTAACTATTTGCATGATTTTTTAACTTACTATATCTTGGAAATCAAGTACTGGAATTGTTTTGATAGTTTTATTATTACAATAGTATATTATGCTTAATAAAAGTTCAAAGAATAGCAAAATTTAAAAATGCTCTTATAATTTTATTCCCAGAGGTAACTAATAATTATATTTCATATAGTTTCTTCCAGATAGTTTATTTGGGTATATATCATCTATTAATATTTTTCAAACTTAGACTCATTTTCCAACTTGATTTGTCATGTATTTTTGATATTTATACCTAGAATCTCTAATTTTTGGCAATGCATATTTAACTCAAATTTAAATACTGTGCTGTTTTCCATTGTGTGGATTAATTATAAATTTAAATCTGTGCTCTATTTATGGAGGTTAAGTTTTTATCCCTAGTTTTTTGCTATTCCAAAACAATGGTGGAAGGATGATCCTACAACATAGATCTTAGTTCACTAGAAGAAAAAATGTTTTTGTAGGAGAGACCATCAGTAGTGGACATATTGGATAGATTTTTTTTTTATTTAAAATTTTGAAAGATGCTGAAAATTGCCCATCAGTGTCACTGTACCAAATTTCTATTTCCACCAACAGTATATCAGAGTTCTTTTCTCATTACACATTTATTAACTGTGTGTGGTCAGTTAAAAAAATTTTTTGCTAATCTAAATTCAAATGAAAAACACTGTTTTTAAAATCATTATATTGATTGTTTTTTGTTTGTTTACTGAAATCACCATTGTTGGCTATGATGAATATGTTTCTTGGGTTCAAAGACTATTATAAGTGTGTGTGTATGTGTGTGTGTTTATGAGAGAGAGAGAGTAAAATCAGCAGAACAGTTCATATGGAAAAATCTCTGGTCATTCCATTCAATTAGGCAACAAAACATGGCAGAGGAAGAGGGAAATATGTGAGTTAAGACCTAAGATCATTGTTTTGGTTGGTGTACAGCATCAACAACATCTGATGTGATTGAAATATAAAAGTCCTTTATGAAACTGGTCCTCTTTAAATGAAAATGTGTGGATAATTAAGCTAATTAAAATACTTAATGAATTAAAAGCTGGAAAGCAATTCCATGTGGGGATCTTGTCCAGCTCTGTAGCATAATCCAAATATAGAAGTTACCAAGCTTGGTATCATGTTGAATTTATTACTGTCCATAAGGGGGAAGAATGAAAAGAAAGTAAGAATAAATTGAGCATTCTATTAATTTTGATGTTGGGATTTAGCCCATCCACAAGAACAGCCAAGAACTTCAGTGAATGGGCTCCATTCAACACTTGTTTTGTAATGAAAGGATATTGTATTTGCCAGAGTGGAGAGAAGCTTTGAGTGCCTAAAATTTCTGCTAGGGTAGTTTCTATCATGCATGAATGCTCAATTGCCTCAGTTGTGTCTGACTCTTTACAACCCCATGGACTGTAGCCCACCAGGCTCCTCTGTCCATGGAATTCTCCAGGCAAGAATACTGGAGTGGGTTGCTATTTTCTCCTCCAGGGTATCTTTGCAACCCAGGGGTCGAACCCACAAGTTTCTATCATAACCCAACTCATATAGGCATGTCAGGCTAAAGTGCATTCCTTCTGGCTCTGTTGACTTCTACAGGTGTGATTTGCCCCCAAATGAAGTATGTATTCTGCAAAAATACACCATTGATGCCTATTGTAGTTTAGTCTTTGGGGAAAGCTGGCATCCAGAGATTTCTTAAAATATGTTTGACACCTTCAGTCCATTACAGGAATAGTGAATATGCAAGTTTAAACTTTTGTTCATATTCTGATCCTTGCCCTATTTTTGCTTTCATACATTTGTCTGAAACTATCATAGAGAAACACATTGTTTTTGATGATTGCATCAGAACTATTCTACAAAAGAAATGCCTTGAAATTCAATGACCTTGCCCCAGGCTTAGGAGAGTCAGGCCCTGCTTCTTTGGATATAACTTAGGACAGTTATATTTTACGTGTGCTCTCCCTAAATGACTACAGACAAGAAACACATGGTTTCAAGAGGCACCCACTAAATTCTTGAGATGGGTGATGTATATTTGGCATCACTGCTTTGGAGAGAAGTGAGACAGTAGTTGCCTGGAAATAAATTCTGCTAAGGATTGTTTTAGACATGTGGCATTTATTAATTTACCAAACCTACAGGCAGACTGTGTAAAAGCTCCTGTGTTAGACACGTGCCAGCACTTAGGTGATCAAAAATGGACAGGGTATGCTCTTTTCCCCCAATTAATTCAATAAATAATAGGGAAAGGGAGACCCTAACATGCAATAAGTCCTACTATATGCCAGGCACTTTCTATACATTATCTCCTCATGCAGAGATACTGAGATAGGTCCTACATGAATTAGTAGGTCCTACATTGTCTCATTTTACCAGTTGGGAAATGAAGGCATAGAACAGCTAAGTAATTTGATCACTTTTATATAGCTAGTAAGGGGCAGAGTCAGGATTTAAACCCAGGATCATCAGACTCCAGAATCTCTGCCATGCTGCACGTTTGTGTGGGTAACATTATCTTCATTTTACAGATGAGAAAATCAAAACTTAGGGAAGTTAAGTTTATCTTAGGTCCCCAACTGCTAAATGATAAATCCAGGTTTAGAACCATGGACTTATTATAAAGTTCATATTCTTTGTACTGCACCACAGATATGTCTTTTTTACAGGTATAAAATACTAAGTGTAATAAAAGAGGTATCAATACAGTTCATATGAAGGGGATGTTATTCCTAGGTGATAGTCCTAGCAGAGAGATGCAAATGTATGGGTGCCTAAAATGAATGCTATTTTTGAGTACTAAGTAGCCCAGATTGTCTGGAGGGGAGTATAAGATTGAAGTCGTTAAAGAGGCATATTTGCACAGAAATGAGTAGCTAGACAGATGGTGTCTTGACTGTATATCCAATTTTAAATTTATAGGAAATATATTGAGCATCTCGAAAGGAAATGTGAATTGAGGTGCCTTATGTTGGATGATGAAAGGCAAGGTTGGTGGGACCTTCTTAAACTTCTAGTGTTTCTGTTCACATTCAGAATATTTTGCAATAATAGGAAGGATCAGTCTGAGTTTTATTTTAAATTCTGAAAATATCTTCATTACATTACTGAGTAAACTATCACCTTCAATTATCAGAATGAAGTTTGTTTATATTATTCAATCTTTAGCCTCTGGGAATTAATGACTTAAAAAAAAAGGAATCTGTTTCTGGTCTTATCATTACCAGCAGGTGGCACTGTAATACATTCCTTCTATAGCTCTGAAGAGTGTCATAAGAGTATATGGCTATCTTCAGAGTTTGACTGGAGAAGGAATAACTACGACTTCTCTAGTCCCTGTGCTCTGATTGGGATCATGTTTGCACACATGCATTAAACACCCTCCCCTCGCCACCTCCCCTTTGCCCCCTTTGATTCTCTAGTTTGTGAGAACTACTTAAGATTATTGCAGAACTTTCCATTTTCCCCAAAAAAGGTGATTTGAGGCATAGCTCTAGTTACTCCTTTTCAGTTAGGTGTTCAATGGCTGAAGGCAGGGCATATGGGGCTGACAGATTTTACCTTTGGCACTCCCCCAGACACTTGGCTTTTAATAGCCTTGCTGCTTTCTTTGACATCTAGCCCTCACCAAGGCTGAGCAGTTTCCAAAAGATTAACAGTTTTCATGACCTATCTCCCCTTCTTCCCTTTAGTTAGAACTACCTCATTCTTAAACAGGCAATGCTAGTTCATCTTTATACCAACATAGCCTGGTATATTAGGACACTACTGAGCATTTGACACTATTGGACATGCTGACCTTTTTGACACTCTCTTCTCCTTTTGCTCAAGTGACACTGCTTTATTCTGGGTTTGTTCGTATCTTTCTTGCTGCTCTTTTCGGTATCAGTCATGGCCTTGCTTTCCTCTGACTATCCCTAAAAAGTTGTATTTTTGCCTGCATTTTGCCTTAATATTCCTTTTAGATACCACTTTATACTTTCTCTGAGTTTCTACTCCCTTGTTATTAACTACCCTGTTAGTGCTTCTCAACACAGGATGCATACTGTAGTTACCTGGTGAGATTTTAAAACACATTCTTGCACAGGTCTCACCCCCAGAGATACTGATTTGTTTAGACTGAAGTCCAGGCATCAGTGCTGTTTTGCTTTATTTTAACTTTAAGGTAATTCTAATTTGCAGCCAGGGATGGGCTTCTCCAGTGGCTGATTGGTAAAGATTCCGTCTGTGATGCAGGAGACATGAGTTCAATTCCAGGGTCAGGAAGACCCCTCGGAGGAGGGCACGGCAGCCCACCCCAGTATTCTTACCTGGAAAATAAGGAGCCTGGCAGCCTACATCCCATGGGGTTGCAAAGAGTCAGACACAACTGAAACAACCGAGTATGAACGTAATAACCCATACCTTTTGAGGCTTCTAGATTTAGCAGTCTAGTCTTTCTGTCTCTTCCTGGTTACATGCACTATTTTCCTGCAAGATATGCTTACTTGGCTGTCCCACAGGTACTTTGAACTCTAACTTGTTCAAAACTAAAATTTTAATTGCCTCCCTTTAAATTCCACCTTTCCACTTGTGTACCCTATCTTGGTTAAAAGGACATTATCGTATTTTGGGGCCAGAATGTGTGGTGCACTCACAAAGTCCTTCATAATTTTCAGAGTCAGTAATTGTCAAGTTCTACTAATTTTGTTTCTAATATATCTTCAAAATCCACCTCGTTCCTTTTCATCCTACCTGCCACTGATCTAGTTCAGCCTTTCATTACTTCTCTCCTAAACACTGACTGTAGTAGCTTCCTATCTTGTCTTTCTGTCTTCAGCTTCTAGTTTCTTCTACACTCATCCATTTTCTGCAATACTTGTAGATGGTATTTTTACTAGTTTGTTTACTTTTAATTATGGGTATGATCATGTCTTTCTCCTAGGAAATAAAACTCCTTTGGCTGCCCACTGCATACAAGATAAAATCTATGTGCCTTGTGGCATATAATTCATAGTAGAAAAGATCGTTCTTAGTTTATTCTTTAATTCATTTATTCATTAAATAATTAAATAGGTCATATACCCCTCCATGCCCAAGCCACCCTGGTTAGAAGAGTTGGTTAATATTTTTCAAGCCTTCTATAATCTTGTCTACTTACTCTATCAACTATTTGGAGAGAAGTTTTGAAACATCAATGATAATTATGAATTTGTCTGTTTTTTATTTTAAAAAAGCAGTTTTCCATTCTGAGAATTTTCTCTTATGCTTTTCTTCACTCGTAGATCACTTCCCATCTTCTGTGCCTTTTGATAATCCTACTCATCTTTGAAGACCCATTCCAAATGTCATTTTCTCTGTGAAGGTTTCCCTGGATAGCCTTCACACACATACCTCTTCCAGGCAGAATTAATTGTCCCTTTTCTATTCTCCTGTAGCATTTTTTAAACCTCTATACTAGAACTGGTCATACTCTTATTTAGTTATCTATATGCCTGTCTGTCCCACCACACCTGTAAACTTTCCAAAGTCAAGCATTGTTTATTTGAATTCTCTGTACCTAAAAGACTGCTTTGTACATAACAGTTGATTTACAAATGTTTATTAGGTGACTGAATAAATGCTTATGAATTGCTGACAACCTAGAACACTTCTGGAGTATGGCGATTGAAGCAGAAAGTTGAATAATACTTTGAGTTATTAAGTATTCCACCTTCCTCAGTTTGGAATTGTGGCCAGAGCACAACTTGCCTACCCTCAGGCTCCTCCTTTTTTGATAGGAAGGATTTACTGTTGTTATCAGCACTCTCTGCTGCTCCGTCCTCAGCCACAGAACCCACATTCACATAGAGTTTACTTTCTAACAAGCTTTCAATGTATAAACATCACTCACTTCATCTCAGTCTCCTCAATTCTCAGTGACTTGACTTATTCCTAACTCATGGACTAAGGACAGAGAGCCTGGGAGAGCATGGAAAACTTGTAGCCTGGTAGAGGGAAGGCCAGTTGCTTCATTTTTATTTTTCCTAAGAGAACATACCATCCACATGGCCTGGAAGTACAAAGCGCCTCAAGAAAACACTGTGTAAATGAATAGCCACAGTCACTTTCTGCAATCCTGACCATGTCTGTATATGTGTGTGTGCTTAGTCACTCAGTTGTGTCCGGCTCTGTGACCCCATAGACTGTAGCCCACTAGGCTCTTCTGTGCATTGAATTTTTCAGGCAAGAATACTGGATCAGGTTGCCATTTACTCCTCCAGGGGATCTTCCCAAGCCATAGAGAGAACCCTTGTCCATTGTGCCTCTTGCATTGGCAGGCGGATTCTTTACCTCTGAGCCACCTGGGTAGCCCAATCCTGGCCATGGGATCCTGTATTTAAACTTATGCCTTTACTGCAAGATATTAGATGAAACAATAGCAATGGCAAGAACTGGCAATGTGCAGGTTTTAAACACTTGTAGTGGAAACATTTTTGACAGTTTTTTTTTTTTTTTTCCCCCTCCTTACCCAGCATATCCAGTGGAATGGCAATATAAAGGAACTAGACCCCCAGTTGTCAGGGGAGTGGAAGGGCCTGATTTTGTTAGCATTCTGCTATATTGGTCAGGTTGAAGTTAGCCTTTTATAGAGCCTCTGCATCTCATCCTTCCTTTTTACTTTTGTTCAGAGAAAAGTCTTCCATATCTTTGAACTGTTCTCAGTCATTCTCTAATTTCTCCTTTGATATCAGACCCCAGACCTCTTGTACTTCTTTTCATTTTATTCATTCCCTCGGCGTCATTCGCAGATTCTTTGTGTGTCACCTAACTGCCACTTGGCCAAAGGTGTTGCTACTAATTTCAGCTTGCTTTTTACTTAGAACGAATTCCATTTTCTTAAAGAGCTAGCCAATTAGTGAGCAGATATCTAAAACCTGATTTTGAGTTTAAGAAATCTACCTTAGATCCTGATAGAATTTGAATGTCATGAAAATGAAAACTGTCCATCAAAGGGGCCTTTAGGACAGATTTTTTGACTGTCCATCCATGTCCTTTTCCCTCTTCATTTTCTAGTTGTACCTTTAAATTCTGGAGTAAAGTCTCTGTTGGACAGTATAGTGTGGTTCATCAATTCATCATGCTGATTGGAAAAATGAACAGGAAGCACATCATTTATGGTGAATGTCATGACCAGGAAGTTAGAGCAAAAACATCTTCAGAGGCTTTGACAGTTCGTTGCCGGAATGGCATTTGTTTTTACAGTTGTTTTTCAGTCAGAAATGGGCCTTTCCATTTCTTCTTCGAGTTTCTGAACTCTGACCCCAGTGTTTTGAGGCCCAGGACTTTAGGCTTTCCTCTTACACATGGAAGAACAGGGAACAAAATGAACATTTCTGTGTACTGGTTCTTCTTACCTTCCTCTTTTCTAATGTAGTTTTATGATTTTTCTTCTGTATTCTTATCCCCAAATTTTTAAATGGAGCTTGTCATACACTCTGACCTCTCAAGTTTTATCAGAACAGACTTGGATCATCAGTTTCCCTGGCTGACCCCCCTCACATTTGCTTGATTCCCTTTTTGTTGTTCTTTATTAAGAGCTTTCATGCCATTTTCACATTCTTGATTATCTATATTGCTTTGAATGTCCATTTGGTAAGATGATCAGATCTTTTCCCCCATAAAGAAACTGGAGGATGGATACTTTGCATCACTTTGCATAAAATTAACATGTTAACTTTATGTAAACCCATAGGTTACAGATTAATTTACATAAACCTAGTATTCAGGAAGGTAAAGACCTTGTCAAGGAAAAGCAAATAAATCAAGACAGCTAAAACTAAGTACATTCAAGCTATCAGAAAATGGGGTGGGCAAAGAAGAACTATGGGGTAGCCACTGCTAACAGTTTTCCTCACAGCATACTAATATAGAGGGAACCAGAGAGATGACCTAATCCAATCTCCCACCAGTGCAGGAATCCCTTGTAGAACACACCACACAATGATGGTCTTGTTGACAGTTATACTTTCAGGACCAAGTGCTTAGTAAAGCATCCTCTTTAATTTAAGAAAGCCTGCAATTGTTAGGAAGCTCAAATCTGCCCTTTTGTAAACTTCCACCAATGAATCCTAGCTCTGACTCCTAGTTTCACAGAATCAATCTCCTCTAGTGGATCTTAATTTAGAGTCCATGGACAGGGCTTAAATGAGCCCACAACCCCCTTGAAACCATATGGAGAATTGTGTGTGAGTGAGCGATGTATGTACTGACAGCTATCATAAAATTTTTAAATCGGAGCATATCAGTTTGAGAATATGTATAACAAACAGGGCTGGCTTCATAAGAATATGACTTGTGCAGTTGCACAGGGCCTCTTGCTTAGATGGGACCTGTAGTTGGTTTAATGCTTTGCTGTTGACATATTGAAATTCTTAATTTTTTAACAAATGATCTTGAATTTTCATTTTATACCAGGTTCCTAAAATCATGGGGCAACTACCCAATGATATGTTGTTCAGTTGCTCAGTCGTGTTCTACTTTGTGCGATCCCACAGACTGCAGCACACCAGGCTTCCCTGTCCTTCACTGTCTCCCAGAGTTTGCTTAAACTTGTTTCCATTGAGGTGGTGATACCATCCAACCATCTCCTCCTCTGTTACCCGCTTCTTCTCCTGCCCTCAATCTTTCCCAGAATCAGGGTCTTTTCCAGTGAGTCAGCTCTTTGCATCAGGTGGCCAAAGTATTGGAGCTTCGGCTTCAGCATCTGTCCTTCCAATAAATATTCAGGGTTGATTTCCTTTAGGATTGACTGGTTTGGTCTCCTTGCAGTCCAAGGTACTCTCAAGAATCTTCTCCAGTACCACAATTTGAAAGCATCAGTTCTTTGGCACTCAGTCTTCTTTATGGTCCAACTCTCACAGGTAGAATGACATGAAGCTTAAACAAATCACTAAAAATTGCTAGAAAATGAGACTTTGGGTAATTCTACTTTCAGGGACCTATATCATCCTTCTATTTATCTTCTGATGCTGCTTGTGTTTTGAAACAGTTTACCTTTTTATTTTTTTTAATTTTTTATTTTTTCAGTTTACCTTTTTAATTTGGAGTAAAATGAGGGCACTCTCTGTTTCCTCTTTAAGTTATGTCTAGCTTCTTGCCTGCTCCATACCAAAGAGTCTTAATCTGGAATTTATTGTCATCTTAGAATGTATCTAATTTATCAATATAATATTTCAAACCTTGAAACCGTCTTAAGCTCAAAAGTGGATTGAGTCTAACTGGAGAAAATTAACAACTTTTGTTAACATTAGGAGAGTTCTTATCTTTTTCTCTTTGGATGTTTGGAATGAGAGCACAATGAGTTCTGTCAGACCAAAACTATATTTTTAAAATAGTTCAGATGTATCCAATTTAACTTTATTAAATTTTATCTTACCTTGGTTTGTACAAAAGCTTTGAAATTGATCTTTCTTCTTTTTGATCAATCAATGCCTTTCCCCCTCAAATAAAATATTAAGTAAAGTTAATATTCTAACTCCTTATTGCCAAATTCAGACTTAAATTTGTCAGAAAAAAAGGAGATAAAACCACTAGACCATTCAGGCATGACCTAAATCAAATCCCTTAGGATTATACAGTGGAAATGACAAATAGATTCAAGGGATTAGATCGGATAGAGAGTCTGAAGAACTATGGATGGAGGTTCGTGACATTGTACAGGAAACAGGGATCAAGAACATCCCCAAGAAAAAGAAATGCAAAAAGACAAAATGGTTGTCTGAGGAGGCCTCAGAAATAGAGGAGAAAGGAAGAGAAGGAAAAGAAAAGGAAAAAGGAAAGATATACGCATTTGAATGCAGAGTTCCAAAGAATAGCAAGGAGAGATAAAAGCCTTCCTCAGTGATCAATGCAAAGAAATAATGCTGCTGCTGCTGCTAAGTCACTACAGTCGTGTCCGACTCTGTGCGACTCCAGAGACAGCAGTCCACCAGGCTCCCCGTCCCTGGGATTCTCCAGGCAAGAACACTGGAGTGGGTTGCCATTTCCTTCTCCAGTGCATGAAAGTGAAAAGTGAAAGTGAAGTCGCTCAGTTGTGTCTGACTCCTAGCGACCCCATGGACTGCAGCCTACCAGGCTCCTCCGTCCATGGAATTTTCCAGGCAAGAGTACTGGAGTGGGGTGCCATTGCCTTCTCCGACGCAAAGAAATAGAGGAAAATAATACAATGGGAAAGACTAGAGATCTCTTCAAGAAAATTAGAGATACCAAGGGAACATTTCATGCAAAGATGGGCACAGTAAAGGACAGAAATGGTATGGACCTAACAGAAGGAGAAGATATTAAGAAGAAGTGGCAAGAATACACAGAGGAACTATATAAAAAGATCTTCATGACCCAGATAACCACAATGGTGTGATCACTCACCTACAGCCAGACATTCTGGAATGCAAAGTCAAGTGGGCCTTAGGAAGCATCACTATGAATAAAGCTAGTGGAGGTGATGGAATTTCAGTTCAGTTATTTCAAATCCTAACAGATGATGCTGTGAAAGTGCTGCACTCAATATGCCAGCAAATTTGGAAAACTCAGCAGTGACCAAAGGACTGGAAAAGGCACTTTTCATTCCAATCCCAAAGAAAGGCAATGCCAAAGAATGTTCAAACTACTTCATAATTGCATTCATCTCACACACTAGCAAAGTAATGCTCAAAATTCTCTAAGCCAGGCTTCAACAGTACATGAACCGTGAGCTTCCAGATGTTCAAGCTGGATTTAGAAAATGCAGAGGAACCAGAGATCAAATTGCCAACATCCGTTGGATCATCAAAAAAGCAAGAGAATTCCAGAAAAACGTCTCTTTCTGCTTTATTGACTATGCCAACGCCTTTGCCTGTGTGGGTCACAACAAACTGTGAAAAGTTCTTAAAGGAATGGGACTACCAGACCACCTGACTTGCCTCCTGAGAAATCTGTATGTAGGTCAAGAAGCAACAGAACTGGACATGGAACAACAGACAGGTTCCAAATCAGGAAAGGAGTACATCAAGGCTGTATATTGTCACTGTGCTTATTTAACTTCTATGCAGAGTACATCATGAGAAATGCAGGGCTGGATGAAGCACAAGCTGGAATCAAGATTCCTGGGAGAAATATCAGTAACATCAGATATGCAGATGACACTACCCTTATGGCAGAAAACGAAGAAGAACTAAAGAGCTTCTTGATGAAAGTGAAAGGGGAGAGTGAAAAAGTTGGCTTAAAGCTCAACATTAAGAAGACATACAGATGACTAACAAACACATGAAAAGATGCTCAACATCACTCATTATCAGAGAAATGCAAATAAAAACCACTATGAGGTACCATTTTACGCCAGTCAGAATGGCTGCTATCCAAAAGTCTACAAGCAATAAATGCTGGAGAGGGTATGGAGAAAAGGGAACCCTCTTACACTGTTGGTAGGAATGCAAACTAGTACAGCCATTATGGAGAACAGTGTGGAGATTCCTTAAAAAACTGGAAATGGAACTGCCTTATGACACAACAATCCCACTGCTTGGCATACACACTGAGGAAACCAGAATTGAAAAAGACACGTGTACCCCAATGTTCATCACAGCACTGTTTATAATAGCCAGGACATGGAAGCAACCTAGATGTCCATCAGCAGATGAATGGATAAGAAAGCGGTGGTACATATACACAATGGAATATTACTCAGCCATTAAAAAGAATACATTTGAATCAGTTCTAATGAGGTGGGTGAAACTGGAGCCTATTATACAGAATGAAGTAAGCCAGAAAGAAAAACACCAATACAGTATACTAACGCATATATATAGAATTTAGAAAGATGGTAACAATAACCCTGTATATGAGACAGCAAAAGAGTCACTGATGTATAGAACAGTCTTTTGGACCCTGTGGGAGAAGGAGAGGGTGGGATGATTTTGGAGAATGGCATTGAAATATGTATATATCATATATGAAATGAGTCGCCAGTCCAGGTTTGATGCACGATACTGGATGCTTGGGGCTGGTGCACTGGGACAACCCAGGGGGATGGTATGGGGAGGGAGGAGGGTTCAGGATGGGGAACACATGTATACCTGTGGCAGATTCATTTTGATATATGGCAAAACCAATACAATATTGTAAAGTTAAAAAATAAAGTAAATTAAAAAAAGAAATAAAATAAAATAAAATAGCTGAACTAGAAAAAAAAAAAAGAAAGAAAACTAAGATTATGGCATTGGGTCTCATCACTTCATGGCAAATAGATGGAGAAACAGTGGAAATAGTGGCAGACTATTTTTGAGGGGGCTCCAAAATCACTGCAGATGGTGACTGCAGCCATGAAATTAAAAGACGCTTGCTTCTTGGAAGAAAAGTTATGACCAACCTAGACAGCATATTAAAAAGCAGAGAAATTACTTTGCCATCAAAGTTCCATCTATTCAAAGCTATGGTTGTTCCTGTAATCATGTATGGTCGATGTGAGAGTTGGACCATAAAGAAAGCTGAGCGCCAAAGAATTGATGCTTTTGAACTGTGGTGTTGGAAAAGACTCTTGAGAATCTTTTGCTGTCCAAGGGACAGCAAGGAGATCCAAGCAGTCCATCGTAAAGGAAATCAGTCCGGAATATTTTTGGAAGGACTGGTGCTAAAACTCCAATATTTTGGCTACCTGATGCGAAGAGCTGACTATTGGAAAAGACTCTGATGCTGGGAAAGATTGAAGGTGGAAGGAAAAGTGGATGACAGAGGATGAGATGGTTGGATGGCATCACCAACTCAATGGACATGAGTTTGAGTAAGCTCTGGGAGTTGGTGATGGACAGGGAGGCCTGGCGTCCTGCAGTCCATGGGGTTACAAAGAGGGGGCATGACTAACTGAACTGAACTGACTGAAAGTTAATGTTTTTTTTATATATTCTCATAGCAAATTTTAGCAAATTTTATGTTTAATTTATAACATCAATCTTAGAAATGCTTAAAGTTTTTATAGCATATTTTGTTTCAGAATGTTATTAAAATAAGTTTGATAACCCATTAGTAATTTTATTGGATAAATCCACCCAGTATCCCTGGAAAGGGAAATGGCAACCCACTCCAGTGTTCTTGCTTGGAGAATCCTATGGACAGAGGAGCCTGGCGGTTTGCAGTCCATGGGATCGTGAAGAGTGAGACGTGACTGAAGAGACTTAGAATACACCAAGTATAGTTTCCCCTGAAGTTCACTAGGCAAATATGTGATTGCTCCTTGGTGACCTTGGTTTCTGCTCTGGAGGAAGGAAGATCACAGCCACCCTGGAACATGTGAGTGTGACTTGAAATAAATCCAAATTGGTCAACTGAGAATAGGTTTTGTTCTCCAAAGATAATGAAAGGAAAACAAATAAGCTCAAGGATGAAAAGTTAAAAGAACTGTAAAATGTTTTGTTTTGGAACAAGGAAGTCTAAAGCATGACTTGAAAGAGATGAGATATTTTTGATGAAGAGTTGTTTTCTGTATTCAAGAGGAATAAATGATTTAATATTTATGTTGACATTTTAAGGAATTTTCTTTTAAATTAAGGAATCATGTTCACTGTCTGTTAGAGATTCACTGACTTAAGGCAAGACATCAACTAGATGATATCTTGAGGCTTCTTCCAGTACTAAGTTTCCACCCTTGGGCTTGAAATCCTACTTTTGTGGTACATCAAGAGTAGCATGGGCTTTTTGCTGATTTGCCTTTCATCTTGGACATTTTATCTTTTTTCATAATTATATGTCAGGCATATGTCCCTCTTGGGGAAGAATGAGGATAAAAGGAAAGACATCGCTTGCTGAGTAGCCAGAATGACCGTCCTTAAATATCTAAGTGGGCATTGTCATTTTCAACTTTGTCATCTGCAAGGCTATATAGTTATTTCAATTTTGTTGTCACTACTCAAAACATTTTTACATCTCCTATTTGACAATTCACTTCAGAACCCATGGCATGGTAGAAATAACTCCAGTTTTGACCTAACCTTTGAGAGTGATTTTCTTCTTTAAAATAGCCAGCATACACTAATCCAGAAACTGATCTTACTAACTAGATTAGTGTAGTAATGTGTTTTCAGTGAAATCATGATATAATTGTAAAGCAATAGGATATTCCTTTGGCTTTCAACCAAACTGGATATGGAGCACAATTAAGAGACAAATTAAAAATTTATAAATATGATAGAGCCTAAAACAGTGCTACTAGGTAGAATAGATGACTGGTGACTACTTTGGTGACTAAAGGAAAGCATTTGAAATTAAAAATTCCAGATAGTCTCGTTATTATATATATAGGTGGCTCAGCAGTAAAGAATCTGCCTTCAACACAGAAGACTCAGGTTTGATTCCTGGATTGGTAAAATCCCTTGGAAAAGGAAATGGCAACACACTCCAGTATTCTTGCCTGGAAAATCCCATGGACAGAGGGGCCTGGTGAGCTACAATCAATGGGGTCACAAGAGTCAGACACAACTTAAGGAACTAAACCACCACAAATTAACAAAATAGACTCATAGAATCATGTAGTATTAGTTCTTGATATTCCTTAGAGATTCCTTTGCCTAATGCCTTCATCCCCACCTTTATCATTCTCATGTTGATGTTTGCACTGAAATGTCATTCCAAGAAGACTCCCAAGAATAGCAAATAGCTTAGTTTCCCTAGTGCTTGGTCAGTGACGAATAATTAGTAGGCACTCAGTAAATATTCACTGAATGAATGAATAGGTGAATATATTTAGGGGTTTGGAAGACCCTGACAGAAATTACAGTGTGTCAAAATTACTATCATAAGTATTAATAATTATTCAAAACTATGGGGGAGGGGAGGAGAAGTAATCTAGTTATATTTGGGCGTTTTGATTGTTGAGATTCCAGTTAAATGAGAGTTTCCCATAAATATATAAAGATGGTTCTATCCCCTCAGATATTAAAAAAGCTTTTTTTTTTTTTTTTTTTTTTTTAAGGCTGTCTTTGCCATTTAAATCACATTCTAATGTGACTGTTTCTTGCTCTTGTAACTGCTAATTTGCCAAGTACCATGTGGAATTGTTTGGCCTGCTATTGCTTCTATAAGGAGTTAACCATGCTCTGGTAAGAAGAGAGCAAGTCCATGGAAAAGAAATACTCTGCTGCATATCCATCTTTCTCCTGAAGTGCACTTCACTCTTTGAGATCTGTACTTACCACACACTGCCCCAGTGCCCAGTCCTCCCTTCCCAGCATAGCTATACCCATGGGATGTTGTTGAGACAGGGACCTGACCTCCCCTGGCCATGTGTGATGAGTTCATATAGGGTCAGATCCTAGATGAGGAATTTGGACATCTAGATTTTATTCCTGAAAATGTTACAATCTAGAAGGTTGTTCTTTTGTCACTTTTCTCCTCTGCACCTTAGGGTAATCATCTAAAAAATAATGAGGTGTTTTCCGCTAGGTCAAACTGTTTTCAAATTGGGTTTCATGCATCTGCTTTCGGTTCATTGGAGTTGTTTCAGGAGCTGATAAGGGGATTAGTGAGAGAGGCTGAGTGAGCAGGGGCTCTGGGTTTTCTCACTTTAACCACAGCATGTTTTATTTGTTTGATATGCTGTGCTTCCCTGAAAGATTTTATTTGAAAACTGTATTCTGACATTGTGAGTGCATAGAAGAGGTAATTTAGTCATCAAGGTGGTTGAAATACCTACTGTTTTGTAAGCCAATAATACTGGCTTTGGATGTTGCTGATTGAATCGAATTGACCATGCACCAACCTGATCCATTGCTTTAAGGGCCTATTTGGTTGGTGACCTAATGGTGGATCAACTCAGCAGTAGTGTTAGGTTAAAGATGTGGAAATTATGAGACCAGTGGTAGAGGAATCTGGTTTTCTTCCTTGTGGACACTGTGGTAGCAGATAAACAGTTCTAGACAGGACTGTGTGGAGTTCTGTTAACACACTCTTCTCCCACTCAATGCCTAGAACTAGACTTCCTATAAATGATTGCCTGCCTATAGACTGAAAGCTAAAGTGATCCAACTAACAGAGTCACCCTCAGAGTGTACACTTTATCATTTTATTATCTCTCATCCTTTCAAAACCAATCGATCCTTCACTATAAGAAGCATGATTAGTGGTCCTAATAGACTGGCAGAAAGACTCGTAGTATTCTAGAGGTGAACCAGGAAAGGGGGAAATACACTGTAATCTGAAAAGTGTGTTTTATTTTGAGGTACTCACTGATCTGTGGTTCAAAACGTGATGGGTTTTCAGTGGAAATGGTGTGCTTTTTTTCCCTCAGATTTTGTTATTACTATTTAGCACTGACTATGTGTAGCGTTTTCTATTTGCCCAGTAGTTAGGGATCATGTGCATGGTCATTGCTTTTATTCCAGCTTCACAGATGAGAAGCTAGAGGTTCAAAGAAAAATAGTTGGCCCAAGGTTGCATGATAAATCTATGGCAGAGGTGAGAGTTACCAGCATCAAGTTTCCATATGCCCTCACATATATCCTGTCATTGGTTCCAATCTAATCCTGCAGGGACTCTGTGCAGAGCTAATAAAGCCTTTCACTGAGCTATTTAGTGGCATTTACTAGAAAATGCCAAAGTGTGGCTGGTGCTTGGTTCTGATCTTTAGGGTCATCTGAAGAGCTCCTCTAGCTTGGCCTTATGGGAACGAAGCAGCAAATGCTTCAGTCTTCTTGTTGAAAAGTTGCAGGTAGGAATGATTGGCAGTGTAGCTTCTATGACACTGTTTATTTATAAAGCACCAAAAGTCAAATGTCAAGGCATGATAGAGAGACTTAGCAAAACTTGCTTTCTTTTGTTTTGCTTTAGTGAAATGCATCTTGAACTGCCTACAGGGGTAGACTACATTCAGACTGCACCCGACAGTACAGCTTCCACACTTTTACTTGCCCAAAAGGTTAGGGCAGCACTGTGTTTGGAGTTTTGGAGTCTCAATTCTGATAGCCAGAATAGCTTTATTTTTTCCTTCAGCTCAAAAGATCAATATTGTTTGGCTCAAAAACATTTAAAACCATTTTAAGTGGTTTAAAGACCTAAAAAGAAGACATGACACCATAAAACCTCCTACAAGAGAACATAGGCAAAACACTCATCGACATAAACTGTAGAAGTATTTTCTTAGATCGGTTGCCCAAAGCAAAAGAAATAAAAGCCAAAATAAACAAATAAGACCTATCAAACTTAAAAGCTTTTGGACAGGAGAGGAAACTACCAACAAAATGAAAAAAAAAAATCCTATGGAATGTGAGAAAATATTTGCAAACAACACAACCAAGTAGGGGTTAATATCCAAAATATAAGAAGAGCTCACAAAACTCAATATCAAAAAACAGAGAAATCAAAAAGGATAGAAGACCTAAATAGACATGTTTACAAAGAAGATACACAAGTGATGAACAAGCACATGAAATGATGCTCAGCATTGCTAATTATAGAGAAATGCAGGTCAAAACTACAATGAGTTACACCTCACATTGGTCAGAATGGCTATCATAAAAATGTCTACAAATGTGTAGCAGTGATTACCTTAACATTGTAAATCAACTATACTTAAATTAAAAAATTAAGTCTACAAATGATAAATGCTGAAGAGGATGTGGAGAAAAGGAACCCTCCTGCACTGTTGGTGGGAATGTAAATTGGTACAGCACTATGGAGAACAGTATGGAGGATGCTTAAAAGACTAAAAATAGAGCTACCATATGATTCTGCAATCCTATTCCTGGGTATATATCCAGAAAGACTGAAAACTTTAATTTGAGAAGACAACTGCACTCCAATATTCTTAGGAACACAATTTACAATACCCAAGACATGGAAACAAATTAAATGCCCATCAACAGATGATTGGCTTAAGAAGATGATGTATACACACACACACCACAAACACACAAAATGGAGTATTCAGTTCAGTTCAGTCTCTCAGTGGTATCCAACTCTTTGTGACCCCGTGGACTGCAGCACGCCAGGCTTTCCTGTCCACCACCAAATCCCGGAGCTTGCTCAAACTCATGTCCATCAAGTCTGTGATGCCATCCAACCATCTGATCCTCTGTCGTCCCCTTCTCCTCCCGCCTTCAATCTCTCCCTTCAATCTTTCTTTCTTTTTCAATCAGGGTCTTTTCAAATAAGTCAGCTCTTCAGATCAGGTAGCCAAAGTATAGGAGTTTCAGTTTCAGCATCAGTCCTTCCAGTGAATATTCAGGACTGATTTCCTTTAGGATGGACTGGTTGGATCTCCTGCCAGTCCAAGGGATTCTCAAGAGTCTTCTCCAACACCACGGTTCAAAAGCATCAATTCTTCGGCACTCAGCTTTCTTTATAGTCCAACTCTCACATCCATACATGACCACTGGAAAAACCATAGCCTTGACTAGATGGACCTTTGTTGGCAAAGTAATGTCTCTGCATTTTAATATGCTGTCTAGGTTGGTCAAAACTTTGCTTCCAAGGAGTAAGCGTCTTTTAATTTCATGGCTGCAGTCATCATCCACGGTGATTTTGGAGCCCTCAAAAACAAAGTCACTCACTGTTTCCATTGTTTCCCCCTCTATTAGCCATGAGGGATTGGGACTGGATGCCATGATCTTAGTTTTCTGAATGTTGAGTTTTAAGCGAACTTTTTCACTCTCCTCTTTCACTTTCATCAAGAGGCTCTTTAGTTCTTCGCTTTCTGCCATAAGGGTGGTGTCATCTGCATATCTAAGGTTATTGATATTTCTCCTGGCAATCTTGATTCCAGCCTGTGTTTCATTCAGCCCTGCATTTCTCATGATGTACTCTGCATATAATTTAAATAAACAGGATGACAGTATTCAGCCTTGACACACTCCTTTTCCTATTTGGAAACTGTCTGTTGTTCCATGTCCAGTTCTAACTGTTGCTTCTTGACCTGCATACAGATTTCTCAGGAGGCAGGTCAGGTGGTCTGGTATTCCCATCCCTTTAAGAATTTTCCACAGTTTGTTGTGATCCACACAGTCAAAGGCTTTGGTGTAGTCAATAAAGCAGAAGTAAATGTTTTTCTGGAACTCTCTTGCTTTTTCAGTGATCCAGCAGATGTTGGCTATTTGATCTGTGGTTCCTCTGCATTTTCTAAATCCAGCTTGAACATCTGGAAGCTCACAGTTCACGTACTGTTGAAGCCTGGCTTAGAGAATTTTGAGCATTACTTTGCTAGCATGTGAGATGAGTACAATTGTGTGGTAGTTTGAACGTTTTTTGACCTTGTCTTTCTTTGGGATTGGAATGAAAACACACTTTTTCAAGTCCTGTGGCCACCGCTAAGTTTTAGAAATTTGCTGGCATATTGACTGTAGCTCTTTCACAACATCATCTTGTAGGATTTGAAATAGCTCAACTGGAATTCCATCACTAGCTTTATTCGTAATGATGCTTCCTAAAGCCCACTTGACTTCGCATTCCAGAATGTCTGGCTCTAGGTGAGTGATCACATCATTGTGGTTATGTGGGTCATGATGATCTTTTGTGTAAAGTTCTTTTGTGTATTCTTGCCACCTCTTCTTGCTATCTTCTCCTTCTGTTAGGTCCATACCATTTCTGTCCTTTATTGAGCCCATCTTTGCATGAAATGTTCCCTTGGAATCTGTAATTTTCTTGAAGAGATCCCTAGTCTTTCTCATTGTATTGTTTTCCTCTATTTCTTTGCATTGATCACTGAGGAAGGCTTTCTTATCTCTCCTTGCTGTTCTTTGGAACTCTGGTTTCAAATGGGTATATCTTTCCTTTTCTCCTTTTCCTTTAGCATCTCTTCTTTTCTCCGCTATTTGTAGGGCTTCCTTAGACAACCATTTTGCCTTTTTGTATTTCTTTTTCTTGGGGATGGTCTTGATCACAGCCTCCTGTACAGTGTCACAAACCTCCATCCATAGTTCTTCAGGCACTGTGTCTATTAGATCTAATCCCTTGAATCTATTTGTTACTTCCACTGTATAATCGTAAGGGATTTGATTTAGGCCATTTAATTTAGACCTGCATGGTCTCATGGGTTTGCTACTTTCTTCAATTTAAGTCTGAATTTTACAATAAAGAGTTCATGGTCTGAGCCACAGTCTGCTCCTGGTCTTGTTTTTCCTGACTGTATAGAGCTTCTCCATCTTTGGCTGCAAAGAATATAATCAATCTGATATCAGTATTGACCATCTGGTGATGTCCTTGTGTAGAGTCTTCTCATGTTGTTGGAAGAGGGTGTTTGCTATGAACAGCGTGTTCTCCTGGCAAAACTCTGTTAGCCTTTGACCTGCTTCGTTTTGTACTCCAAGGCCAAATTACCTCTTACTCCAGTACCTCTTACGTTTCTACTTTTGCATTCCAGTCCCCTAAGATGAAAATGACATCTTTTTTGGGTGTTAATTGTAGAAGGTATTGTAGGTCTTTATAGACCCATTCAACTTCAGCTTCTTCAGCATTATTGATAGGGGCATAGACTTGGATTACTGTGATATTGAGTAGTCTGCCTTGCAAATGAACAGAGATCATTTTGTCGTTTTTGAGATTGCATCCAAGTATGGCATTTTGGGCTCTTTTGTTGACTATGAGGGCTACTCCATTTTTTCTAAGAGATTTTGCCCACAGTAGTAGATATAAGGTCATCTGAGTTAAATTCACCCATTCTAGTCCGTTTTAGCTCTCTAATTCCTAAAAAGTCAGTGTTCACTCTTGCCATCTCCTGTTTGACTACTTCCGATTTGCCTTGATTCATGGACCTGACATTCTAGGTTCCTATGCAATATTGCTCTTTACAGCATTGGATCTTGCTTCCATCACCAGTCATATCCACAATTGTGTGTCGTTTTTGCTTTGGCTCTGTCTCTTTATTGTTTCTGGAGTTATTTCTCCACTCTTCTCCAGTAGCATATTGGGCACCTACTGACCTGGGGAGTTCATCTTTCAGTGTCCTATCCTTTTGCCTTTTTATACTGTTCATGGGGTTCTCTAGGCAAGAATACTGAAGTGGTTTGCCATTCCCTTCTCCAGTGGATCACATTTTGTCAGAACTTTCCACCATGACCCGTCTGTCTCTGGTCAGCCTACATGGCATGACTCATAGTTTCATTGTTTTAGACAAGGCTGTGGTCCATATGATCAGATTGAATAGTTTTCTGTGATTGTGGTTTTCATTCTGTCTGCTCTCTGATAGAGAAGGATAAGAAGCTTTGATGGGAGAGACTGAGGGGAAAACTGGGTCTTTTTCTGGTGGGTGTGGCCATGCTTAGTAAATCTTTAGTCCAGTTTTGTGTTGATGGGCGGGCCTGTATTCCCTCCCTGTCGTTTGACCTGAGGCCAAACTATGGTGGAGGTAATGAAGATAATGGCGAGTTCCTTCAAAAGGTCCCATGCATGCACTGCTGCACTCAGTGCCCTCAACCCTGCAGCAGGCCACTGCTGACCTGTACCTCCACAGGAGACACTCGAACACAGTTCTGGCTCAGTCTCTGTGTGGTCTCTGGGTCCTGGTGTACATAAGGTTTGTTTGAGCCCTCCAAGTGTCTCTTGCGAGTATGAGGTTTGATTCTAAATGCAATTTTGCCCCTCCTACAGTCTTGCTGTGGCTTCTCCTTTGTCCTTGGACATGGGATATATTTTTTTTGGTGGGATCCAACATTTTCCTGCTGATGGTTGTTCAGCAGCATGTTGTAATTTTGGAGTTCTCACAGGAGAAGATGAGCACACGTCTTTCTACTCCACCATCTTCAAAGCTCCCAGAATATTAAATGGAATATTACTTAGACACGAAAAGAATGAAATATTGACATTTTTAGCAATGTGGATAAATATAGAGAATATTTTTTATAGTTAGTGAAGTCAGAGAAAGATAAGTATTATATGATACCACTTATATGTGGAATCAAAAATAATACAAATTATATATAGAACAAAACAAACTCATAGACATAGAGAACTGTGTTGTGCTTAGTTGCTCAGTCATGTCCAACTCTTTGGGACCCCATGGACTGTAGCCCACCAGGCTCCTCTGTCTATTGGTTCTCCATGCAAGAATATTTCTCCAGGCAAGAATACTTCTCCAGGGGATCTTCCTGACCCAGGGATCAAACCTTGGTTGCCTGCATTGCAGGCAGATTCTTTACTGTCTGAGCCACCAGGAAGCCCCTTGAAAACAAACTAGTGGTTACCAAAGGGGAGAAGCAGGGAGGGAGGGACAAATGAAGAGTATCAGATTACTATACGTAAAATAGATAAACAACAAGGATTTATGGTACAGTACAGGGAATTGCATTCAGTATCTTGTAATAAACCTATAATGGAAAAGGATCTGTGAAAACAATCACTTTTCTGTACACCTGAAACTATTAATAACACAATATTGTAAATCAATTATACTTCAATAATAAAAGGAAACATTTTAACGTGAGCAGAATGAGAGAGCTGAAGGAAGGCAAACATAGATAGAAATTATAAACTAGTTAATAATTGCTATATGGAATTGAGGCTTCTACCTTTATTTTTTCAATATGTAAAAATTAAATACTTGCTTGTTTTAAACTATGCAAGAGGTAAAACAGTATTCCCTTCTGATTCTTTAACTGACAGAAATGAAGTTACCTTGAAAGTCTACGAAACATTATCCCCCATCCTCCTCTTTCAAGAAGACTTCCGTGATTAACTGAGCCTTAGGAAATTATTCCTGTTTTATTCCATATTAATCATTAAAACTTGTTCTCTGCTTGATGTAAGATAAACTCTTATTCATTTGCACCTGCAGAGTATATGTGCATTGTTTTTCTTTGATGTAGGCACCTGTTCAGGTAAGTTAGTAACTACTTAGTGAGAGGTAATAGAGACATTGCTCTGGAGCCATATCCATCCAGGTTTAAATCCAATATATACAATAGGTGATTATCTGTCTGCCTGCAATACAGGAGACCAGAGTTTGATCCCTGGGTCAGGAAGATCCCCTGGAGATGGGAATGGCAACCCACTCCAGTATTCTTGCCTGGAGAAATCCCATGGACAGAGGAGCCTGGGAGGCTACAGCCCATGGGGTCGCAGAGAGTTGGACATGTCTATGCATGCGTGCGTGCGCGCACACACACACACACACACAACTATCTGTGAAACTGAGAACATTACTGAATCACCAGTGCTTTGTCTGTAAAATAATCTATTGTGTAAGAATTGCTGTATGAATTGGGAAAAATATGTTGAAATGACACTTACAGAGGGCTTGGCACATTATGCTTGATATTCAATAGATAGGAGTTATATTGTTGTTACTGCTGTTATATTCCATATCAAATTTTTCTTAGTCATTATAAACATAACGGAAGTGATAGCAGTCCCAAGGGTGGGGCTTTGGTTTTGCTCTTCTAGACAGAGAAAACATTTTGTTTTTAAGTTTAAAGGATAGCACTAGGCAGTAGATTTTATTATTTTTCTCATTTCACTTCTCTACTTTTCCATAACTAGAGGTCACCTGTAGTTTTCTTTAGTTTGTAAGGTGTCATGAAGTAGTCATGTCATTTCATCAATGATTACGTACAAAGAGGAATAAGATGTAACTGAGCATATACATACATACTGGCCTTATTTTTCACTCTTGTCAAGCAGAGGTCTTTAATGCATATCTTGAAAGCTTATTGAATTTTGTGTAGAATATAAGAAAACACTTTTAAATATACTTAGTTTTATATCATATGTGTATATTAAATTGAAGTACTATCATACAACAATATATTAGTTTCAAGTGTAAAACATAGTTATTCAACATTTTTATTTATTGAGAAATAATCACTACAGTAAATCCACTTAACATCCATCACCATATGTAGTCATCAATTTTTTTTCTTGTAATGAGAAGTTTAAAAATCCACCCTGTTAGCATCTTTCAAATATGCAATACAGTGCTATTAACTATAGTTGCCATGTTGTGTATTATATCCTCAGAGTTCATTTACTTTATAACTGGAAGTTTGCACTGTTTGAGTCCCTTCAATGCTTTAAAAATAAGTAAGACAGGGTAGTTTTTGTTTTGATATCAGAACATCACTTTGCTGTATACCATAAACTAATGCAACATTATAAATCAACTATATTCATATAAAATAAAAATTAAATTTAAATAAAGCCTTCCATTCATGCCTTCCCTTTTCAGCATGATGTAGAAAAAAGAAATCCCCAAGAAGGGCATGCCACTTAAAACCCTTTGGTATAAGAGGAACTGGAAGTTTGACTGTATATTTTAGAATTTGTTTGCTGTCTCTGAGCTTCAAATACTCATGGCCTGGAGTTTCCTGAAGAGGGCAGAATCACTAAGTAGAAATCATAGAGGTAGCTAAGGTTCCTGGTCATCTCTGTCTTTAAGGCACACTTTATCTATGGTAGTTTCTCTGTTCATAGTGAGGATGGAGCCCTGTTTGATGACATAAAACACACTTCTAGTGTTGCTGATCAAGCAAGGCAGAACTAAACAGTTGGGCCTGGGCTCTCCCAAGTCAAAAACAAAGTTCTCAAGGAGTTAGAGAAATAAACTGATGCTTCTTAAATCTGGTCCTAGATGTTATAACAACAATGCCAGAAAGTGTTAGTCACTCAATCGTGTTCTACTCTTTGTGACCCTATGAACTGTAGCCTGCCAGGCTCCTCTGTCCATGTGATTTTCCAGGCAAGAATACTGGAGTGGGTTGCCATTTCCTGCTCCAGGGGATCTTCCCGACCCAGGGATCAAACCTAAGTCTCCTGTATTGCAGACAGATTCTTTACCACCTGAGACACCAGGGAAGGTCAAAAACTGCCAGAACTAACACCTATTCAGTGTTCACTGTGTGCTAGGTATTATGCTGGACACTTTTTTAAAAATATAAATTTATTTATTTTAATTGGAGGCTAATTACTTTATAATAATTGCATTGGTTTTGCCATAAATTGACATGAATCCACCACGGGTGTACATGTGTTCCCCATCCTGCATCCCCCTTCCCCATCTCATCCCTCTGGGTCATCCCAGTGCACCAGCCCCAAGCACCCTGTATCATGCATCAAACCTGGACTGGCGATTCGTTTCATATATGATAATATACATGTTTCAATGCCATTCTCCAAATCATCCCACCCTCGCCGTCTCCTACAGAGTCCAGAAGACTGTTCTATACATCTGTGTCTCTCTTGCTGTCTCACATACAGGGTTATCATTACCATCTTTCTAAAATCCATATATATGCTTTAGTATACTGTATTGGTGTTTTTCTTTCTGGCTTACTTCACTCTGTATAATAGGCTCCAGTTTCATCCACCTCATTAGAACTGATTCAAATGTATTCTTTTTAATGGCTGAGTAATACTCCATTGTGTATATGTACCACCGCTTTCTTATCCATTCATCTGCTGATGGACATCTAGGTTGCTTCCATGTCCTGGCTTTTACAAACAGTGCTGTGATGAACATTGGGGTACACGTGTCTCTTTCATTTCTGATTTCCTCGGTGTGTGTGCCCAGCAGTGGGATTGCTGGGTCATATGGCAGTTCTATTTCCAGTTTTTTAAGGAATCTCCACACTGTTCTCCATAGTGGCTGTACTAGTTTGCATTCCCACCAACAGTGTAAGAGGGTTCCCTTTTCTCCACACCCTCTCCAGCATTTATTGCTTGTAGACTTGTGGATAGCAGCCATTCTGACTGGCGTGAAATGGTACCTCATGTTGGTTTTGAGTAGCATTTCTCTGATAATGAGTGATGTTGAGCATCTTTTCATGTGTTTGTTAGCCATCTGTATGTCTTCTTTGGAGAAATGTCTGTTTAGTTCTTTGGCCCACTTTTTGATTGGGTCATTTATTTTTCTGGAATTGAGCTGCAGGAGTTGCTTGTATATTTTTGAGATTAATGCTCTGTCAGTTGCTTCATTTGCTATTATTTTCTCCAATTTTGAAGGCTGTCTTTTCACCTTGCTAATAGTTTCCTTTGTTGTGCAGAAGCTTTTAATTTTAATTAGGTCCCATTTGTTTATTTTTGCTTTTATTTCCAGTATTCTTAGAGGTGGGTCATAGAGGATCCTGCTGTGATTTATGTCAAAGAGTGTTTAGCCTATGTTTTCCTCTAGGAGTTTTATAGTTTCTGGTCTTACATTTAGATCTTTAATCCATTTTGAGTTTATTTTTGTGTATGGTGTTAGAAAGTGTTCTAGTTTCATTCTTTTACAAATGGTTGACCAGTTTTCCCAGCATCACTTGTTAAAGAGATTATCTTTTCTCCATTGTATATTCTTGCCTCCTTTGTCAAAGATAAGGTGTCCATAGGTGCATGGATTTATCTTTGGGCTTTCTATTTTGTTCCATTGATCTATATTTCTGTCTTTGTGCCAGTCCATACTGTCTTGATGACTGTGGCTTTGTAGTAGAGCCTCAAGTCAGGCAGTTTGCTTCCTCCAGTTCCATTCTTCTCTCTCAAGATTGCTTTGGCTATTCAAGGTTTTTTGTATTTCCACACAAATTGTGAAATTATTTGTTCTAGTTCTGTGAAAAATATCGTTGGTAGCTTGATAGGGATTACATTGGATCTATAGAATGCTTTGGGTAGTATACTCATTTTCACTATATTGATTCTTCCAGTCCATGAACACAGTATATTTCTCTATCTATTTGTGTCCTCTTTGATTTCTTTCACTAGTGTTTTATAGTTTGCTATATATAGGTCTTTAGTTTCTTTAGGTAGATATATTCCTAAGTATTTTATTCTTTTCATTGCAATGGTGAATGGAATTGCTTCCTTAATTTTTCTTTCTATTTTCTCATTATTAGTGTATAGGAATGCAAGGGATTTCTGTGTGTTGATTTTATATCCTGCAACTTTACTATATTCATTGATTAACTCTAGTAATTTTATGGTGGAGTCTTTAGGGTTTTCTGTGTAGAGGATCATGTCATCTGCAAACAGTGAGAGTTTTACTTATTTTTTTCCAATCTGGATTCCTTTTATTTCTTTTTCTGCTCTGATTGCTGTGGCCAAAACTCCCAAAACTATGTTGAATAGTAGTGTTGAGAGTGGGCACCATTGTCTTGTTCCTGACTTTAGGGGAAATGCTTTCAATTTTTCATCATTGAGGATACACGTAGATCTCCTTTAATTCTCAAAACAGCAGTCTACTATATTTTACATAAAGCAAAATATTCTGTAGCTAAAATGTTTGAAAATTCTGGGTAAAAATAGTTAAGGCAATTAAAAAAAAAAAAAACCTGCATGACTTATTGGAGACTTTGCTATGCTAGTTCATTTTATGAACTCCAAGAGGGACTTAGAGTATACTGCTTTCCCAAGTTTGTTGGAATATGGAAAGATTTTTTTTCTCCCAGGGGTATGTTCTGTCTTTGTCCTGTCTTATCTTGTCCCTAAATAACCCATAATACCTAGTCTTAAATTGTGAATTTATATCTGTTCCATGGAAAACAGGGTCTATGCCTCTAATCAACCCAAGTTCAAGCCATCATCATCCTTTACCTGAATTATTGTTGTTGTTCAGTCACTCAGTCCTATCCAGATTCACTACCACTGCATCACCTGCAGCTCACATGGCCTCACTGTCTTTCACTGTCTTCTGGAGTTTGCCAAAGTTCATGTCCATTGAGTTGGTGATGCTATGCAACCAGCCATCTCATTCTCTGTCATCCCCTTCTCCTGCCCTCAGTCTTTCCCAGCGTCAGTGTCTTTTCCAGTGAGTTAGCTGTTCTCATCAAGTTATCAGAGTATTGGAGCTTCAGCATCAGTCCTTCCAATGAACATTCAGGGTTGATTTCCTTTAGGATTGACTGGTTTTGTCTCCTTGCTGTCCAAGGAACTCTCAAAAGTGTTCTCCAGCACCACAATTTGAAAGCATCAATTCTTTGACACTCAACCTTCTTAATGGTCCAACTCTTAAATCCGTCTATGTAGCCTCCTCACTGGTATTCTGGCTTTCCTCCTTATGTTCCTCTAAATCATTGGGTATAATATAGCCAGTTATCATAAACAAACACTCAAACAGCAAAAAAAAAAAAAAAAAAAAAACAAAACAGTGTACTACTATTTTACCAAAAATACTTTAAAACTTCCAATCATAGAGTAAAATACTAATACCTTGTGTGTGTGTGTGTGTGTGTGTGTGTGTGTGTGTGTGTGTGTGTGTGTGAGTCACTCAGTCGTGTCCAACTCATTGTGATCTCATGGACTGTATGTAGCCCACCATGCTTCTCAGTCCGTGGAATTCTTCAGGCAAGAATACTGGAATGGGTTGCCATTCCCGTCTTCAGGGGAACTTCCCTGACCTAGGGATCAAACCCGAATCAGATCCTTTACCATCTGAGCCACCAGGGAACCACTCCAAAACTTAAGGGCACTAAGTTTTTCTGGATTCAGTTCAGTTTAGTAGCTCAGTTGTGTCTGACTCTTTGCGACCCCATGAATCGCAGCATGCCAGGCCTCCCTGTCCATCACCAACTCCTGGAGTTTACCCATACTCATGTCCGTCGAGTTGGTGATGCCATCCAGCCATCTCATCTTCTGTCATCCCCTTCTCCTCCTGTCCCCAATCCCTTAGATAAAGTTAAAGGTGTTTCTTTACATTTGGATTTCACAGAACTTTTGCTATGTAAACATGTGTTTTGAACTTCAAGAGAGACTTGAAATACCCTATTCTTTTCTCTCAGATCACTTATAACAGTGTTTGTCTAATGGCTGTCTCCCTGCTGTTGTTGTGTGTCCGCTCAGTCATGTCTGACTCTTTGCGACTCCTTGGACTGTAGCCCACCAGACTCTTCTGTCCATGGGATTCTCCCCAGGCAAGAATACTGGAGTGGTTTGACATTTCCTACTCCAGGGGATCTTCCCAACCTAGGGATTGAACCTGAGGCTCTTGAATCTTCCTGCCTTGGCAGGCAGATGCTTCACTACTTTGCCATCTGGAAAGCTCATCTCCCTACTAGACTATGGGTTTTATGAGAGCAGAGACCATGTCTGTCCCCCAGTGCACCCCAGTGCTTAATATAGTATCTGACCCCTGGGATTTCTTTAGAAGGAATGATGCTAAAGCTGAAACCCCAGTATTTTGACCACCTCATGAGAAGAGTTGACTCATTAGAAAAGACTCTGATGCTGGGAGGGATTGGGGCAGGAGTAGAAGGGGACAACAGAGGATGAGATGGCTGGATGGCATCACTGACTTGATGGATGTGAGTCTGAGTGAACTCCAGTGATGGACAGGGAGACCTGGCGTGCTGCGATTCATGGGGTCACAAAGAGTCGGACACAACTGAGCGACTGAACTGAACTGACACATGATAGGGGTTCAGCAAGTGTTTGCTGAATGAATGAAGAAATAAAAATGAATCTTCATGCTGTTGGTCTGATATTTTATAGTGGAGCTGCCACTGAATGATTTAATATTTTTGATCTCTTCCTACTGAAGAATTTTTCTTATTATTTAAAGCCTTTGAAGGAAAAGCTAAAAATTGATTCAGCACTGATAGGTAGCAATTTAGTGTAAGTGATAGCAATACTTGGCTTTTATATTTTTAAATTAGTAATCCTTTAGTATTATCTAATATTTACTGTCGACTGAACTGAATATTTACTGTTTTAATATTTTATGTAAAATCTCTATATTTAACTTTTTTACAATTAAGAGAATTCTCTAAAATTTGTCCTTAGCCTTAAACATTTTTCGAGTTCTCAGTCAGTCTGTTCAGTCTCTCAGTCATGTCCCATGAACTGCAGCATGCCAGGCTTCCCTATCCATCACCAACTCTCAGAGCTTGCTCAAACTCATGTCCATCAAGTCAGTGATGCCATCCAACCATCTCATTGTCTTTCATCCGCTTCTCCCACTGCCTTTAATCTTTCCCAGCATCAAGATCTTTTCCAATGAGTCAGTTCTTCACCTCAGGTGGCCAAAGTATTAGAGCTTTTTCAAGTTCTAGTTCAAAGTAAAAAAACAAAGCAGAATAATGCACTACAACATATGTTTCCCAATTAGCCACGCCTGTGGGAAGCCTTCCCTAGGCCCTGAAGTCCAAGTCCCATAGGAGCCTGGTAGCATTTGACCTTCAGAGTAGGTCTGAGGAGCCTGAAAGAAGGAAAGGTCTTTATGAATGCCAAGCCTGCAAATAAAAAAAGCAGCGTGAGTACACAGTAAATACTGCGTGTTGGCAGGTTTTTGTATAAGATGGAGGTGGTGGTATACATATTTTTATCTCATTCTCCTTGTGACACATGGAACACATTTTCATTGCTTCCCAAGCAGGATTACAAGCTTGGTTGTAATCTGTGGCACAAAACAATTGTCTGGATCCTGTGACAAGGGAAATCATGATTGGGGTACATTAACTAGGCTCTTAAATCAAATGAGGCACTAGCTTGCCGAATTCTCTGAGACCTCTGGGCCTCTGAGAGGCCTGGTCCAGGTAGAGGGAGCAGAAAGAGCACAGTATAATGCCTCCAGGGTTACTTCCTCATAATCAGGTAAGGCAAGCCACCTAGTGTTGTTTTCTTTGATAAGGGCCACTCCTAGAAGAGTGTACCCTCCAGAAAAAAAAAAAAAAAGGAGAAAAGATGCAGACAGAGGGAACTGCTCAGGAGGTTATTGTTGTTTGTTACCTACTATTAGTACATAATAGTGCTATAGCATTGCCAGTACAGCTTGTGTTGAGCTTCTGTGCCCTGTTTCACTGGCAAGCAGGCTTCCACAGGATATGCTCAAGGCTCATTAATAGATTACTTGCACTAACAAGAGGAAGATTCAACCTAATGAGAGAGAATGCCTCATTCATGGCTTGGAAATTAAGCAGTCCCCACCTAACTAATCAATGCTAAGTGACTGACCTTCGTGGAGGCTGCAGCTCATTAGTAGAATACACACAGATGGTAATGTGCTCAAAGGTATTTAAAATACATGTGAAAAGAACTACATTAATGAGACAAACCTATCCACCGTCCATGACATGGCTCTTGTTCCCTAAGCTATCTGTATGTAATTTGGTATGCTTATTTATGAGAATGAATTTGTCTGATAATGTCTGCAGTTTTCAAATTTCCATGTAGATAACAGATTATGATCAACATTCACAATAATTTGCTTTCATGAAAAAGGCTATAGGAAGAATTGACTTATAATAACAGCTCTGTTTATTCAGTAACTCATTTATCCAAGGATAATTGCCTGGAGGGAGAAATGGAGTCCAAGCCTAAAGTAATAAAAGTTTATTTGGAATTGTATTTGACTATTTCTTCTTTTTCTTTCTTGTCAAATGCTTCCTCAAATGTGATCTGTTAATAAATTATTTCAGTATCTCCAAGGACCTTCCTGAAGATGTTCATACTGAAATGTTCCATAAATATTCTTCAGTTCCTCTGACAGCAAGCCAGTAGTGACATCAGAGATGGCATGACTTTACTTCAAATAGGACAATGCAGACGACAGCCAATTCACTAGCTCTATTCTTATCCCCTACTTGCCAAGCTACTGCAAAAACCCAAGAGATAAATGCATAGGTAATTTTTAAATCTTGCATTTCCTTTATTCCACTCAGCCAATCTGTCGCTCTTAAGAAGCAACTTGAAGACTGCAATGAGTTTTAATGACATCATACTCTCATGTCTTTTCTTCACCTTACTGAAACTTTAAGATTTCCTTTTTTTGTTCATCTTTGTCCTCAGAAATCCCTGGTCCTGGCATCTGCAGTGAAAACCACCATATAAAGTGTTTATCAACTCCTAAAGCTCCTTTTGGGACTTCCTGGGTGGCTCAGATGGTAAAGTGTCTGCCTACAATGTGGGAGACCCAGGTTCGATCCCTGGAGAAGGAAATGGCAACCCACTCCAGTGCTCTTGCCTGGAAAATCCCATGAACTGAGGATCGTGGTAGGCTACAGTCCATGGGGTCGCAAAGAGTTGGACACAACTGAGTGACTTCACTTTCACTTTTCAAAGCTCCTTTTAGTTTTATTTAGATAAGTTCCCTAAGGGGAAGACCTTTACTTCTTATTTGGTGAATTGCAACACTTGCTCACAGCTCTCTGTCCTTGATGAATATATAATTACGAAATGTGCCTTGTAGTCAAGCCAAACACTGACAGGAAGACATCTAGACAGCATGCTATCCAAGCATTTTGCTTAGGAGAGCAGTGCTGTGACAATACAGTGGTCCCAGGTCACTTGTAATTGCTCAAGGTCCAGAAGTAGAGGAAAAGCAAAGTGCAAGAATAGAAGTTGACTCTTTTGCATATTTCCCAACCAGGGTTGGTAGATTGTAGGATTTGCAATCAGTAGTGGTCCAACATGAGCTTTTAGTTGATAAGACTGAAGAATTAGATCAGTCATTTTAACAGAGCTCTGCAGTAGTTTCCATGTGCATCACATTTCTTGAAGCAGATTCTTCCTATTACCACCTCAGGGCCTGGCTTCTCCATGAAGCCTTCTTTTTCATAAAACTACCCATCAGTCTTTATTCTCTATCATCCTCTGCTAGAGCCTAATCAGTATGGGAAAAAAAATGATACTGATTCCACTCTGGGATTTAAGGCTCTACCATGTTGAATGTTCAGTGTCACCTCAGTGCTGAAAATAGGCTCATTTATATCAGATACACAGCCATTTTAGTTAAACTCCAAGGGCCTTAGTCTATTTATTTATTGGAATTTTGCTAGCTTATTATTAGATGACAGACAAAACAAATGAGTATAATCTGTGGGTAAATTTACAAATTTTAGTGACACTTCTCTCCATTAAGTTTTGACCTTAATAATACAGCAGGGATGTTCATACAATATATTATTCCATGCAATATTTTTTAGCTTTATTGACAGGGGAAACTATAGTGAATATTTTTTCTCAAAACCAAAATGAGTATAGACATTGCTACTAAGTCTCTAGAAAGGAATTAGGTTTGGTCAGTGAGAGTTGAGACAAGGACACCACTGCTGTGCTCTGAGACCCTGAATTCTGTTCCAAAATAGATGAGACAAGACTGGGTCTTGGCTCCTGTCTTTTTATTTTATTCAGTGATAGGCAGTGGTGAGTCACCTATGTCTGAATGGTAATATATTGAGGAACCAGAAACATTTACTCAGACAGAATAAGGAACCAAATAATTCTGTCTTCTCAAGTACCAGATGACCCTATTTTACAGAAAAGGAAACCAATGCCTGGTTAGGCAAAGTAGCTGGGCCAGGACCAGTGGAATCTTGCTCTCTTCCTTGTGTATTGTTAATTAGAACATTAATATGTAGAAGATACATTAATATTCTCTTATCCCTTCCTTAGAAGAATTTTCTTGAAAGGTCCGTCAGTTTCCCCTTTATAAAGATGGGGCAAAGGACTTTATTCACTAATTCATTCAGCAAGAATAGTCTAGGCACTGAAAAGACAGAGATAAGCAAGATGTAGTCCATATCTGGAGATAGGCACTGTCTTTTGCTATAGGAAACACAGATAAATTACAATAAAATTCAAGTAGAGATAAAATTGAGTTTAAAACAAAGTGCTGTGGGATTATATTGTCAAGTTGAGGCAGAGATTTCCAGACGTATGAATCCTTTGATAAAATATGTAGGGAGCTTATGCATCTATCTATCTATCTATCTATATATATGTACGTGTGTGTGTGTATATATATATATATATATATATATATCCTAAAACTTTTTGAAATTGCATATAAACATAGCTTTTCCACTTCTATTTCATTATCATCCACTCTGCCTTTGTATGTGTGATAGGAAGTGACTGAACCATTTGAAAAACTGGCAAGGTTGTCTAGACACTTTTTAATATCTCATTACTTTGTGCCTTTCCTCATCAGGTCACCCCTACTTGGAACCTTCTTTCTTCTTCTCTAACGATCAGTTTTATTTTTCAAGGTCCCATTTGAGTTGGTTTGCGTTTAGATGGTCTTAAGTGCACATAGGACACTAGATACTTAAATAACCTTCATTCTAAAACTACTTGTCAGGTACTGGCTGTTACTCAGGGGTGTGCTGCATATTGGGTTACTTTTATTGAGGAGCATTTGCAGAACGGCACTGACACAGGGTGATTACTTGGCTGGAATAAAACACACAGATGTGTGAGCTCTTCTTTAATCATATTTGTAAATCCCCCATCTTCAGAGAATTCACTTTGGTTTTAAGAGGAAACTTGTGGCAGAAATGAAACCTGGTTATCCTTTTACTGGGGAAATTTTCATATTTTTGAAAAAGTCAACCAAGCCATATAACATTCAACCATTTAGTTTTTAGGGTTGAAATTTGGGCACCATTTTTTCCTGATTTAGCTCTGCCTTGATTGTGCAGCTCCCTTAATATTAGAGCAGCCTCCATATGTCCTAATTAAGTGGCCAAAGCTTGGCTTCTGTGAATTGTTTCTGTAATGTAGGCAGTAATGACTCATAATGACTCTGAAAGAACTCTGTAACCAGTCTTGCCAAAACTAAAATTGTCTTTCATTTTTTATATCCCCAACTATTCTCACCCTATTGGGGATACTAAATGTATTTGTAATTGGAAGGAACCTCATATGTAGCTCTCTGGAAAAGATAACACTTCTCTTTATGATTTTAAAAACTCTATGTGGCCAAGCCATGCATATCAAGGGTATATATGCACACACACTTGCCAGGACCTATGATTCTTTCAAGCCTTCCCTTTAATCTTCAGAATTTGTCAATAAGAAATTGATGAAAAGTTTGCTTCTTTGCCCTTGTTGGAAAGCAGAATTCTGTGATCTCTTCAGACTGTGATTAACACATGTGGATTTACAGATACAAATCCCCAGGAGGTAGTATAAAAAGGGCACAGGGCTAGTACACCCAACCACCCACTAGTCCTGTCTGCTAAGACTGATTAAATACTCTGACCTAGAATTTAAGTATTTTGCCATTATGGACTAATCAGTACAACCTAATTGATGTCTCTGTGTACCTTTCTAGACTTAGGGTAGCTTCAGCATTTTCTTGGTCTGCTGGACACAGTCCAAGTTCCTTCTAATCAGGCATGTTTCAATTCTTTTCATTCCCTGGAGAACTTTTAAGGCTGCGAGGGAGATTTTGAATATCCAGGAATGAGAGGGATGATGAATGCAGTAAGGACCCTGAGAATGCAGAAGGGAATGGAATCCAGAGCCCAGGAGGGAAGGCTAAAAAGAGTAGAGACATCACTTTGATGATAACAGTAGGAAGGAGAAAAAATTGAGGGCAGACACAGATTAGGCTAGTTTCAGTGACTGGAAGTTGAAGTTGCTTCCGTTTTGTAAGTTAAAGTTGAGGCAAGGTCAGTTTTGCTGAAAAAGTGGGGAAAATGAAAGAATAGAGCTTGAGAAAATAGCTAAAATTTGGAATAGACACTGCTTGCACAGTCTCTTTCCCTAAATAGTTGTCTCTATCAGCAGGGCTTGACCAGTTACACTGAAATTGTGCTGCCATACAGTGAACATTCAAAAAGCTTGCAAACTTCATCAGTAAACTCCTTTAATGAGCACCTCTCTCATCCTTTATCCTATAATAATGTGAATTGGTGCCATTACAGACAGCTCTAGCATCAGTTGAGCTGTCAATGTCACCCAGCAATCCATTGTTTGGCTCTTGTTTGGCTACTTCTGCTATTCTATTCTTCTCGGGTATGGTGCTTCCACACTTCAGTCTCTAAGACTCTTTGCGACCCCCATGGACTGTAGCCTACCAGGCTCCCCTGTCTATGGGATTTTTCCAGGTGAGAAAACTGGAGTGGGTTGCCATTTCCTTCTCCTGATGATCTTCCCAACCCAGGGATCAAACCCATGTCTCCTGCTTGACAGGCAGATTCTTTACCAGCAGAGGTTGTTTAGAGGTAAGGAAACTGGATTTTATAGGAACTGAAGTTCTCTGCAGTAGCTTCGCAAAAGAGGAACTGAGGTGTGTAGGCAGGGCAAGACCAGCAGCTATACCTTCTAGAATTCCTTTCATTTATTTGCCAGTGGCAGAGCTGCTCCTGAAGTGGGCCTGACTTTGCAGTGATTCCAGCAGAAAGGGTTGAAAGATGCATTTGGCATACTCTCCAGTTGCCCTTTCAATTTCTCTGTCCTGAGGGATCACAGATTTCATTGCTCTAAACTTGATATATGAACATCTGGCTTTATGAAATGGTGAAACTTATAGGTGTGGAAATATAGATTTATGGACCATGGAACTAAATTATTTGTTGTGTTAGAGGATATATCCTATGTTTCTTTTAAATAATGATCTCCCATAACACATTTAAGATAGAATTCAATTTTCAGCACTGTTAATAATGCAACCTGGTAGGTAGATACACACTATAGTAGGTAGATATCCCTGCTTGATCTGGGATCCCTTGCCTTAACAACTATATAAAGTGATTATATATATTATTTATCCTTGATTTCCCAAATCAAGGATAAATAAGGTTTTGGTGTATGCCACTCTTTAAAAGGCAAGGGAGCTGCTTTCCAGAGAACACACTACTTTTGACTTTAGGCTTCCTGCAGTTTCACTGTATCACACAGTTTTCATTCTTCATGATCCATTGAGTTGAACTTGTGACTTAAAGTGGTTCGAGGAACTGAGATTTATTGAAATTTGAGGAAGGAAACAGTGAAATAAAAAGGCAGTTTTGTTATTTTTATACAAGGCCTCCTAAGATAGATTTCACAAACCACATGGCGTCAGTTACCTCTTCATTTGTTGCCTTCATTTGTTCATCCAGACACCCACCCACTCAGCTACCCACTCATTCATTCCTTTTGCCAATATTGTCAGTAGTCACTTTGTTAGGATTGAGGATGCAACAGTGGAGAGGACAGAGACAGTTCCAGCCCACTTGGAGCTTCTAGTCTAGTGTGAATTGCAGCTAAGTTAACTAGGTAACTCTCAGTAGAGTGTGATTATTAGCTAGGAAGATTGAACTCCAAGATTTCCTGGGTGTATAGAAAAGTTGCTGACAACCTAGTGTTAGTTGCTCAGTCATGTTCTATTCTTTGCAACCCCATGGACTGTAGCCTGCCAGGTTCCTCTGTCCATAGTATTCTCTAGGCAAGAATACTGGAGTGGGTAGCCGTTCCCTTTTCCATGGGATCTTCCCCACCCAGGGACTGAACCATAGTCTCCTGCATTGCAGGCAGATTCTTTACCATTTGAACCACGAGGGAAGCCCCAAATCACCTGCGATTCACAGACAATGTGTAAGCTACTTCTTGCTATATAAGAAATTATTCCCAAATGGTGTTTTGAACAATACACATTTATGATTGCACAGTTTGTGTGGGCCAGGCACTGGATTATGATTCAGCTGGGTACTCTGCTTCAGGGTTTCACATTGGGTGCAATCCAGGTGTTGGCCAGGGCTACAGTCATCTCAAGGCTTAACTGGGGAATGATCTACTTCTAAGCTCACTCGTGTGATTGTTGGTAGAATTCAGTTCCTCATGGATTGTTGGATTGTGGGCATTAGACCAGGCTGTTGACCAGAAGTCACTCTAAATTATTTGCCATATGGGCTTTTTATGGGGCAGCTTATAACAGGGCAGCTGGCTTAATCAAAGTGAGCCAAGTGAGGGAGAAAGAGAGTGACAGGAAGACAGAATAATAATCTTTTGTAAACTAATCTCAGAAATGACATCTCATCACTTTTGCCATATAATGTTCCTTAGAAACAAGTCACTAGATCCAGCTGCACTCAAAGGGAGCAGCTCATATCCAAAGGAAGATTATATAAGGATGTGAATATCAGAAGACAGAGATCATTGGGAGTCATTTTAAAAACTGCCTATCACAGAAATGTTCTCTTGTGCAGAGATGTGAGTTGAGCTGCTTAATGGATCACTATTCTTGATCTCATTCTTATAATAACTCTAAATTTGTCACAGGTTCCCCTGACTCCAGTCCATGGTATATTGTCATAGGGTTATCTGGGTTGATAAGAAAACAACTCTAGTTGTTAAGTCCCCTATTCCTTACATCACTTCAATCATAATCATTTGGAGGGTCAGGAAGATGTCTTCAGAAAGAAAGATTATTTGAACAAGTGCAAATTTAGTGCCACCTTTCATGGTGTCTGTCCAAGATTTCTGGTTGTCCTGTTCTCTCAGACACCTGCTCTAATTAGGTTCTTTTGGTTACCAATGGCTCACTTAAGATACTTTAAGTAATGGATAATTTATAACTAGTATATTTGCCCATTGGTATCCAGAAAATGCTTGAAAACCAGGTCTCAGGAAAAGAGATGTATTTGTTCAGGTAGGGAATATGCCAGTGTAAAAGACAGCAAAATAAAAAGCCTTAAGTCAAGTGGAAATTGATCTCTTGATTTCTCTGTCTCCCTCTTTCCTTCTTTCTTCCTCTGCCTCCCTTCCCTTCTCTCACTCCCTCCCTCTGCTTCCCTGTCATAACAGTATAGCTGGTTTAGTCAGGCAGAGCATTTCTGCAGTTGCGCTCTATGAGGTAGTTCAAGGATCCAAGTATCTTCACTTGTTGTTCCTGAATCCTCTAGAGCAGCGGTCCCCAACCTTTTTGATATAAGGGATGGATTTCATGGAAGACAATTTTTCCATGGATATGGGATAGGGGAATGATTCAAGCACATTATATTTATTGTGCAGTCTAATGCTGCCAGTGATCTGACAGGAGGTACTGGTCTGTGGCCTGGAGGTTGGGGGCCTCTGCTGCAGAGCACAGACTGATAAATTATGACTGGGAGGCCAAATCTTGCCTGTTGCCTGCTTTTATAAATAAAGTTTTATTTGAACACAACCACCATCATTTTGTTTTTGTTTTTTTTAATTTATTTTAATTGGAGGGTAATTACTTTACAATATTGTATTAGTTTTGCAATACATCAACATGAATCTGCCATGGGTATACACGTGTTCCCCATACTGAACCCTGCTCCTGCCTCCCTCCCCATCCCATCCCTCTGGGTCATCCCAATGCACCAGCCCTGAGCACCATGTATCATGCATTGAACCTGGACTGGTGATTCGTTTCATATATATTATACATGTTTCAATGCCATTCTCCAAATCATCCCACCCTCTCACTCTCCCACAGAGTCCAAAAGACTGTTCTATACATCTATGTCTCTTTTGCTATCTCGAATACAGGGTTATTGTTACCATCTTTCTAAATTCCATATATATGGGTTAGTATACTGTATTGGTGTTTTTTTTCTGGCTTACTTCACTCTGTATAATAGGCTCCAGTTTCATCCACCTCATTAGAACGGATTCAAATGCATTATTTTTAATGGCTGAGTAATATTCCATTGTGTATATGTACCACTGCTTTCTTATCCATACATCTGCTGATGGACATCTAGGTTGCTTCCATATCCTGGCTATTATAAACAGTGCTGCGATGAACATTGGGGTACACGTGTCTCTTTCAATTCTGATTTCCTCGGTGTGTATGCCCCGGAGTGGGATTGCTGGGTCATATGGCAGTTCTATTTCCAGTTTTTTAAGGAATCTCCACACTGTTCTCCATAGTGGCTGTACTAGTTTGCATTCCCACCAACAGTGTAAGAGGGTTCCCTTTTCTCCACACCCTCTCCAGCATTTATTGCTTGTAGACTTGTGGATAGCAGCCATTCTGACTGGCGTGAAATGGTACCTCATAGTGGTTTTGAGTTGCATTTCTCTGATAATGAGTGATGTTGAGCATCTTTTCATGTGTTTGTTAGCCGTCTGTATGTCTTCTTTGGAGAAATGTCTATTTAGTTCTTTGGCCCATTTTTTGATTGGGTCATTTATTTTTCTGGAATTGAGCTGCAGGAGTTGCTTGTGTATTTTTGAGATTAGTTGTTTTGTCAGTTGCTTCATTTGTTATTATTTTCTTCCATTCTGAAAGCTGTCTTTTCACCTTGCTAATAGTTTCCTTTGTTGTGCAGAAGCTTTTAATTTTAATTAGGTCCCATTTGTTTATTTCTGCTTTTATATCCAATATTCTGGGAGGTGGGTCATAGAGGATCTTGCTGTGATTTATGTCGAAGTGTGTTTTACCTATGTTCTCCTCTAGGAGTTTTATAGTTTAGGGTCTTACATTTAGATCTTTAATCCATTTTGAGTTTATTTTTGTGTATGGTGTTAGGAAGTGTTCTAGTTTCATTCTTTTACAAATGGTTGACCAGTTTTCCCGGCATCACTTGTTAAAGAGATTGTCTTTTCTCCATTGTATATTCTTGCCTCCTTTGTCAAAGATAAGGTGTCCATAGGTGCATGGATTTATCTCTGGGCTTTCTATTTTGTTCCATTGATCTATATTTCTGTCTTTGTGCAAGTACCATACTGTCTTGATGACTGTGACTTTGTAGTAGAGCCTGAAGTCAGGCAGGTTGATTCCTCCAGTTCCATTCTTCTTTCTCAAGATTGCTTTGGCTATTCGAGGTTTTTTGTATTTCCACACAAATTGTGAAATTATTTTTCTAGCTCTGTGAAAAATACCGTTGGTAGTTTGATAGGGATTGCATTGAATCTATAGATTGCTTTGGGTAGTATACTCATTTTCACTATGTTGATTCTTCCAATCCATGAACATGGTATATTTCTCCATCTATTAGTGTCCTCTTTGAATTCTTTCACCAGTGATTTATAGTTTTCTATATATAGGTCTTTAGTTTCTTTAGTATTCCTAAGTATTTTATCCTTTCTGTTGCAATGCTGAATGGAAATGTTTTCTTAATTTCTCTTTCTATTTTCTCATTGTTGGTGTATAGGAATGCAAGGGATTTCTGTGTGTTGATTTTATATTGCAACTTTACTATATTCGTTGATTAACTCTAGTAATTTAGGAGTTAGGAGTAATTTGGAGTTGTTAGGGTTTTCTATGTAAAGGATCATGTTGTCTGCAAACAGTGAGAGTTATTACTTCTTCTTTTCCAATTTGGATTCCCTTTATTTCTTTTTCTGTTCTTATTGCTGTGGCCAAAACGTCCAAAACTATGTTGAATTGTGGTCGTGAAAGTGGGCACCCTTGTCTTGTTCCTGACTTTAGGGGAAATGCTTTCAATTTTTCACCATTGAGGATGTTTGCCGTGGGTTTTTCATATATAGCTTTTATTATGTTGAGGTATGTTCCTTCTATTCCTGCTTTCTGGAGAGTTTTTATCATAAATGGATGTTGAATTTTGTCAAAGGCTTTCTCTGCATCTATTGAGATAATCATATGGCTTTTATTTTTCAATTTGTTAATGTGGTGTATTGCATTGATTGATTTGCAGATATGGAAGAATCCTTGCATCCTTGGGATAAAGCCCACTTGGTCATGGTGTATAATCTTTTTAATGTGTTGTTGGATTCTGATTGCTAGAATTTTGTTAAGGATTTTTGCATCTATGTTCATCAGTGATATTGTCCTGTAGTTTTCTTTTTTTGTGGCATCTTTGTCAGGTTTTGGTATTAGGGTGATGGTGGCCTCATAGAATGAGTTTGGAAGTTTACCTTCCTCTGCAATTTTCTGGAAGAGTTTGAGTAGGATAGGTGTTAGCTCTTCAATTCAGCTGTGAAGCCGTCTGGCCCTGGGCTTTTGTTTGCTGGAAGATTTCTGATTACAGTTTCAATTTCCGTGCTTGTGATGGATCTGTTAAGATTTTCTATTTCTTCCTGGTTCAGTTTTGGAAAGTTGTACTTTTCTAAGAATTTGTCCGTTTCTTCCAAGTTGTCCATTTTATTGGCATATAGTTGCTGAGAGTAGTCTCTTATGATCCTTTGTATTTCTGTGTTGTCTGTTGTGATCTCTCCATTTTCATTTCTAATTTTATTGATTTGATTTTTCTCCCTTTGTTTCTTGATGAGTCTGGCTAATGGTTTGTCAATTTTATTTATCCTCTCAAAGAACCAGCTTTTGGCTTTGTTGATTTTTGCTATTCTCTCTTTTGTTTCTTTTGCATTTATTTCTGCCCTAATTTTTAAAATTTCTTTCCTTTTACCAGCCCTGGGGTTCTTCATTTCTTCCTTTTCTAGTTCCTTTAGGTGTAGAGTTAGGTTATTTATTTGACTTTTTTCTCGTTTCTTGAAGTATGCCTGTATTGCTATGAACTTTCCCCTTAGCACTGCTTTTCCAGTGTCCCACAGGTTTTGGGTTGTTGTGTTTTCATTTTCATTCATTTCTTTGCCTATTTTTATTTCTTTTTTGATTTCTTCTTTGATTTGTTGGTTGTTCAGCAGCGTGTTGTTCAGCCTCCATATGTTGGAATTTTTAATAGTTTTTCTCCTGTAATTGAGACCTAATCTTATTGCATTGTGGTCAGAAAAGATGCTTGGAATGATTTCAATTTTTTTGAATTTACCAAGGCTCGATTTATGGCCCAGGATGTGATCTATCCTGGAGAAGGTTCCGTGTGCACTTGAGAAAAAGGTGAAATTCATTGATTTGGGGTGAAATGTCCTATAGATATCAATTAGGTCCAACTGGTCTATTGTATCTTTTAAAGTTTGTGTTTCCTTGTTAATTTTCTGTTTAGTTGTTCTATCCATAGGTGTGAGTGGGGTATTAAAGTCTCCCACTATTATTGTGTTATTGTTAATTTCCCCTTTCATACTTGTTAGCATTTGTCTTACATATTGCGGTGCTCCTATGTTGGGTGCATATATATTTATAATTGTTATATCTTCTTCTTGGATTGATCCTTTGATCATTGTATAGTGTCCTTCTTTGTCTCTTTTTACAGCCTTTGTTTTAAAGTCTGTTTTATTTGATATGAGTATTGCTACTCCTGCTTTCTTTTGGTCTCTATTTGCATGCAATATCTTTTTCCAGCCCTTCACTTTCAGTCTGTATGTGTCCCTTGTTTTGAGATGGGTCTCTTGTAGACAACATATATAGGGGTCTTGTGTTTTTATCTATTCAGCCAGTCTTTGTCTTTTGGTTGGGGCATTCAACCCATTTTCGTTTAAGGTAATTATTGATAAGTATGATCCCGTTGCCATTTACTTTATTGTTTTGGGTTCGAGTTTATACACCCTTTCTGTGTTTCCTGTCTAGAGAAGATCCTTTAGCATTTGTTGGAGAGCTGGTTTGGTGGTGCTGAATTCTCTCAGCTTTTGCTTCTCTGTAAAGCTTTTGATTTCTCCTTCATATTTGAATGAGATCCTTGCTGGGTACAGTAATCTGGGCTGTAGGTAATTTTCTTTCATCACTTTATGTCCTGCCATTCCCTCCTGGCCTGAAGAGTTTCTATTGAAAGATCAACTGTTATCCTTATGGAAATCCCCTTGTGTGTTATTTGTTGTTTTTCCCTTGTTGCTTTTAATGTTTGTTCTTTGTATTTGATCTTTATTAATTTGATTAATATGTGTCTTGGGGTGTTTCACCTTGGGTTTATCCTGTTTGGGACTCTCTGGTTTTCTTGGACTTGGGTGATTATTTCCTTCCCCATCTTAGGGAAATTTTCAACTATTATCTCATCAAGTATTTTCTCATGGTCTTTCTTTTTGTCTTCTTTCTCTGGGAATCTTATCATTCAGATGTTGGGGCATTTAACATTGTCCCAGAGGTCTCTGAGATTGTCCTCATTTCTTTTAATTCGTTTTTCTTTCTTCCTCTCTGATTCATTTATTTCTTCCATTCTACTTCACTAATCCTAACTTCTGCCTCCGTTTTTCTACTATTTGTACCCTCCAGAGTGTTTCTGATCTCATTTATTGCATTATGCATTATATGTTGACTCTTTTTTATTTCTTCTAGGTCCTTGTTAAACCTTTCTTGCATCTTCTCAATCCTTGTCTCCAGGCTATTTATCTGTGATTTCATTTTGTTTTCAAGATTTTGGATCATTTTCACTATCATTATTTGGAATTCTTTATCAAGTAGATTCCCTACCTCTTCCTCTTTTGTTTGGGTTGGTGAGCATTTATCCTGTTCCTTTATCTTCTGGGTATTTCTCTGTCTCTTCATCTTGTTTATATTGCTGTGTTTGGGGTGTCCTTTCTGTATTCTGGCATTTTGTGGAGTTCTCTTTATTGTGGAGTTTCCTCACTGTGGGTGGGGTTGTATGGGTGGCTTGTCAATGTTTTCTGATTAGGGAAGCTTGTGTTGGTGTTCTGGTGGGTTGAGCTGGATTTCTTCTCTCTGGAGTGCAATGAAGTGTCCAGTAATGAGTTGTGAGATGTCAGTGGGTTTGGAGTGACTTTGGGCAGCCTGTATATTGAAGCTCAGGGCTGTGTTTATGTGGTATGTCTTGCTCTGGAACTTGTTGGCCCTTGGGTGGTGCTTGGTTTCAGTGTAGGTATGGAGGCATTTGATGAGCTCCTGTCAATTAATGTTCCCTGGAGTCAGTAGTTCTCTGGTGTTCTCAGGATTTGGACTTAAGCCTCCTGCTTCTGGTTTTCAGTCTTATTTTTACGGTAGCCTCGAGACTTCTCCATCTATACAGCACTGTTGATAAAACATCTAGGTTAAAGATGAAAAGTTTCTCCACAGTGAGGGACAACCAGAGAGGTTCACAGAGTTACATGGTGAAGAGGGAGGAGGGAGTTAGAGGTGACCCGAATGAGATGAGATGGGATCAAAAGAGGAGAGAGCAAGCTAGCCAGTAATCACTTCCTTATGTGTGCTCCACAGTCTGGACTGCTCAGAGATGTTCACGGAGTTATACAGAGAAGAGAAGAGGGAGGAAGGAGACAGAGGTGGCCAGGAAGATAAAGGGGGGAATCAAAAGGAGAGAGACAGATCCAGCCAGTAATCATTTCCCTAAGTGTTCTCCACCATCTGGAACACACAAAGAGATTCACAGAGTTGGGTAGAGAAGAGAAGGGGGAGGTAGGAGATAGAGGCAACCTGGTGGAGAAAAAGAAGAGTCCAAAGCGGGAGAGAGAAGTCCAGCCAGTAATCTCACTCCCAAGTAAAAATGGGTACTGAAGATTGGGTTCTTAAAGGTACAAAATTGATAACAAATACCAAAAAGCAAAGATTAAAAATCTAGAGTAGAGGTTGGATTTTCAAAAATACAATATTAAAGAAAAGAAAAAAAATAGTCACAAAAATTATAAAAAATATATATATATATATGAAGTTTGCTTTAAAAAATAGTGTCTCTTTTTTTTGCAAAATAATAGTAGGTTATAAAAATGAAAATTAAAGGAGTAATAGAGGACTTAAAAATTTTAAAAATTAAAGAAAGAATGATAGTAAAAATATATCTAGGACTTTCTCTGGTGTTGTGGGCAGTGTGGGGTCAGTTCATTTTCGGATAGTTCCTTGGTCCGGCTTATGTTTCTCAAGATCTATAGGCCCCTTCCTATGTAGTTGGTGCTAACTACAGGGTTTTAATCTATTGCACCTGTCTCTTCCAAGGCGGTTCCCTTGGTTTTAGCTTCTTCTGTTTGCTGGTCTCTTCAGTGTCTATTTTCCACCCTGACACAAGGGGGCAGTGGTGGACACTTTTTAGGCTCACTTGTTCAGTTGCACTGTGGGGAGGGAGGGACAGTGCAAACAAATAACACTGGCGTGTGCTTGCAGTATCTCAGCCACACTGGGCCTGCCCCCTCTCACAGCACGTGTGCCCCCCTGCCCACACTGCTCAGGCTCTAGGTTGCTCCGCTGGGAACCGTCCAAGGCTGGCCCTGGGCTGCATGCACCTTCCAGGTCTAAGCCGTTCAGGTTCAGGCACTCGGGTAGTTCTCAGAGGCTCAGGCTCAGTTGGGCCTGCGTTTTGTGCCCTTCCCAGGTCTGAGCAGCTCAGGTGACCAGGTGTTTGGCGAGCACGGTCACTGCAACTTATTGCCTCCCCTGCCCCTGCTGCTTGGTTTTCTGGGTGTACAACTGGCGCACCTTCTCAGGCGGATGTTGACCGTCCAGAATCCCAAGAAGTCTTGGTTAGCATCGAAGCCTGCTTGCAGTTTGGTAGATTATGCCTCTCTGGGGCCGTGATTGCCCCCTTCCGGCTCTGGCTGCCTGTCACCAGAGGGGGATGGTCTGCAGCCGGCTAGCTCTGTTCAGTTCTTTGTTCTGTGAGCAGGCCTGACGATGTCTTAGGTTACGGCTTTTCGCGTAGCTCTAGTCAGTCCTTTGTTCTGTGAGCGGGCCTGGCGGTGTCTTAGGTTAGGGCTTTTCGCGTGGTAGCTATCCCATAGTCTGGTTTGCTAGCCCAAGTTAGTAACCTCAGATTGCCCTCGGGGCATTCAGGCCTGGGCCTTACTGTAAGCAACGCACCCCGCGCCTCCCTGTCCAGCCCCCACTTGCTAGTGGCGGGTGCAGGCGTCTGTGCTGCTTCTCCGCTGGAGGATTTACTGTTGGGTACATAATCTGTGGGTTTTAATTATTAATTTATTTTTCCTCCTAGTTATGTTGCCCTCTGTGGTTCCAAGGCTCGCCACAGACTCGTCAGTGAGAGTGTTTCCTGGTGTTTGGAAACTTCTCTCTTTTTAAGACTCCATTCCCGGGACGGAGCTCCATCCCTACCTCTTTTGTCTCTCTTTTTGTCTTTTATATTTTTTCCTACCTCCTTTTGAAGACAACGGGCTGCTTTTCTGGGTGCCTGATGTCCTCTGCGGCATTCAGAAGTTGTTTTGTGGAATTTACTCAGCGTTGAAATGTTCTTTCGATGAACTTGTCAGAGAGAAAGTGGTCTCCCCGTCCTGTTCCTCCGCCATCTTAGGACCGCCTCCCACCATCATTTGTTTACATCTTCTCTATGGCTGATTTAGTCCTACAGCAATGAAATTGAGTACTTTTGACAGAAACTTTGTGAATTACAAAGCCTAAATTATTTATCCTCTAGCCTTTTTTTAAAAAACAAAAAGTGTGCCAGCCCCTAACCTAGAGCATTGTCCTTTTACATAGTTTCTGCTGTCTTTTTATTCACAGTTGTGGGAAGAGAAATAAGCAAGAGTTCAGAGCAAAAAATCTTATTCCTAGAAAATGAGGAGGAAGTTATGTACATCAGTTTTGTTCACAAGTTGTTGGTGAGAACTTAGTCACCTGGCCATGCCTGGCAGTAAGGTGACTGGGGAATGTAGTCTCTAACCGGGTAGCTTTGCACTCAGAAAATACTAATGGCAAGAGGATAATGGGTATGGGAAACCCTATAATCCTAATTTTTCAGTTGAATAATCTAAGGCATTGAGAGGTGAATGTGAGTCTTTAAAGCCACAGCAGTGAAACTGAGCTGGTAAAAGAACAAAAGCAATAGGAACATTGGGCCACATAGAGATTAAAACTAGAAGAAAATTCAGCATCCAAGCCAGTTTCAGAGATCTTAACATCAGGGTAGGTGATTTTCAGAGGATCTACTTTCTTTCTCCCCTCCTACAAAAAGGCATTCTTTATTTTTTTTTTTCCATTTTTTTTGTGTGGCAAATACCAAGAGCTTTTTTTTTTTCTTTTTTTAATTGAAATACAATTGCTTTACAAGGTTGTGGTGGAAGTGAATCAACTATATGTATACATATATCCCCTCCCTCTTAAGCCTCCCTCCCACTCCCCATCCCACCTCTGCTTTCTAATCTTCTACTTCATATACCTTTCCTCTCTATCCCATGTTCTGCTTACTCATATTTTTTTCTTCATCACAATTCTCTCTTGACCTTAATTTCCTCATGACTCTAGTTTTGTCTCATAGCATGTCCTGATTATTTTTTCAGTATTAGGTTGCAAGATTCTCTTTCTTCATTGCCTTGTTTTCATAGTATTACATTGTTTCCATTTCCAAAAGGGAGTATTAGATGAATCCAGATTATTTGTCAGAGTTTCTGGCCATTCTTGCAATGATTGACTTGGGGGTCAGTAATTACTATGATTGTGGAGGATGGAGTCACTTTGTGTAAAATTTGGCTTCTTAGAGATTTCCTTTGAACAAAGGAGTAGGGATAGAACACTGACAGGTTTAACAGAACTATCGTCGTAAAACCACAGCTCCTCCTTGACATCTAGTATTGCCCCAGGCTTTCATGTGCATCTTTTAATCTGTCTTAACTAAAGCTTGTCAGTCTACTCTCATCTATGAATGAGCCAAGTATCATCAATATTTGGCATTACTTATTTTTAAAAAACAATCCTTTGACATATGAAGAGTCTCCTAGTGTTGATAGCAGCTGGCAGTTACAATGTGTTGATGGACATGAATCTGTTACTGTGTTTAGCTGTAATAGCAGGACCAAATATAAAAACTATGCCTCTCTTAGAACTCCAAGAAAGTTGTCTTTATAATTTTTTATTTTGCTGTGTTAATCTTATCTTTTCCCATAGCCACAACTTTCATCTCAAACCTCTCCTTCATTGTAAGAATGAACGTTTACTGTGTGGCAGACATGTGCTGAATATGTGACATATATTTCATTCTCCCACCAGTGCTGCAATGTAGGTACCAGTATTAGCTCCATTTTGCAGATGAGGAAACTGAGGCAGAGAAGTCAAGTGATTTCCCCCAAGTTACATAGCTAGTAAGTAGCAAATCCAGGATGCAAGCTCAGGTGGTTTGATTTCAGAATGAGGAACTTTTTCTCGTTAAGTTATATAGTTCATAAAATACTCCATACCCCAAATTGTCCAGTGACAGCGGTTGTAACTCTTTTTCTTTGCCCTTTCCCCTAGTGAATTACTTTCAATAATTCTCCAAGAGCTGTGTGTTTACCAGCTACTGATGTCTCACGGAAAACTGTCAGAGTCCATCAATTAAACTATGCATGTGAAAAATGTTGAGTGGGACTTCTCTGGTGGTCCAGTGGTTAAGCCTCTTCATTTCCAATGCAGGGGGCACAGGTTTGATCCCTAGCTGGGGAACTAGAATCCCGGATGCCACGTGGCACAGCCAAAAAAAAAGTATTGAGTGATATATTTTCATGATGAATTTAAAATTTTCTTATGGAGCTATGAAGGTCCATTGGATAAATGAATGTGCTTCTAATAAGTGTTTACTACATTATCTTGGTAAATGTAGAGGGTTGGTTTTTATTAGTATGTGTTGGTCATACAGCCACAAATAGTCCCAGGTAGTAATGTCTTTTGTGTGAGTAATATAGATTTTATGTCTTTTTAGCTTCCCTGGTGGCTCAGACTGTAAAGCGTCTGCCTGCAATATGGGAGACCAGGGTTTGATCCCTGGGCTGGGAAGATCCCCTGGGGAAGGAAATGGCAACCCACTCCAGTACTCTTGCCTGGAAAATTCCATGGAGAGAGGAGCCTTGTAGGCTACAGTCCATGGGGTCGCAAAGAGTTGGACACAACTGAGCAACTTCACTTGGACTTCACTTTGTCTTTTTAAAATACAGTCAGCCCCTAGGTTCCTTAGAGGGCTGACTGTACTATGTCATTTTATCTAAGGGAGTTAAGCGTCTGTGGATTTTGGTATCCGTGGGAGGTCCTGGAATCAACCCCCCACAGATACTGAAGGAAGGAATGGACTGTTACATCAATATATGACTAATATCAGAATGGCCTTTCCTGGATAGGAATGCTAACACAAATTTTCAAAAACTTTTAAACTACAAAGGTAACAGTTGGTCTGCAAAATTTGCATGTACTCCTCCTTCCTATTTCCTATATTATTAAGTTATGCCCGACCCTCCTTGAACACCTGGTTCAAAATTCACCTCTAGGTATCCAGCACCAATTAACTACATCTAACCCATCATTCCCTCTCTGTGTGCTCTCCATAATTCTAGATGTTCATACAGATGTTTGTTTTTGCTGACATGTTTTCTGTAGCTGGTATTAAGTCATCTCATGCATGTTTGTTTTGTCACATTTTATAGACTGAATTGTCTTCATGATGTCAGGAAGGGCCTTTACAAACAGACGGTGAGCAGTAAATGATGTTGACTGCCTGCCTTTACAGAACACAAACATCTGCTTGCTGCAGGTCAAGACTCTTAGAATTCTCGATGAATACAGATCCCCTTAATCACAAAGACAAGCCAAGAAGAAGGAAAATAAAGCACTTACAGCTTTTACAAGAAAAAAAATAGAATCAAAAATAAGAACCTTTCACTATTTGATTTTCTTCAGGTCCACTCTGGTTTAGCTTGATTAAAGCCATCTGAAAGTATTTTTAAAATAAAAGATAAAGAATTCCCACATTGACTTCTTGAAAAGAGTATATGGAGATTTTTATTCCTATTTGAAGCTGCCATAATGCTTTGTAGAAGGTGCTAGTGCACCATTCACTTACTTCTGTGGTTAGGTGAAGGAGTGGCCAAGGAAGTGGTGTGTGTGTACCTGTGTGTGTGTGTGCACCAGTGGGGGAGGTGTTCTCTCATAACACTGACCCCCTTCTACTGAGATTTGTGTAACTATTGATTTATAAGAAAAAACCTGTCATGAGAGTTCAGCCTTGGAACTGAAGCAAAGAAATTATGAACTCAGTGTTTGCTTAAACTCATAAGTTATAAGGAAAGTTTGGCAGATCTGGTATGATGGAGAACTATTTTATAAGAGATCAATGAAATGTATAGATATTTAAGAGAAAACATGTAGGCATGTGTTATCTAAATCTGGAAGCTTTGAGGGGAAGGCCCTGACGATCACAGTTCTATGCTACTCCTACTCCCAGCTGCTTCTGAAGAACTGACCTATTTTCTAGCTCTAAGAAGGCTGCCTTAGCCTAGACATATCTTAAGGAGTCAGCTCGGCTGTGGTTCATTCTTGCTGTCTGAAGATTATTTTAAATAAGGGTATCCAGTGCTGTCTTTCAAGCTTGTAGGTGTACCAGTCAGTCCACTATCAGTAATACAGGGGTTTTTGGATAGTTTATATGTGTGAACAGCTAGGCTTTTTTTGACAATCTACTTTTTCTCCACTGGTCTCCTTTTTGCCAGTAAAACTCTATTCGTAGTGCTGTACTTACAGCTTGTTGCATGTTCACTGTGCCATAGAATACGTTCTATTTTACTTGGTAAAATCGTTTCCTATACAGCTGATGATAATATACTCAGCTGCTTATATGGTTGTTTCCCTCACCAGACTGAGAGCTGAGAATAAGAACATATCCTATTCTTCTTTGTATCACTGGCATCTAGCAAAAATTAAATGATCTATAATTGTTCTATGGATGTATGAGCAGAGTTGTATCCCAGGATCAAGGACCAAAGTGAAAATAATTGTACTAATTTTAAACTGAGCATTTTCTATGTATCGGGCATTGTTTTGAGCTCTCAAATGAATGATATCATTTAATGTTCACAGCTACTGCATGGAGAGTTATTATTATCCACGTCCCTGGTGGCTCAGCGGTAAAGAGTCTGCCTGCCAATGCAGGGGACCTGGGTTGGATTCCTGGGTTGGGAAGATTCCCGGGAGGAGGAAATGGCAACCCACTCCAGTATTCTTGTTTAGGAAATCCCATGGACAGAGGAGTCTAGAGGAGCTATAGTTCATGGCGTCACAAGAGTCAGACACGACCTAGCGACTAAACCATCACGACCATCATGTTTGGTGGTGGAGAACACCGAGGTCCAGAAAGGGGAAGTTATTTGCCCAAAGTCACATAGCTAGTATGTATTGGAGTCAGGATTTAAACCAAAAGGTGTCAGTCTCTAAATCTCCACCACTACATTGTCTGCTACATTGTCAAGTTTATTAGTAAGCATGGCCTGCTCGGTGGGGAGCTCAGGGTGACTTCAGGTTTCTGAGCCCAATATAGCTACATATTAGTACAGATATTAATCTAAATTATCCCAAAGAACTGGAGACTTACTGGTGGTGGTTTAGTCACTAAGTCTTGTACTCGACTGTTGTGATCCCACAGTCTGTAGCCCACCAGGCTCCTCTGTCCATAGTATTCTCCAGGCAAGAATACTGGAGTGGGTTGCCACTTCCTTCTTCAGGGGATCTTTCCAACCCAGGAATCGAACCTGGATCTTCTGCATTGCAGGCAGATTCTTTACCAACTGAACTTTGAGGGAAGCCCTAGTTACCCTAAATTTTCTTCCAGAAGGGGCAGAGACTACTCTTAATTTGAGGATGAGGATGCTAGCACTGGAAGAGACTTCTATGGAATTGTGCTGTTGAGTTTAAACAATTCCTTTATAATCTCCCTCCTTGGACTCTGTTTCTCTCCTCTGGTCTATTTTTCTGATGTTAGGGATACAAATCATGAAGAATGGGTCACAGGTGTTCTTGGCAAAGGGAGTGTCATTTGTGAGGATCTTGACATGGCATATTCGAGGAGTATAAAGCTGCTCAGTGTGGCTGGAATACGGGGACTGAGTAGCAGAGACACTAGATGAGCCTAGTTGGGGAGTGATTAGCTAATTCAGAACCTCCACAGAATTTGGGGTGAGTGTGGTTGGATGATCCTCAATATAAGTCATCAAATGATAATATATAGAAATTCTCTCCTACTTTTGTCAAAGTAAACCCCTTGAATTATTGAAGATGGCCCTTTTGTTGAATTCCCTGCTATGATGGAGTATGTTCTAAGGGAATCCCAGGGTGCAGTCAGGCCCTCAATTATACTCAGAATATGTTCCCACAGAACATATTATCTATGAAAAATTCAGGACTACAGACTTTGGGTCAAGATTATATAGCCAGATATGTTGATAGCTATAGATGTAGATATTATAAATACATATACTTTAATGAAAGAGATTAAATTCATGCTCTAATAGAATTAGTAGGTATGTTGAAACCTTCAGTCACTAATTACAACTTAATTAAATAACTTAATTCCCATACATACCCCATTCCTTTTAGATCTACAGTTTACACAGCCAATTATTCATCTAGTCACTAATCATCTGATTCACCTACTAACACTCTGATGAGATGGCCTGAAATTTGAAGAAAATGATTATTGACATCCTCCAGGATACATAAAACACAGGGTGCCCCAGGTGGCTGGTCCTCCTTACTCTTCTGGTAGGGTGGTGGGAAGGTCTCCACATTTTGTAGTTTTCACCACAGATGCAATGAAGTTGGAGGTGAAGGTGTGTTTGGAGGTGAACTGACAACAATGGGAAGGAAACTAGCATTTACTGAGTGCCGAACACAAGTCAGACACCTGGCATTCATTATCTTATTTGTGGTGTGTGGTTTAGTCGGTAAGTCCTATCCAACTCTTTGACTCCATGGACTGTAGCCCGCCAGGTTCCTCTCTGTCCATGGAATTCTCCAGGCAAGAATATTGGAGTGGGTATTCCCTTCTCCAGGGGATCTTCCCAACCCAGGGATCAAACCTGTGTTTCCTGCATTGCAGGCAGATTCTTGATCATTTGAGGTAGGTGCTACTAATGATGACTTTAGAGATGAGGAGACTGAGACTCACGTTAGATGACTTGCCCAAGGTCACACAGGGAGTTAAGTTCTGGAACAGAAATTTGGGTATTGTACAATTCTGTCTGCTTATGAAGTTATCCCCGTCCAGCTTCCCCTTTACTTGATTTTCAGTTTTCTGGACAGCTGGCTTCTCCTTCCCTCTCAGGTTTTCACCAGAAATTGGCTCTTCTATTTGGAAATCAAGGCCTAATAGAGAGGGAGACCTTGATATATGTGATATGGTGAATCAGCTAGCTTTTCTGGTTCTAGAATAGAAACATCTCACTAGCTGAAAGGATTTAAGGTCATTGCTGCATACTCCCCACCACCCCCCACACATCTTCCACTTCCCCTCCTTGCTGTCTGATGTCATGTAATAATCTCCCCTCTTCATTCCTCTTCAACTGCAGGAAAGTGACTACCAGAAATAATTTCTGTGGCATAACTCAGAATCAGGTACCATGAACCAAAATGAAGTATGACTTTTATCAGTTTTCTTGATACCTAAGAGCCCCAGATAGGTTACAGGAGAGGAGGAAGTCTTTTTTGGGCATGGATGCTTAGGGGCAGCTCAAGCCTGCCTGTATAGAGTGCAACAGTGAGGGCTATCTTTATCAGCCGAAGGCCAGAATAAAGGCAATGAGTGCTTGAGAGCAGGGACAGGGAATTTCCGTTTAGAGTAAGAATTCTTTATAGGCAGAGATAATTTCTTGTTTCTAGCACCTACCACAGTGACTTGAGTATAGCTGGTGCTCAATAAATATTTATTAAACGTTCAAGCCTAAAATTCTAAAGGAAAAATGAGTATGTAAAGAGAAACATCATTTTGTTAATAGGTATCTTTTAAAGTAATTCAAGCTATGAGAAAGCAAGGAAGCACAGTGGCCTTTTGGAGAAACTGCTATGATTACAGATGAGAATATTGGTAGTAGTTCCACTCTACCATTAACTAGCTATGCACCCATGGATGGGGCTTCACTGGTGGCTCATCTGGTAAAGAATCTGCCTGCAATGCGGGAGACCTGGGTTCAATCCCTGGGCTAGGAACATCCCCTGGAGAAGGGAAAGGCTACCCACTCCAGTATTCTGGCCTGGAGAATTCCATGGACTGTATAGTCCATGGGGTTGCAAAGAGTTGGACACAACTGAAGGACTTTCACTTTCACTTTTCACTTTACCCATGGATGAGTCTCTTGAATATTCTGTGCTCTAGTTGCCTCATCTATAAAATTTAGAGGATATAATGTTTCTAAAGTTGTTTCATAAGTTTATTATTTTAGTCAGATGATAGAAAATATCCAGTATTTATTTAGCTTCTAAAAGTTTACAATGACTCATGTGTATTATCTCAGGCCTCACACAATGTTGTGAAATAATATGATTATCTTGGTTTTATAGATGAATAGTCCAGGGCTTAGATTAAGGAAGTAATTTGTACTAAGCACATTTTTTGACTCAAATCCACTCCTTTTTCCAGGTTCTATAGCTCTTTGCACGTAGTAATTATCTGTATGTAAATAACGCTTCCAAAGTGCTTGAAAAATCATTCGTTCCCTTAAGTCCTCAAGCATCTCTCCTCCAATAGTATTTGTTAATTTACTCAGCAAACTTCTTTTGAAATCTCAAGGCCTTCAAAGTTGACTCAGGAATTTCACATTCTTGAGGTCTTAATTAATAAGGCTTTCCTTTCTTCTTCTGCAATGAGCCTGGGCTTTTTGGTTAAGAAAATGCATTTGCCCTACTGGAAGCTTCAGCAGATTATGAAGGGTGATACTTTTTAGCTTAGCTAGAAATGGAATCCCTGTGCTAAGTGAGCTATCTCTATTACAGCTAACAATAGAAAGTCTACCTGCTCTTGCTTTAATGTAGATTCATATCTACTAGTTCAGATATGACATTATGAGAAAAGAACTGTGCACATATACCAACGTAGAACATTTTGAAAATTATTTTGTCATTGGATGTATCAAATATCAAATCTACTACTGGACATTTTTAACATATATTGATATAAATCATATTCCTTTATAACTTCAGTCCTCCTGGGAAGGACTATTCAGATATACAGTATTTCCCCAGGGCATGACACACTAGCTAAGTTTTCATAATTTAACAAAATATGAAGGGAGTTTGGCAGATATTACTGAACCTGTCAGAATTAACTGCTTGTAAATTCAATTAGTTCAAGGGGAGGGGACAGCTTTGGAGAAATATCAAAATTCAATTAGCAAGTTGGGGTTGCTAGCCCACTCTTTGGGGGTAATCTATCAAAAAGAAAAGAGTATTTAACACCTACAATCAACTAATTAAATGCATTAGGTTCTGACGGGGTGGTTTTTAATATTCATCATCACTTTAAATCTATATGGCCAGAAAACTTGGTATGAAAGAATTTTGATGGTCGGCATTATAAATAAGCACATCGATGGACTAATTTAGGTGTAGGCACAAAGTGTTTCCTTACTCTTTTCTTTTGATTGAAAGATTCTTACTCTAAAGTTTTGATTCCTTTTAATGGCTAATTTATGTATTGCCAACATGATGCTGTTATCGTATGCTAAATACTGCTTAATTGTTAATGAACCTGTTTATCATGAGTGAAGTGTTAGAGGTATTAATTGATAACAATATTGCTCATTCCAGAAATGGATTTCTACTGTGCTCGTGGTATTTCTTCAAGTCCAAATGATGTTTAGAGGCATTATAATGTGGAATGATTAAGCCAGGGAATGTGAACATTTTATGGATGTGTTCTCTCAAAGGAAATAATGTTTTTCTTTGATTTACACTTGACTTTAACTAAATTTGTCGTGTACTTGTTATTGTTGAACTGTTTTGAAGCTTCATTTTGTTCTAGCCAGATTTCAGCTCACGGTAGTTATTGTAAATGCTATTAACAATGAGGTTTTGCTTCTTTATAATCACTTGCCACCCTTCTCACTATTGGCCAAGTGTTTACTGGGAAGCTTTATTCCTTTATCCTGAAAGGAAAGGAATATGACAAGTCTCACCCTTGTAAGACAGCAGTCTTGGATAAATGACGGATGAAGAATAATCTGGATTAGTGTTTTTACCACTCTTAGTTCTGTAAATATCCTTGATTGTTTGATGATTGTGGCCAAGTTACAGCTTCTTTCAGCTTTGTCTTCCTCATCCGTAAACTCCATATCTCGTTCAATTTAACATTTCTATTCCTTTTTATTTATTGGTACTCATGTCATCACACAATCACACAGTAACTTATGTCTTCAGGCTTTTTTTTTTTTTCCTATCTGGTTTTCTTTGGTTAACCTTGGTCTTATAGTCCCTTTACCCTGGGGACTTCACTCACCATACTTGTCTCTTTGCCTTTATTTATACAGGGCAGCTGAGCCACCTGCTCTCTTCCAGTCTTTGCACTAGGGTCATGTGTTCGATGGTGCTGCTTTCCAGCCTCTATCACTGTGATGGAAAGATCCTTTTATCTGTCAGGGGTCACTGACCCACAGAGTAGAAAATGAATTGAGGGCAATACATAAATAAAAATTAACCTAATTTATATTTACCTGATTTTAAAGTAAGGATAGGAACATCAAAGTTTGATCCATGGGTTGTCAATACATTTATTTACTGGATACTGCATCAATTTGTTCTTTCAGGTTGTAGAGTGACTAAGAGGTGGAGTGATGTAGGAGGCAAGAAAAATGCTGTAAAACATAGAGATTAAGGGACTGTTGCCATATGAACAGGGAATCAGGGAGCATCAACTTCAAGTTAGAATCAACTTCAATTATCCACTCTGTAAATTCTCCACAGCAGATTTCAAACCCCAGTTACTTACTTTTTGGTTTCCAGCACACTTGTGGGCTGCACTTGCCATTGGTGTGTGCTTGGGGAATAGAAACTAATTTAATACTATCCTGCCAAATTTAATTGAGAAGCAATATCTGTTATTGAAAATGTTAATATATGATATATAATAAGTTTTGGATTATCTGCTCTTTCAGATTAAATATATGTGATGGAATTCTGTGTTATAGGAAAGCACAGAACATACAAAAATAATTTAAACCCCATCTATGTTCTATTTGTGTGACATTGGACAATTTACTTGTTGCCTTCAATACTGCTGAGGCAGCTCAAAAAGTGAATTTTTTTACTGTGGTGGACTGTTCTATTCAGAGAAGGCACTCATAAATGTTAAAAATAAACAGTTTTGAGTAATGGCAAATTCACTCACTGGTGTTTTAGATAACAACGCTAAAAAGTTGCTGAGGCTCCAAAGCTGATTACCAAGAAAAAGCAGAGTGTGGAAACAGTAGTTTATTTAATACTTTTGAACAAAATAAACCCTTCTGTCCCTCACACCCTGCTTCAATGGCCATCCACACAGGCACTTTCTATATCTTAATCTCTCTTCTCTACCTTTTCTGTGACTTGTGCTTTTTCTGTGTCTTCCTTCCCATTGGCCTCTTAACCATCTTTCCTTTGTATATACTGCCTTTTCTTTTCTCCTCAACCTCCTATCCCATTTATGTCTCTTTTATCCCTCTTCATCCTTCTCTTTTAGGAGCACATAATATTGAATTAGCGTATACTTTAAATAGTTGTTAATTTCATCAAAAATTAAAATAAAATTGTACATCAAAGACATGATCAAGAAAGAGAAAAGGCAGCCTATACAATGAGAGAGAATATTTTCAAATTATATATCTGATAACAATTTAGTATCCAGAATATATAGAGAATTTACAACTTAGCATCAAAAAGATAAACAACCCAATTTTTTTCAAAGGGGCAAAGGACTTAAATAGTCATTTCTCCAAAGAAGATATAAAACTCACCAACAAGCACATGAGAATATTCTTGATATCATTAGTCATTATGGAAATGCAATTCAAAACCACAAGGAGGTGTCATTTCATGCTATAATGAGGATGGCTATAATAATGATTTTTAAAATAACTAGTATTAACAAAGATATAGAAAAATTGTAATCCTTGTGCATTACTGGTGGGAAAGTAAATTTGTTCAGCCACTATTGAAAACATGTTGACAGTTCCTAAAAAATATTGAAAATAGAATCACCACATGACTCAGTAATTCTCCTAGATATATATCCCTAAGAATCAAAAGAATCAAAAGTAAGGACTCCAACAAATACGTGTACATACATTTTCATAGCAACACTGTTCACGGTGTAGCCAAAAGTAGGGAGAAGCTCAGTGTCCATAAATGGATGAATAGAAAGACAATTTGATGTATATCCATATAATGGACTATTATTTAGTCATAAAAAAGAATAAAGTACCAATCCATTCCATATAGATGAACCCTGAAAACATTATCTTAAGTGAAAGAAACCAGACACAGAAGGCCACACATTGTATGATCCATTTATATCAAAAATCCAAATTAAGCAAATTCATAGAGATAGAAATTATATTAGTGGTTACCAGGGGCTTAGATAAGGGGAAAATGAGAGATAAAGTGCTTAATGGCTGTGGAGTTTTGTTTGGGGAGTGATAGAAATTTTTTGGAACTAAATAAAGCTGGTAGTTGCACAACTTTCTAAATGTACTAAATTCCACTAAAATGTTCACTTTAAGGTGATTGTATGCTATGTGAATTTCAGTTCAATAAATTACATATACACACATACATATATCTTCATACGTGTGTGTGTGTGTGTATATATATATTTTTTTTTCTAAGTTTGTTTCATATGCTGAAGTTAGAAGTCAGGTATCTAACATTTCTCAAGCACACCTGCACACAAATACATATACCCCTTAAAACTACTGATGTTAACTTCCATTTTCCCTTCATGTGACCATCAATGGAGTTCTCTTTGCGTGTGTATGTATATGGGGGTTGGGAAGAAGAAGTTCAGTAACTATCCATTATGGATAAATTTTCAACAGGAAGAAAATCCAATTCCAAGATATTTTATGAAATCTAAAGAATAAAGTCAAATTAATATCCACCTACTCCTTTTATCAATAGAAGAAAAGGTAAATTCATTAATGCATGTATGAATACAAAAAAAACAGTAAAATATAAGTTTGGCAAAATAAGGTCTATTCAAAGGATGCATCTGTGAGCTGAGAAATGAGATAGGGCATAGTGCCCTGAGATAGCTTCTGTCTTCAGAAAAGCAAACAAGAGGAGAATAGATAAACAAGACTGAGGGCACTGAGCTGGCCTGTTGAAACTAAAGAAAAGAAAAGGGTTTTGGTGAGTAGTCTACATTCCAGCCACATCTAGTAGGGATTTTGAGGTGGAAGGAGATACTCTAGGAGAGGGAGAAAGAATAAATGTGGATGTGTTTGTATTCAAATTAATCTCCAGGGTAAACATAGTCAAAAAATCTCTGAAATTCAGATTTCCACTTTAGTACTTCAGTATGAAGAATATTCTCTGAGAAGCATAGGAAATATGTCAGTTCTGACTATTAGAAGGACTTATGAGATTGGCAGATGAGTGACAGATACTCTGTCAGCTTTGGATGTCTGAGTAGGTTTATTTACAGGCTACACTTATTTGCTTTTGAACAAATAATTGATGCTTTTGAATTGTGGTGTTGAAGAAGACTCTTGAGAGTCCCTTGGACTTCAAGGAGATCCAACCTGTTAATCCTAAAGGAAATCAGTCTTGAATATTCATTGGAAGGACTGATACTGAAGGTGAAACTGCAGTACTTTGGGCACCTGATGTGAAGAACTGACTCATTTGAAAAGACCCTCATGCTGGGAGAGATTGAAGGTGGGAGGAGAAGGGGATGACAGAAGATGAGATGGTTGGATGGCATCACTGACTTGACGGACAGGAGTTTGAGTAGACTTCGGGAGTTGGTGATGGACAGGGAAGCCTGGTGTGCTGCAGTCCATGGGATCACAAAGAGTCGGACACGACTGAGCGACTGAACCGAATACTTATTTGAGCCATGAATTCTTCTAGTCATACCATAAGAGCTTGCATTTTAAGATGTTTTTAAAGTTAAAAATAATCAACTGCTGCAAGCTGGGCTCACAAGACCAGATAGTGTGGTCAGGAGTGACGGGAGAGTAACCCAGAAAGTTCCCCCTTCTCCCTGAGTTGTCATTACTGTTCAGTTGTTCCTTGGCAGTGGTATAAGTCCACCTTTTCCCTGGGGCAGACTGCTCTTTTTGTGAAGAGAGCACCAATATAATTGGGGTTTATTTAATGGATTGATAGGGTAAAGGAGTAAAGATTTGTCACAGGAAATAAATTGATGACTAATGTATTTTTGCATCCAAGACTGGAAAGGAGAGATAACGGAGAGAAAAGAATAAAGTGAAGAGTTAAGGCTATTGTCTAAATGAAAGTTTGTTGGCCTCTGCCAGTGATTTATTTCTTTTGGCTTGCATTTCCTTTAGACCTGTATGTCTATGGGGATGAGAATGGGAAAATTACTCCCTGCCTCTCTGAGATATATATTTCCCTCCTATGGTCTTTGCAGCTCCCTATCCCTTAAATAAATACACAGTCAAGTAGGAAAGAAAATATCCAAATATATAGTCAACATTATAGTAGCTGGGAATAGTAGACTAGTGATGGTTTTCTTGATTTTCACTGAATGAACATTTAACTTACCAGTATTTTATTGCATCACTGAGAGTAATAAGACCATACCAAACCCAGGTCTGTACTACCCATAACAAGCTGTGTAAATTTTGTTGGCAAGACTTTAGTTTGCCAGCCTTTGTAGCAGCACCTGATTCATGGCCATAGCTATGAATCCCTTTCAACAATTATTTTCGTCTTCCACTATGAATAGAGAAGGGTAAGTTGACATTGGCTGAATAAGAGACCTTTTGGTAAGATAATAGTCATTTCAAGGGATTTTATTGGGAGGAACTTTATTTTTCCAGATCAATGATAAAAGCAGATTCATTGGCAAAAGCTTTATAACAGTAAGTTAATGACAAATTAAGTATGTTTGAGCTAGTTCCCTAAGCTTGAACACGAATGCTTTACTTTCCTATAGAACTGTTTCTGACATCACTATTGGAGAACAAAATATGGACTGGATGGGCCCTGAAACACTTTTAAATGTCACGATTAGTCACTGAAGAAGTCTGGGGAATCTTTCAACAATATACTTTTATTCTTCTGTTTAGACTGGCTCAAACCTGGCTTGGGTAAAAACAGAATGGACTGAGTAACCCTCCAAGGTCACTTCCATTTTACTGATTTTGTAACCTAACTCTCTTGATACTTCTCCATTTCCTCCTCCCCACTGGAAATGAGAGAAATACAAAGCCCATTATCAGAAATCTGTGATAAGCTTTCCTAACTAGCCACCTACACATACCAAGAATATGAGCTCAAAGTACATTACTTGAAAAGTTTTACAATATAATCCCTCCCACCTTACTCATGGTTGTCACTTAACCCTCCGTTGTGGGGATAAATAATTTGTTTCTCTCTCTCTCTTTTTTTTTTTCCTTTTCAGTTAGATAATTTGTTTCTGAAATTCAGGGACTCTCTTACTTCTATACTCAGAAGCATGCAAGCATAAGCAAGATGGGATTTGGTTTAATTCGGGTTTAAAAAAATACCTATTCTTCTGTGTAACACTGCATATTTTCATACATGTGGTTATGCAGAAGTAGATGTGTAATGAGTTATTTCAGTTATGTGTTAGCGAAGCTAGTCTAGGTTATACTGTAGTGAGTGCATGTGTGCTAAGTTGCTTCAGTCATATCCAACTCTTTGCGACCCCATGGACTGCAGCCCACTAGACTCCTCTGTCCATGGGATTCTCCAGGCAAGAATACTGGAGTGGGTTGCCATGCCCTCCTCCAGGGGATCTTCCAGACTCAGGGATCAAACCCATGTCTCTTGCATCTCCTGCATTGGCAGGAGGGTTCTTTACCACTAGCATTACCCAGGAAGCCCTATACTGTAGTTCAGTTCAGTTCAGTTCAGTTGCACAGTCATGTCCGACTCTTTGCAACCCCATGGACTACAGCACGCCAGGCCTCCCTGTCCATCACCAAATCCCAGAGTTTACCCAAACTCATGTCCATTGAGTCGGTGATGCCATCCAGCCATCTCATCCTCTGTCATCCCCTTCTCCTCCTGCCCTCAATCTTTCCCAGCATCAGAGTCTTTTAAATGAGTCAGCTCTTTGCATCAAGTGGCCAAAGTATTGGAGTTTCAGCTTCAACATCAGTCCTTCCAATGAACACCCAGGACTGGTCTCCTTTAGAATGGACTGGTTGGATCTCCTTGCAGTCCAAGGGACTCTCAAGAGTCTTCTCCAACATCACATTTCAAAAGGATCAATTCTTCAGTGCTCAGCTTTATTTATAGTCCAACTTTCACATCCATACATGACTACTGGAAAACCCATAGCCTTGACTAGATGGACTTTTGTTGACAAAGTAATGTCTCTGCTTTTTAATATGCTGTCTAGGTTGGTCATAAATTTCCTTCCAAGGAGCAAGCATCTTTTAAATTCGTGGCTGCAATCACCATTTATAGTGACTTTGGAGCCCCACCAAAATAAAGTCAGCCACTGTTTCCACTGTTTTCCCATCTATTTTCCATGAAGTGATGGGACCGGATACCATGATTTTAGTTTTTTGAATGTTGAGCTTTAAGCCAACTTTTTCACTCTCCTCTTTCACTTTCATCAAGAGGCTCTTTAGTTCTTCACTTTCTGCCATAAGGGTGGTGTCATTTGCATATCTGAAGTTATTGATATTTCTCCCGGCAATCTTGATTCCAGCTTGTGCTTCATCCAGCCCAGCATTTCTCATGATGTACTCTGCATATAAGTTAAATAAGTAGGCTGATGGTATATAGCCTTGACGTACTCCTTTTCCTGTTTGGAACCAGTCTGTTGTTCCATGTCCAGTTCTAACTGTTGCTTCCTGACCTGCATACAGATTTCTCAAGAAGCAGGTCAGGTGGTCTGGTATTCCCATCTCTTTCAGAATTTTCCACAGTTTATTGTGATCCACACAGTCAAAGGTTTTGGCATAGTCAATAAAGCAGAAATAGATGTTGTTGTAGTAACAACCCCTAAATTTCAGTAGTTTAACCCAGTAGAAGTTTCTCATTCCTGAGAAGTTCCTCTATGAGTAGAGTGACTTTTCAGGAAATTTGACTTTAATATGATAACTTAGTGATCCAAATTCTTTTGATACGATAGTTTCAAGGCTCATACTCAAGGTGACATAAATTCACTTCTCTTCACAGGCTATTGGACAGATCTAATTACCTGGCCTTGCCCAACATTAAGGGGGACAGAGTAGACCCAAGAAATACATTTCTCTCTGTTTCCAGAAAGGAAGGAAAGCTGGATATAAGTGAATATCAAAAATGTATAAGCAAGTTATATTAAATGTGTCTTCTTGAAAAAGATTTGACTCCTTCCTTTACAGTGTTGATCAAAGTATTTGCACAAAAGAAGGCAAGACTATCTGTTTTGAAAGTTTTTTAAACTAAATTGAACCAAGTATACTGACAGTCCTAGATGCAAGTTTCTGAGAAGTATGTTTCAGTTCAGTTCAGTTCAGTAGCTCAGTCGTGTCCGACTCTTTGCGACCCCATGAATTGCAGCATACCAGGCCTCCCTGTCCATCACCAACTCCCAGAGTTCACCCAAACTCATATCCATCGAGTTGGTGATGCCATCCAGCCATCTCATCCTCTGTCGTCCCCTTCTCCTCCTGTCCCCAGTCCCTCCCAGCATCAGAGTCTTTTCCAATCAGTCAACTCTTCTCATGAGGTGGGCAAAGTATTGGAGTTTCAGTCCAAGGAACTCTCAAGAGTCTTCTCCAACACCGCAGTTCAAAAGCATCAATTGTTTGGCGCTCAGCTTTCTTCACAGTCCAACTTTCACATCCATACATGACCACTGGAAAAACCATAGCCTTGACTAGACGAACCTTTGTTGGCAAAGTAATGTCTCTGCTTTTGAGTATGCTTAACTTAGTAAAAAAGTTAGATCATTTATCTCTAAGGTATATGTTAAGCTAAATCATTGTACAAAATCCAAACTTTTAAATCAGGAAAGGGGTAATATTTGTTCAGGTATTCAATCAACAGACACATACTGAGGGTCCATAAGCTATGCAGTCTTCATTTTTGAAAAGTTATTTACTACAGGGTTAAGTGTCTTTTCTGTAAAGAACTGGATAGTACATATTTTAGTTTTATGGGCCATATGGTCTCTGTCACAACTACTCAACTGTGCCATTGTCATGTGAAAGCAGCCATTGACAATAAATGAATGAATGGGCATAACTATGTTACAGTAAAGCTTTATTCACAAAAAAGTGAGCTGTAGTTTCCAACTCCTGCTTTTAAAGGGTGATTCTCCTTGGTGAATAAGAAAGTTCAAAGATACCTGTGTACCTTGAGTTGAACAAAAGCAAATTTCAAAACTGTCAGTGACAATTCATTAGAAACAAAGACTGCCTTGACATGGTAAGTTAAATCCATGGGAAAATAGGATTTGATTAGTTTATCTTTTTTCACAAATGATTGACATTTTGTATCAAATTATAAGAAGAAAGTTGCTCAGTCATGTCCAACTCTTTTGTGACTCCATGTACTATACAGTCCATGGAACTCTCCAGGCCAGAATACTGGAGTGGGTAGCCTTTCCCTTCTTCAGGGGATCTTCCCAACCCAGGGATCAATCCCAGGTCTCCCACATCACAGGCAGTTTCTTTACCAGCTGAGCCACAAGGGAAGCCCGAGAATACTGGAGTGGGTAGCCTATCCCTTCTCCAGCGGATCTTCCTGACCCAGGAATCAAACTGGGGTCTCCTGCATTGCAGGCAAGTTCTTTACCAACTCAGGTATCAGTGAAGCCCCCTGTCACTTAGGATGCTTTTGCTTAAAGGAATAGAAAAAAAAACCTCTAACTTATGTTGAATTATGAGTACATTGGCTCATGGGATTCAAACATTCAGAATTTCAGAATTTTTCAATTCAAAATTTCAAAATTTTTCAGAATTCAAAAATTTTTTGGAATTCAAAAATTAAGAAATAGTCTTCACATGTAGTTTCATCAAACTTCATTTCTCTCTTGTTTGCTCAACTCTACCTTTTTGCTAGTATCAACATTACCCAACATTGACTGTGTACTCTCATGATCATGTAATGGTTGCCAGCATTAATTGGGGCTACCTACATTTGTATTCAGGCTTCCCAGTTGGCACAGTGGTAAAGAATCCAACTGCCAATGCAGAACACACATGTTGGAGATGCCCATTCAATCCCTGGGCCGGGAAGATCCCTTGAAGAAGACGGTGGCAACCTACTCCAGTATTCTTGCCTGAGAATTCCATGGATAGGGGAGTCTGGCAGGCTACACTCCATGGGGTTGCAAAGAACTGGAGTCAACTGACCCCACGTGTACTTTCATCTTCAGATTACAGAGCGAGAATGGTTGTCTCTCCTTTAGCCATTGGATAAAAACAGTGGGCTTACTCTGTTACCTATTCTTAAAGCAAGTGCTATCACAAGTGAATAGAATTACTCTGAGTCAGACCCATCAGGGTGCATTGCTGAAGCTGGTGGTGGGATCAGGTGTACTCAGCTGAAAGACTTAATGAATGTCCAAGAAGGAGCCTCACTACCTTCCACATTGAACCCTCTTTACTCACCACTTCATCTTGTTGCAACTTATTGTAGCATATGTGTACAGAGACTTGGTGTGACTTAAAAGAATTTTTCCCCAAGTTCATGTCATGTCCAAGTTCATGTCCATTGCATCGGTGATACCGTCCAGAGATCTCATCCTCTGATACCCTCTTCTCCTTCTGGGAGATGGTGAAGGACAGGGAGACCTGATGTGATGCTGTCCATGGGGTCACAAAGAGTCAGACACAACTGAGTGACTGAGCAACAACAACAGAAGAATTTTTATTATTGCAGGAACCTCAACTTAGAGATCTCTAAATGTAGGTATCTTGTTGAAACTTTTGCTCAAAGCCATATATAAAAGATGTCCTGAGTTGCCTCAAAGAAGATCAGATTTCTTGCTGGAGGAAATGGTGGTTACAAAGGTCATTGTCTATTTCTGTGTGATTCATGCTAGGATAGACAAACTGGGCATAATTAAGGTGTATAAGAACAGCAAAGAAGTAAGTGTGTTGTCAGAGGACTAAACAGAGAAGAGTAAGTTGATATCCAGTGCTGTATCAGAAGATCTCAATCTGAGCCCATTCTTACAGTATTTTATTTTACACCCCTAGAAGTCTATGGTCATTTTTGCTTGCCGTATCTCAGAAATGCATCAGAGTTGAAAAATGTCCATAGAAAACTATTAATACAATAGGCACATCTCTTACAAAATCCAGAATTAGAGGCAAACGCGCATCACTGGGCTATCTTAGTGGTGTTAACAGCATCTGAAAATTTCCAATGGGATTTAGAGATATCTAAAATGAACTATAATATTGACGCCTAAATCTAGACAAATGAAGATTGAAGGAACATCGTTCAAACTTGTAAAATAATAAATGAAATGCAGGTATGTACAAACATCCACTAAATCCTAGTATGTGTGCATGTTGCTCAATTCTGTTCGACTCTTTGTGACCCCATGGACTATAGTCCACCAGGCTTCTCTGTCCATGGAATTCTCAAGGCAGGAATACTGGAGTGGATTGTCATGCCCTTCTCCAAGGGATCTTCAGCTGACCCAGGGATCAAATCTGGTCTCCTGCATTGCAGGCAGATTCATTACTGTTTGAACCATCAGGGAAGCCCAAGCCCTAATATTAATATTAGAACTAAAAGACACATTTTATCTCAACAACTTTAAGGCAAATAAAAATGTCTCTTCCTTTCCTAAAATGTGAAATCAATTGATATGAATCATAAGTACCCCCACAAATTGCTACCAGCTGACAACATACTCTTTAAAAACAAGTCTGTACTAAAGACTGATTTGTCTGTATTGAATGATGGGAAATGATTTTTTTCTAGATATCCTTAAACTTTGAGAAAGTGGCAGAGAGAACAGCTTTGCTATACCTTATACCATGCTCCTCTGTGGCTCATGTGGTAAGGCTTGTGCTTTTTTCTCAAGATCTGCTTTTTATGCCTAATGCACCTATTTGTGCACAACTTCTAAGCAGATCAGTTTTACAACAGTCTCATCTTAACTGCCTGATAAACTGGGAAGAGTTTAAAAGAAAGCATAGAAATAGGAATGGAGAGCCTACACAAAGATATTACCAAAGAACCTTGCAATTTTACAAACACTCTTCTTTGAGACTTGGAAACTCATTCCCAATAGATATTACTGATCCTAACGCTGCAGTTACCAAAGTGCGGATTTTCACAAATATAGGTTTAAATTCAGCCACATCTTGTGATCAGCTTGATTACATAGAAATTGGGGTGCACTCTCATTCCTGTTGGCCCTTTTGTTCTTCCTGGAAAACATATAAAACATTATATCTTATTCTAGTAACTATTATTGACTGGCCTCAGGAAATAGCATTCTCTTGCCTTGATCATAGGTGTTTGCTTAGTGCTCTGCCAGCATCAGGTCTTTGAACTCCTGATTCTGGTGAAAGAGGGTGAATGTTCATAGCAGGGGTCAGAGAACATTTGTGTAAAAGGCCAAATAGTAAATACTTTAGATTTTCAGGGCATATAGCCTCTATTACAGCTGTTCAACTCTGACATTGTAGCTCGAAAATAACCATGGACAACATGTAAACAAGTGAGCATACTTGTGTTTCTATAAAACTTTGTTTATGAACACAAAATTTAAATTTCATGTCATTTTCATTTGTCATGAAACAGTCTTCTTTTTTATTTTTTTTCTAGGTCATTTTAAATATGAAAACATTCTTAGCTCATGGGACATATGAAAACATGGAGTGGGCTGGGTTTGGCCTTTGGGTATAGTTTGCAGACTGCTAGTATATGGTGAGAGTATGAAGAGGGAGGAAGGGCTGATGTTTTGACCTTTCTCAGCTTTCTTTACTTGCAGTGCTCCTGTATTGTGAATATCAGCCTCATTTTGTGCTAGAACATTTCCTTAGTTAAGGAGATAACTGTGTCCATGTGTTCAAAATATAAATGAGCTTCAACTTAACCCAAGGATGAAGTTCCTGCTCTCTTCTTACATTACTTTTGCACAGAGTATGTTTAGAAACTGTGTAGTAAAGCAGAGCAGATAATTTCTCCATGCATTGTTTTATGGTAAAAGCCTAAAAGTAGCATCACATGGTATTCGGTGGTGGTGTCTGTCACTCACTCAGCTGTGTCTGACTCTTTGTGACCCCATGGACTGTAGCCTACCAGGCTCCTCTGTCCATGGGATTCTCCAGGCAAGAATACTGGAGTAGGTAGCCATTTCCTTCTCCAGGGGATCTTCCCAGCCCAGGGATCAAACCTGGATCTCCTGCATTGCAGGCAGGTTTTTTATCATCTGAGCTACCAGGGAAGACGCCATAGAGACCAGTAGACGACAAATACATGGGATGCATAGCAAAAATAAGCTTATGTGGTCATGTAATGCACAGAATATATTCTAATGATGTATTTTGTTGTCAGAAGGCTTATTACTTTTGATAACAGAATATAATCAATATTTATAGTCAATATTTATAATGCAAAATATCAATATACCATTAATATTAATGGTAATATAATGGAGAAAGTAAATTATAGGGAAGGCTCTGAGAATATATTCTTTCTCTATCATGCTTTTGTTGGATTGTCTTGCCCCTCTCACCAGGTTGGTATGCTGCCAGATTGAACAGGTATAGTTATACTACTTATTTATAATTGACATCCATTCTGATTGGTCAGTGCCCATGATCTATCCTAGAACTTAAATATATGTTAATTATATAACATATAATTATATGTTATAATTTTTTATAACATGGTAAATACAACATGGTATCTGGTGGTGGTGCCAGTCACTCATTTGTGTCCGACTCTTTGTGACCCAATGGACTGTAGCCTGCCAGGCTCCTCTGTCCATGGGATTCTCTAAGCAAAAATACTGGAGTGGGTAGCCATTTCCTGGAAAAAAGCATAAGAACAAAGCTAAAGTGTGACATTTTGTCACCAATTGTAGAAGCAGTAAAATAAATTAATATAGTTAATTTCTAGAAGTATGGAAGATAAAATACAATTAGGATCAATGTTCAGGGCTGTTTCAGATAAACATAAACATTCTGTTACTAGCCCTTAGAAGTTCTCGTGACATATAGCATCTTCTGATCAAGAAGAAATTCCAACTTGCCAGAATGAAAAAAAAAAAAAAGAAAGAAAAACTATGACCGCCAGAGGTGGGGTACAGCATGGTTAGACTGTATAAAGTAGGAATGTGGGTTAATGGCCATGTAGCAAAGGAGATCGGGCCTTGGGTCATTGTAAAGTGAGGATTTGAAGTTATAGACCCCTAAGGATAGCTTGAATTTATGACCTTTAGTAAAATTAAAAAATTTTTAAAAATCTACCCAGAGAGGAATCTTGGCTCTTTGCCTGAGACTTGGATGGAAAAAAAAATCTCCCTCAGAGATTTGTAATCATGGGCTTAAATCTTACCCCAAATCTGAAAAGTTGTATGAAGATTGGTTCTGAGCTGGTGGCTCCCCTGGGATTCTAGGCAGAGGCAAAGTCAAAATAGCTCTTGAAGAACATGCAATACAGGCTACAAAGTATTCTTACAGAAAAAAAAAAAAAAAAGTCCTTTGAAAAATGAATTCACAATAAAATTTACCAAACACAGGAAAATAGCATACCATAATGAAAGTCAATAGATACAATGAACAACAGGATTATATCTCTAAGAAACAAGAGTCAGTAGAATAGAGAAATGAGAAAAAATTTAAAACCCAGAAACCCTAACAATTGAATAAGAGACTATGAAATCAGGACTGGTGGGTTTAGAAAAGAAGAAAACAAACTTTTAGAAATGAAAATTATTATTTGTGTACTAGCCATCAGGTAATATAAAGCTAGTAGACATTTTTAAGCTGTTAAATGGATTCATGTTAAGCAATCATCCATAATGCAGCAGAGAGAGATAAAGAGATGACAAAATATGAGGCTAAGAGACAGGAGAATGAGAAGATTCAATATATACCTAAAAGGGATTCTAAAAACAATTAGAGAATAGGGAGGAGAGACAATATTTAAACAGATAATGGCTGATAATTTTTCAAGACTGATGAAAGATATGTAGTTATTTTAAAAAAATATATTTGGCTGCACTGTGTCTTGGTTGTTGCATTTGGGCTTTCTCCGGTTGTGGCAAGTGGGGGCTACTCACAGTTGTGGTGTGCAGGCTTCTCATCATGGTAGTTTCTCTTGTTGCGGAGTATGGTCTCTAGGTGTGCAGGCTCAGGAGTTGTGGCTTGCGGGCTCTATAGCCTAGGCTCAGTACTTGTGGCCAGTGGACTTAGTTGCCCTACGACATGTAGAATCTCCCCAGACTAGGGATCAGACCTGTGTCCCCTGAATAGGCAGGCAGATTCTTAACCACTGGAGTATCAGGGAAGGTCTGTGATGTATATTTAAGAAATTCAGCAAGCATCAAACAGGATAAGTATAATCTCATAACCAAACTGCAGAACTCTACAGAAAAAAATTTAAACGTTAAACATCTACCAAAAAGAAAAGATAGATTACCTATAAAGAAGCAAGAAATACATCAACTATGATTTAAAAAAAAAAAAATTTGTGGTTAAAAGAGAAAGGAATATCCTCAAAATGCTGAGGAAAATATTTATCTAGAACTTCTATATATTGTAAATATCATACACGAGTGTAAGGAAGATAAATGCAAATTCATCTGAAGACTAAGCAAATTTCCTACTCTTAGATAGTGAAAGGACTTTATATAAGTGTGTATATATATGTGTGTGTGTGTGTGTGTGTGTGTGTGTGTGTGTGTGTGTGTGTATTGGGCAAAGGAAATAGAATCCAGAAAGAATGAGATGCATGAAGCAATGGTGAACAGTAAAATTGATAAAGACAAGTAAACCCAAATGAGTACTGATTATAGAAAACAACAATAACATTAATGATTAAATGGCAGGTTACAACATGACATGGGTTTGGGTTGAATTTATCCTTTACACTGAAAATTCATATGTTGAGGTCCTAAGCCCCTAGTATCTCACAATTTGACCTTATTTGGAAATAGGACCATTGCAGATAAAGCTAGTTAAGATGAGGTCATACTGGCAGTAGGGTGGGTTTCTAATACTGTATCAATGGCATCCTTATAAAAATAGAAAATTTGAACACAGACACACACACATTCACAAATACTTCATTATATGAAGAATGGAGTTATGCTGCCACAGCCATGGAGATACCAGAAATTACTAGCAAGAAGGGACGCACATTCCTTCCCTGGTGCCTTCAGAATAACCATGGCCTTACCTGCAAGAACTGTGAAGCAAATTTCTGGTATTTAAGGCACTCAGTTTCTGATACTTTGTTGTAGCAGCCCTAGGAAACTAATAAATGAAAGCGCTTGAAAGCAGTAATAGTAGATAAGTATTGGGGTGGCTCAGAAGTTCATTTGGGTTTTTCCATAAGATGTTACCCAATGTATAATAATAGATGAGTGTATTTAGAGTTTCATTTTTCTATGTATCTTATATTTTAGTCTGGGAGAAAGAGTAGAAATATAGATTAGATTAACTAATAGTCTTTAAGGCAGTAAACATGTTAGACATTTGAAAATAATCAACAAAAGTATTTAAATATTGAGTTGGCGAAAAAGTTCATTAAGGTTTTTTCCATAACATCTTATGGAATGATTAATACATATTTATAGTCAAACCAGTCAAGATCAACAGATGGGAATTATAAAAACTTAATACAATATAAAGATATTCTCATTCTACGGGCTGTATTTTCCTTTATTAATGCCAGCCTTTGAATTAGAAAAGTTTTAAATTTTGTCCAATTTAGCCATTTTTTCCCTTTGTCACTACTGCTTTTAGTGGTATAGCTAAAAATCTTTGCCAAATACAAGATGATGAAGACTTTCTCCCATGTTATCTTTCAAAAGTTTTATAGATTTTGTACTTACACATAGGTCTTTGATCCATTCTGAGTTAATTTTTCATGTGAAGTAAGGATTCAGCTTCATTATTTTGTGCATCTTTTGCACTTGTCTCATCACCATTTGTGTAAAATACTCTTCTTTACCTGTTGAGTGATCTTGGTACCCTTGTAAAAAATCAGCTTGTTACATATATATTGGTTAATTTCTGGATTTTATGTTCTGTTCCATTGTTCTGTATGTCTATATTCGTTCCAGTACAACACTATCTTGATTACCTTTTCTTTAGTAAGTTTTAGAATTGAGAAGTGTAAATATTCCTACTTTTATTCTTTTTTTTCCAAGGATCATTTTGGCTGTTCTGTTTCTCCTGCTTTTTTGTATGAATTTTAGAATAATTTTGTCAGTTTCTACAAAGATTCCGATAGGGATTGCATGTAATCTATAGATCAGTTTGTGTAGTGCTGCCATCTTAACAGTGTGTCTTCCAGTCCATGAATATGGGATGTTTTTCCATTTATTTAGATCTTTTATAATTTCTTTCAATAATATTTTGTAGTTTATGGTGTATAAGACTTGTACGTCTTTTGTTATATTTACTCAGAAGTATTTCATTCTTTTTCATGCTTTTGTTAATGGAATCATTTTCTTCAATTTCATTTTTCATGTTGTTCATTGATAGTTTATAGAAATTAGTTTTTCTGTATTATTCCTGTATCCTGTACCCTTGCTGAACTAATTAGTACTAATAGTTTCTTAGTGGATTCTTTAGTATTTGCTTTCTATATAGAATTTCATCTGTGAACAGAGATATGTAGCCAGATTAGAAAGGAAGAAGTTAAACTTTCTTTTTTCTTGTCTAATTACCATGATTAGAACTTCCAGTAACAATATTGGAATGGTAAGAGAAGAAATGCGCTTCCCTGGTGCGTCAGTGGTAAAGAATCTGCCTGCCAGTGCAGGAGACATGGGTTTGATCTCTGGTTTGGGAAGATCCCCTGGAGAAGGCAATGGCAACCCACTCTAGTATTCTTGCCTGGAAAATCCAATGAACAGAGGAGCTTGACTGGCTACAGTCTGTGGGGTTGCCAAAGAGTCATAACGTAAAGACTCAACAACAACAAAAGAAGAAATACTTGTCTTTTCCCCCATTTTACTGGAAAAGCATTCAGTCTTTCACCATTAAGTATGATGTTAACTGTAGCTTTTTCATAGATGCTCTTTATCAGATTGAGAAAGTTTCCTCTTACCTATTATTATTGAATATTTTTTATCATGAGTGTTAGGTTTTGTCAGATACTTTTTCTAAGTCTATTGAGAGGATCATGTGATTCTAAAAAATTCTATTGATATTATATACTTAAATACTTGATTTTCAGATGTTAAATCAACCTTGCATTCCTGGGATAAATCCCTTGGGGGTCATGGTATAGAATAATTTTTATATACTGCTAGATTCAGTTTCCTAGCATTTTAGTTGAAGTTATTTTGTATTCTTTGTATCACTTCTCTTTTACACTCTACAGAAACATAACAATAGTATTTGTTGTTGTTGTTGTTCAGTTGCTAAGTCCTGTCTGACTCTTTGCGACCCCATGGACTGCAGCACAACAGGCTTCTCTGTCTTCCACAATCTCCCGGAGTCTTCCCAAGTTCATATCCATTGAGCTGGTGATGGCATCTAACCATCTCATCCTCTGCCACCCTCTTCTCCTTTTGCTTTCAATCTTTCCCAGTATCAGGGTCTTTTCCAATGAGTTGGCTCTTCACATCTGATGGCCAAAGTATTGGAGCTTCAGCTTCAGTATCAGTCCTTCCAATAAATATTCAGGGTTGATTTCCTTTACGATTGACTGGATTGATCTCCTTGCAGTCCAAGTATGGTATTTCAGTCCATAGTATGGCAGTGCATATAATAGCATTTCTTTATTTCTCTCTTTATAATGTTGGATTACTGGAATGAAATGCTTAGTTCTGAAGCTACTAGATAAATAAAACTATTCATATTATTAACATCTATTTTATTGTCACATTTCATTTGTTATCAAAATAAAGGCTATTTTTATTTTATTTATTTTTTTTGAAGTGAACTATTTTATTTTTTTTGTTTTTTTAAGATGAAAATATTTAAAAAAAATTTTTTTTAATTTTATTTTATTTAACTTTACAATATTGTATTGGTTTTGCCATATATTAAAATGAATCTGCCACAGGTATACATGTGTTCCCCATCCTGAACCCTCCTCCCTCCTCCCTCCCCATACCATCCCTCTGGGTCGTCCCAGTGCACCAGCCCCAAGCATCCAATATCGTGCATCAAACCTGGACTGGTGACTTGTTTCATATATGATATATACATATTTCAATGCCATTCTCCCAAATCATCCCACCCTCTCCCTCTCCCACAGAGACACTGATGTATAAAGGCTATTTTTAAAATACAAGGTGGGAAAGAAAGTCTATTTTATTTATTTTTTATTGAAATAAACTCACACATAACACTAAATTAATTTCAGATGTACAACATAGTGACTCAAAACTATATATTGTGAAATGATCACCACAATAAGTCTAGTTAGAGTCCATCACCAGACATAGTTAAAAATTATTTTTTGTATGTGAGGAAAAGTTTCAAGATCTACTCTCAGCAACTTTCAAGTATGTAATACAGTATTAATAACTATAGTCACTGTGTTATGAATTTCATCTCTAGGACTTATTTCTTTTATAGCTGGAAGTTTGTATCTTATGATACCCTTGACACATTTCACCCACCTCCCCTCCCACCTCTGGCAGTCACCAGTCTGTTCTCTGTATTTATTAGTTTGGTTTTACAAATCTATTTTAAAATTTTAATATTTTTCCCAAGTTCTATTTGTGAGTTGAATTGCCGCTGTTTCTTCTTCCCCCTGTAATGTAAACTTTTTAATGTTTTCTTAAGATTTATTTTTTAATTGGAGGAAAATTGTTTTACAACACTGTGTTGGATTTTGCCATATACCAAGGTGAATCAGCTATAATTATACATATATCACCTCCTTCTTAAGCCCCCCTCACCTCCCCCATCCCACTCCTTCAGGTTATAATTTAACTTTTATTATTTTTCTCATCTTTGATTCAAGAGCTGACTAAATAGTTGATTATGGGTGAAACTGATTTAGTAAGGATTGTAATCACATAACACTGTCTTCAAGTATAAGGATTTAAGGTGAGAACTCAAGTCTATAAACCTACTTCTTCTGTCTGCTTAATCAGATTTAAATAGTTTACTCCCTACCTCTTTCACACTCCTTCTCTTTACCATTTAATGCCAATTATGTTGTGCTTCATTACCCTTGAGTGATTCATTTTTTCTCTCTGGCTTCTGGGCAGATATGCAATATACCTCTTGCAGTTAATATGATTTATAGCAGCTTTTTGTGTATAGTGACCTCTTGTGCCTCAAATAACAATTTATCCAAAAGTGCAAAGACTACCACATTTATATATCTCTGATTTTAAACACAATTAAGTAGTAGTCAGTAGGTGTGAGCCTATTGTTCAGGGTAGCACTTTGTATAACGGTAACCATGGCATTTTTCTCAAACATTGCTTTTATCATGTCAAGTTCTTGTCCTCAACATTTTCAATGATTTGTTCCTCTTACAATAAGTCAGACTTCTTTAGCTTGATCAAGGCCCTCCATATTTTGGTCTACCCTTTCTACATAAGTTCACTTACCATTATTTCCCACCGCACATCATTTGTTGTAGTTCAGCTAACTTCTTCATTGTCCTAGAAGCACAGTGAATTCTCTTTTATCTCATTTTCCTTAGGTGGAATAATTATCCTCTCTTCCACACTAATCTAAACTCTGTAAGACCCAATCCAAACTTTGCTGATACATGAAGGCATTCTTGACTGAATTGGCCCTCACTAATCTCCTCTGAACTATAACACTTACAATTGTAATTCTAGATTTACAGTAATGACAATGTCCATTATTAGCTGTTATTTCACATGTGTTAGTATTGTCTTTCTCAGTATACTATATAGTCTTCTAGCAGAGTAGTAATCCTATCTGAGAACTCTGTTCTCCTTACAGAACATGATAGATAGGTGGTCAGTCAACTTTTCTAATTGACTAGAATGGGGTTCCAGGTGGCTCAGTGGTGAAGAATCTGCTGCTAGTGCAGGAGATTTGGGTTCAATTCTTGGGTTGGTTAGATCCCCTGGAGTAGGAAATGGCAACCCACTCCAGTATTCTCACCTGGAGAATTCCATGGACAGAGGAGCCTGGCGGGCTATGGTCCATGGGGTGGGAAAGAGTTGGACATGACTTAGTGACTAAATATGCATGCACATAGAATATGCATTCCAAATTTTATTTTGCTGTTTTAAACAACCAGAATTTGATCACTCTTACATCAGTTATGCCCAGAGCTTATTTTCTCCTCTGTGCCTTTCACTCTTCAATTATCAAGTATATTTGATATATATATCAAGTATACATACTGATACTGTGAAGTTACTATACAGTTCCAGGCCTCTATCTGAGTTTTCTGGTGCTGCTCTTTATCTAATAAGAACACTGTGATACCCGAAGCAGAGGTGACTTCCTAAGGCAGTTTAAGAAACAGCCATTTCTGCTATATTTAAAATGGATAACCAAAAAAACCTATTGTATAGCACATGGAACTCTGCTCAATGTCATGTGCCAGCCTGGATGGAAGGCGGGTTTGGAAAAGAATGGATACATGTATATGTATGGCTGAGTCCCTTCACTGTTCACCTGAAACTATCACAACATTGGTAATGGGCTATATACCCCAATACAAGATACCTTTGGTGTTAAAATAAATAGCCATTTTCCCTCATAACCAGTTTAATTGCTGCTCAAGAACAGGCAAATAAGTTCAGAATCTGACTAAATTATGCCAAGAGCCTAAAGCCTCTTGGGGAATAGCATAATAATTATGCTGTTGGTGGTGGTGATTGTGATATTAGCAATTTTAGGCTGAACAGTGTCACTGTAAACCTAGAACGTGAACTTTGTGGCATGCAAAAACAGTGGATGGTGATCAGTGATGGAGGCAGCAAAAGAGGTCAGAACCCAGAAAATTAAGCTTTTGACTGAACCTAGGTCTGGTCAAAGGTTTGAGTCAGTTTAAGTAGGCATTCAGGGTTTCCCAGGTGGCGCTAGTGATAAAGAACATGCCTGCCAATGGAGGAGACCATGAGTCATGGGTTCCGTCCTTAGGTCAGGAAGATCCGCTGGAGGAGAGCATAGCAACCCACTCCAGTATTCTTTCCTGAAGAATCCCGTGGACAGAGGAGCTTGGTGGACTACAGTCCATAGGGTCACAAAGATTCGAACACGACTAAAGCAACTTAGCACACACACAAGTAGGCCTCCATGATCCAGACAATCCCCAAGGTCTGGTGGTTTGGACACAGCAGAAATCATAGAAGTCCTCAAAAGAGCAACAAAGAGATCTTCAAGTTAAATCAGCATTTACTTCATTCAGAATCATTTCATTTATCTCTCATTAGGGTAAAAGCCAATCATAGTTCTAATTAGCTCAAGGCCTTGTAAAGCCTTAAGTGTCTAAATCTGCTTTTAGTGAGTCACAGAATAAAGATTATTCTTACAGTCTATCAAAAGAGCATTCTAAAAAAAAAAAAAGAAAGAGCATTCTAATAACAGAATATGAATAAACTGATGCAAGCAATGCATATATTTAAGATTTATATATTTATATGTATTTATATACATTGTAAATTAGATATATTTATATATATTGTAAATTAGAATGCAGAGCTTCTGCTTTGTAGGAAATCCAATGACGATTGATTTTGATACTGCTGAAATAAGAATTTATTCATGCATATATGTTCTGTTTGGTACAATTCATAGCTCAATTGATTAGCTTCCAATAAATCAGAAAAAAAAGAGGAAGGCAAACTCTAAGTAACCAAGAACCATTATAGCTTATTAAGATATTATTTTGGCATGAGGAGTAAATCTGTCTTAGCATTTCTTCCAACATAGAAAAGTGGGCCATCTGAATGCTCAAGTCATGTCAGAGGAAGTCAATAGATGACCTTTGCTGTACATGATGTTCTTGCAGTGTCTGGCAGGGTAGACACTCTAGACCTCTCAGTGACTTGGCTTTTCAGCCACTGAGATGACTGCTGATTCTCACAAGATGGGAAGTTGGTTATCAGTCTTAGACATTAGGCAAACTTTATGAGTCCATGAATCCTTTGGCTAGGTCTTGGTGGCCTTATTTTTCTTTTACTGATATCGTTGATATGTTGTTCTCCCTTCCCCAAGTGCTCTCTCAGTTTCTAACAATCCAAATTCTGCTCATCCTTGAAGGCTCAGCACAAATCCGACTTTCCCACAAACTGCCATGTGGTTGTTCCTGTGAACACAGAGATCAGCTTGCTCTGATTCTACAGTTTACTTTGATAGTCAGAATACCCATCAGAATTCAGTCATTGTGGTCATCTTTCTAATTTCATTCAAATAGACTTTAAGTAGAATACTGAAACTCAGATATTTGTCTTGATGCTTCCACAGTGTCTAGTAACACTCTAGGTATGCAGCTACATCATACACACATAACATACTTATTGTCTAAAACAAGACACCTTTGAGAGTAAAAGAGGGTGCCATTAAATAATTATTGTGGTCTTCCTTTGAGATATATCAAAAAATAGGATGGTCTGCTAGATGAGTAGAGAGAGGAGAATGAATGAATAGACGTGTGATAAAGCAGGTATAGTAAAATATTGATGGCAGATTTTAGATGGTGATCACTATAAATTCACTTCAACTTTTCTGTATGTTTAGAAGATTCATAGAAAATACTGAAAAAATATAATTATGCTGTTACCGAGGGGGTAAACCAAGATATATGGTCACACTAGTTTGGAGTTCTTGCAGAACTGATTTCAAAAAGAAAAGCATGATTACATAGAGTGATGAAAAAGAAGGAATAGGAAGCAGTATAGCTAGATGGATAACTGTGATAGAAACCAGAAGTCTGAAACCTTTTTGGCACCAGGATCCAATTTTGTGGAAGACAATTTTAACATGAACCAGGGCTGAGAGGATGGTTTCGGGATAATTGAGGCGTGCTACAGTTACTGTGGACATTATTTATAATCTGATGCCACCACTGATCTGACAGTTAATGTTCAGCAGCCCAGAGGTTGGGGGACCCCTGATGTAAACTAATAGATAAATTTTAGACCAAGGATTAGGAAACTGGATTTAACATCAAGTGTAAGATTCCATTCTTCTGAAACAGTGATGTAGAAGTTTTTGAACATTATATTTTATAATGGGTCATAGGAGGGAGCTATAATATGACTAGGGAGGAGGACCAGCTAGGAAAAGATGTTACATTAGTTTTCAATCTGGCATAATTGGTGTTTATGTGGCACCAAGCCAGGCTACACAAAGGCCAGGCCTCTGTGAAGCACATATCCTCAGAATGCAGACCTTTTGGTTTGTTGATTTCAGTAATAGCGGTTGGCATATCAGGTGGTAAAGGTAGAGACATCTCAATGAGAATACCCAGGAAATCCTGGCTCCCTTGTTTCTTTACTTACCAGAGATATGTTGCTGAAAAGAAAATGTGGATTTTCCTTATTTTTTTTAAAACCAGGCTCTATTTCCTAAGATCTATCCCAATGTTTCTGAAACTTGCCTTCACATTATAATAATCTGGGTAATTAAAAAAAAAAATTACTAGTGCCTTGGATCCATCCCCTAGAGATTCTTATTTAATTTGAATGTACAGTGTGGCCTGGGCACCAATATTTTAAATCTCTCTCCATATAATTCTAAAGTTTGAGAGCCACTGATTTTACTCTTAGAGATGTTGATAGATCTTTAATTCAAAGGAGCTCTTGACCATATGGATAGCTCTCAATGAGCTATGTGGAGGAGAGGGTTAGATGCATAGAGGGGGTTTCCTGTTTCTGGGAAAGAAAGGCTAGAGGAAAAATAATTGTGAGAAATTTTGCTCCAGGGACCGGAATTTAAACTAAAGCACTGCTTCTAACAATTTACATGTCTTAAGTTCTACCCCTATGATCCATAAATAATCAAAAACTGAATACATGTATAATCATTTTATTATGATAATACACTCCTAATTTTTTCCATTCTGTTTATTTGGACATTTATTATTATTTTTTTTCAGTTTGAAGCCCACCTGTTGTCTTAGAGCATTATAAATCTAATTAGGCCAAGTAATGAAATATGCCTTTATCCTCTCATGGCTAATAGTGGAAGAGTGGCTAGATGGGTTAGTGTGGAATACTGTGCTTTCTCATTTCACTTATTTGATAGAAATGTCTTAGGAAGTGGATAAAAGTAATGTTTTACTAGAAACTAAAAGCAGGAAGCAGATTGTAAACAATCTGTTTTGGTGCCTTTATTTTTCTCCTCTCTTGAAGAGGAAGAGGAGTCACTACTTATGTTATCTACTGCATATATGTGCATGTGCTCGCTCAGTCGTGTCCAACTCTTTGCGACCCCATGGACTGTACCCTCCAGGCTCCTCTGTCCATGGGATTCTCCAGGCAAGAGTACCGGAAGGGGTTGCCATTTCCTCCTCCAGGGGATCTTTCCAACCCAGGGGTCTCTTGCATTGGCAGGCGGATTCTTTACCGCTCCCTGAGCCACCTGGAAAGCCCTGTATGAGCGCAAGACACGTGATTTCCTCAGTGGCCAGGTTCCGACCCACTGCCGGGGCTCCTGGGCTTTGCTCTGGGTTTTTTAAGTTCCTGCGGCCACCCACTCTGGGTCTGGGGATTCCTCCACAGCGTCCTCAGACTCTGTGATACTGTTCCTGTTCAAGATACTATCTATTACTCATCTATTATTGCCCACACCAGTGACACAAACATCCTCTTTGCAAGGTCCTGGTTATATGGCTGCAGGTTATCAGCTACCTGTGACTTGACTGGTCTGGTCCCTTGTCATGTAGAGATGTCATTGGGTAGACAATGTATTTGATTTCCTGGCAAGGATCTGGGGACTTTGGTTTCAAAACTCATTACTTCTTGTGAAATATCCAATGAAATTTTATTATGATGATTTTTTAACTTTTATAGGACTTCAAGCATTAGACTAGAAAATTTCTGTCTGTTATATTAGTGTCCATTTTACATTATCTTTAATCTGCCTTGAAGTGTCAGATTTATCTCCTCTCAGTATATTTTTAAAGCAATAGCCTGAGCTTTAATGGAATTAGAATTCATATATGAGAAATTAACAGCTTTGATATTGTGAAAACCCATTTTCTATCTATTTTTCCTCTTTTTATTCTTTTACAACTTGGTTTAGAGTTACTGCTCCAAACCTCATCGAATATTTATCAGGGAAGCTCAACTCTACTTTTAATTGGCCTTGGCTTTATTCAATTTAGCTATAATAATTTGATTTTATATAAAATATTCAATCATGCTTTACCATATGGTGAACATCATTTATATATAAAAGCTACTTGCTGTTCTACCTTTGGAAATTGTTAGAGAATCTCAGTAAGGGTTTTCTAGCCATCTGCTTCTTTTTCAAACCTTGTGCTAATGTAGACATCTGCAGTGGTGACTCTAAGGTTATTAAACTGCAGTGTCCAGTTGAGTGCCCTTGTGCATAACTCTTTAGAAAGCAGGCCTGCATGAAAAGATCACTTCTCTTGCTTTGATCCTAATGTATCCCAAGATGGATTTCACTGCCTGGGAGGGGTGTTTATACATATCTCACGTTCAGCTAGCTATCCCTTCAAATAGGGTAGTACCTTTTAAGAAAACCAGTCAGACCCAAATGTACCAAATAAATTAGTTGTGGTGCAAGTGATCACATGACTGAAGTTTTCTCCATTTTTTGGGAAATAAGTTTCCACGAAATTTCTCTAGAGCTTCCCTTGGTGCATTTAAATATTTGTTTTCAAATTTGTAATTGACAGAAAATGGAGGCAATAAAATTTGGCAATCATTTATTGCACCTTAGCCTACCAAAGTTCAGACATGGAAACAGCCTCTAATACTGTAATATAACCAATGGGGAAATAATTTCATTTGCAAAAATTCATTTTAGACTCAAATTTTCTGAAGCACATTTATTACACAGAGTGGTGAACATTTGTATTTGGACTAACAGTCTCTTCATCTTTTAATGAAAGACTGCCTCCTATAGCTAATAGTTTAACTATTTTATTTAAAGGAAAAAGTATAGCAGGATTCATGTGCGATAATATCTATACATTTTTGTTTGTAGTATTCATAAACATTTCACATTTTGATGGCAATCAAATGAGATGTCAGCCAGGGGGCAAAGAAACGAAATCAAGGACAAGTTTTTGTTTTTGTTATTTCAGCCCTGAGGATCAGGAAAATGACTGAACATTCATGGACTGATGACTAAATTATTCAGTTATGAGAGTAACCTTCAGGTACTATAGTTAGGATTATCAATTTTGAAATTCAGTGCAGGAAAAAATCACTTTTATATAATGAAATAGTATGGCAGATAAATAGTGAGATTCCTGTAAATGTGTGATTCAAGACACTGTGCAATTATTTTGATCTACTGAATAAATTGGTAAGAAAAAATAAGAGGCTATTTTCTCATTATGTCTAGAGATTTTCCAATCTCTCTATCACAAACTGCAGATCTCTGAAATAAATTACAGGCACAGGATAGTATTCTGGGTGGATGAGGAGAACAAGCAATTTAATGTCAATTTGTGTGAATAAAATCTGAAGAAACATTCCTGAGCCTGATATAACCACAAAATCTGTTTTTTGCCAGCATAATCTTGGCAATGATGAGTTATGTTCGTATTATTCAATGAGATGAAAGAAGGGTCAACTAGTTTTTAAAAAATATTTTTCTTGCTTTATAAGCATTTGGAATTTTTTGCTGCTATTTCTCCAGGGCTTTCATTGACCTAACATTTGGGATATATTTTAAAGTAAATAACCATGAGGTTTAGTGGCCTAAAGGAAAGAAAGCACGAGGCCTCTTAGACAGTCTTTTCATTTCACTAAATGTTGAGTGTGTTTGTCCACATGTGACTTAATTATATTTCTTTGGCCAATTGTAAATGCCTCAAGGCCAAACATCTCAGTTTTAGATTTATTTGAGATTTTACAGTAATACTAGGTTAACTCATAGTAGGCACTCAGTAAGTATATATCTGTGTCTAACTCTTTGAGACCCCATAGATTGTAGCCTGCCAGGCTCCTCTGACCGTGGAATTCTCCAGGCAAGAGTACTGGAGTGGGTTGCCATTCCTTTCTCTAGGGTATCTTCCCAACCCAGGGATCAAACCTGGGTCTCCTGCATTGCAGGCAGAGTCATTACCATCTGATCACCAAGGAAGCCCCATCTATTTCATAACAATATGCAAATGAGCTTTATATTGACTAGAACAGTGCAGAGTTCATGGAACACATGCAGATTTGATTTTTTTTTTTTTATAGTAAACCCAATCATTCATGGCTTTGAGATTTTACTTGACATTCCAAAGGCATATGTTCAGGTTAACAGCTCACTACTTCAGAAGGTGCATCTGACATTTTAACCCTAAGCTGTTGATGGTTAACTGTTTTTAACCTCCAAGGAAGAACTTTGGCCTATGGATATGAGCACCTGTGAGGCAAGGAGAACTTTTGATACGGCTACAGAATCTGGCAGGAGCATTCACTTTTATATTTCAAAGGCAATTAGGGGATGGTGGAAGCAACAGTTGAATTAAAAAAAAAACAACTGACTTCAATTTGACACATTTCAATGCCAATTCTAAGTGTCTTTTTTTTTTTTTTTCTAAGTGTCTTTTCTGAATCCAGCTGACTTGCTTGGATTATACCAATTTAAATGAGGCCTGTTATTCTGCTTATAAATTTTATAGAAATATAGACAAATTACTTTCTTCTTAGAATCTGCTTGAGACCAGCTTAAAAGGTTGAGTAGTAGCTGGCATGATTCATTGAAGGACTTAATTGACCTTGAAATGCAGTGAGTTGTGTGTGTATATTTAGTCTCAGTTTGAGGGGTCATGTTTACTTTGGGTGCCCCTTTTCAAAGTTCTTATTTAAGAACTTATTTAAGAACAATAATACATTTTTCAAATTTATGATTGCTCTTATGTTCCCTCTTTGAGGGCACTTGTTTGCTTCAGACTATTTTTTTCTGCCTCTTATGATTTTGATTTCTCAATCTTTTTTTTTTTAACATTTTTATTATTCTTACACAAAGGTAATTGAAATTGGTTTAGAGAGCCTTTTAAAGAACACTTTTCAAGCTCAGATTTTACCTCCCTCTGATTGAAAACCACAGTGGAGCAATGGAGAAAAAGTAAACACTTTGGCTTATATAGTAATAATTACCACTTAAAAATTTTTAGAATTATCATTAATTCAAAGAAACTTCAAATGCTCTCTGGTTACACAGCATAAAATGTTAGGACTGCAAGAGAGTTCCTATGATCATTTTGTACTTCTGGAAACTTAATAGCCTCTGAGCTTTCCTTTAGCCCGAGGTGCAAAAGGATCCTGCTGCTTGCTTCATTGGGCTTGAAAATAGTGGGCAAAAGAAAATCTTGTGCAAACACAGTATATAAAGTCTTTCATATGCAGATAACTTTTACAGACTTCCTTTCTGTAGAGAGTGTCCTGGTTTTCCAGCAGTTGGGTGAATTGTGCTGAACCAATGGTACTCTCTTGTCTGCTGCCTCTTTAGACCTAGGACGCACATTTTTAAGAAAGCTGATGACTGAAGTTCAGAGATTCAGATCCAAATTGGAGAAAGGAGCAGAGGAATCCAAGCCTATGCAGGAAGCAAACAAACAGCGTTTGCCTCATGAATACCTACTTGCTGACAGATAACAAACCAACGGGAGAGCAGGTGCATGGTTCTTGGGTTGGCATGTGTGCTCAATTGTGTCCAACTCTTTGTGACCGCATGGATTGAAGCCAGCCAGGCTCCTCTGTCCATGGAATTTTCCAGGCAAGAATATTAGAGTGGGTTGCCATTTCCTTCTCCAGGGAATCTTCCTGACCCAGGGATTGAACCCACATCTCCTGCACTGGCAGGCAGATTCTTTACCACTGAGCCACCTGGGAAGCCATTGAAAACATACAAAAAGGTAAGTTACTTGGTGAAGGCCACATAGGAGAATTGACCTATTATGAATACGTTTTGAGAACCCTGTCAGTATTGTCTGTAAAGCCAAAGCCCCCCAAGTGGTATTTGAATAAACAAATAAATAGAGATTAACATATAAATTAAACTTGAGACCATCCCTTTTGTTTCCTGGATGATACTGAAGATAATCTAAATAAAATATTTTTATAAATATTTAAATGCATTCAAAACCAGCAGTAGTTCATAATATTTGCCCCTTTCAAAGTACAGTCATTCTTGCTATTTTCTCCCCAGAGCAATGGAGATTGCTTCAAGTGTACTTAGTCCACATTTCTGCCTTCCACATTTTCAAGTTTCACCCTCTCCTAACCTATCTCCACCCCAACCACTGATCCCTTTGCATACAGCAAACACATTGACTCATTCAGTATCCTGCATTCTGGTTCTCAACATAGAGTATACCCCAGCTCAGGAGGGCTTCCCTGGTGGCTTAGCTGGTAAAGAATCCGCCTGCCAAAGCAGGAGACACAAGAGACATGGGTTTCCATTGTTTCCATTCCTCCTGGAGAAGGAAATGGCAATCCATTCCAGTATTCTTGCCTGGGGAATCCCGTGGATAGAGAACCCTGGTGGGCTTCAGTCCATAGGGTCACAAAGAATCAGACACGACTTAGTGACTGAGCAAGCAAGCTCAGTGGCAGATCTATCATTCTCAGAATATAAGATTAAACAATATATGCTGTTTATTTATGCATTTGTTTACTTATTTGTTCAACATGTATTGAGAACCTCGTATGTGTACCAAGCACTTCACAGTACAGTTTATTCATTCAGAACATTTATTGAGCAGCACTCTGTACTGTTAAAATCAGTAAATAGTATCAATCTCTCTCTCTCTTTAAAATCTCTCAGCCTCTCTCTGCCTTTTAAACTTGACTTTGTAATTCTTTTTTTTTTTTTAATTTTATTTTATTTTTAAACTTTACATAATTGTATTAGTTTTGCCAAATATCAGACCCTGATGCTGGGAAAGATTGAAGGCAAAAGGAGAAGAGGGTGGCAGAAGATGAGATGGTTAGATAGCATCACTAACTTAATGGACATGAATTTGAGCAAACTCTGAGAGATAGTGAAAGACAGGGAAGCCTGGCATGCTGCAGTCCATGGGGTCGCAAAGAATGGGACACAACTTAGTGACTGAACAACAATCTAGATTTAGCCATTAGAATTAATTTCAAAGTTTCCTTATATGTAGATGAGCTATCATTTGCACATAAATAAATGAAATAATATATGTGGAATCACTTTAAAAATTATAAAGCAGTGTATACATGCAGAGTGGTATTATTATTATTTGTAGTCACTTATCATCTTGGATGGGACAGTGATGAACTGCTCACATAGAATTAAAGAGTGACCAGATTCGCTCACACCATAAAGTAGGATGGATCAGAAAGAATGTGAAAAATGAAAAATGAAAAAAAAAAAAAAAGATTTCTCATCCCTCTAGCCTCTCATTTCATTGTATCAAGGCTCATTTGCTTTGGGACAGAGAGTGATTGTTAAGCCTCCCTCTGGGTTACAAGTAGGCTTTTAACTGTGTCTATTGATGCCACTGCTACAGACACCCTCTGACTTTCTTTTACATGTTTTATTCTATAAAGGGTTTTTTTTTTTTTTTTTTTTAAGATTCTATCTCTATCCCTTTCCCCATGAACTGGGTAGATCAGATTGGTTTTGCAGGGCTGAGTTTTCAGTAGTATTTGAGCAGTACTGAAGTCAAATGCTTGCAGGGAAACCCCACTGAATTGTAAATGTCCTGATCCCCAGAGTGTAGCTCAGTGCACCTCTGAAAGCAGTCAATCGTTTTTCATTAAGCAGTGATTTGATTAGATAAAAATAAAAGTTGCTTGAGCATTCACTTTTGCAGCAGTGCATAACAAATTTATGCAAATTTCCATGCCACTAATCTGCATGTGAAATATTAAAGTGTGATTCCAATCCATGTGCACCTACATTGAAGTTTAATCAGGTACAAATATTAATGGAAAGACTAAAGCTTTTAACAAAAGTCACAGCTGTTTGAGGTTTGTAAAATGCTGCAAAGAAAGCTTTAATGTATTAATGATAATTTTGGTGTTTTCAGCCTAAACAAAATCTTTTTTTTTTTTTTTTGTAGAAGGAAATCCCAAACAAGACAATTCTTTAGTGGTACTAGAAAAATACAGACAAAGAAAGATTAGGCTAAATGATTTGGCTGATTTAATAGGTGCAACTGAGTTGTTTGCAATGTATCACCCAGGGAGGGGTTTTCTTTATTAAGAATTTTACTTCATACTCAAGGACAATTATAATTGTTCTAGTCATGGAGTGAATATTTAATACCTAGAATGGTGTCTAGCATATAATAGTTTAGGAATGTTTGTTAAAATTTTTCTTAATTCATGTTGATTAATTGCCTTTTAAATATTATAAAAGCCATGTTATCAACTTTCAAGTAAATGAAAACTGCACTAAACTTTACAATGTTAAGGAAGAGAAAAATAATATTTATTGAATACTAGGAATTTTTATTAATTAGCCTCACAACACATGAAATAATAGCCCACTTTTCGAGACAAAAAAGCTGAGCCCCAAATAAGTTGAATATATGACCGATTTGTATAGTAGTTTGTCTCAAAGGTCCTATTTTTATCTCTGTATCACAGTATACATGTTATTCCCTTCCGTAACTCAGAGAACATGTGGGTCCTTCTAGGAAGCCAACTGTGTTACATTTGGCAACCAGTATCAAGTTTATCTGAGAACCTAAGATTCTAAATCAGAACCCCACAAATCTTTGAAACTAAAGTATGAACTTCCAAATGTAGAGAAGACACTGTAGTGGAGGATTAAGCTCTGTCAATGCCTTTGTGTTCTTCAGGACAGTGATCTGAAAACTATCGGCATGGTGGAATGAGTTAGAGGCTTATTTATGAAACTTGTTATTTAAAATTGAACATGATAACATCATGCATTGTTGTTGTTGTGCAGTCACTTAGTCATGTCCTACTGTTTGTGACCCCATGGACTGCAGCACACCAGGCTTCTCTGCCCTTCACCATCTCATGGAGCTTACTCAAACTCATGTTTGAAGGACAGGGAAGCCTGGCGAGCTGCAGTCCATGGGGTCACAAAGAGCTGGACACACTGAGCGACTGAAAACAAATGCTCAAACTCATGTCCATTGAGTTGATGATGCCATCCAACCATCTTGTCCTCTGTTGTCCCATTCTCTACCTGCCTTCAATGTTTCCCAGCATCAGGGTCTTTTCCCATGAATCAGCTCTTCATATCAGTTGGCCAAAGTATTGGAGCTTCAGCATCAGTGCTTCAAATGAATTTTAAGGGTTGATTTCCTTTGGATTGACTGGATTGATCTCTTTGCTGTCCAAGGGATTCTCAAGAGTCTTCTTCAGCATCACAGTTCAAAAGCATCAATTCTTTGGCACTCAGCTTTCTTTATGGTCCAACTCTCAAATCAGTACATGACTAGGAAAAATCATAGCTTTGACTATACGGACTTTTGCTGGCAAAGTGATGTCTCTGTTTTTTTATATGCTGTCTAAGGCTATGATTTTTCCAGTGGTCATGTATGGATATGAGAGTTGGACTGTGAAGAAAGCTGAGCACTGAAGAATTGATGCTTTTGAACTGTAGTGTTGGAGAAGACTCTTGAGCATCCCTTGGACTACAAGAAGATCCAACCAGTCCATCCTAAAGGAGACCAGTCCTGGGTGTTCATTGCAAGGACTGATACTGAAGCTGAAACTCCAATACTTCAGCCACCTCATTCGAAGAGTTGACTCACTGGAAAAGACCTGATGCTGGGAGGGATTGGGGGCAGGAGGAAAAGGAGACGACAGAGAATGAGATGGCTGGATGGCATCACCAACTCGATGGACATGAGTTTGAATAAACTCTGGGAGTTGGTGATGGACAGGGAGGCCTGGTGTGCTGCGATTCATGGGGTCGCAAAGAGTCGGACATGACTGAACTGAACTGAACTAGGTTTCTCATAGCTTTTCTTCCAAGGAGCAAGCCTCTTTTAATTTCATGGATGCAGTCACTGTCCACAGTGATTTTGGAGCCCTAGAAAATAGTCTGTCACTATTTCCAATTTTTCTCCGTCTACTCGCCATGAAGTAATGGAACAGATGCCATGATCTTCCTTTTTTGAACGTTAAGTCTTAAGCCAGCTTTTCACTCTCCTCTATCACCCTCATCAAGAGGTTCTTTAGTTCTTCTTCATTTTCTGCCATTAGAGTAGTGTCATCTGCATATCAGAGGTTGTTGATATTTCTCCTGGAAATCTTGATTCTAGCTTGATCCAGCCCAACATTTCACATAATGTACTCTGCATATAAATTAAATAAGCAGTGTGATAATATACAGCCTTGACATACTCCTTTCCCAATTTGGAGCCAGTCCGTTGTTCCATGTCCGGTTCTAACTGTTGCTTCTTGACCTGCATACAGGTTCCTCAGGAGGCAGGTAAGGTGGCCTGGTATTCCCATCTTTTTAAGAATTTTCCCCAGTTTGTTGTGAACCACACAGTCAAAGGCTTTAGCATATTCAGTGAAGCAGAAATAAATGTTTGTTTTTTTTTATGGAATTTGGTTGCTTTTTCTATGATCCAATGGATGTTGGCAGTTTGATCATCATCCATCAGTTGAGTTCAGTCACTCAGTCATGTCTGACTCTTTGCGACCCCATGGACCACAGCATGCCAGGTCTCCCTGTCCATCACCAGCTCCCAGAGTTTACCCAAATTCATGTCCATCAAGTCAGTGATGCCATCCAACCATCTCATCCTCTGTCATCCCCTCTGTCATCCCCTTCTCCTCCTGCATTCAATCTTGCCCAGCATCAGGGTCTTTTCCAGTGAGTCAGATCTTTGCCTCAGGTGGCCAAGGTATTGGAGTTTCAGCTTCAACATCAGTCCTTCCAATAAATATTCAGGACTGATTTCCTTTAGGATGGACTAGTTGGATCTCCTTGCAGTCCAAGGGACTCTCAAGAGTCTTCTCCAATGCCACAGTTCAAAAGCATCAATTCTTTGGCTCTTAGCTTTCTTTATAGTCCAACTCTCACATCCATGCATGACTACTGGAAAAACCATAGCCTTCATCCATGGCAGGCCTGAAAAATTAAAAAGTATGGTTTGATGCTCAAGTTTTCTGTGCTCATAAAAGGTAGAGAGCCAAGTCCTCCAGCCGCATCCCTATCCATTTTCAGTGTAAGCACAGAGTGATAAGGTGGATAATATCTGGGCTCAGATCTGATGTGGCTTTCATACTTTGACAGAAACAATTTACTGAAATGGAAAGAAAGTGAGGGACCCGGGATTAAGCCGTTGTGATTCAGGTAATTGAGAAGACAAAAATCTTCCTCTTTTATACCAATGCCACTTTTAATCTCAAAAATACAGACTTCTAAGTCCTAACTCCTTATCTAAGCATGTGAAGCTCTAGTGATCAGGCTTGAATTTACCCTGAAGGGGTAATTTAGATTTTGCTTCTTCTTCATCACAAAGGAACTCTTTCTTTCTTTCTTTTTAAATTATTTTTAAATTGAGCAATAGTTGCTTTACAGAATTGTGTTGGTTTCTGCCAAACATCAACATGAATCATCGATAGGTATACAAACGTAACCTCCCTCTTGAACCTCCCTCCCACCTTCCTTCCCATCCCACCCCTCTAGGTTGTTAATGTGCCCTGTTGGAGTTCTATGAGTCATACAGGAAATTCCCATTGGTGATCTATTTTACTTATGGTAATGTAAGTTTCTATGTTGCTCTCTCCATACATCTTACCCTCTCCTTCCTCCCCACCCCACAGTGTCCCTAAGTCTGTTCTCTATGTCTGTATCTCCATTGCTGCCCTGCAAATAATTTCATCTTCCTAGATTCCATATATATGCATTAGTACACAATATTTGTTTTTCTCTTTCTGACTTACTTCCCTCTATATAATAGGCTCTGTGTTCATCCACCTCATTAGAACTGACTTGAATGCATTTCTTTTTATGGCTGAGTAATAGTCCATTGTATATATGTACCACAGCTTCTGTATCCACTTATCACAAAGAAACTCTTTCTAAACCTCTCCTAAAACTTTCCTTCTTTGCTCATACCTTCCCCCCACCATTTTGGAATGTCCTCCTCCTACTGCTCTTCCATTCCTCACTCCAACCATATATGAATCTTCTCCTTCAAAGTCCAACTCAAGTCTCATCTCCACAGACTCTTGTTTGAAACTTCATTTCATGGCAATTCTCCTTTCTTTGTATTCCTGTAATATTGTTTTTTTAATTACCTCTGCCTTCCCCTCCATCCCTCCTGCCTTTCTTCCTTCTTTCTCCCCTCACCTCCCTCTCACTGGCTTGTTTATTTCCTTCCTTCAATTTGCTGCGTGTGCATGCTCAATCACTTCAGTCATGTCCGACTCTTTGTGACCCCATAGACCGTAACCCACCAAGCTCCTCAGTCCATGGGATTCTCCAGGAAAAAATACTGGACTGGGTTTCCATGCCCTCCTCCAGGGGATCTTCCCATCCCAGGGATCAAACCCAAGTCTCCTGCATTGCTCATGAATTCTTTACTGCCTAGTGTCTGCAAATCTGTACGTATTTCAGGGAACACAATGTTTGTCTCAAGCAGACACAGGCTTTGCTTTTATAGAGGTGACGCTTAAATAGAGCAGACAACTACTGACAGAAACAACTCATAGTTGCTCTGAAGTGAAAGAACATGCCTGTAAGAGAATAGCTGACAAAAGGAAGGCTTTGAGTAAGAAAAGTAGAGGCAAGAACAGAGAATGCCTCCTGAAGAATTGATTACTAAGTTGAACGCTGAAGTTTGAGTAGCCATTAACAAGGTTGAGAGGGTAGAGCCTAGGAAGAACATGGTAGGCATGGAAATTGCATATGGAAAGGTCCTATTGTTAGAGAAGGAGTGGGGTGAGTTCAAGGTAATCAGAAAAGGTCATACATGTCTATAATGTACTTATATGATTCATTTTTATTTTTCTTGTACTGTGTCCTCAAATATATTATATGGTACTTTTACACAGGGTTGATGTGTTGTATTTATTTTTACCTAATTCTTTTCAAAGAACTTGAGTCCAAACTCCAGTATGCCCTAAAAGTCCTCAGTGATTTGCTGAAGGTCATACTGTGGTGCTAGTGCTCAAGAATCCATCTCCCAATTCAGGAGATGGAGGAGACTCAGCTTTGATCCCTGGATCAGAAAGATCCCCTGGAGAAGGAAATGGCAACCCATTCCAGTATTTCTGCCTGGAGAATCCCATGGACTGAGGAGCCTGGCAGGCTTCAGTCCATGGGGTTGCAAAGAGTCAGACTCAACTGAGCAACTGAATACACACACACACACACACACACACACAGAAGCAGGGATCTCCTGTACATCCCCTCCCCATATCTAATGTTCTTTCATTGAAATGATTCTTTATAAATTGGTAATAGGCAAATTTGTAAATATATCTGGAATAAGCCTCTGCATGTGCAAGATGGTTGAGAAATGATTTCCTTTATACTGGTAACTCTGTGATCATCTTTTGAAGAGATTTGGGCAGGAAGGTATAGAATCAAGTGTTTCATTACCTTTCTTCTATAAAATTCTTGCATGTACAGTTTATGCTTAGACCAGAGAAGCTCATGTTAGGGAGAGGATTTGTATTTGTAAAGGATCCCAATAACTAAGCTTTGCAATCCATAGGATAAGGACTCAATCTTTGGAAAAAGTCTGTATGAAGTAAGAGATGAAGGACATTTTAAGGATGAGAATTCAGAAAGTCTTGGATGTAGTCCTGTTCCAGTTAAACACTGTGAGACTGAAAAGGTAAAAATATAAACAATAATTTCATTCAAGCTGCATTGGTGTGACAATTTAAAAAACATGGTCCTAAAAGTGTTTGGTATTCTACCCATCCACAGGTGTGGATTTATTTCTCTTCCTCTTGAATTTGGGATATGTGGTGGCTTTGACCAATAGATTACAGTGAAAATGAAACTATGCCAGTTTCTGGGCCTAGTCTTTAAGAAACTGATCGCTTTCACTTCCTTACTACTGTTAGGAAGCACATTCTTATAACTTGGCCATCGTGCTGTGGAAGAATCCAAGCAGGTCATGGAAAGGCCCATGTGGAAAAGACCCAAGACCTCTTGCTCACAGACCTGAGTTAACTTTCAGTAGGTACTTATTATCCATGTAAATGAAGTATCTTTAAAGTAGATCTTATAGTCGCCAGTTGAGCCACCTCAGCTGACAGATCATAGAGCAAGTTATTCTTGCCAAGATCTGCCAAAAATTCCAGACTCATGAAGAAAATAAATTATTTTGGTTCAAAATAACTAAGTTGCAGAGTAGCTCATTAGACAGTAATTGATAATCAGTACATTTTGGAAAGATCTTTCTATTGAGCACTGGGCAACTTAGAAAGATCTCAGTTCTCATAAAAGGCCTTTCAGTTTTAAAAGTGGGAGGCAAATTGAAGAAGAACAACCTGGTAAATTGAAAGAACACCAAAACACATTCATCAATCAGAGGGAGTGATCATGGGGTTCCAGGGAAATGGTAGCAGTAAGGATTTGATTCAGGGTGAATAGATGAAAGGTATAGAAGAACTAGAAAGCATTTTTAGAATTCTAGGAGAGTAGAGTTAGAACTGGGGCTTTCTTCTGACTCAGATCGTAAAGAATCAACCTGCAATGCAGGAGACCGGGGTTTTATCCCTGGGCCAGAAAGATCCCCTGGAGAAGGGAATGGCTACTCACTCTTGTATTCTTGCCTGGAGAACTCCATGGACTGAGGAGCCTGGGAGGCTACAGTCCATAGGGTCGCAAAGAGTTGGACATAACTAAGTGACTAACACTTTCACTTTTACCAGACTAACAATTTCAGAGGTAGAGCTGTGCAAGAAGGCGGATTACCTGTTTAAGTACATAGGTAAATAGCATAAGGCCAAACACCAAGTCACCAGCAGGGGGTGAATGCCTGAGGTCCCTGAATATCTGGCTGCACCTTGGTAGTGTCTCTTCTTCTGCCTGACTCTGGCTTGCAATTTAGCCCTGCATGCCTAGCCCATCTGTTTTCCTACCAGGTCTTGACACATATTTTCCAAGCACCCTAGGGGCCATGATGGTTTCAGTTTGTGCAACCTGGTTGAGATCCCTTTTAGTCCATGTATCTGAGCTTGAAAATTACAAAGATGAAGAACAGTCAGTATTTCAAAGTTGCATGTCAAATATAGGGTTGGAAGTTTGAAAGTACATTAGCTTACACATGCATAAATTTGCCTTCAGTTACATGCAATGACAATTTCTCCATGAACTGTTGGTGGAGTGAGGATGAGCTGACATAATTTAGAGTCAGAGTTGAGGGTAAACCAGCTCCAAATAGTCATTCTTCATTTAGAAAAGGTGGAATATATGTTCCTTTAAGAGCTTTTGTGTCAAATTTTCATGACTAAGACCATGGAGTAAATAGTTCATACCATGTCTGGTACCAATTCACTTTACTAGGTGAATGTATAGAATACATTAATATAGTTGAGAAATGGACAGTGTATAAATGCTAATCTATGACTAAAATGGTTTCATGTTTTATGAAGTTAGGCCTTGGGGAGTACAATTGCTTCATTTGTCACTAGTTCAGGAAAGCTTAGTGTGAGCCAAATAGGAGAAATGGCTGCCTGGCTCGGAAAAGGGGATAGAAGGTACTATTTTTGAGAGTATTTTAGATCACTGATGCTCCTGAGAAGTAAATGATATTTATTCTTTTCTTAGACTCCATCACCAGTGTGGGTGCTGTTCTAAATGAAGTCCTTAACAAATTCCAGACATATGCCACTTTCATTTTATCCAGATGATGAATGACTTATTGATAGTCCAGGCTTTGTACTATTTGTGATTCCAGTTCTTTTAATAGCTATGATGTCATGGAGATGACCATTACTGGGACAGATATTATTAATGGTCACTATTCAGTCTTTTATTTGCAGTGAAGCAAAAGGGCAATTGGAGGGGCACGAGGTCAGCTTGAATAACAGATTCCTTGAAGTCATCTGTGTGTTCCCATTTGGGGATCTTGTGGGGAAAAAAAAAAAAAAAAACAAGCCAATTTGAACAGTATTACATTTTGGATGATATCCATTTGAGGAGCTCCAGAAAATTCCCACAAGTCAGATTCAGAGGAGATCTCAGAAGATAGCCAAAGATTGTGCAGTGTTGCTGGCAAAAGGAGAAACAACAAGCAGATGTTTTAGCAGAGAGGAGCCCATTCTGGGAAACTATTCCTGGCCATTCAGTGAGAGGGCCTGGGAGGGAAGCTCGTTCAGAACAAAGATGAGAGAGCCTGACTCTCATGTTTTCAGGCGGGCACCTGCCTAAAAATAGACTTCGAAATTTTAGACTTCCAAGCCCCTACAGTAATTTCAGACAGATACAGTCATTAATTAGTCTCTTGAACTTTGTACGAAAATTGTCTGGCATTGTAACTAATCCTGTCAACTTGCTGTTATTGTGGTAATGCTTTTGTTTGGTTTACTTCTGTTTTTTAAAACACACTTGTCTACTTATCATATTTTTTTTGAAAACCTGCACAGTTAGAAATTCATAGTTGCTTTCATCGTAGACTGGTTCCATGACCTTTGGTAAGTCTTCATCTCTCCAGCCTCACTTTCTTGACATAGAAGAGAAAGAAAATAAACTAGATGGTGTGTTAGCTCTATGCCAATTCAAGAGCCAATGATTTATTTGGACCTAAGCTATAAAATCATGAGCCAGAGAGACCAATATTTATAAATTCTCACTCCATCTCTTAGCACTGATGAAAATGGAAGGAATGTTAGACTCCTCACTTACTGGCAAAATAGTCACTATAACAATATGCAGTGCTCTGAGGCATAGTTTTCATGTATATCATTGTTTGGAGACACATTTGCTCAGTAAATATTAATTGTAAGCTATATACCAGATACTATGCTAGGTGCTAAAAATACCACAGTAAGCCAATCAAGGTGCTCCTTGCCCTCTGGGAGTTTATAGACTAGTTGAAAAACTGCAAATAATAAATACTGTAAGTATATAATTACAACTGAGATTAATTGGTAAGAAGGAGAACCAAGAAGGAGGAACCTAGCCTACTGGGAATTAGGAATTAAAGTGAACTCCTTGAAAAAGATTTACAAGAATTCCTTGAAAAAGATTTATTCACAAGGATTATAGGACTCAGTAAGAAAGAGGCCCACGCTGGAAATTTGATTACTGAACTGGTAGTTCTAATGGCAACAAACTGCAAGCATCACTGTTTGTCCAAATAGGTTTGGGATAGAACAAGTAAATGGCTCATAGAAAATCCTATGTGCAATTAGAAGCAAAATTCAGAAAGGTCACATTATAACATAACATTGTCAGGGTATTCTACATGCAGGGGTGAATGTGAATATGTAGTTGATTTTCATTTTCCTCAAGGAGGATTTGTAAAATATATTAAAATTTTGTGCATGTATGTGGACTGAGCCCAGGAGTCCATATCAGATCAGATCAGATCAGTCGCTCAGTCATGTCCGACTCTTTGTGACCCCATGAATCGCAGCACGCCAGGCCTCCGTGTCCATCACCAACTCCCAGAGTTCACTCAGACTGACGTCCATAGTTATTTAAAGTGCAGACTATTGAATAAGTTATTCAAAGTGCCGACTGTTGGATTTACCTGGTAGCTCAACAGTAAAGAATCTCCCTGCAATGCAGGAGACCCAGGTTCGATCCCTGGGTCGGGAAGATCCCCTGGAGGAGGAGGGCATGGCAACCCACTCCAGTATTCTTGTCTGGAGAATCCCCTGGACAGAAGAGCCTGGCGTGCTACAGTACATGGGGTCTTAAAGAATTGGACACAACTGAAGTAACGTAGCATACACATACTGTTGAATAAGATTCAGTTCAGTTCAGTTGCTCAGTCGTGTCCAACTCTTTGTGACCCCATGAATCGCAGCACGCCAGGCCTCCCTGTCCATCACCAACTTCCAGAGTTCACTCAGACTCACGTCCATCGAGTCAGTGATGCCATCCAGCCATCTCATCCTCTGTCGTCTCCTTCTCCTCCTGCCCCCAATCCCTCCCAGCATCAGAGTCTTTTCCAATGAGTCAACTCTTCGCATGAGGTGGCCAAAGTACTGGAGTTTCAGCTTTAGCATCATTGCTTCCAAAGAAATCCCAGGGCTGATCTCCTTCAGAATGGACTGGTTGGATCTCCTTGCAGTCCAAGGGACTCTTCAAGAGTCTTCTCCAACACCACAGTTCAAAAGCATCAATTCTTCGGCGCTCAGCCTTCTTCACAGTCCAACTCTCACATCCATACATGACCACAGGAAAAACCATAGCCTTGACTAGACGAACCTTTGTTGGCAAAGTAATGTCTCTGCTTTTGAATATACTGTCTAGGTTGGTCATAACTTTCCTCCCAAGGAGTAAGCATCTTTTAATTTCGTGGCTGCAGTCACCATCTGTAGTGATTTTGGAGCCCAGAAAAATAAAGTCTGACACTGTTTCCACTGTTTCCCCATCTATTTCCCATGAAGTGATGGGACCAGATGCCATGATCTTCGTTTTCTGAATATTGAGCTTTAAGCCAACTTTTTCACTCTCCACTTTCACTTTCATCAAGAGGCTTTTTAGTTCCTCTTCACTTTCTGCCATAAGGGTGGTGTCATCTGCATATCTGAGGTTATTGATATGCCTGGGTTCAAACCCTGACTCCTCAAACTTTCTAGCTTCATAACCTTTGGTAAGTTATTTAACCTTTCTGGAAAACATGAAAATTAAATGAGATGATCTGTTGGAAGGATTTAGCACAGTGCCTGGCACCAAGTAAAAGTCAATAAATGTTAACTATTATTGCTGGCAGTATTTATCAAAAACAATGATCATCTTCTCCTCCATGTTTCTGGAAATAATATATTAGAAGTATACCAAATAACCATTCCTCCTTATATAGCACTTCCTACCCTGAATAATGAATGTCAACTTCACTCAGGGAAAAAAGGAGTGGGAGCCACTAGGGCTTTTAGAAAAATGTCAGTGGAATAGGATAATTCCTGCTATAATTGTGTATAGAAAGAGGCTGAAGGCAATTTAGAGGCAAGTTATAACTTAACTGTCATTGTAATCTAAATTTAAAGGCACTGAGGTGGCTTGCTGAAAGTGAAAGTTGCTTAGTTGTGTCCAACTCTTTGCAACACCATGGACTATACAGTCCATGGAATTCTCCAGGCCAGAATACTGGAGTGGGTAGGCTATCCCTTTTCCAGTGGATATTCCCTACCCAGGAATTGAACTGGGGTCTCCTGCATTGCAGATGGATTATTTACCAACTGAGCTATCAGGGAAGCTCTCAGTTAATAGTATGCTATCAGATGGCTTACTATTAACATTTAAAATGCCGTTTTAGTAGAGGTAGTAATATGGGTATATGAGGGAGGGTGGGAGGGATGAAAAGAGGCAGTCTCTAATTTTTCTTTCTAAAAATTTTTGGATTATCATTCATTGGAGTTGCTTAAAGTAGGGTGGCTCAGACAGTAAAGAACCCACCTGCAATGCAGGAGACCTGGGTTTGATTCCTGGGTTGGGAAGATCCCCTGGAGGAGGTCATGGCAACCCACTTTAGTATTCTTGCCTGGAGAATCCCATGGACAAAAGAGCCTGACGGGCTGCAGTCCATGGGGTCACAAAACTTGGACACAACTGAACGACTAAGCATGGCACAGCACAAAAATTAGGGAGCACTTATTATGGCAAATATCTTAATATCCTTCCTTCAAATCATGACTATAATTTAACTGTCCCAGTACAAGTGTTACACATATCACATTTTCAGTATATAATCACTTATGAGGAGAATCATGATCTATTGAGTCACATTATATGGCTTCATGGTGATAATTACTATCCAAGAAAAAATTTACCAATCTTTTTGGTATGGTTCTTGTTGCATATGTTATGGGTCTCCACTAGGTATGTTATGGAGTAAAAACAGCAGAACTTAATTGTATTTTATTCTCTCAAAGCAGATATTAATGGATTTTCTCACAATTTGTAGGCTCATAATCATCTCTCTGTATTCATCTTTGTTACCAAAATGCTTTTCTCCGGTGCTGATTGAGCATAGTTCTGTATTCCACTCTGAACCTCAGAAAGATCTTTCTTTTGGTACTAGTTCCCCGATCCTTCAGATTTATGTCTTTCCCTTGCCAACACATACCCTTTCCTAAAGTCGTGTCCTTTTCATGTGGATCTTGGTCATCCTCACTGTCACCCATACCTTTGTTCACATGCCTCCAAAACCCCTTTTAGCCTGGAAATTTCTATTCCAACAATAAAGTCCCTCAAAGTCCTTATCAACTCCTCCTTGGCCACACTGGTTTTCTGCTGTAACATAAAATCCTAATAGAATATAAAACTCTGTAGCGTTTTTGTTTTTGGAGAGCCCCCCACCCTCCAGATCTAGCGTATAACTGCTCTCTAGGAAGATGCTCAACAAATTCAACTCAAGTAATGAGTTGAATCCTGTCCTCTGAAGCAGTGCAACATGAGAAGACTCAATGGAAGATAGGAGGAAACAATATACATGAGCATTGTTTCATAATCTCTTCACAATTATGTCTATTCAGGAAAAGGAGGAGCACACTTCAAATCCTTACTAGCTATATAAAGAGAGAGCTGTCATTTTCTTCTGCTCAAAGGCAAGCATGGGCCCTCAGACAGTTGAATTTTAGAGGCTCTAAGGTTGTGACATCAGTACCAACAGTATTTAGAACATCTGAAACTTTCCCTTTGGTCATCATACCCCATGATCTCACCTCAGTTTGTACACTGATGAATCAGAAAGACAGGATAATTCATTTGACATTGTTTTCTGTTAAATTTATTTTTTGTATATATAAGTACAGTGATTCAGAGTGTTATGTTTTCCTTCAGACACTGCATTTCAGGACCTAAAGTCTTGGTTAGGAGCACAAACAACGTGACTGTTCAAATTGCATTTGTTTTGAAACCGCTAGAAATGGCTCTAATATGTGAACACAGGATCTGGTTTCAATTCCTTCTGTTAGATTAGAGGCACTTGGAAACAAAACACATGCAGCTGTGGGATATTGAAATGTTCCATATGCATGTGTTTGCAGCCTATTTTCTGGAGAATTTTACCCATTAGGAAATCTAGTCAATTCTTTTTCAACTTCTAAGGCTTAGCATTGCCTGTTCTTGTTGATAACTTCAAAGCCTTTGTGGATGCCTTGGGTAGCAGTTGATAAATGGAAAGTTAAATGGTTAAATGGCTGGCACAGGGCCTAGAAGAAAGTCAAAAGTAGGACCAAGATAAAACTTTTTTTTTTTTTTTGACAGTTGTCTTTCAGATTCACTCCACCAATGAATCTGCAATGGAGCAGTCTCTCAATGTTTGAAAGTAGCCAAGTAACTCCTCAAATAAAGGAAATGGTCACAGGTGATTTAAAATATCCATCTATTTCACATTTTTCTCCAGAATGTATTTGAGTGTGTAGATCACAGAGATGGTTTTATCAATTTAAATCTGCTTGACACCACTACTGCAAAGTGAAAATATGGCTACTGGATATTGAAATATAATTTTTTAAGCTAGAAATCAAGAAAGCTTGTTATCATCTGTGTCTGTTTCTTGGGGAGTTCATAGTGCTTTAAAATTAACATTGATTAAATGATGAACTGATTTGAAAAAAAGGCCACTTATAAAATTGGTAAAAAAAAAAGCAGGGGCAGTTGTGACAATTTCTCTGCCAGCCTAGGAATGCTCACTAATGAAACCAGAGGGCTGGAGAATTCATGAAGGGCAGTGTCACAAATGATTGGTCCCATTACAATGAAATTGGTAGGCCAATGGACATTATAATATGGTATGTATGATTGTATCTGGTTATACTATTATGGAGGATAGATCTTTTTACAAAGGAAATAGTTTAGCACTTATTATACACTCTTTAAATCAGATGCCCATGTGCAATGGCATTTTATATGAATTGGAAATGTTAAATAGTAGACTAAATTGAATTTCTGTCTAATTAGAAATTGTAGATTATCAAACATGAGTTCCATTAGCTAACTGATAGTATAACACACCGGGCTTTCCAGGTGGCCTGGAAAAATCCCATGGACAGAGGAGCCTAGCAGGCTACAGTGCATGGGGTTGGAGTGCAAAAAGTTGAACAGAGCAAAGAGTTCGACATGACTGAGCATGCGTGCACACACAATATAACACACTTGTTTCCTTTGAGCACATGTGTACTAGACTGTTATGTAGAAATGTTGGGGCTTAAGCCAGTATCGAGCATACTCCATTGAGAAGCCTGAGTGATTACAAGGTTTGGGATACCAGGACACAATCTAGAGCCTGCAACGAATCATTTGAAGTGTCATTGCTAAGAGCTCACCTAATGTTTGATTTTTTTTCCTTCCCACAATGTATGTGCTTATTCTAAACCTAAGGAAATCTCTGAAATGATGAACAGTGTCACACTCAGGGTGTCTTGTAACAAATGCCATAATGTGGGCAGGGACCATCACAACAATCTTTTCTGTCTGAAATAGCAGGGGAACATTAGAGACAACTTTCCCCAAGGTTTCTTCTTTTACTGGTCTTAGGGCAGCCCTGGGATGAAGGTAAAAGACTATTATCCACAAGTTGTGGGTTAGGATAACTGAGATGCCAAGAGGTTGTGAGTAAATGACAGAATCAAAATGTGAACCTGGATGTTCTGCCTCCAAATTCAGTTGAATTTCTACGATGCATGAATAACACAGATCACAGAATTGCAATTAAAATCCTCAACTCATAGTTGCATTACTACCTAAATTTAGAGTCATTTTTAGGTGTCTGTTCTCAAATGTTTGAAGCATTCACAGTTTGCACCCTTATTGTCCTCAACTAGTAAGCATTTTACAAAGACAGGTCTTTAGATTTTATTGGGGTTACTTCGTGCCTAAACCCAGAGCAGATAGACTTTGATTTAAGTAAATGTAGTATACTCTATCTGTATCTATAGTATATAATGTAAAACTAAACCCACACTTACAACCTAGATAATAAACCACAGAGTTGCTGTAAATAAGAAATTGCACTTGTATATTTATATCAGATTATGCATTTCTAGAAGCTTTCAGGAAAACACACCTGTTATGTAAGGTAAAGGTCATCAATACAACCCAATGGTCATGCAAAATTGATAAATGAGATCGCTGTTCAAAGTAAATCTTAACTCCTGCTTGTGTGATTTTCTGTATATCTACAGTGATGTAGCGCTCTTCCCTAATATTCACCTATATTTGGCATCTATATGATGGCAATCAATTGTGGATTTCTACAGCAAAACAGTCTCAAACAGCTTTAGTTGTATATCTTTGTATTGGCATGTACAGGAAAATGTGTTATTCAGAAGGAATGTGATGTGAGGTGCCAGATAACAAAGACATGCTTTCTGGTGCTTTTCATCCAACTTATTTCTTGTTCAGGTTAACTTTTACTTAAATGGCCTGAAAATAAAGCCCTAAATATTGTATGACACAGTGGAAAGACTCTCTTGTGAAGTTGTTGACTTTTAGAAATCTTTCTTTTCATCCAACTTATTTTTGTTCAGGTTAACTTTTACTTAAATGGCCTGCAAATAAAGCCCTAAATATTATATGACACAATGGAAAGACTCTCTTGTGAAGTGGTTGACTTTTAGGAATCTTTAAGGATAAGCAGCACTTTAATGGTGATAGTTGGGTTTCATCCCACAAAATGCCCAGATGATCATTTTTTGGGAAGAGGGAGTAAACATTTATTTATTTATTCTATAAAAATTTACTGAGCACACATCATCTGTCTGGTACTGTTCTAGGTGCTGGGTATATAGCCATTTTATAAAATGGAAAAAAAATTTGTCCTCATAGAGCTTACATTTCAATGAGGGAGGAGATAGGCCATTATGAAGATAAATGAGTAAATACGTGATTGTTGTAGTCCAGTCGGTAAGCTGTGTCTGACTCTTTGTGACCTGTAGTATGAACTGTAGCATGCCAGGCTTACCAGTGGTTCACTGTTTCCCTGAGTTTGTTCAAATCCACGTCCATTGAGTCAATGATGCCATCCAACCATCTCATCCTCTGTCGCCCCCTTCTCCTCCTGCCCTCAATCTTTCCTAGCATTGGGGTCTTTTCCAATGAGTTGGCTGAAGATAAATAAATAAAATATGTGACACCAGAATGTTAAAGCTAAAGAGAAAAAAATCAAGGAAGTGGAATATGAAGTGTCTGAGTGAAATTTTAGATAAAGAGTCCAGGAAAAGGCTCACCATGAATGTCTTCTCTATAAGATATAAGGGAGCAGAACATGAGGATATTTGAGGGAAGAATATTTGAAGCAGAGGAAGAGCAAGTGTAGAGGCCTTGAGGTGGGAGTGTACTTGGGCTGTTGGAGGAACAGCACTGGGAACAGTGTATTCAGAGGTGAATGAATATAGATAAGTGGAAGAGAAGAACAGGTAGGAGAGGCAACAGAGGTCCTGGGGGAAGGAGGCATCTAGGTTGAAGAAGGCTTTGTAGGTCTTGGTAAAGCCTTCTTTCCAAAAGAGAAAATGTAAGATGGAGTGTAAAGATCTAACTTATGTTTTAACTATAACCTTCTAATTGCAATGATTGCAACAGACTAAAGCGCCCAGGGGCAGAAATAGACCAGTTAAGAGGCTTTGTAATAATTCTGTTGATAATTCTATAATAATTAGTGATTCCAGGTGGCAATAGAATAGAGTTGTCAAGATTTTCTCAGGGAGCTGGTGTGGGATGAGAAAATGAAAAGAATCAAGGTTTTTGGAGGACTGAATAACTAGAAGGAGGCTGTTTAGTGTTAGTGAGTTGGGGAAAACTGAAGGAGGCTGGTTAGGGAGGGTGGTAAACATTGGAACTCAGTTTTGAGCATGTGTGTCTTGAGATGCCTATTAAACAGCTAAAGGAAATGTTGTCTAGGCTGTTGATCAATACATGAGTCTGAATTGGAGGGAGGCATTATGCCAGTTGGGCTTCCTTGGTGGCTCAGCTGGTAAAGAATCTCCCTGTAATGCAGGAGACCTGGGTTCAATCCCTGGGTCAGGAAGATCCCCTGGAAAACATAATGGCTGCCCACTCTAGTATTCTTGCCTGGAGAATTCCATGGACAGAGGAGCCTGGCAGGCTTCAGTCCATGGGGTTGCAAAGAGTCGGACACGATTGAGTGACTTTCACTTTGTGCTGGTTATATAAGATTGGAAGTGAAGTGAGTGAAAGTCGCTCAGTCGTGTCCAACTCTTTGCGATCCCATGGACTATACAGTCTGTGGAATTCTTCAAGCCAGAATACTGGAGTGGGTAGCCTTTCCCTTCTCCAGGCAATCTTCCCAACCCAGGGATCAAACCCAGATCTCCCGTGTTGAAGGCAGATTCTTTACCAGCTGAGCCACAGGGAAGCCCAAGAATATTGGAGTGGGTAGCCTATCCCTTCTCCAGCAGATCTTCCCAACCCAGGAATCAAACCGGGGTCTCCTGCATTGCAGGTGGATTCTTTACCAACTGAGCTATCAGGGAAGCCCATAAGACTGGAAGTCATCAGCAAATAGATTGCATCTAAAATATTAAGTTGGGTGAGTTTACTTAAGGAATTATTATAAACAGAAAAATGGAGCAGGTCTGGCAACATGAGAAAACAGATTACAAAGAATATACACAGGATAGTCTCTTTTCTTGGAAAAGAATGTTTTAGAAATAAGAATATATGGACACATACAAAAGTCTTCTCTGGGTACCCAGATTGGTGATTCTTATTTTACCATTTTATGTTTTTTCATATTTCCCACGTTTTCTTTGATGAAAATGGATTGCTTTTATAACTAGAAAGCAGAATATAAAAATAAACACTATCAAGAAGACTTTTATCTAGAATCATTCTCCTATGTCTAAAGTAAAACATTTTATTTGTGTCAACACTTGCACATGCTCACATACACATATACCCACAGACAGCCTGAAAAAAAAGGTTATTTGAATTAAAGTATATATGACATGATTGGGGCTTACCTTTAGATGCTTCTGACTTTTATATAGAGTTCAGTTAATCCAACTCAACAAAAATGTGCCTGGACAGTAAAGAATATGAAGACTTAGGGACAGCTCAGCCCAACAGTAGGCTTCCCTTGTGGCTCAGCTGGTAAAGAATCCGCCTGCAATGCAGGGGAACTGGGTTTGGTCCCTGGGTGGGGAAGATCCCCTGGAGAAGGGACAGGCTACCCACTCCAGTGTTCTGGCCTGGAGAATTCTATGGACTGTATAGTACATGGGATCACAAAGAGTCGGACACGACTGAGCAACTTTCACTCACTTCAGCCCAACAGAACTACATCCAACCAGAATAGACTGAGACCCTTGGGGCTAAGTTAAAATCACATCCTTTGGGAAAAGAGAATTAATTGAACCCTTGTTCTACTCCCTTGTGACATTCTCTTCCCTGAAGGCCTTTTGCCTTCTTCCTGTAGCAGTTCCCATTTAGGGAACAGGTTATCTGCTCATTCAGCAAGCTACTCTCAAATGTTAATAACTTATTCTTGACCAATTTTTCACACGTGGGAAAGTAAAGTTCAGATACTTCCTATTTTTTTTTCTTTTGAACAAAGAAACTCTTAATAGTTCCCTTTACATTCTCTGCCTCTTCTCATTTGATTTATAATAAGGATCTCCCCCACCTTTTCTGGTGGTGACTCAGACATAGCTAAAGGGGGCTTTTTTCACACTTCTTTCGGGAAAGGGAAAAAAAGTCAGTGTTTTCCCTGAGGACAAACAGAAAATGTATTAGTTAAGATGCAGGATGGTTGGTACAGTTATGAGTGATTGAAAAATGAATTGTAATGGAAAAGACATTTGCATTTTGAGCTGTAGCATTTGCTACTGTGAGTGTTAGCACTTTTGAAAAGTGTGTACTTGCATGGTAAGATTTTTAAGCATAAAGTTGGGAAATTGGTACAGAAATTTATTTTTGCATATGCCTATCCTTCCATTAAGTAGGAAGTGTAATCCTCTCCCTGACCATCTCATGCTCTACTTTAATTCTTCCTCTTCTCCCTAAGAGTGCCCTGACCAACTTTAAAATTTCATGAAACCAATGAGAAATGTTGCTCCCTCCTCTCGATTCCAAAAGTTAGATCAGGATCCCTCCGTATTCTATTAGTTTTGCAGATTTTCGTCTAAGTTAGAATAACAGAGAATGGAATTTATATTCACTTGCAGTCTCTTCCTCTGACATACATAGCTTATGTGTGTGCACATGCACACATGCATACTCACACGCACTTCTATCTTTACATTTAATTATAAACTACAGAGATTGAATCCCAAGAGGGCCCACACATAGTTGGATTTAGATAAACAATGCAATCAACGGTATCAAGTTATGAACTTTTTTCTTAAAACCAGATCTTCTAGAATGAGCACAGTTTTGGGGGTTTTTAAGACCTACGTGTAAACCCTATGTCCACCATGTACTATCTGAGCAACCACTGGCAAACCACTTAAGCGTTTATTTAATGTTACAGCAGTGAAACACTTGTTCTGATGGTAACCAGTATGATGGCCATTAAAGTTAGATCAACCTTGATTCAACTTGAGTCAAGTGGCTTATTGTTTTAGACTCTATTTCCTTGCTGATGGTATTAGAGTAATACCCTGCATTTTCAGGGATTTTTGTGAGGAATAAACAAGACAATATTGACAATGAGTCTTGGACCAGTGTTTTGGACATATGGTATGTTAAAAAAAATTTACCTGTCGTTACTATTGTTGCTGTTCCTCTACTTCTTTGTAGTACAAGTATTCTCTTACCTTTGACAACCAGTAAGCTTTCACCAAGTCAAGCCAAGCCCATATCAGGAGAAAATAGGTTGGATTTGTGTGTCAGGCTACCTTTGGACAACAGTTGTTACTTAAATGAACTGGAAGAAAAATTTGAGAGAGAGCTGGAAGGATCTCTTTCATTTGTATAAAAATTTAAAAAACTTTTCTGTGAGTAGTAAGAGACTGGTGACAGTGATTTAGTCGCTAAGTCACTAAGTCTCTTGCAATCCCATGGACTGTAGCCCGCCAGGCTCCTCCGTCCATGAGATCTTCCAGACAAGAATACTGGAGTGGGTTGCCATTTCCTACTCCAGGGGATCTTCTGGACCCAGGAATCGAACCCAGGTCTCCTGCATTGCAGGCAGATTTTTTACTGACTAAGCTACAAGGGAAGCCCATTAAGAGACTAAAAGGTTGTATTTTTCCACTGAGAGAATAAGAGAGAAGTCAGTTAAATTTTTTCTTGGGACAAAAAAAAGACATTGTACATCATAAAGATAGTGGTAACTTAACTCTGCTTGTACACGGAGCCTGAATATCCCACACTCATTTCCTCATTTTTTTTCTTTATATTATGTACTATGATCAAATTGGATAGCAGAATGGTTAGTAACCTGAATTTTAGAGCCAGATAGCTTGGGTTAGAAGTCTAACTTTGGTATCTATTAGCTGCATGGCCTTAGGAAAGCCAGTTAAACTCTTTTATTCATTTGAGAAAACAGAGATGATAATAACATTGCCTGCCACATGAGGTTGTGATGATTAAATGAGTTACTACTGTAAAGTGCTTTGAACAGTGTCTATCACACAGTACTTCCTAGGGCAACATTTATTAAATAAAATTAGTGAAAGGTATTTTGAAAAGAGTTGATTTGTAACGTCCACCTAATGTCAAAAGAGAGAGAATTCGATTCGTCATGCACTCCCATCATCTGAGCAAAAAATTTATCTTTAAATTAAATTACCAGTTTGTAAGAGAGCTTATATATTTAGTGGATTGCCATTTGTGTGTGTGTGTGTGTGTGTGTGTGTGTGTAAGAGAAACTAGATTTCCTCCCCTTTCTCATTGTAAATATCCAAAAAAGAGTAAATAAGGTCTTTGAGCACACTGGGAAAAACAAAAAAGCATCAGAAGATCTTTGTCTTTTAAACTGGACTGGATTTTAAAAGAAAAATCAATTTGAGCTTTTACTTGAACAACTGTTAATATGATAATATTTCTAAATGCTTCTTGGTACAAATACACATATACGGAGGTAAACACATGTAAATAAAAGCCACTGCCTTCTACTGCCCTAGTAGGGATACTTTGAACACACGAGAAATGCACACAGGGAACCTGGGTATATTTTTATAACTTGTTTTTTTTTTACAATTTTCCTCTGGTCCCTGTGGGATAACCACATGACTCTCACACGAAAAGTATTTTGGAGATGACTATGCATTTGAATTAATGAAAACAAGGCACTGTACTTTGTTTTGTAAATTGTTGCAGTCCAAATATTGCAAGATCTTGAGTGGAACAGAAAACTAAAAGTCCTTGCAACAGTGGTATTGATCTTAGAGACCTCCATTTCAGCATGATTTGATAAAAATATTTGTCCTGTTTCTGAATGACTATATCCCCTGAAAAATGCGGCCCATTCATGGTATATCATCTTGATGAATTATTTCAAAACTCTTTCAAAGTCTTGCCAAATATCTACTAACCTACTGAGGTCATTTGCATCCTGATTTTCAGCCAGACCTTGTTATCTTCATAATAGTTGGGAAATGTATACAGTAAGAACTGACCCTCTACATTGAGATGGTTATAGAGATTTTGGCTCAGCACTTACTGGTCAGTTAATTGGAAATCAAACTAATACAGCCTTTTACGAAGTATTTATAGTAGTCACTGCAAATAAATCAACATTTCCTTAAGAGAAAGGGGCTAGAGAAAGCGGTTGGCTCAATTTGCCCTACTGAGATGAAGAAAGCCAGCCTTGAAGAACTCCTTCCTAGAAACCAGGGATTCTAAGCCCCATTTCAAAGGCTAAAGGATTGAAAGGAAAGCATAAAAACCCTATGATGTCCCCTTGGAACAATTTATGGTATTCTTTTCCTTCCTTTTTTCTCTTTAATTCATGTCAGAGAGAGAACCATCCCATTCAGATTCTATTTTCATAGGTTCTTATATACCTTTCCCATCATATGACATCATCATCATTATCATTAACATTATGGGACACTTATGTACTGGGCTATTCTAAGTGCTTTATGGTACTGGCTAAATTTTACAATCCTATGGGGTAGGTATTATTGTTTTTCTCATTGAGGAACAGAGACACAACATGCCTAAGGCCTCTCATCTAGTAAAACCAAGGTATAGCCTTGGTATAACCAAAATTTTGGTATAGCCAAGGTTCAGACCTTGGGAATCTGGTTCCAGAGTCCATCATGTTAACCATTGTGATATTAACCTCAAGCAAAGCATATAAAAAGATGACACTAATTAAGCATTATTTTCAGGCCAAGGTCCTTTTCTTTTTTTAACTATTGGAGTTGATTTTGCACTGAACCACAGTTGTTTAGATGACATTTATTTATAGTTCACTAAGGTTATACATTTGCAAGGTGCATGACAAGTACTAGTGGTATAGTCTGTTGCCCTGGAACTGATGTGACTGGATGTTAAATCAGTTACCTTGGCAGGTGATCTTTGGATGGACAATATTAGCTTGCTAGAGGTACCCTGACATGTTCTTTTTCCTCCCCAGAATTCATCTAGAAGTTTAGGTAGTATGAGATTCATTTTCAGTTTGTTTTTTTTTTTTTAACTAGTACAGTTTACAAAATTAGAACCAGTGGATTTCTGGGGCTCATCCATCAGGTACAATATCAGATGCTGATTTATCACCAACTAGCAGGCTCTTTGGGCTTTCCTGGTGGCTCAGTTGTATGGAAATCCACTTGCAATTCAGGAGATACAGGTTTGATCCCTGGGTAGGAAAGATCCCCTGGAGAAGGAAATGGCTACCCACTCCAGTATTCTTGCCTGGAGAATCCCATGGACAGGGGAACCTGGCAGGCTACAGTCCATGGGGTCACAAAAGAGTCAGATATGACTTAGCAATTAAACAACAGTGAAAGTAGGCTCTTTGCTTTGCTATTTTAAAACATGAGAGGACTCTAACTTTTTTTTTAATATAAATTTATTTATTTTAATTAGAGGCTAATTATTTTACAATATTGTATTGGTTTTGCCATACATTGACATGAATACCCCATGGGTGTACATGTGTTCCCCATCCTGAACCCCCCTCCCACCTCCCTCCCCGTACCATCCCTCTAGATCATCCCAGTGCACCAGCCCCAAGCATCCTGTATCATGCATCAAACCTGGACTGGCAATTCGTTTCACACATGATAATATACATGTTTCAATGCCATTCTCCCAAATCATCCCACCCTCTCCCTCTCCCACAGAGTCCAAAAGACTGTTCTATACATCTGTGTCTCTTTTGCTGTCTCACATACAGGGTTATCATTACCATCTTTCTAAATTCCATATATATGCGTTAGTATACTGTATTGGTGTTTTTCTTTCTGGCTTACTTCACTCTGTATAATAGGCTCCAGTTTCACCCACCTCATTAACTTTTTTTCTGTTTAGAGTGTCCCTGGAAGTTGATGCATGTTTTCATCACAATTTCTTGTACATGGCATCTTGGCATAATGTATTTGACTAAAAGGGATATTTTTCTAATGTCTCTACTTTCATTTAGAAACAACCAATATGATGTTTTCCAACTTCATCTCCAAAACTGAAAATACACTTACTTAGGAAAGTAGGGATTTCTAATGAAAATGTTGACAGAATCTCATTAGCACTAAGGTTTTGAACAGGCTGCCATTCAGTAAAGTAGTATTTTTGTGTCCTATAAAATACCAAACATCTGCTTGCAATGAAAGTATTTAACACCTTTTGTTTTTCTTTTTAGCGAAGCTGAATGTACCTGGGAACAAGTTAAACTTTAGATAACACAGGAAGAAAGTTTGAAACAAGGCATTTTTATTTGAAAATCATTTTGTAAGCATATTGGAAAAGAAAGTGAAGTCGCTCAGTCGTGTCCGACTCTTTGCGACCCCATAGACCTTAGCCTACCAGGTTCCTCTGTCCAAGGGATTTTTCAGGCAAGAATACTGGAGTGGGTTGCCATTTCCTTCTTCAGGAGATCTTCCCAAACCAGGGATTGACCCCGGGTCTCCTGCATTTTAAGCAGATGCTTTACCGTCTGAGCCACCAGGGAAGCCAAGTGTATTGGAACCACAGCTCAAGTTACAAACACCATTCAAAACAACATGGTGGCAAGATAGCCTTTAATGGTAGAGCCTGCCCTCACTTCTCAGAACCAGCAATAAAGTAAGTGTGTGGCAAAGAAATACAGTCTGATTAAATCTAAGAGGCAAATTTCATATTCAAATGGTTCAAAATAGAGGCTGAGAGTCAGAATACAAAGCAGACTTCAAAGCCCAGGTAGACACAGAAGTAGGAATGACAAAAGGAAAGAAAGAAAAGCATGTATTATTATTGGAACCAACTAACTTGTCTCCCTGCTTTCATCTCTTTGTTGTCATTGTGCTCATGCTCTGTTGTGTCTGACTCTTTGTGACCCCTTGGACTATAGCCCACCAGGCTCCTCTGTCCATGGAATTCTCCATGCAAGAGTACTGGAGTGGGTTGCCATTTTCTTCTCCAGGGGATCTTCCCAATCCAATGATCTAACCCATGTTTCTTGCATCTCCTACATTGGCAGGTGTGTTCTTTACCATTGAGCCACCAAGAAATTCCCTTTATGTCTTACCACCTTAATTATTCAGAATCCTTCCTGAAGAACATATCAAACAATGCCTCATCCCTACTACATTCAGTGTTTCCTTGTAGTCTATCACAAAAGATGTGAGCTTCTGTAAGGTTTTTCATTATCTGAACCCAACCTACTTTCAGCTTTCTTGAATAGTATTCCTCTCCCTGCTACTGCTGCTGCTAAGTCGCTTCAGTCGTGTCCGACTCTGTGCGACCCCATAGACGGCAGCCCACTAGGCTCCCCCATCCCTAGGATTCTCCAGGCAAGAACATTGGAGTGGGTTGCCATTTCCTTCTCCAATGTATGAAAATGAAAAGTGAAAGTGAAGTCACTCAGCCGTGTCTGAATCTCAGTGATCCCATGGACTGCAGCCTACCAGGCTCCTTCGTCCATGGAATTTTCCAGGCAAGAGTGCTGGAGTGGGGTGCCATTGCCTTCTCTGATTCCTCTCCCTAGACACCCCATATTTATGCTTGGTGTTTCTAAACTGGGAGTGGTGATGTTTGGAAATCTCTCGGGGTGTGTGGGTTGTCAAAATGAGTGAGGACAATATGGGTATCTAGTGATCTGGAGCAACAGATGATGCCAAGCATCATGTATTGAGTGAAGTAGACCCTCACCATTTAAGAACTGCCCCACCAAAAAGGCCAATAGCACCCTTGGCAAGAAACTACAAGTTTCTAGCAAAACTGGACTGTTTTGGGTCTCCAGAAATGACTCATGCTTTCCCAGTAGTACACACATGCTTTTGTTTTTCCATCTCCTTCCTATGTTTGCCCCTTTATTCACCTTTGTGCTGTGCTATGCTTAGTCACTGAGCTGTGTCCGACTCTTTGCAGCCATGGACTGTAGACCACCAGGCTCCTCTGTCCATTGGGATTCTCCAGGCAAGAATACTGGAGTGGGTTGCCATCCCCTCCTACAGGGGATTTTCCCAACCCACTGGTCGAATCCAGGTCTACTGCATTGCAGGCAGATTCCTTACCATCTGAGCCGCTAGGGAAACCCAAGGAAATACCAAAGTGGGTAGCTTATCCCTTCTCCAGGGGATCTTCCCAACCCAAAAATTGAACTGGGGTCTCCGGCATTGCAAGTGGATTCTTTACCAGCTGAACAACCAGGGAAGCCCTATTCACCTTTATTTGTCAAATTCTGAGTAATTTTCAGAAGGTGGCTTTTCCATTGCAGTTTTTCCAGATCTCCACTGAGAAGTAAATTCTACATCCTCCTTCCCAGAGTTGCTGCACATACTGTGATGTAGTAGAAAAAGTACCAATATGAGAATCAAGAAACCCCAAATTTTGGCCTGGCACTACCACTAACCAAGTGTATAATAAGGAGCTTTAGTTTATTCATCAGTAAAATAAGAAAGTTAAAAAATGAAGGGATTAACTAGACATTCCCTAAGATTCTTTCCATTGCTAACTTTCTGTGGGCCCCTTATCACATATCTCATTTTATTTTTATAACAGACTAGGACATCTTTAGATTTCTCAACATGGATCCTTGCACATCATATTCCTCAAAAAGCTGTTGAATTTACACACCTTATTCAGTCCTCTGAGTAAATTGAGGACTTTATTCTGCTTGTATGTTGTTGAAGATGGTATAAATTTCTGGTACTTAAATGCCAGGACACGTGCATGTGTTGGTTAAGAAAAAGGCAAGGGCCAGTTTTCTGAAGTCAATAAGACAGGGAAGAACCATGCTGAGTAATTATTTAGTTGGGAAATTATTATTATTCCTAAACCTATATAGAAGAGATCACAGACATTTAGTGAATGATAAAGGATGTGGTAGATTTCCTGTTTTGGGCAACGCATAGAAAAGTCTTCTCTGACTAAATAGCAATAATTATAATAGCTATGTCACGTAAGTTTATAATCCTATTGTTTGAAACAGGCTGTTTGTCTTTAAATTAGAAGTTTTATAGGCTTTGAACGTGTTCTACTGGCACTTGCTTTGATGTCATAGTTCCCTTAGAGATTCTCTAGAATCCCATCCATGCGGTACAGATACGTGTTCACAGCTGTGCATCTGCATTATGATGTATGGGCATAATGCAAAGTACCTAGTTAGTATAATCTTTCCCATGTGCAGGGTTTTTCTTAAGCCTTTCTAAAGGGTTGTCACTAAACCTGAGCATCATGGTTTGGTTTCTGTGGGAATCTCAGAACAGCCTGAACTGTTAACTTGGTAAAGCCAATCATATTATCAGCTGGTATTTCTCTCCTACTGTGACTTACATTAAAGATTTGGACACATACTGAGTCATTATTGACCAAAGTTTTTTCATTTCTTTCCTGTCTTCTCTCCCTTCTCATTTTAAGTCATATAAATGCATTGCCTAATTGTCATGACATCCAGGATTATTTTTCACCCAAGGTTGATCATGTACCTTGAGACAAAAAGGGGAGTTGGGCTTTGAGCACCTCTTCTTTCTATCCCAGTTTTAATTAATGATCTTTTGAATTCATGAGGCGCCTGTTTTTGCCATTTCTACCTATGCCCAGACAAAACAGCCCTTTCTGCACATTGTAACCCATGTTTTAGAAAGGAAATGCTCGAGTCAGGATTCAGTCTAGGCATTTTGGCATTTGAGTATATGCTCTTGATCATCAGCCTACACTGGAATAACTGAGATTTGTTGCCAGAGACTCTGACTCCAGAACCTGTGCTTTAACTGTTGTGCCATGCTGCATTCTGTTACGGGGGCGGCGGGGGGGCGGTGCATTGAGGAGGCCCATGATTTTGATTACCATCCACAGGAATGATGGAGAAGGAAATGGCGCCCCACTCCAGTACTCTTGCCTGAAGAATCCCATGGACGGAGGAGCCTGGTGGGCTACAGTCCATGGGGTCACAAAGAGTCGGACACGACTGAGTGACTTCACTCATCACTCACTCACAGGAATGAACATTTCTGAAATGTCCGAATAACTCATTTGAAGATTGTCCTGCACTGTGAATTTTAAGGAAAGTGTTTTCACAGTCGCATGTATATTTAGAGCTTCTTGTTTTTAAATTATATATTTACTTACTTATTATTTTTATTTGTTCACACCAGGTCTTAGTTGGGTCATGTGGGATCTAGTTCCCTGACCAGGGATCAAACCTCAGCCCCCTGCATTGCGAATACGGAGTCTTAGCCACTGGACCACCAGGGAAGTCCCTATAGTTTAATCTATTTTTTAATACCTATGGAACAAGAACAATATTCCCATGCTCACTGCTTCTTTCTACTATGTCTTGAGGTTTTTCCTTGTTGAAAATGCTGCATCCTTGAGGAACAAATCTCCTAAATTTAACTTTTAAACTCAGGCTGTAATCAGTGGAGATTTATGCCCACACACTTTCTGTTTTACCAACTGTATCTCCCCTCCAGCAGAGTGTCAGTCCCAGGGATGTTGGGCAGAAACCCCATAGAGGGTGGCCCCTGTGTTATTTATCAGTGTATAGGCTGCAGAATAAAGTATATGTGATAATTGATTCACTCTGCATCAGCCTTTGAGGATTGATGACTCAATTAGCAGGTCAGATACTGACTACATCTCTTTGAAAAAATCCTCAAAGGTGATTTTGTATTTTGTATTAGATAAGGTGTGAGAGGTGTTTTGGTAGTTGTTTATATTTTATTAAAAGTTCTTATTTCCTTTGACTATTCACAGCTGAAGCAGCAGTGTTACTTTAAAGGTTGGATTTCTTCCTTCTTTTAAATCTGTGTGTTTTAAGAAAGAATGATGTAATTTTGAAGCAAGCAGATAAAGAAATAAGAATTTGAAAAGCCTAGCTGAAATGGTTTTGATTCCAAGTCCTCAGCTGAGAAAGAGAGAGTGTGTTCAGTTGATTGGCAGAGTTGTATGTGCTCAGTACCAGAGATGTCTGGATTGGAGGAGGTGTCAGAAGGGTGATGAGGGAAAGTCTGGCCCAGGTGTAGGTCATAATTTTAAGAGAGTAGTCAACAAATGATTTTGATAGGGCATAATGACCAGAAAAATTTTGAGTGCACATGTCTCTGCAAATATGCTGTGCACAAAATAAAATGTACAAACACACACACACACAATATTATGGGCATTTAATATTTTTCCCTTCTCCCTTTGGATCCTTTTTATAACCATAGAGTCTACTTTGAAAACCAGTCATGTAGGATTTGGACTTTGTGTGACCTTAGGCACATCTCTGATATGATCTGGACCTCAGTTTTTTCACATAAGAGAAATGGACTAATTAAAGTGCAATTTCAAGTTTCATTTTATGTTTATTATTTGAAAATGTTTTTCCTAGGGTATTCCCATGGACTTTAGTCATTTTTCTGGATGAGGTTTTAGTTGCTGCTTTGGTTGCATTTTTAGCCAGAACATTACTGAACAATGGAGACCTTATTGTTGTTCCAATTAGAAGTCCTCCAATAATGTTTTTACAGTTGTTTTTGTATGCCTGGTTATTTTAACATGGTCAAAATACAATTTACTGAGTTATATTTGTTTGCCCTGTGACCTATCTTTATTTCTAGTCAATCTCTTCCTTCTGTTCCTTGTTAAACCACTTACAGATGCTCATTGATAAAGTGGTTTATAACAGTGTAAATTTATTTTGTTCAGACTTAAAGCTCTTATATGAAAGACATTTGAATCACTAGAAATTAAAAAAAAATAAAGTTATCAAGTATTTGATTTAAGTGTTTATTGGGTGATGATAGATGCTGTCTTGTTAAGATGATCTGTGCTTTCGCAGACATGTTTGTAAGATCCATTTTTACTACAATTGCTACATAGATACAGAACAGAGAAATATAATTCTTTGCCTACAAAATCTTTTATAAATATTAAATGTTCTTTTCTAAGGCCATATGAAACCATATCCTCTGGTCTGTAGAACAATAAGCAATCTTATGCATGTTTCAATATTTAAATCAAGGTAAGGATATTTATTTTATTGTGTAAATTACTAGGTTATTTTATAGTAGACGTGAGTTTGTAAAACCAACCCCTGCCCTTCACGTGTCCATTATGAAGGCATTGTAAAAACACTTCTGTATGGTGGGAGATACAGTTTTCCAGCCTTTGAGGTGTGAAAGATATATGAGTTTATAGAATTCAGAAAATTTGACTTAGTGTGTGTGGTCTCCCCCTTCTCATATCCATATTATAGTGTTGTTATAATGCACTTCCATTCAGCTGTTTTAATTTGCAGCAATGTGTTTTCTTGATTGAATTCTTAGATACGTTTTATTTGTGTATATAAATTTGAAATTGTTTATTTTGCCATCCAGTGTTCATTCACCATTTTTTGTCACCATGCCTTTATAGGCTCTGTGTATATCACTTCTTCCTACTGTCAGCCATGTGCTTACAGTAGGCACACAGTCTAGGTCTAAGCCAATTAGAGTCTTGCATTCCCCTAAGCATCAATTATATTATTTGTTCAGGAACGGGCATATGAACCAAATAGATCAAAAGACATGCAATGAGATTTTCATGGGCACTTCTAGGAAAGAGGACCTTGCTCTTGTCTATGGACTTAGAATTGTGTGAATGTAAGTTCTGGAGTTGCTATAAGCAGCTTATTGCCATGACAGACAAATCTGAAATGGATGAGAGACAGAGGATCAGGTCAAGGAATGAGACATGAGATCTTGGATACTTGCTTGAGCCGTCAATACAGACCTGTCCACTTGGAATCTTTTTATTATTTGATCCAGTAAGTTTTTTGTTGTTGTTCAAGTCACTTAAGAGTTCTATTTTCTCTCACTTGCACCTAAAAGCATCTAGTTGACCATTCATGTCCAACCCAAGTAGCAGGCTTTACTTTATATAGCTACTCACAGTGCCAGATCTTTTCAATATGAATTGAGAGGTGGTGAGGGGAAAAGTGGGGAAGAGAAAGAGGAACATGTTTAAGACCTCTGGCTGAATTAGCAGAATAGGTTAAAATTAGGCATATTTTTTTTCTTTTTACATGGCAATTTATTTCACAGTTATTTAGTGATGAGCAATTGAATGAACACTGTTCATTCAGTGTTGGGCATTCAGAGTTGAAAGATGATTCAAATCTGGAGTTTCTAAAGTAATGGGGATATTGGTACTGAAGCCACAAGTCAATGACTCCAGCACAAGGAATACTTACTAGGGTAATAGATGGATGTTCAAGAGACATCTAATCAAAATAAGAAATATGAACTCTGCTCTGTAATCTGAATACTAGGTAGCCAAGTGGAGAAGGCTATGCAAAGGAAATAATACAAAGTGTGCTCTTTAGGAATTCCTGAGCTTTGAGTGTCATATATAGCTACTGGCACTGGTGATAAGGATTTATATTGGAAGAAAGTTTGACTAATTAGTATGACTAATTTGGACTCTTGGGTTCCTGAGACAAGAATTAAAGGGCCGATGCTCCTATTTAGAAATGATGCCAGCACTCAGATCTGGGTCAGAATGATAGAGTGGAATTTAGCTTCTCCTTGGGCTTTTCTGGTAGCTCAGCTGGTAAAGAATCCACCTGCAATGCAGGAGACCCTAGTTTGATTCCTGGATAGGGAAGATCCACTGGAGAAGGGATAGGCTACTCACTCCAGTACTCTTGGGATTCCCTGGTGGCTCAGACAGTAAAGAATCTGCCTGCAATGCCGGAGACCTGGATTCAGTCCTTGGGTTGGGATGATCCCCTGGAGGAGGACATGGCAACCCACTCCAGTATTCTTGCCTGGAGAATCCGCATGATCAGAGGAGCCTCGCAAGCTGCAATCCATGGGATTGCAAAGAGTTGGACAGTACTAAATGACTAAGCACAACACAGCACTGGAATGCAAACCACAGTACCTGAATGTGTATTTGTGCCTCTAGCAGAATGTCATTTCAGCACAGGAGGTGCAGTATAGAGGTGATGTCTGCCCTAAAGGAGGGTAAAATTTGAAATGGCCCCTTTGATAGGAGGCAGAAGGATGGGATTAAGGAAGCAAAATTTATAAATTTGACTGAGAAAATTTTACTTATTTTATTGATATGTGACTAGTTAGTTACCTTATTTGCAAGTCATGAGTATTTGTGTTGTGCAAAACAGAAAGCAAATGAAAGTATGTACTTTGGCTAGGGAACCTTTAAAAGAGTATCTTTAAAATGTTTAGGTATGAAATACAATAGTCAGCTTTGTCTTCTGATAAAATATGGTGCCTCATTCCTCTCTCTTATCATGCTGTATTATATTTTTAAGGAAATAAAGAATGCCTTTCCTCCTCATGAAGAAATATCAAGGTTTTTTGTTTGTTTTGTTTTTTAATCAGTCATACTAGGAATTTTACAAACTTCCTACTGCCAGTCTTCCTACTCCATCAGCGCATTGCTAGTTAAATGGCTTATAATGTGAACTGAGTGTCAGCAGTCTTCTAGGTGCCCTGGAGGAAGAAAAGCTCTGCCTGAGCATTCATTCTAAATTAAGCATAAAGGTTAGCGTTCACTTGTGAAAATATTCAAATTGTATTTTTGAGCTACCCTTCCTTCCATCTTAAAGCTGCTTTCCAAAAGCTGAGTATTAATACTACCCAGAGTCTCATGTGCTTTGGTACAGACTGCCTACAATCAGGGTCAATGATGATTTAGAATAGGAAAAAAAAAGACAGCTTATAGCTGTATATGATCAAATCATATGTGGCAGTTAAAACACACAGGGGAGCTGTGTTTGGGAATTTTAAAATGTTTAAATCAAAGGACATATAAAAATAGTAGTAGGGAAATATAGCTTGTTGTGGCTCATAGGCTATGAAGGTGTGCCACATTTTGGAAAACCTCCCATTTAAAAAATCTAAATTTAATTTCAAAAATGGAGTGATTAGTGCCATCACCAAGGGATTTATTTAGGGAAGATTTGTTAAAATATGTAATGCATTTTCTACTTTAAGTGTTGGCTTTTGTAGATTGGAGTTGGATAGCAAGGAAACAAAAATCAAATATTTAACATGAATATGAAATGAGAAATAAAGAGGGACCATCCATACAATTATAATTTATAAACGAGCCAAATAATTTACAGTGAGAAAAGTATCTACGTATGAGGATACACTAGTGTTCTGAATGCTATGGAAGGGAATCTGTGTATCTGTAATAGCAAAAGACATAACATTCTATCGTAATTACCCTACATAATTCAAAGAAGTGGCATTAGGTGAAACAGTTCATGAATACAGGAAAAGGGGCAGAGGAGGAGAGAGGGGGAGAGAGAGAGAAATGGAGAAAGGAAGAGGGAAAAGGAGTGAGGGAGAAGGGGGCAAGGAGGACAGAGGCCTTAGAAAATAATTTGGTTGATTACAGTAAAGGATATGCGGGGAAGGTTGGTATGCTGAGATGGGAAATTTGCCACTATTTGGCCACCATGTAGAATTAGAGCAAGAGCTATTCTCACTAGAGTCCACTGATGTCCCTTGCTTTTGAAACTTGTTCATTCATTCATTTATTCTTACCTGTGTTCCTTTATTCATTCAGTAAATGTATGTTTGCTGAGCAATTATGATGCAGAAGCATACAATACTTAAAGAAGAAAGGAGATGATTGGGGGAAAGTGAATCTTCAGGGCACAAAGTTGGAGGACTCCTTACAATAGTGAATCTGGAGTGAGTGAATCTGTGCTATTTAGCGAGAGAGAGCTAAGCTTTCAGCAGATTCTTGAAATCTTCCAACTGTTCTCACACATTCTGAAAGGCTCATTAGGGAACAATGCTAAACTGGGAAATGGGGACAATGTGGTTACTCTCTTGGCTTTGACGTCAAGTTAGTTGACTGACCTTGGGCCCACTCGTAAACTTTCTGGATCTCAGTCTCCTTGTCTACAAAAGAGGATAATTCTTAATGCTGCTTGCCCTATCCTCACATGGATGAACTCGGGATTAATTAGATTAAGAAGTGATCAGTGAAGCACATTAAAACTCCTCAGAGGGTGGTACCAAATGAGCAGGACAAATAACAATTCAAATGTCAGCTATAGAGCTATAATTGGGGTTTGTTTTAAATGGGTCACTTTGTGAAATCCAGGGCAAATGATATTTTATGAAAGTAAACAGTATAATTTATATGGTTTTAAGTTTTCAAAACAAGATAGTATAGACAGTTCACATGTATCTTGCACCCAATTTCCATTATTGTTCACATCTTACATTGGTATGGTATATTTGTAGGGTGCATTGATGAATCAATATTTACATATGCATTAACATTAAATAGACTTTCCAGATGGTGCCAGTGGTAAAGAATCTGCCTGCCAGTGCAGGAGACATAGGTTCGATTCCTGAGTCGGGAAGAATACTAGAATGGCAACCCATTCTAGTGTTCTTGCCTGGAAAATTCCATGGACAGAGGAGCTGTGGGCTACATGGGGTCACACAGAGTCAGACAGGACTGAACACACACACACACACACACACACACACACACACACAAAGTAAATTCTGTATGTTATTCAGATTGCCTTATTTTTACCTAATGCCCTTTTCTCTGTTCCAAAATATTACATCCAGTATGTCGTATTACAGTTACTTGTGGTGTCTAGTTAGGCTTCTCTTGATTTATTGGTTTCTGAAACTTTCCTTATTTTTATAGCCCTGATATTTTACAAATTGTGGTGAAGTACACATAACATAAAATTTACCATCTTAACCATTTTTAAGTGTATAGTTCAGTGGCATTAAGTACACTTTCATTGTTGTGCAGCCATCGATACTGTCCTTCTCAGGAACGCTTTTCATCTTGCAAAACTGAAATGCCATACTCACTGAACACTTAACACCCCATTCTCCCCGCCACCAGTGCCTGGCAACCACCATTCTACTTACTCTCTCTCATGAATTTGACTACTCTAGGTACCTCATATAAGTGGAACCCTACAGTGTTTATCCTTTTGTGAATGGCTTATTGCACTTAACATAACGTCTTCAAGGTTCATCTGTGTTGTAGAAAGTATGAGAATCTCCTTCCTTTTTATGCTGAATATTATCCCAATGTGTAGTAGACTGTACCACATTTTGCTTATTCATTCTTCTATCAATGGACACTTGAGTTGTTTCTACTCTTTGGCTATTGTGAATAATGCTGGTATGAACATGGGTATAGCGATCTCTCTTTGAGTCCCTGCTTTCAGTTCTTTGGGGTGTATACCAAGAAGGGAAATTTCCAGATCATGTGGTAATTCTATTTTTAATTTTTGAGGAACCTCCGTACTGTTTTCAACAGTAGCTGCACTGTTTTACATTCCCACCAGCAGTGTACAAGGGTTCCCTTTTCTCCACATCCTTGCCAACAATTATTGTTTCCTGGTTTTTAAAAAATATATAGTTGCCACCTAATGAGTATGAGGTAATACTTGATTTGTGTTTCCTTAATTAGTGATGTTAAGCATCTTTTCATGTTCTTGTTGACCATTTGTACATCTTTGAAGAAACAGCCATTCAAGTTTTTTTTTTTCCTATTTTATAATCAGATTGTTATTGTCATTGATTTGTGGGAGGTTTTAATCTGGATATTAACCCCTTATCAAATATATGATTTCAATAGTTTTCTCATTCTGTTGATTGCTGAAAATGCCAATTTTAGAGACTTGCAAATTATTTTGACATAGGTACCCAACTAATTAGACATTTTAGTTTTTTAACCAGATTTTCAAGTGTATCACCTAATTGTTAGTGCCTCCTACTTATTAATCCCCATACTCAACTTAGAATGCCTTGGAGAACTTTGAATGCAGAAAAGAATTGCTGTCAAACCCATAGACACCCCAAAACTCACTACGGGACACTTCATTGCACTCCAGAGAGAAGAGATCCACCTCCACCCACCAGAAGACAGACGTGAGCTTCTGTAACCAGGAAACCTTGACAAGCCACTAGTCCAACCCCACTCACAGGGAACAGCCTCCACAATAAAGAGGAAACACAAACTTCCAGCTATAAAAAGGCTACCCCAAACAGCAATCTAAACCAAATGAAAAGACAGAGAAATATTCAGCAGGTAAAGGAACATGATAAATGCCACCAAAACAAACAAAAGAGGAGAAGATGGGGAGTATACCTTAAAAAAGAATTCAGAATAATGATAGTAATGATCCAAAATCTTGAAAACAAAATGGAGTTACAGATAATAAACTAGCGACAAGGATTGACAAGATGCAAGAAATGTTTAACAAGGACATAGAAGAAATAAAAAAGTGAATCAATAATAAATAACGCAATGACTGAGATCAAAAGCAATCTGGAGGGAACCAACAGTAGAATGACTGAGGCAGAAGATACGATAAGTGAGATGGAAGATAGAATGGTGGAAATAAATGAAGCAGAGAGGAAAAATAATTAAAAGAAATAGGGAAAACGTCAGAGACAATGTTAAATGCCCCAACATTCCAATCATAGGAGTCCCAGAAGAAGAAGACAAAAAGAAAGAGCATGAGAAAATACTTCAGGAGATAATAGTTGAAAACTTCCCTAAAATAGGGAAGGAAATAGCCACCCAAGTCCAAAAAACCCAGAGAGTCCCAAACAGGATAAACCCAAGGCAAAACACACCAAGACACATATTAATCAAATTAATGAAGATCAAATACAAAGAATAAATATTAAAAGCAGCAAGGGAAAAACAACAAATAACACACAAGGGGATTCCCATAAGGGCAACAGCTGATCTTTCAATGGAAACTCTTCAAGCCAGAAGGGAATGGCAGGATATACCTAAAGTGATGAAAGAGAAAAACCTACAACCCAGATTACTGTACCTAGCAAGGATCTCATTCAATATGAAGGCGAACTCAAAAGCATTACAGACAAGCAAAAGCTGAGAGAATTCACCACCACCAAACCAGCTCTTCAACAAATGCTAAAGGATGTTCTCTAGACACGAAACACAGAAAAGGTGCATAAACTCGAACCCAAAACCACAAAGTAAATGGCAACAGGACCATACTTATCAATAATTACCTTAAATGTAAATGGGTTGAATGCCCCAACCAAAAGACTGGCTGATGGATTCAAAAACAAGACCCCTATATATGCTGTCTAAAACAGACCCACCTCACCAAGGGACACATACAGACTGAAAGTGAAGAGCTGGAAAAAGATATTTCATGTAAATGGAGACCAAAAGAAAGCAGGAGTAGCAATACTTGTATCAGATAAAATAGACTTTGAAATAAAGGCCGTGAAAAGAGACAAAGAAGGAACTACATAATGATCAAAGGATCAATCCAAGAAGAAGATATAACAATTATATATGCACCCAACATAGGAGCACCACAATATGTAAGGCAAATGCTAACAAGTATGAAAGGGGAAATTAACAGTAACACAATAATAGTGGGAGACTTTAATACCCCACTTACACCTATGGATAGATCAACCAAACCGCAAATTAACAAGGAAACACAAACTTTAAATGATACAATGGACCAGTTAGACCTAATTAATATCTATAGGACCTTTCACCCAAAAACAATGAATTTCACCTTTTTCTCAAGTGCACATGGAACCTTCTCCAGGATAGATCACATCCTGGGCCATAAATGTAGCCTTGGTAAATTAAAAAAAATTGAAATCATTGCAAGCATCTTTTCTGATCACAATGTGGTAAGATTATATGTCAACTACAGGAAAAAAAAAAACTGTTAAAAATACAACCATATGGAGGCTAAACAACACACTTCTGAATAATCAACAAATCACAAAAGAAATCAAAATATGGATAGAAATGAATGAAAATGAAAACATGGCAACCCAAAACCTATCAGATTCAGTAAAAGCAGTGCTAAGGGTAAGGTTCATAGCAATACAAGCTTGCCTTAAGAACCAAGATAAAAATCAAGTAAATAACCTAACTTTACACCTAAAGCAACTAGAAAAAGAAGAAATGAAGAATCCCAGGGTTAGTAGAAGGGAAGAAATAAAAATTAGGGTAGAAATAAATGAAAAAGAAACAAAGGAGACTTTAGCCAAAATCAACAAAACTAAAATCTGGTTCTCTGAGAAGATAAATAAAATAGACAGATCATTAGCCAGAATCGTCAATAAAAAAAGGGAAAGGAATCAAATCAGCAAAATTAGAAATGAAAATGGAGAAAGCACAATGGACAACACAGAAATACAAAGGATCATAAGAGACTACTATCAGCAACTATATGCCAATAAAATGGACAACTTGGAAGAAATGGACGAATTCTTTGAAAAGTATAACCTTCCAAAACTGAACTAGGAAGAAATGGAAAATCTTAACAGACTCATCACAAGCATGGAAATTGAAACTGTAACAAAAATCTTCCAACAAACAAAAGCCCAGGACCAGATGACTTCACAGGTGAATTCTACCAAAAATTTATAGAAGCATTAACACCTTTCCTACTCAAACTCTTCCAAAAAATTGCAGAGGAAGGTAAACTCCCAAACTCATTCTATGAGGCCACCATCACCCTAATACCAAAACCAGACAAAGGCACCACAAAAAAAGACAACTACAGGCCAATATCACTGATGAACATAGATGCAAAAATCCTCAACAAAATTCTAGCAAATAGAATCCAACAACATATTAAAAAGATCATACATCATGACCAAGTGGGCTTTATCCCAGCGATGCAAGGAGTTTTCAATATTTGCAAATTAATAAATGTGACACACCACATTAACAAATTGAAAGATAAAAACTATATGATTATCTCAATAGATGCAGAGAAAGCCTTTGACAAAATTCAACATCCATTTATGAAAAAAACCCTCCAGAAAGCAGGCATAGAAGGAACATACCTCAACAAAATAAAAGCCATATATGATAAACCCACAGGAAACATTATCCTCAATGGTGAAAAAATGAAAGCATTTCCCCTAAAGTCAGGAACAAGACAAGGGTGCCCACTCTCACCACTATTATTCAACATAGTTTTGGAAGTTTTAGCCACAGCAATCAGAGAAGGAAAAGAAATAAAGGAATCCAGATTGGAAAAGAAGAAGTAAAACACTCCCTGTTTGCAGATGGCATGATCCTCTACATAGAAAACCCTAAAGACACCTCCAGAAAATTAGTAGAGCTAATCAATGAATATAGTAAAGTTGCAGGATATGAAATTAACACACAGAAATCCCTTGCATTTCTGTACACTAACAATGAGAAAACAGAGAAAGAGACAATCCCATTCACCATTGCAACGAAAAGAATAAAATATTTAGGAATAAATCTACCTAAAGAAACAAAAGACCTATATATAGAAAACTAAAAAACACCGATTCATTTTGATATTTGGCAAAACTAATACAATTATGTAAAGTTTAAAAATAAAATAAAATTTAAAAAAAATAATAAAATAAAATTTATATTTAAAAAAAAAAAGAAATCAATGATGACACAAATAGATGAAGAAATATACCATGTTCATGGATTGGGAGAATCAATATACTGAAAATGAGTATACTACCCAAAGCAATCTATAGATTCAGTGCAATCCCTCTCAAGCTACCAATGGTATTTCTCAGAGAACTAGAACAAATAATTTCACAGTTTGTATGGAAATACAAGAAACCTCGAATAGTGAAAGCAATCTTGAGAAAGAAGAATGAAACTGGAGGAATCAACCTGCCTGACTTCACGCTGTACTACAAAGCTACAGTCATCAAGACAGTATGGTACTGGCACAAAGACAGAAATATAGATCAGTGGAACAAAATAAAGCCCAGAGATAAATCCATGCACCTTTGGACACCTTATCTTTGACAAAAGAGGCAAAAATATACAATGGAGAAAAGACAATCTCTTTAACAAGTGGTGCTGAGAAAAATGGTCAACCACTTGTAAAAGAATGAAACTAGAACACTTTCTAACACCATGTAAAAAATAAACTCCAAATGGATTAAAGATCTAAATGTAAGACCAGAAACTATAAAACTCCTAGAGGAAAACATAGGCAAAACACTCTGACATAAATCATAGCAGGATCCTTTATGACCCACCTTCCAGAGTAATGGAAATAAAAGCAAAAATAAACAAATAGGACCTAATTAAAATTAAAAGCTTTTGCACAACAAAGGAAACTATAAGCAAGGTGAAAAGACGGCCTTCAGAATGGGAGAAAATAATAGCAAACAAAGCAGCTGACAAATAATTCATGTCCAAAATATACAAGCAGCTCCTGTAGCTCAATACCAGAAAAATAAATGACCCAATGAAAAAATGGGCTAAAGAACTAAACAGACATTTCTCCAAGAAGACATACAGATGGCTAACAAACACATGAAAAGATGCTCAGTTCAGTTCAGTTCAATTGCTCAGTCATGTCTGACTCTTTGCGACCCCATGAATCGCAGCACGCCAGGTCTCCCTGTCCATCACCAACTCCCGGAGTTCACTCAAACTCACGTCCATCAAGTCAGTGATGCCATCCAGGCATCTCATCCTCTGTCGTCCCCTTCTCCTCCTGCCCCCAATCCCTCCCAGCATCAAAGTCTTTTCCAATGAGTCAACTCTTCGCATGAGGTGGCCAAAGTATTGGAGTTTCAGCTTCAGCATCACTCATTATCAGAGAAATGCAAAGCAAAACCACTATGAGGTACCATTTCATGCCAGTCAGAATGGCTGCGATCCAAAAGTCTACAAGCAATAAATGCTGGAGAGGGTGTGGAGGAAAGGGAAGTCTCTTACACTGTTGGTGGGAATGCAAACTAGTACAGCCACTATGGAGAACAGTGTGGAGATTCCTTAAAAACCTGGAAATAGAACTGCCATATGACCCAGCAATCCCACTGCTGGGCATACACACCAAGGAAACCAGAATTGAAAGAGACATGTGTACCCCAATGTTCATCGCAGCACTGTTTATAATAGCCAGGACAAGGAAGCAACCTAGATGTCCATTTGCAGACGAATGGATAAGAAAGCTCTGGTACACAATGGAATATCATTCAGCTATTAAAAAGAATACATTTGACTCAGTTCTAATGAGGTGGATGAAACTGGAGCCTATTACACAGATTGAAGTAAGTCAGAAAGAAAAACACCAATACAGTATATTGATGCATATATATGGAATTTAGGAAGATGGTAACAATGACCCTATATGTGAGACAGCGAAAGAGACACAGATATAAAGAACAGACTTTTGGACTCTGGGAGAAGGCAAGAGTGGGATGATTTGAGAGAATAGCATTGAGGCATGTATATTGCCATATGTGATATTGATCACCAGTCCAGATTCAATGCATAAGATAGGGCATTCACGGCCACTGCACTGGGATGACCCTGAGGGGTGGGATGGTGAGGGAGGTGGGAGGGGGGTTCAAGGTGGGGGACACGTACACCCATGGCTGATTTATGTCAATGTATGGCAAAAACCACCACAATATTGTAATTAGCCTTCAATTAAAATAAATAAATTAAAAAAAAAAAGAAAATAATTGCTATGCAATGAAAAGAAACAAAAAGGAAGACTAAATGAATGAATGAAATCTCACAGTGGCTGTTGTTCAAGAGACCTTCAATCCAATACAAAGTAAGATTTTTCTTGGATTTACAAAATGTTTCCTTCATAAAATATAACACTTTCACTAGCCAATTAAAATTGATTTTATTCACTGAAAGGGTAGTGTGTTGTTACCTTTCCTAAAAGTTATTTTCCTCTTCATGAACAGAAGGGACTCAGTGCCTTTAAACTAAGTTTCAGTTTTCCATATATATTCACAGGAAAGAAATTTGTCCCTGTGAAGCAGAGGCAAGCAGCCCTGGGAACAAATGGATGCTACTGAGTGTCCCTAGAGGTGATCAGTATAACCCTTCACCATTCCAATGCACATTACCTCCCTTCTTCTTCTATAGTGTTAGTCACTCAGTTGTGTCTGACTCTTGCAACCCCATGGACTGTAGCCTATCAGACTCCTCTGTCCATGGGACTTTCCAGGCAAGAATACTGGAGTGGGTTGCCACTCCCTTCTCCAGGGGTCTTCCCAACCCAGGGATCAAATGCAGGTCTCCCACATTACAGGCAGATCCTTTACCGCCTGAGCCAGGGAAGCTCTTTTTTTTTTTTCTATACCTTTTATCAAACTGTTTATTCTTTTAGTTTCCATTGATTTTTTTCTCCTCTCTTTTTATAGGATGAAACTACTCCACTGATGTATTAAAGTACTAGTTGGCAGAACGAGGCTTGGACCTGTAGCTCATAATTCCAACTTGGCAGTAGACCTTCTTTCGAAGGATAGAAGTGTGTGTGTGTGAGTGTGTGTGTGTGTGTGTTTTAACTGAATTTGAAGATCATAAGGAGAATTATTGAGGAGCTTTCAACTTCCCTCCTGGGAACCATTTATTGGTTCTGAGCACATGTGCTTGGACACAGTGAGAGCAAAATCTCCACACTGATCAGAGTGATGTGTGTCTTTAGGACACAACCAGCCTCTTCAGCACTGAGGGTCCATATCAGATATAATTGGGACTAGCAGGGCTAAGTCACAGGAAAGAAAGGAAGGAATGGATAAGAAAGAGGTGTGTAAAATGGAAAGTGGTAGGGTTCCACCAATGATGATGGATTCACATAGTGTCCAGAGCACCATACTTGCTCAGAATTTTTAGAGTAAAGAAGCCAAACACAGTTCCTGGTGCTGTGTATATAATACCTCATTTAATCTTCTCAACAATCAATGATGTAGGTACTGTTATTACCACCCTCATTTAACAAGGAAGGAACTAGACATAGGGAGGTTTCTTGAGTTGTCAAAGATTACACAGGAAAACATAGGGATCTGGCTAAATTTTCTGACCCCATAAGTCTTCCTAGTACGAACCCAACTTTTGTTGTTGTTTTTGTGTGTTTTTTTTCTTAATAGCAGGCAGAGGGTAAAGGGCAGAGGATGATAATGTGAAGGCAAAAAAGTATTCTGTGTGACATGACAGAGAAAAGGTGAGTGTGGGGACTGCTGCTGCTAAATCAGTTCAGTTGTGTCTGACTCTGTGAGACCCCATAGACGGCAGCCCACCAGGCTCCCCTGTCCCTGGGATTCTCCAGGCAAGAACACTGGAGTGGGTTGCCATTTCCTTCTCCAATGCATGAAAGTGAAAAGTGAAAGTGAAGTCGCTCAGTCATGTCCGACTCTAGCAACCCCATGGACTGCAGCCTACCAGGCTCCTCCATCCATGGGATTTTCCAGGCAAGAGTACTGGAGTGGGGTGCCATTGCCTTCTCCAGAGTGTGGGGACATATGGCACCAAAAGGAAAACTAGGATTGGGAGAAAGGGAGAAGAGTTAGATGGAAGTTAAAGGGAACCCTGAAAGAAAATGTCTGGGCCCTGATATCTTAATGACTCCTGTATCTTCTTCAGTATGAGCAAAGACTAACTGAAAACAATACAAAAATGATTTTTCAGTTTGAAATAAGAATAAATGTGTTCTTCTTCCTCTAATGACTTAGGTTAAGATAGATGTAAAGAGTAGTTCATAGGCTAGGAAACAAAGTCATATAGGATCTTATAGATAGAAATCAAAAACTTTGTGAACGTCATAAGAAATAATATTTGCTCATGCTTTCCTGGCACATCCCAGGACTGCTTACTTTACATTATTTCTGGGGAAAACCTAAACCACTTTATGTGTATCCAACTGTTTGGACAATTGCCAGTGACCATTTTAACAAGTCACCGCCAGTATGAGAAATCCAGGGATGGTGCTCATGCCTCTGCAATCACAGGACACAGCTCAAGCTAGAGATTGTCGTTTTGGTATCTCTCTGTGACCAAAGCAAGGCCCCATATGTAGAGATTTAGTAAACCACTTCCCAGAATGACTAGGAAGAGGATACCTATTTCAAGTTTGGTGGTGGTATAATATTGTTTAGGCTTTGTGGGTTGCTGTGGTCCAAGTCTCACCGGGCAGTGCTTTCGTATTTTTATTCCAGTGTTTCTCTTAACACCACTTCATTACTAAGAATTTATAGTCTTTCTGTTTTTAAAATTTTATTTATTTATTGAAGGATAATTGCTTTACAGAATTTTGTTGTTTTCTGTCAAACCTCAACATGAATCAGCCTAGGGTATACATATATCCCCTCCCTTTTGAACCCCCCTGCCACATCTCCCTCCCCATCCCACCCCTCTAGGTTGATACAGAGCCCTTGTTTGAGTTTCCTGAACTATACAGCAAATTCCCGTTGGCTATCTCTTTTACATATGGTAATATATATTCTTTGTTTTTCGGAGAAGGCAAGGGCACCCCACTCCAGTACTCTTGCCTGGAAAATCCCATGGATGGAGGAGCCTGGTAGGCTGCAGTCCATGGGGTGGCTAAGAGATGGACACAACTGAGCAACTTCCCTTTCACTTTTCACTTTCATGCATTGGAGAAGGAAATGACAACCCACTCCAGTGTTCTTGCCTGGAGGATCCCAGGGATGGGGGAGCCTGGTGGGCTGCCGTCTATGGGGTCGCACAGAGTCGGACACGACTGAAGTGACTTAGCAGCAGCAGCAGCAGCATTCTTTGTTTTTAACTGAAGTTAATGTATCAGTTTCAGGTGTTCACTATAGAGATTCAACATTTATATACATCAGGAATTGATCAACATGGTCAATCTAATAACCATCTTTCCCCATACAAAGTTAGTACTGTATTATTGACTATATTCCCTATGCACTGTGATAAATGCCATAACTTATTCATTCTATAGCTAGAAGTTTGTACCACTTAATCCCCTTCACTTACTTCACACAACTCCCCACCGCACTGCTCAGTGACCACCGATTTTGTTCTTTGTATCTGTGAGTCTGTTTCTGTTTTGTTTGTTTTGTGTTTTAGATTCCAAGTATAAGTGAAATCATACAGTATTTGTCCTTGTCTGACTTATTTAGCATAGCGTAATACCCTTTAGGTTTATCCATGTTTTCACAGAAGACATGATTTAATTATTTTATGTCTGAGTATTATTCTATTACATATATTTTTTCAATTATGAATACATTTTCTTCAATTTTTCTGTCAAATTGAGTTGTTTATATGTGTGTGTGCTTCTTATATCTTCTTTATCCATCTTTATTGATAGACAGGTTGTTTCCATATCTCAGCTATTGTAAGTAATGCTGCAGTAAACATAGGCATATATGTACCTTTTCAAATTATTGTTTTTATTTTCTTCAGATAAATATCCAGAAGAAGATTTGCTGTATTATATGGTTGTTCTATTTTTAATTTTTGGAGAGATTTCCATACTGTTTTCCATAGTGGCTTCACCAATTTAATTTCCACCAACAATGCATGACAGTAAGCCCTGAAACCATAAAACTCTTAGAAGAAAATATAGGGAGTACACTTATTGACACTGGTCTTAGCAATAATTTTGAGTCTTTCTCTTCAGACAAGGGCAAGAAATGCAAAAATAAACAAATGGGACTACATCAAACTAAAAAGCTTTTGCACAGCAAAGGAAACCATCACCAAAACAAAAAAAGGTAACCTACTGAATGAGAGAAGGTATTTGCAAATGATATGTTTGATAAGGGGTTAATATCCAAAATACATTGAAAACTCACATAATTCAATATAAAAAAATCTGATTAAAAATGGGCAGAGGACCTGAATATAGATTTTTTCCAAAGAAGACACACAGATGGCCAATTGATATGTGAAAAGATGCTCAACCTCACTATTCATCAGGGAAATTCAAATCACAGCCACAGTGAGATATGACCTCACACTGGTCAGAATGGCTATTTTCAAACTGACAACAACAAGAAAAACAAGTGTTATTAAGGATGTGGAGAAAAGGGAGCTCTGAGTCTTGGTATTCTTTCCCCTTCTTTGCTTCTCAGCAGCACCCTCTGGCATTGGAAATTGGCAGAAAGCAAAGGTAATCAAGTCGTCTCAGTCCTAGCTGAACAACATGTTCCTACTTTTTTTTATTTACTGTGAATTTTGCATCCTGACAAGGGGTTGATGTTTGGAGGAGCAGATTTCTCTTGGGTTGCTCCTCTGGTAAGCTTTTGTCTCCCAGGTATTTCGGAAGCCATTTACATGTGTGCTAATGTTTGGCCACCTAAAAAGATCAGTTCTCATCTGCATATTCTGTGGAATCCTATTTGGTTTGAAAAAAACTGCCTATGCATTTGAAGATTCTTTCCCTAACAAATTTCTGTGGAACACAACTTCCACGTTATTTGCATCATGTCCCAGTGAAATGTGGTCTTTCAAACTGTTTCCCAATATTGGCACAAAAAGTTTAGGAAAGTTTATTTATTTATTTTTTAATTTAATTTAATTTTTTAATTTTACAATATTGTTTTGGTTTTGCCATACATCAAAATGAATCCACCACAGGTATACATGTGCTCCCCATCCTGAACCCTCCTCCCTCCTCCCTCCCCATACCATCCCCCTGGGTCGTCCCAGTGCACCAGCCCCAAGCATCCAGTATCGTACATCGAACCCGGACTGGCGACTTGTTTCATATATGATATTATACATGTTTCAATGCCATTCTCCCAAATCATCCCACCCTCTCCCTCTCCCACAGAGTCCAAAATACTGTTCTATACATCAGTGTCTCTTTTGCTGTCTCGTATACAGGGTTATTGTTACCATCTTTCTAAATTCCGTATATATGCTTTAGTATACTGTATTGGTGTTTAAAGCAAAGCTGTCTCTGCTTAGAGATTTTGTTAGCTAGATAGACTCCCATTTGTTAATTTAATTGACAGAATTTATTTCATTTTTCCATTTTATTGAACCATTGTTTACATAGCTATAGGTAACATTTATTGGTCTGAACAATTAAAAGGAGACAGACATGGCATTGAGTGCTTTACATTTGTTTTCTTTATAATACTCTCACATTATTAGCACCATTTTACAGATGAAACAATCGAGTCTCAGCATGTTTAAGTGACTCACTTAAAGGTCTACAACTAGTAACGTAGAAGCCGAGATTCAGAATCAGCCTGACTCTAGAGCAGTTTTTTATTAAAAAAAACAATTCACTGATATTACTTAGGATGTAGGCTTAAGTATTATAACAAAGAAACACCAACATACAGTGGTTTAAATGATGTAGAAATGTCTTTCCCTCTGATTGTTTTAGGATAAGGCACCTCTGCTCCATGAAATATCTTAGGGAACTCGATTCTCCCTATCTTATGCCTCCATCTTGACCTAGGGATAACTGTTGCATCTGCATTCCAGTCCATGGGAAGGCGGAAAGAGAGGGTGTATAGATCAAGTATTATCATATCTAAAGGTGTGAACCAGAAGGTGAATAGGTGACTTTTGCTTATATCCTTTTATCTACTCACATAGCAAGACCTAGTTATAAGGGACACTGGGAAATAAAACTCTAACTTGGTAGGCATATATCTATTCAGAACTGAGTAGGGTTATGGTACTAAAATGAAGAAAAAGAAAATGAAAGAAAAAATTTCAAGGGACCCACCAGCAGTCTGCCACAGCACTATAATGATCCTTGTATATATCAAGTCAGGTAGATGGTGGCAATAAGAGATTATCTTTTGTGGAGGAGAGAACAGCCTGATGTCAGGTATGCTGAATATTGTAAGTGTAAGGTTCAAGGATGGGGAGCTTTATAAATATAGCAATTGTGTTGACTTTTATATTCATGGTGCTATTCAATGGTTTTTATAATCCTTGAGAAGTTTGGTTTAGAGGACATTATTTTAGCATTTATGTCATAGCCAAAGGTTTGCTTTATCTTTAGAAATTTTTTTATTGTTTATCTATTATAATATTGACAACCTGAACTATCAATTCAATCTCTTTCTTTAGACTCTAATTCTTATAAATATATATTAGTTTCATTTTTTTTTTTTTTTGGTTTTGTCATCTTACTCCATTGAAAAGGAGAATGTTGACTCCTGGAATATTAGTAATGCTTTTGATAAGATCATTCTCAGATTTACTCATTTCTATATCTCAGTGTGTGTAAGTGTACAGGCTGGTAGTTGCTTAAGTAAAGGGTTAAGAATAGGCTCCATGAATTTATAGCAGCCCTTTTTGAGGTCTACATGTGAATGGTATATGAATTACTTCTCATAGTAGCCATGGAGGCTATGGATTCAGATATGATAATTCATCTCACAGACAAGTATGTTATAAAGAGGTTGCTAGGAGGAAGAGTAGCTCTTCTGGTCTTCCTTGAGGAAAATTTCATTCTGGGAATGAAAATTTCCTCCACAGCTTGGTACAAGTGCAAATACTTCTTCCAGAGAATTTTTAAAAGCTGTTCAGGAAGTGTGGATTATGTAAGAAAATAGAAAATTGGCATAGAAGTAGTAGAAAATGTTTCTCTGTATGAATTCTCATTTGAGTGTTAATGTTAATGTGAATGGGTAGGCAGGTAGATGAGTTATAGAGTCTGACATGAGGAGAAATGAGTTGATAAATTTGGCAGACATTCCTCTTGTTTTCCAGAACTTTCTAAACCTTCAAATTCAGCTTTCTCTCTGGAGAAAGATTGCTGAAAGTGACTAATCATTAGATGGGGGAGCCAACCCAGTTGTCCAGGTGTATATCTATAAACCAAAGTCAACTGACTTTTTTTGTGTGTCCAAAGGGACCAGAAGGTATTCTGCTTACATGCTTCCCCATTCATATCAGGATTAATTTTCATTTATCACATTATAGCTTAAATGTCAAGGCGGCCTATTTAATTAGCAATGATCCCTATTGAACTTTTCACTTATTCTGAAAACTTGGCTGCTGATGGCTGTTTTTATGAGGTGTTTGGTGTTTTATTTTGGCTTAAATCTGTTTTTATTGTCAGAAGATGCATTATGTCTACCAGAATTTCTCCTGTTCAATGTACAAGTTATCTCCACTATGACAGCTCTGTATCTTCAATGTCAGATACACTGCTCCCAAGTCATACTAGATTTACACATTCTATTATACTTCTATTGAACAGCTCTTAATCTGCTCTGAGGAAAACATGCTACAACCAGCAAATTTTATCCCCTTGAATTTAATGGGAACCCTTCTTGGCAAGGGTAGACAACTGGATTAGAAACATTCCAACTACATCTGGCCAATTTAGAAAAGATTTTGACTGGTTAACCCTGTAAAAGCCAAACTCTGGTTGATACGGTAGTATTATTATAATACCCTATTATAATACCCAAATTCTAACACTATTCTATTTACTGATTTTTCCCTTCCTCCCACTGACAGTAGTTCCTGGAAACATTGCCTAATATAATCTGTTTTAATTACTGGAAGGTGGATTTTGTTTACAATGGAATTTCATGCTGAAATTGGATGAAAAGTTAGAAATGTAATTCCTAGCATATGTGCATGCATGCTTAGCCATGTCTGACTCTTGGCGACCCCTGAACTATAGCCCACCAGCCTCCTCTGTCCATGGGATTTCCCAGGCAAGAATCCTGGGGTGGGTAACCATTTCATTCTCCAGGGGATCCTCCTGACCCTGGGATCAAATCTGCATCTCCTGCCTTGACAGGTGAATTCTTGACCACTGAGCCACCTGGGAATTCCCTAGCATAATTTTGCTTCATAATCTTATATTGATTATATTTCAAATGATGTGTCTTTAGTTGTGGTACTCTTGGTTTCATTCGATAGTGGGCTGTATTACAGTGGGTTTGTTCTGACTTTATTGAATGATTCTACCTCTGCTGCTGCTGCTCAGTCTCATCAGTTGTGTCCGACTCTGTGCAACCCTATAGACAGCAGCCCACCAGGCTCCCCCGTCCCTGGGATTCTCCAGGCAAGAACACTGGAGTGGGTTGCCATTTCCTTCTCCAATGCATGAAAGTGAAAAGTGAAAGTGAAGTCTCTCAGTCGTGTACAACTCTGTGCGACCCCATGGACTGCAGCACCAAGCTCCTCCGTCCATGGGATTCTCCAGGCAAGAGTGCTGGAGTGGGATGCCATTGCCTTCTCCAGATTCTACCTCTAGAGAGACATATTTGACATTAAGAAGGTAGAGGGCAGTGTTTTCTTCAATAGGTTGCATTCTGAGGTAGGTAATGTCTGATAGTAAGAGCAGTTCATCGTCCTAATTGCTGCTTCTCTTCTAAAGCAGTGTGAGTGTGAAGTAGCAAAGTTATGAGGACAGAGACAACTGTTAGTCTACTAGTTTGTACAAAGTGGATAATAGTAATGCCTGCCTTGTAGAGTTGTGTTGATGATGAAATGAATATACAGATTGTAAGATATGTTTAAAATGTGGTTAATGATAGTGGAAGCCTATGAGGAGGAGGTAAACTCTGGCTAACTATGGATTATCCACACATCACCCTTCCTGTGGTCTCTGATTTTTCTTTCTCTCCTCTTCTCCCATCTTCTAACCTCCCTTCCCCATCTCTCTGTCTCTTCCCCACCTCCTCCCTTCCCCCTCCCCCTGCCTCCTCTCCCTTCCTCCCTCCATTCCTCTCTCCCTCCTCTTCTCTCTTCTGCCCACCTCCTTCCCTCAGGCTTTCTCTCTATTCTCCGTCCTCTGGAAATTGTCCTTCCCCTTTTCATACATGTGCAGGGACATTAACTCATCTCATCTTATTCCAGAGTTATCTAGTACTTCTGTTATGTCTTCTTTGACATCTTTAACCAGTGGGCATCTCTAAAAAGCTACAATTGTGCTCAGAAATCTCTTATCCCTGAAGATCCCCAGGAGGGCTAAGCAGTACCAGAGCAGAGACAGAAGGAGAAACTGTAATAGAGGAAGAGGACCAAAAATGGAAAATCAACATTTACATTGACAGGACAACCTATTTATTAAGAATCTCTTCTGTGTCCGGTACTATGCTGTAAGTGGAAAAGTGCTCTGAACTAAGGATTATCTTTTTCTTGAAGTGGTGTTTTAGACTTAAAAATTAGATATTAACTTCTTCATAATAAAAAAAAAAATTCTTAGATGAGTTCCATTTAAATTAAAACTGCCAGGTGTGGCATTCCTGCACTAATTAAGCCTGTGTTGTTGGTTTCTCTAGAATGGGAATAAAATTGGACTATTTAAATTACTGTAAAATGGTTGGGCTTCAGATGTTGGGTCCTGAGCCCTGTCTTTCTTCTTACTCTTATTCTTCTTCCTTCTGTACTCATTGTCTGTCCTTGCATCCGCCTTTAGTTTCACAGCCCTTAATCCTTTTCTTCCCCTAGCAAAGCCCCACTGTTACTGTTTTTATTGCCACTGACTTTACAAAGGGGCTTTCCAGGTGGTACAGTGGTAAAGGTTTTGCCTGCCAATGTAGAAGACACAAAAGATGTGGGTTTGATCCCTTGGTTGGGAAGATTCACTGGAGTAGGAAATTGCAAGCCACTTCAATATTCTTGCCTGCAAAATCCCATGGACAGAAGAGCCTGGCTGGTGACAGACCATGGGGTTGCAAAGAGTCGGACATGACTGAGCAACTGAGCAGCACAGCACAGACTTTACAAGATATACGTTCCTGTAGCTCAGGAGTCCTACCTTGTTGCAGCTACTGTAGCACTTACCTCTTATCTCTTTCAAAAGGAAAGATGAACCTGAGCAGCAGCTCTGGCAAAGCAAACTACTCAGAAGCTGGCTTGATGTTATCTCTGAGGGAGCTTTGCTTAGTTTGCAGAAGCAAATGTCATGCATGCCTCCATGTAGCTTAGTATGACTTGTCACTTGGGATTCTCAGGCATTTTATATGAGGCCTTGACTAGCCAAGCTCCTCATCAGAATGCACTATAATTTGTCTACTTCAAACCCACCAGGAGCAGAGGGCATTTACTTTGACATCTGCTTTTTGGAAGCAGTCCATTAATACTGCACTTGACTTGTCAGGGTCTTAATGAAAATCTTTTCTCTTAGATCTTTTATCTACAATAAGATGGCCTGGTTCAAGGTCAGTGGCAACCCTTAGCTATTTTTTTTCTTTTCCCTTTTTGACAGTCAGCATATTCCCTTGCCTATTTCTATTCCACAGAGCCTTTCTCCTCAGGTACCAGTAACTATAGTGACAAGATTGGGGTGGGGCCAATCCTGTTGCTCTCCCAGGACTTTGCCCTCACTCAGAGGTGCCTAAGCTCCCCAGTGATCTCATGTCCTCTACTCCTTCTCTTATCCATATCTGTTCCAACTGCTTCCAAAGCCCAGGGTACATTCCCTGGTATAGTTATAACCTATCATATGCCAGATGCTCTGCTAGCTATTGTGCCTATATCCACTTAATCCCAATAGAACTACTGTGGAGAAGGTAGAAACTGAGGTTCTGAGGGGTTAAGCAGCTTGCCCAATGTCACATGGCTAGACTATGTAGAATCTAAGTTTGATAGTAGCATAAAATTTTAATCCTTCCTATGATTTTCAGGCCATGCACAATTTATTGGGCTTTATTTTGTGATTGCAACTATGCTGGACATTTGTGGTAAAGACAAAGAACACGGTGCCTTTACTTATAAACATAATATATACTAGGGGAGAAAGACAGATAAATGAAATATCATAAAAATAAGTGTAATAATAAGGGCAATATATGGCACTTTGGAAACCCCAAGCTGGGGTACTTAACCCAGCCTAGGTTAAGTTGTCTCACAGAGTGAGAATCTTCATTCATTCTCAGTCATTCTCTCCCTCTCCCTGCCCGCTCTCTCACTTTCTCTTTCACACACACAACCTATATCTCTAGATTAGATAAGTCTTCTCTGTCCTTTTATACTTCCTTTGCATATCTCTGTAACGGCACTGTTTTTTTTTTTTTTTTTTCCATTTTACCCATTCACTTAACAACAGTTTTTTGAGCACCCACTCTGTACCAGGCACTGTTTTAGGCACCGGGAACAGAGCAGTGAACAAAACAAAGTTCTACTCCCTTGGACTTTATCTTATAATTAGTATGCTGAGAAGAAACCAATATAAAAATGGATATAGAATAAAATGCCAGCTGGTGAAAGAGATTTTTACCCCCAAATGATAGAGTAATCAATCTGACTGGTAATCAGTCAAGACTGGTGTCTTCTACCAGTTAGGGTCTGGGTAAGATTTTAGACATCAGTATGCAATTTGGGGTGATTTATAAAGAAGGAAAGCCTGGGCATCATAGCTTGTTCGGTAGATCTTAAATGACAAAAATTCAGCAAAGTTAGATATTTTCTTTGCTTCGATATACAACCAGCCTTTTCCTTAGGAGACGAAGACCCTAGTTCTACTTCTGTTTTTCAGAGACACCTTGGGTAAGTAGCTTGGGCAAAAGCTTCTGTAAGATGTGCCTCCCTTTTGGAAGAACGTTATAGATAAAGCCTGGAACATTTCTCTGAGAGATTTTGGACCTAATAGTGTACATGGCAACAGAAAAGAACATTTGATTCAGCATCCATTATTTGCAAAGTGTTCTCAACTTACCTGCTGAGAGAGAAGCGTTATTTTCTTCTAAAAGCAGATACTGTGGAAAATAGCAGGTATTTGCCAGTGTTTTCTGAATATTTGAGGTTTTGTGGTGTATTGACTCATTGTGGTTTTGAGGTAAACATTATCAGGAGCTTTCACTCAGTCTGAGATTTTTTTTCCCTGGGCAGGTGAGACCCCCGCCACCTCAAACTTACAAGGCCTTACTTAAATAATAGAAGAGACATGTATATGGATCAGTGATTTTTATTAATATCATCATCATAACCATCATTTACAATCTTGGAAAGAGCCTGGGGTTTTAATGTTAGACAATCCTGCATTTGATATCGGTCCTTGACAGTTACGGAGAAGGCAATGGCACCCCACTCCAGTACTTTTGCCTGGAAAATCCCATGGATGGAGGAGCCTGGTGGGCTGCAGTCCATGGGGTCGCTAAGAGTTGGACACGACTGAGCAACTTCACTTTCACTTTTCACTTTCATGCATTGGAGAAGGAAATGGCAACCCACTCCAGTGTTCTTGTCTGGAGAATCCCAGGGACTGGGGAGCCTGGTGGGCTGCCGTCTATGGGATCACACAGAGTCGGACAGGACTGAAGCGACTTAGCAGCTTGACAGTTACTATTGTGCCATTAGTTGAGGCAGGGGACTCATCTGAGTTTCAAGTCCCTCCTCTTTAAAATAATGATAGTAATAGTTTCTTTATATTATTGTGGGGATTAAATGAGACAAGCTACGTGAATTCACATGGTACAGAGTAGGTGGCTCTATAAACATTGACTCTCTTCGCAGATCTTCTTTAGATGTCCATCCCATTCTCACTGTAGGAAGTGAAATTACTTTTCAGTTGAGTCTGATTTTAATTAATGTATTTACTAGTTGTTACCTTCTATCTTTAGCTTATATGTGCATTTGTTACTGTCCTGTGGTAAAAAGTATTTGAAAGGAGGACCATCAATAATTAGATTATTGGTTTGTGGAATGAAATGGAAGAAAAAATAACCACTCAAGCTGCATTCATCTGTTGGTTACAAATATCTCAATGGTGACTATAAAGGAGAAATATGCCTTTTGATCTGCAGTGTGATTTTGGCATATGACTCTGGTAATCTAATTTTCAAGACTCCCGTGTGAAATTAAAGTCTGAAAGGTACCATTTCTAATTGCAATTAAAACAAGCAAACAGAACTAAAATATCTAAGATGCTGTGATTGTAAGCTTATATTTACTTGTCGCTAGTTTATATGGCCATGGGGGCTTTTGTTTGCAAAGTTTTTCCCTTAAGAGCTGAGGTTAAACAAGTGAGTGGCATGAGTTATAAATGAATTGAAAATTGCCTTCTGTTCTAGCCCAATGCAACGGTCTATGTTTTGTAATGAGCCCTAGTTGGCAAGGTAACTCATGTCACCAGGAGAAGCTCTCTACAGACTGCTCCATTTGTCACTGCTGTCTGAAGGACACAACAGGAAAGCCGGCATTCTGCAAAATTTTTATGGTATTGCATGCATGCAGTGATCTCACCTATCAGACTGTAATTCAATAATAAATACAAAAACCTCTTGTTTAAATAATTCTAGGGTTGTGACTCAACTTGACTAAAGCCAGGACAGTTAACACTAACACTGGGATATTAACACCCAAGGAGCAGGTTGGTGAGGGGACAAAAAAGATGGATGTTGGGAGGTGAGTCTCTATTCATGATGAAGCGTTCATCTGCATGGCTATTTGTTTGGAAGGCTTTGGTCTTTGCCATATGTGGCTTAAGGTACTTCTTTTCCGTTAGTGTCTCTATTCTCCATGCTGTCACCTTCCTTTTAAAAGAGAGGCAACAATGAATAAAGGCTGACCAGAATCATTACATTAATTTTGTTGCAGTAAACAGGAGCCTACCTTATGGAAAAGGTTCTGCCTTTTGCCCTCAGAATCATGAATGGCTAAAAGGAAATCAGTAAGACAGAGGTCAGTTGGGGAATGGAAGGAGTCTTTGAAGAATTTTTCACAAGGAAGACTGCTTTATTGTTTTCTGTTCTAAAAGCGATGTACTCATTCTAAAATCTTCAAATAGTACAGAAAGGTACAAAGAAGGCTTTAAAACTGCAAAAATCACCTATTATAATCCCTTCCTCCACACATCAGAGTTAACATCTGTTAACTTTGTGATATATCTCCTTCTGTCTCCCTCTGTTATCTTGAAAAAGTGGTTTGTTTATTTTGATCAAGATAAATTTCTAGAAATGTAATTCACATTTTACCAACTTGTGATTCCTCCATAAAAAATAGCCCTTCACAAGATAGGGCGAACTGACAGTGCAGCGCTAGTGTGTGAAAGTGCAGGGGGAGGCAAGTGGGCTCCATTTATTGAGTAATCGCCGCATGCCAGGCACTGCCTGCAGCCTTTACTGTGCATTAACCCAACTAATCCTCACAATAACCCCACGAGATGGGTTTTACTAGCATCTCATGCAAGCTGAGGTTTAGCAAAGTTACAAGGCTAGTCATGAGGTTGAATCGGAAAATTGAATCAGGCTTTGGTATACGAGAAAGGAATAGCTTCCCTCCTCTGTCTTCTCTATTCTTCTCTCTCTCTCTCTCTAACAGCAAGACCCAGCGAGAAAGAACCAATGAAGGAACAAATAAGGATGCTAGTGGATAAGCAAAGAGCTGAGGGAGTCTGATATAGCTGTGAAACTTCAAATTTAGGAGTTCTAGGGAAAGATGTCTTTGCATTTTGTTTGTTACTAAATAAACCAAACAGAACTTTCTATCCAAAGCTGAGCTTCATAAGTTGAAATTGAACCAATGAGGAGAAGAAAAAGAGGCACTTATACTTCTGCATGTGTGCAAACACAGTCGTGCACGTGCACGCACACACACACACACACACAGAGTTATGTACTTAGAAAAGAGCAAACCTGTTTGGCTCTGAATCTTATTCATTCTTTATTCTTCCTCAAGTCAGAATACCAGGATGAATAGCTATCTTTATCACATGAAGCGCTCCTACAATTTTTCCAGCATTAAACTGGAGTAGGTATTTCACACATTCATAAATCCAGTGCTGGATAGAGAATTGAAGGTGTCTCATTACTTTCTGGGCCTCCATTGTCTTTTTCTCTAAAAGGAAGCTATGAGATTAAATCAAATCTGAGGGTCCTTTGAGATCTAAGAGCCTACCAGTCCCTCACTGGTCTGACTTTGAGTTTTTCTCCTGGACCGCTCTTGTTTTTTTTTTTTAATTTTTTTTAATTTTTCATGTCCTCTCAAGATTGCCTAGCCTTGTCTAGTGTTGCTAGAAATTGTTCTGTGGAAGGCTTTGAATGATAAAAAAAGTGAAGCACTTCATAGTCCATCAATTGGGAACCATTGCGCTCCTGTGATCCTAGAAGAGAGCTTATCATAGTATTTTTGAATTTTCATTTCACAGAGAACTTTCAGTAAGATTTTTAGAGTTTCTCATTTTTACAAGAGTGATTAGGACACAGAGATTAAGTGATGTCTTTCCCAGTCACTTATCTAATCAACAGCAGGGACAGGATAGAACCGAGATCTCTTAAACCCTAAATAGGGTTTCCTAAAGTCTATTACTCTTGAATCAAGTCTCCCAATATATTCTGGTTGGGGATGGGAAGATGGGAAGGAAAAATCTCAAGTCAGGTAAGTTTGGGAAATGAGCCCTGTCTAGGGAATTCATAGGCACACTGACGACTCTGAGAAGTTATACAGTATAGAAACTTGATAAGCTTTGTTTTACTAAGTTTCTTAAATACATGAATGGCAGTCATGATGTGATACTGATAATAGTAGTTTCCATTTATTGAATCTTTACTGTGTATGCCAGGGGCTATCCTAAGTCCTCATATAAAGTGACATGCTAAATATTCATGAAAACCCCATGAGAGTTTTCACCATCCCCATTTTTTTTTTTTTTTTGAAAGATAATTTGCTCCAGAGCTGGGATTTCAACCAAAGCAGATTGGTTCCAGAGGCTTGGCTCTAAAATCAGTATGCTCAGCTTACCTCAGAAATATTTTTGTATTCAATACCCTATTAACATCTTGTGGAATCAGTGTTCTTTAAGTGCATCTGTCTTAATCTATTCAGGAAGAAGTCTGTTTGCTATAACAAAATACCACTGACTGAGTAGCTTATAAACGACTGAAATTTACTGCTCACAGTTCTGGAGGCTGGAGAATCCAAGAACAAGGTACAAGCCTAGTAGCATTTTGGTGTGGGTTCTTTTCTGATTCATAGCTGGCACCTTCCTATTGTGTCCTCATGTAGTAGAAGGGGAAAAGAATCTCTCTGAATCTCTTTTTATATAAAGGTATTGATACTAATTCCATTCACGAGGTCTCCTGTTTAGTGACCTGATCACCTCCCAAGGGCCCCGCCTTCTAATACCATCAGGCCATAGCAATATGGGTTAGGAAATACTGCTCTAGAATTATTTCTAGTATGTATGGTGAAATGAGGTTAGATACATATTATAGAATTCTTGAATAGTAGAGCTGGAATGGACATTAGAGATCAGCTCACTTGGCAGAGGAGAACTCTGGGTCCAGGGGAGAAAGTCTCTAGTTCTAGGTGTGTGGCAGCTGGAATAGGACTGAGGGGTCCTGATTCCTAATTCCCAGTTCAGTGGCATTTGTTTACTAGAAATCTTTGGACAGTGGAATAACAAGTTTTAGGCTTTTTCAATCAGGAAGTTGAGGGCCACATGTATTACCCATCCTCATCCCTGAGCTTATAGAAAATGACACTGAGACACAAGGGGTACAGAGGAGCAGCTGGGTACCTGGAGGGAAAGGCAGCCATTTGTGCAAGGTGATGTGAAGATCTGATCCCTAGTGTCTCCAAAATAATTAGGCATTAAGTACATTTTTGTTGCATATGGGAACACACTACTAATATTGTTACAGTGTTTTATGGCTTTCAGAGTACTTTCATAGCCATTGTTAGTGGTATGGTAGGAGAAACAGATCAAAGGTACATAGACAGTGGATCGTGGGGCTAAGGCCAGGGGAATTGTATCAGTGAAAACAGAGAAGAAGGTGGCTGATAGTTGTGGAGGTTAAGAGAAGAGTGTGGGCATTAATAGAATAAAATTGGTGATCTGGAGCATGGCCCTGGTAATCAGCTTACTTAATCTTCATTTTGTTTTAATTTATTTAGAGGATATCTCTAAACTTCTGTAAAGAGAAAGGAAAATTTTTAGGGACTTTAAGTGTCAGGGACCTTTTAAATTGATTTCCATTCATCAGTGAAGAGAATTTGCTTTAATAAATACCCAAGAGAAGCAAGACCATAAAGTAACTGTCACTAAACCAGACTCATATTATTTCTCCCAGTCAAAATTCATTAAAAATTTGAAATCTTATTATCCCATTACATGTTGGCATTGTTAAGACCTTGGTCCTTTATTCAGGGGGATTGGAAGTCATATTTTACATTTTACATTTTCTAGCTGGGGGACTGAGGCCATGATGGTAGTATGCGCTGTTAAGGCGAACTTCTGGGTTCTTGAGTGGCTTAAGCTATCTGCTGCCATCGTTTTCATATGTAGCTTTGCTTTTTATTATTATTTTTATTATTTATTATTATTATTCAGATTGGGCGCGAACTTAATGGTTTCCTCCATAAGGCCCATTGAGAGACTGAGAATCTGCTTTTCTGCCTCTAAATTTCAGGAGGACAAAAAAAAAAGAAAAAGGAGAACAAGGAAAATAAATAAATTCAGGAGGATGGGAGAGCAGGGTCTGTGCCAGTCCCCTCCACCATTATGTCTCCAGTGTATAGCACAGGGGCTGCAACAAATTAGTGTTGAAGAAGCGAGCATTGTGTTTGTTGTTGTTCTCTAAGTCGTGTCCGATGCTTTGCGACCCCATGGACTGCAGCACTCCAGGCTTCCCTGTCCTTTACCATCTCCCAGAACTTGCTCAAACTCATGTCCGTCGAGTCAGTGATGCCATTCAACCATCTCATCCTCTGTCATCCCCTTCTCCTCCTGCCCTCCATCTTTCCCAGAATCAGGGTCTTTTCCAATGAGTTGGCTTTTCCCATGGTGGGAAAATACTGGAGCTCCAGCTTCAGCAACAGCTCTTCCAATGAATATTCAGAGTTGATTTCCTTTAGGACTGACTGGTTTGATCTCCTTGCTGTTCAAGCGACTCTAAAGAGTGCACAGTTCAAAAGCATCAGTTCTTTGGCACTCAGCTTTCTTTATAGTCCAGCCCTCACATCCATACATGACTACAGGGAAAACCATAGTTTTGACTATACAGACATCTGTTAGCAAAGTGTGAAGTCAAGTGAGCCTTAGGAAGCATTCTGTAGTGAACTGTAAATGAGTTTTAGGCAGAAAGTATGTTCTTCTTTATAGTCTACTCAAAGTAGACAATCATTGTTGATGATGTTTGTCATGATAGTTGGGTTTAATTTGCAAAACCTAATCTATAGAAGCTAATTAGCTGCTGTTTAGATTCTATGATTGAGTAGGAGGCACAGCTGGATGGTAGAAATGATAGTTTTTCTAACAAGAATCTCTTAGTGACAACACTATTAAATCAGTGAATGTCTGTCAAGTGCGAGTAGAGCAAAAGTGATGTCCTGCATTTGGATTTTCCAAACAGCAGGTATTAATTACCCTCTTTCACCACCACCATTATACAGATGAGGAAACCCAGGGTCAGTGACCTACCATGAGCACCAACTGGATAATGTTACAGCTGCAACTCTAAGATGAATCTGCTGTTTCCCAGTTCAGTGTTCTTGACACCACCCCTTACTGTTACCACTAATTAACAATGGGAGGATTTACCTAGGAGTTGGTAACCTGATTTCTGTGCTGGAAAATATCTCAGGAACTCTGTAAAATGTGTGATGGGCTATCAGCCATTCACTAATTTACATGTATGCCAAAGCCAGCTGTGTTCAAGAAAATACCAAGTATAAAGATTTGACTTTATTTCCAATCTGAAAAATATTAGAGGAGAAATATGATATTACCAGGTATTTTCTACCCACTTCCCATATGACAGGCAGCATAGAGTATAGGAAAGTGTAGAGAAACAGTCCGTGCTTTTCAGCAGTTTGCAGTTTTCTACTGGAAATAACTTGAAAGTGCTTGATATCTTCAGAGAACAACATACTCCAATACAGAATCACTGAGAATGTGGTGCAGTGTTTAAGTGGTGCTGGAGGTCAGGGGAGGGAGCTATCGTTAAGTAAACTTGCGATGACAAGATAGTGCCTTTTAAGAGCCAACTTCAATATTTTCTTTCTACTGCAACTCCTCCCTTCTCATTCACATCCCTTTTCAACAAGTTTGGTGGTCTTGGTTAATTAGGTAAGCAGAGCTCCTATCTGTACTGCTAACTCATTTTGTTGATTTCCTACCTCGTGCCTTCTCAGGGAGGAAGCCAGATGATGGGGTTCATAATGTGATAAATATTTGGATGCCTCCATCTTGGGGATAGATATTTTTGTACATGATATTATGGAAATAGACAAGTTCACTTTGCCAACAGTTTCAAAAAAGAGCAAGCTCTGTTGTGATGTTTGTGGAGGGAGTTATGCTATCCTTGGTATCAAAATTTTGTTTTCGTAAGTATGTGTCTCTTTGTAGGTAGTATTTCCATGAGGGACTAGGTGTCTGGAAGTGTTGATAGTGTTAAAGATTTCCCCAGTGATGGGATGGGAATTAATGCGTATTTTCTCTTAGAGCTCAAAACAGGCAAAGGGCACTTAAAATAAGATGTTTTTACTTGAGTTAAAGAGTAGTTTCTCCACACTTGTGTTCCCTTTCCTCTTCCCTTCCTTTGTGTTCCCATATGAGGACTCTCTGGCTCTGCTGTAGGGTTATTTCATTATGGACCTCCAGTTGTTGCTGGATGTAGAATGATAGTTCAGGGATTTAATGGAAACATGACTTTTACTTTTCCATTAACTCTTCCAAATGAACCTTCCACTTAAGAAAGTATAAAGTGGCTTTGTGGGAGGGTATTTGGGAGTGAGTTTCCGTTCTTTGGAGTCAAATGTTTCACTGTTTTGTCCTGGAGCATGGTGGGTAGAGAGGAAAAGAAGTTCCTTTGTGCCTTCCCCAGACTGGCTTACATCAGGGTTGCATAGCACTTATTCCAGGCTGATGTAATTGAGTAAAAATAGGTTCCTTTTGACCCCAGGGGCTTCCCTGGTTTCTCAAATGGTAAAGAATCTGCCAGAAATGCAGGAGAATCAGATTTGATCCCTGGGTTAGGAAGACCCTCTGGAGAAGGGACTGGCATCTCACTCCAGTATTCTTGCCTGGAGAAATCTGGTGGACAGGGGAGCCTGGCAGGCTACAGTCCACAGGGTCGCAAAGAGTCAGACTCGAATGAGGGACTAACACTGACCTCTGAGGTTTAGGGGCAAGTCAACTGAGGGAAGAATCAGTTTCAGCAGCCTCATTGCTGAGCAGGACTGAGAAGAAACCCTTTTGTTTTCATGGAAGAAAAAAAAATCTTTTAAGACAAAGACCTCTTCCCTCCTCCTTTTTTACTTCACAGCTGCTTTTTCCTCACCAGTAAATCTTAATTCCTCAAAATCTGAGGCGAAGATTGCCTGTGTTTATTTTTCTTTCATAATGTACAAACCTTAGCAATAAAATGTGATGGATTGGGTTATTAGAAAAGGGAGCAACTTGGCTTTTTAGGGCCCCACCTTGAGGACTTGTTTTGTTATTTGGATTTCTCCAGGAGTATAAATTCTCCCTTTGTGAACCATTAGGTGATGGGGTATGTATATGTTCGTCTGCTGTAAAATTACTCTGGTTACACTGGGGACTCAGATAAACTTCTGTTCTTGCGACCGGGACTTAACAGTCTCTATGAATAATTTGTGTGAACAAATTCCTCCTGTATGTATGGAACCTGCTAGAGTGTTGTGTATTTGACAAAAAGGGGATGTCATCTTCATGTCCTTGTTGAATTGAGTGGGCAAGTAACATTGAAACAGATAAACTGAAGTTCCTATGGTGGTTTCAGTATCCCAGGAGATGTATCCAACAAAAAGACCAATGAAGTAGTCTGCCTTGTATGAGAACCTTGCCAGGGAAGGTGTTTGCATTCCTGCTTTTCTCTGTATAACTGCTGACCTCAGCCAGAGATCTCACTGCTGGTAGAACAACACTGATTCTGGTAGCATGTGTAGGAAGAACCCTAGACTGGGAATCAAGAAACCTGGTTTTCTGACATTAACTTGCTGAATAACCTTGAGCAACTTATTTCATGTTTTGTGTGTTTTATTTTCCGTGTCTATGAAATGAGGGTAACAATAACTACCCTGACTGTTTCATAGGGATATTGTGAGAATGCATCAAGGAAATGGGTGTTCTAGCATCCTCTGAGAGATGTAAGAACAAGTGATATTCAGATTAAAAGTATTGTGGGGAAATTGTTATTGTTTAGTGTTTTGAATAGCTTTGGGGGGACAAGTTCTTTTTTCCTCTACCCTGAGAAAAAGGAGAAAATTAATGTGAGGGAGTGCCATAGATGTTATGGAGAATCATAAGTAATAATGCAAACAAGGGAGGGCTAAGAGAGATGCTGGACCTTTCTAAAAGGGCTGAGCAGATGAAAGAAACAGCTGGCCCAAGGAGTAGCCTGGTCCCAGGCTACTGGGACCCCGATTTACATGTTGTGTAGGGATGGAAATAAAGTGCTCCCAAGCATCTGATAAGAAAGGTTGCTTGTTATCAGAACCTCTCCATGGTGGCTCCTCCTTCCCTGTCCTAGGGTGGCCAGTGCTCAGGGTAAAGCCAGGAATGTAAGAGCCTGAGGAAGAGGATGGTTCTCCCTATTTGTTCTCTCCCCAACAGATATGTAAAGTCTCTCCTTTCCCCATAAAGACCAAATCCTGCTACCTAACTTGTAATTATCTCTTCAGCCCCCAAAGTAATATTTTCTACAACAGAATTACAGTCTGCCTTGAGGAGTTTGGACTTCTCTGTGAGTTGGCACAAGGCAATTTAACTTCTGGTATGAAGCAGGGTTAGATAGCTTGTGAGAAGGTGTATTTCCCCCTGTGTCACTGAAAGAAGGTTTAGAATGATGAAGGCAGTATTTCCCAAAATGTGTTCTATGTAATACTAGTCTATGTAGGGGTGTGTGTGTATATTTCTGTGTGTATGTGTGTGCATTTTTTTTCAGGAAAGGTGTTATAGGATCAAATACACTAGGAAGTGCTTCACAGAATGGTTTCCTCTAGGAAATTTTTATTTATTTATTTACTTTTGGTTGTCCTGGGTCTTCCTTGCTATGCATGGGCTGTCTCTGGTTGCAGTACCTGGGGGCTACTCTCTAGTTGCAGTGTGTGGGCCTCTTGTTGTGATGTCTTCTCTTGCTGCAGAGCACAGGCTCTAGGTACCTAGGCTTCAGTAGATACAGCGGGCGGGCTCAATAGTTGTGGCTCATGGGCTACAGATCGTGGGCTCAGTAGTTGAGGTGCGTGGGCTTAGTTGCTCCATGGCATGTGGAATCTTCCAAGATCAGAGATCAAACCCAAGTCCCCTGCATTTATATGAAGATTCTTATCCACTGGACCACCAGGGAAGTACCCCTCTAAGAAATTTACCCCACGTGTAAGGATAGTGAAAACTTTGAGAAACCTAATGATAAAGGCATTTGTTTCATTTTGCTTAACCCAGAATTTCATAAACTTATTTCCTTTTGGGACCCTCCTTTTCATAAAATGCTAATCAACATTTCTCTTGTTCAATAGGAGGCCTTTAAGAGAAAGATTCATTTTTTAAACTATGATCATAATTCAGGTTGCTGTAACTAGATAGCAAATCCTCAAGTGATAGAATTCAGTATTGCTCCTGAGCCTTCTCCAAAATTAAAATCATTGCACTGTGACAAAGGTACCATCAGACCGGTGATGGATTCTGTCCAAAGAAGCTATTAAAATACTAGAATAACTCGACAACCTCTCTATTATGAGATAGCCCAACAGTAAGAGCAAATCAGCATTTGTCGTGTGTTCCTCTGAGCCTGCCACTGTGCTGAGCACTTTCTTTTGTTACTTCTCAGCCTAACAACAGTCTTGCAATATAGGTTGAGTGATTCACCATTTTAGAACACAGGAAACTGAGGGATAGAGATGAAGAAACTCACCCAAGTTTACAGACCTAATCAGAGGCAGATCTGATATATGAAAGCTGGTCAGTTGAATGCCAGAGTTCATGATTTGGATTTAAAGTCAGACTGTGACTCCTAAACAGAAAATGGCATTGCAAAAAGTTCACAATTCTGAACTGAACAGTGCATCAGCCATGATTCTGCAGCACTCAGAGTTCTGTTTTTTGTTAAGGGGACCTATACCTGTATTGCCAAATTCAGTTTGAGTAGTAGTATATGTATCATTGAATTGGAGAATAACTGTTCATTTTAAAGTGCCCTGAGGATCACAAGCATGGGTAACTTTAGATTTGCAAACTTCTTTTTGCCCACTTACTAAGTTTTAAGCCCACATCTAGTTTTTTTCACTGTCATTGCTGGAGGTCATCTTTTTAAACCCTTTGTTTGGGTAATTATAAATTTAACATTCCTCATGTGAGTTCTTTTAATGGTGTCCCTTCTCCTTCTCCCTAAAACCCTATCCATTCCTTTGTCATTGCTCTAGAGAGGCAGCTCAAAGCCTCCTTTCATGGACATACTGAAAACACCTCCATGTCTCTTGACAAAACTGGCCCCAACTCAATAAAGATAGCATCCACTTAATTATACCTTACCTTTATTGAACATTCATTATATGCCAGGCATGTTTTAAGTGTTTTACAGGGATTAATTCATTCAGTCCTCAAGACAACACTATGAAGGCAGTATTGTTGTCATCTTAGAGATGAGAGAATTGAAGTTCAGACAAGTTAAGTGACTTCCTCAAGATTACACAGTTAATAAACTAGGTATCAAAACCAGGTCTGTATGCCCCTAGACCTGGTTTTGGTAACTAGATGGGGAAGCAATGGAAATAGTGATGGGCTTTATTTGCTTGGGCTCCAAAATCACTGCAGCCATAAAATTAAAAGACACTTGTTCCTTGGAAGAAAAGATATGAAAAACCTAGACAGTGTATTGAAAAACAGAGACATTACTTTGCTGACAAAGGTCCTTATAGTCAAAGCTGTGGTTTTTCTAGTAGTCATGTATGGATGTAAGAGTTGGACCATAAAGAAGGCTGAATGCCAAAGAACTGAATTGAACTGTGGTGTTGGAGAAAACTCTTGGGAGTCCCTTGGACTGCAAGAAGATCAAGCCATTCAGCCCTGAAGGAAATGAATCATGAATATTCATTGGAACAACTGATGCTGAAGCTGAAGCTCCAATACTTTTACCACTTGATGCAAAAAGCTGACTCATTAGAAAAGACCCTGGGGTCACAAAGAGTTGGACACGATTGAGCGACTGAACAACAACAACAAATGGCCCTAGAGCATGTACTATTAAGCACTGTCTTGTACTATTCCTGATATGCTTGGATTAGTTTTTCTTCAACCAGAATCTTGCCTTTGTTGTGAGTATATTCATACTCTCCTCCCAGTTTTCTCACTCTGGTCAATAACTATCTAGTTCAACAGTTTAACTTGCTTCAGTGTGCATCTGAAGCACCGAGAAGCCTTGTAAAAACATGGGTTTCTGGGTTCCATCATCAGAGCTTATGCTTTTGGAGGTAGGGTAGGAGCTATTGGAGTAGAGGTGAGAAGCTGAGAATTTGCATTCCTGACCAATTCTCAGGTGCTGGTGCCAAGACTACACTGAGAACCATCGATAAGCCATAATTACTATTTGTATTCATTCTTTTTTATAAGTTGATTTTCTCTTGAGCAACACTGCTTTTCGCTGTTTATTAAAACCAAGTATTTCTTTTCTGATCCATTAAAAACATCATCTAAACATACATATCTCCAAGTTATTTTTTTCAGAGTAGTTTCCCTCTACTATGTCTTAATCATATTCTTGAGCAGAAGTAGTTAGACACACAGCTGTGATTTTCAGGATTTACCTCCAAGTAATTCACCATCATTAGCGTCATCTCTTAAATACTTTATGTAACATTTAGCTTGATTTAGAAGATGATAAGTTGAAGCATATTTACTACAAGAATACTTAATGGAAGGCAATATGACTTGGGGGTTAAGTATAGCGATACTGTAATTAGACAAATCTGGATTTAAATCCAAAGTTTGCCACTTAATTAATTTTGTAATTTTGGTCAAGTAATGAAACTTCTCTGAACTCTGTTCTTTACCTGTACAATGGGGGGTGGTGATAGTGTCAAGTTCATGATGCTCTAAATAAGATTCTGTATACATGAAATAGTCTACCATGACAGGCGGGAAACAAATGCAATCCATAGTATCTACTGTATGTTAGTGTTTGCCAGCCTCTTCAGACCTGTGACACACGATAAGGTTGTTGCAAAGGATCTGTGACACTGTGAGCACACTAGTGTCTGCAGATGGAATCAGTGAGAAATAGCATATTTCTATATGTTGTATGCTAAAGAAGTAGCATACAACAAAGATACCAAAAAAGACATGTTTTTCATCATAGGGAATTGGAATGCAAAAGTAGGAAGTCAAGAGATACCTGGAGTAATGAGCAAGTTTGACTTTAGAGTACAAAATTAAACAGGGCAAAGGCTAACAGAGATTTGTCAAGAGAACACACTGGTCATATAGCAAACACCCTTTTCCAACAACACAAGACACAACTCTTTACATAGAAATCACCAAATTGTCAATACCTAAATTATATCAATTATGTTTTTTTTTTTTTGCAGCTGAAGATAGAGAAGCTCTGTACACTTAGCAGAAACAAGACCTTTAGCTGACCATGGCTCAGATCATGAATTCCTTATTGAAATTCAGGCTTAAATTGAAGAAAATAGGGAAACCACTAGGCCATTCAGGTATGACCTATGTTAAATCCCTTATGACTGTACAGTGGCGGTGAAGAATAGATTCAAGGGATTAGATCTGGTAGACAGAGTATCTGAAGCACTATGGACAGAGGTTTGTAACGTACAGGAGGCAGTGACCAAAACCATCCCAAAGAAAAAGAAATATAAGAAGGCACAGTGGTTGTCTGTGAAGGCTTTACAAATAGCTGAGGAAAGAAGAGAAGTCAAAAGCAAGGGGGAAAAGAAAAGATAAGCCCAAATGAATGGGAGTTCCAGAGAATAGCAAGGAGAGATAATAAGGCCCTCTTAAATGAAAAAATGTAAAGAAATAGAGGAAAATAATAGAAAGGAAAAGACTAGAGATCTCTTCAAGAAAATGTGAGATATCCAGGGAACATTTCATGCAAGGATGGACACGATAAAGGACAGAAATGGCAAGGACGTAACAGAAGCAGAAGAGAACAAGAAGAGAATACATAGAAGAAAAAGGTCTTAATGACCTGAAACCAAGATGGTGTAGTCTCTCACCTAGAGCCAGACATCTTGGAATGTGAAGTCAAGTGGGCCTTAAGAAGCATTACTACAAACAAAGCTAGTGGAAGTGATGGAATTCCAGCTGAGCTATTTCAGATCCTAAGAGACAATGCTGTTAAAGTATTGGACTCAATATGTCCAAAAATTTGGAAAATTCAGCAGTGGCCACAGGACTGGAAAAGATCAGTTTTCATTCCAATTTCAAAAAAGGGCATTTCCAAAGAATGTTTAAACCATCATACAGTTGCAGTCATTTTGCGTGCTAGTAAGGTTATGCTCAGAACCCTTCAAGCTAGGCGTCTGCAGTACATGAAACAAGAACTTCCAGATGTACAAGCGGGGTTTTGAAAAGGTGAAGGAACCAGAGCTCAAACTGTCATCATAAGTTGGATCATAGAAAAAGCAAAGGAATTCCAGAAAAAACATCAGCTTCTGCTTCATTGACTATGCTAAAGCCTTTGACTGTGTGGATCACAATAAACTGTGGAAAATTCTTAGAGGGATGGGATTACCATAACACCTTACCTGTCTCCTGAGAAATCCATATGTGGGTCAAGAAGCAGCAGAATCTTAATGGAACAACTGACTGGTTCAAAACTGGGAAAGGAGTACGTCAAGGCTGTATGTTTTCATCCTGTTTGTTTAACTTATATGCAGAATACATTGCGCAAAATGCCAGCCTGGATAAATCACAAGCTGGAATCAAGATTGCCAGAGAAATATCAGCAACCTCACATATGCAGATGATACCACTTTAATAGCTGAAAGTGAAGAGGAACTAAAGAGCCTCTTGATGAAGGTGAAAGAGGAGAGTGAAAAAGCAGGCTTAAAACTCAGCATTCAGAAAACTAAGATCATGGTATCCAGTCCCATCACTTCATGGCAAATAGATGGGGAATAATTGGAAGCAGCAACAGATTTTATTTTCTTGGACTCCACAGTCACTGTGGACAGTGACTGCAGCCTTGAAATTAAAAGATGTTTGCTCCTTGGAAGGAAACCTATGACAAACCTAAATGGTGTATTAAAAAGCAGAGACATCACTTTACTGACAAAGGTCTGTCTAGTCAAAGCTATGGTTTTTCCAGTAGTCATGTACGGATATAAGAATTGGACCATATAAAGAAGACTGCTGAAAAATTGATGTTTTTGACTTGTCATGCTGGAGAAGACTCTTCAGAGTCCCTTGGACTGCAAGGAGATCCAAGCCAGTCAATCCTTAAAGAAATCAACCCTGAATATTCATTGGAAGGACTGATGCTGCAGCTCCAATACTTTGGCCTCCTGATGTGAAGAGCTGACTCATTGAAAAAGACCCTGATGGTGGAAAATATTGAGGACAGGAGGATAAGGGAGTGACAGAGGACAAGATGATTGGATCACATCATCACCACAATGGACAGGAGTTTGAGCGACTCCGGGAGATAGTGAAAGACAAGGAAGTCTGTTGGGCTGCAGTCCTTGTGGTTTCAAGAGTTAGTCACGACTTAATGACTAAACAACAATATATACACATAATTATTTTCCAAGGTATATAGATGCTGATTTAATTAGAAATATACAAATTCATAGATATTTCCGAATTGGTAATAATTTTCTGTCATTATATAGTCTTTCATATATTAAAAGGTCAACTTTTTTTGACATTTAAAAGGGTTCCTCACAGTTTAAAAAGTTGTGTTGCACTTGTTTGTCTGAGTAATAGTTCACTATTCCCTGGCAAAAAGCAAGCCTCTGAAAGAGGGGAACCCAGGTCAATTTTGATAAGCAGAGGAGAGGAAGTTACAGATCCTAGGGTATTAGTTAAAGAGAGGATGATCTGGAGGCCTGCTGTAGTGGGGTGCTCTGAGAAACTAAGGGCTGATGTGATGATATCAGTTAGGGAAGCAGAAATACATCAATAGCTTTTGCTAAAATGGTCAGAGAATTCATTGACCAGCCATATCTCTTCTTAGGTCACTGGGCATCTCAAGTGAACAACCATCCATATCAATGCTGTATTCAGCCTTCCAGAAGGACTCTGGAAATCCATTAGGGTTGCAGCATCTCCCTGAGGGACTTTTATGACTAGTGCAGGAAAATGCAATGTTGATCTGTTCTGATTACATTATCCAGTCAAATCCCTCTAGAATGACCAGCTAACAGTCCCTGAAATAGGAAAGATTGGTGGCAGGAGTAAAATTTTGAGTCGCTTTGATAAAATAATTATCTCCAGGGATTCGGGCTCTAATCGCTACTTAGACTGTGTGAAATTATTGCCGAATAATGTGCTGAGCAAATTCCAGTTGTCATTAAGAGGACTGTGGTTGGTATCATTAAATTATATTCATTATTCAGATAAATGTTCCATGTACTCTTAAATGTCTGCTTTCTCATCGACTTGAGCATTCAGTTGGGCTTTTGTTTCATTTTGTTTTCATATCAGAGGAAGAAGGCAAGTGATACGCATAATATCTTGCTAGAACTTCATAGATGCCATAAATATTTGTAAATCAGGATAAAGCAATGTGTATTTTCCTACCCTGGAAGTGCAAGGTTAAGTTTGCTTTCATTATTTGGGGTGGTTTAGTCATGGTAACAATAATGTGATTTGGTAGTAGTTTAGGGTTGATTCAGAGTGGAAAGGAACAATTCTGTTTTATGTCTTTTATTTCTAGCAATAGCTGAATTCAGGATCATATAATTGGTACTCAAAACACAGCTATTCAACCATTTCTTTATAGTTTCCTCTTGCATGTTTTCATTTTCATTTCCACCCACTCATATATAGGCCATTTAAAAATGTATCTCTATAACCATTAAAAATGTCTTCAAATTTTCCTCCCAATAGATTTTACAACAAATATTTATTCTCAAATAGTTTCCCCCTGCAGCCTGAAACACTGTAGAATTACTTTGCACTCCTACCTACCCCTCCTACCATCCCTTAATCAGGGCTCAGAGAATGCAAACTCATATTAATAGCAGCCTAATGAAACAGCATCAGAAAAATAAGTTGACTTCCAAAGGAAAGTTATCATATAAAGCTGGATAGAACCAAGTCATACTTCATCTGTCTTTTATAGTTAATATTTCTACTGTTACTATATTTAATGTTACATTAAAATATTTATTTTCATTTTGGTATATGCTTACATAATTTTATGTCACTTCATTTTATGCACAGAGTTTTATGTTTTGCCTTTTCCATTTACCTATCGATAAATTTCCATCTTTGTCCTTAGTACTCAGGATTCTAATTTCTGATAGCTGATTAATATTCCTTCTTGTTTATCTAGCATAATTTACTTAGTCATCCCCTCATCTGTTGTATTTTGACTGTCTCTTATGCTATACATTCATCTTCTAGTAGAGTGTAGCCAAGCAAAAGTTTGATCGTACCATCAGCAATTGCTACAAATCACAATCCCTGGGTGTTTCTGCTTGACTATCCCCTCTCTCCCATTTCTATCATAGTGTTGGTCTGAACTCTGCCTGGAAAGGATGGTCATTAGTGAAAGATCTTTACATATAGTACAAGGTTGCAAGGAGATGCCTACAGTGCAGTAAGCTCTCTGTCATTATCTCATTTAATTTTCTCATTATGTCCATAAGAAGGTGTTGAGTTATTTACAGACACTTGGGATGGAGGAGGATGGTGGGTGGGTAGGTTGAGTTGCCTACTTGTGGAGAGGAAGAAAGGAGAGAATAATGGCGGTAATCTATTTACTAAACATTGAACAAGCTGTCCTTGCAGGAGGGTAAATGTGTTTGAATATCTTCCTTTCCTTCTCTCACCCTAGATTTGCCAGCTTCTCACAACTTGTGACTCTTAATTCTGCACAATGGAAGCTAAGATTGATTTGGTTAAGAACATATTTTTTTCCACTCTTGAAGTCAACATTTGAAGTGTTTCTAAGTGAGCAAAATTTCTTTTTGCTCATCCTGATTTTTCTTTGAGTTCAAAGTCTGTCCCCTGTTATAAGAATTATTAAGAAATTTTTCATCCTGCATGAGCAGTAGATTATTCTGTTTCCCAGGGCCAACCTGCCTGAGGACTTCATTGGGATGTTGCTAGAGAATTGAATCATAATTTATCCATTCTTTGTAATTTCATCAGAACACCTGATGTGTTTTTGAAAAATGTAGGGACCCAGGCTAATTGGTCTAGCCTTGTGATCAGCAGTTTTCAGGAATGACTACCTAGGCCTAACTTTGAAATCCTTGTGAATTTGGTCAGTAAAAACAGAATAAGGTATTAAAATATACAAAGAGCTGCCACCATGTGGGCATCTGCTAACCTTTGCATACCATAATATTCTTCATTAGTGGGCATTTAGAAGAAGCTCAAAGGAATCTTTTTGATGGTTATGACATGATTAATTAGAAGGAGAGTGTGAACCAACTATTTCACGGGACGTCCTTGTAATGAGTAGTGAATTTTGCATATGTTCAAGATCATCTGCTTTCTCCTCTTTATATCAGCAAGTCAAAAAGCATTCATTCAGCAGGCACTCTGTTTAAGACTATGTGCAAAGCACTGTGGAAGATCTATTGGTGATCTATTAAACTGGTTCTTATTCATTTCTTCAAGCTTAAATTCTAGTTGCGGTGACAAGATATGAAAAATTAGGTAACACAGGAGATAAATAGTTCAAGGCTATAACAGAAAAGGTGTCATGAGACAAAACATTATTATTTGACAAATGAATGGTGCAGACAAGTGTTCGAGGAGTCACAAGAAGATAGAGCTGAAAGGCATGCTGATATAGTGCCTTTTCTCCTGCTGTTCTCTGTGCCTGAAATGTCCATTGCATACATCCCTCCCTACCTGTAAAGCCCCTATTTATCTTTCAACAGCTTGTTCACTCATAGCTTCCCTAGTTCAGACTTCATCAACCCACCCAGAGTTAATGACATTATCTTCAGTGAGCTCATAGAAATTTAAACTCATTGAGTCTATAAAAACACATTTTATTTCTGCAGTTATTTGTGTACACACTGTGCTACTCCATTAGATGGAAATTCTCAAGGGTAGAGTCAGTTTGATATGAATTTATCTTTCTGTCCTAAGAACTGATCATAGAGTTGGATACTCAGTGTTTAATACATTTGTTGAAATGAAACAAAATTAATATAGTGGAAATAGCACTGAATTTCGAGTCAGCAACAACAGTGTCTGGCTTAGGAAATGCTTTTAGGAAATGTGTGTCAGTCATGTCACCTTTATGGGCTAAAGAGAATGATCTCCAGAGTTTTTTATAATAGTTACAATTGTGTAATCTTAGACTGGAAGTGATTCTTAAATTTTCCCATAGCTGCTGTTGACAACATCTGTAACACCATCATCGATGGCAAACGTTACTGCAAACCTGGTATGTGCTAAGCATAGATAAAAAATTATTTCCTTCAAATCTCCAAATAAGCTTATGTGGTCAATGCTATTATGCTTATTTTCCTGATGAAGAAACTGAACTCCAACAGGTGGACTAATATGCCCAGAGTTACACAGGTGGAAACTGTTGAAATGGAGATTCTAGTTCAAATATTTCTGAACCTAAAAGCCTATGCTCTTTAACAACCTCATTATGCACTCTCAAACCTGAATACACATTACAGTCATTAGTTTATTTATTTACTTTTTTTAATAGTGATGACTGGGCCCAACTCTTCCGGGATGCTGGTTCAGTTAGTCTAAGGAGTGGACTGAACATGGGCCATTTTAAAAACTCCCCCAAGGGCTTCTCTTGTGCCCCCAAGTTTGAGAACTACTGCACTACTTCAGCCTTTGAGACTGCAGCTGAGTCTTGTGAAATGGTAGAGTTTAAATGGACAAGGTAAAGGAGAACATTCTGGATAGAAAAAAAAAATTAAGCTTTTAGGTGATGCACAGCCATTTGAATGTGTCTTATTTCTCTGAAGGAAGAGTCCTTTGTGGTATCAAAACCACTGAGCATATAGGCTAGACTTCATCCATGGTGCAAGTGCACTTGGAAACAGTTTCAATGCAATTTCCCAGTTTAAGAGGGAAAGGACTTCTGCACTGGCCCGTTCTGGGTCTTCTGCCACCGTTTTCTAACAAAGATCAACAGGATAAGCTATTTCCTTTCATGGGGACAGTAGTTTCTCTTTGCTGTATACACTGGACTGCAAACCTGTCCATGTCTATGTGATGATTTCTGTTTGGAATTTGTAAATCAGATTATCTGGGTGAGAAAGCTGGACTTTGAAAAAAGACATGAAATGGCCTCTCCTTGCTTTATGGTCAACTCTTGTCTCGAGGCTGGCTTAATAGCACTCTTGGAAACCTTCCTTTCTGCCCAATGCATTAAAACAAGCAATTTATTTTGGGTTTTGGTAGCAGCTGCTGCTGCTGTTGGGGGTGGCTTCCTTAGGAAGGATGGTATCCCTGAGGGGGTGTGCAACTGGAAAGAAATTGGTAGTAATAATTCAGCTGCTGAATAATTCCTGAGTGTTCTGAAAGACTCATTGGAGTGGAATTGTCAGGAAAAGGACACCTCGATTATAAACATTTCAGAATGCTCAAATTGTTTGCCTTTTACAAGCATAGAGCTTAGACTTTGTTGGCAATACACTTCCTGCTGACGACTTAATCTTTTGGCTAGATTAACTGTGGCTTAAAAATACAATTATTAAGCTAGAAATTGTCATTTTGACGTATTCTGGAAATGGGCTCTAGAGGAGGACTGTGGGTCTCAGTACGTGTACAGCATCTTGGTGAGGTTGCTTCTAAATGTCTCAGCTGCAGAGGTTTATGGTGCTTAAAAAGGGAAGAAATCACCTTGGATCAAACCCAAACTTGTAGAATTCAATATATTTACTTCCAGTTTTGACTGCTTGCTCACATCAAAATAGACTTCAGCAAATGGTGTTTGGATTTGATAACTCTTTGCACCTTGCTAGACTCTACCTTGAAATGGCTCTCTCCAGTTTCTCCACAACCCTAGCATAGATAACTAGGTACTTGGTTGGAAAACAGGGCAGACTCCGAGAAGCTGAACATCTATACTCTTATCAATTCATATGCAGTGAAGATGGGATGGTCTGAATATTGCCAAGATCCTAAGTATTAGAGATTCATAAAAATTAGGGTAGACATAATATCTATAGAGATTAGGTATTCTGCAGTTAAGCATATCTGGAGTTTAAATCCTGGCTTTACTGCTTGGTAACTTGGGTGATCCACACTAGCTTTCTGAGTCATTTCTTCACCTGATTATGTTGGGAGAATTTAATGAGATGCTGCAGATGATTTGTTTAGTAGGAATACATGTGCTCAGTTGCTTAGTCATGTCCGACTGTTTGTAGCCATATGGACTGTAGCCTGCCAGGCTCCTCTGCCTGTGGAATATTCCTAGCAAGAATACTGGGGTGGAGTTTCATTTCCTATTCCAGGGGATCTTCCCAACACTGGGATTGAACTCATCTCTCTTGTGTTTCCTGCATTGGCAGGCAGATTCTTTACCACTAGCACCACCTGAGAAGCCTGTTTAGTAGGTAGTGAACAACTATTAGCTATGGATGAAAGTGGAGTTTGGTGGAGAATGGATACATATATATTTGTGGCTAAGTCCCTTTGTTGTCCACTGGAAACTATCACAACATTGTAAATTGTCTATGTTCCAGTATAACATAAGGGCTTCCCTGGTGGCTCAGTGGTAAAGAACCCACCTGCCAATGCAGGAGATGGAGGTTCAATCCCTGGGTCAGAAAGATTCCCCTAGAAGAGGAAAATGGCAACCTACTCCAGTATTCTTGTGTGAATAATCCCATGGACAGAGGAGCCTGGTGAGCTACAGACTACAGGGTCACAAAGGGTTGGATACGACTGAGCGACTATGCACACAATATAAAATATAAAGTTAAAAATATTGGTTATTATTATTAGACTGTGATTTTTTATTACTACCACATGTTTTTGCTGCCTTCATCCCAGATTCTCCATGGCTGCCTATTGCCCCCCAGTGGAGTGTCCTTCCTGTCCTATAGAGTGAGTCCCATGATCCAGATGTCACTGACCTTTGATTCAATCTTTTTGAATGATGTTCCCTATTACTTGGCAATTGACTCCACTGTTTATCAATGAGGTGACCTCTGTGAGGCTTATTTCTTCAACTGTAAAATAAAGAAATGGTTTTACCTCCTTCATATGGCTGTTGAGAGGATTAAGCAAGATAATCCATGTAAAGGGCTTAACTCAGCATCTGGTCTGTGGTAGTACTCTCTAAAGGTCGCCTGCTTTTACTTCTCTGTGCTTGTCAGAACAGGATAGTGGTGAGACTGGCAGAAAGAAACTAAAAACACAGGTTGAAATGTTATTTCTTTCATGGAAAATGTCAAGAGACATAAAGGGATGGTTATGTATAGTGGTAGATGGAGTATTATGTATCCAGATGAAAGTATGGTTCTCAGGTTCCCACACTTTCCCCTAGGGATGTGCAGCTTTGAGCTACACAATTTGCATAGAGTGGGAATTTTACCAGGCTCTGAAAGATCTTTTTGTCATCCTTATTTTATTTTCTTTTAATCCTCTCCTGGTCCCACCCAACTGTTCTGCAGATTCTAGCTACAAATCTACATACCTACCTACCAGGGGCAAATAAATGATCACAACTCCTTCACATTCCTAAGTACTTATGGGAAGACTAGGTGAGGGGAAGGTTCCTTTGCTGGAAACATCGGTTAGCAGGAAAGGGCTAAGGCTTTTCTGAGATCTACTTCTGTTGGACTTTGGTGATGTTTTGTAATAGGGTTTATTTTTAGTCTGAAGTAGTAAGACCTTGGCTTCGAATTGGAACAAGCATCCCTAGATGGGATTTTTTTTCCCCTGGAAAATGCTCAATATAAAATGATGCAAACTTGTGAAAAATTCTATTAGTATGGCAGTGTGAGTAGAGAAGTGAAAATACCTGCCCCTTAATCCACAGGCCCACCCTGCCATCCCTTCCCTAGAGACAACCACTTTTAACTCTGTTGTGTATCCTTCTACATTTTTCCCCATTCAACTATAAACAAATATGTCCAAAAATTGGATTCTACTGTAAATATTGATCTCCTTCCCCTTTTACATAATATCATCTCTTGGAGTTATTTCTGTGTGAATACATCAAATTTTTTTTTCTTTTTTTAGCAAGTGCATAGTATAGATGCACTTTCAGATAACTTCATTTTTTTTTGTCTTTATAAACAAAACAGATTTTGGATGGTAATGGCATTTACAAGTTAATTAACCTTATTAAATTCACACAATTATTAAGTGAGAGAGTCAAGATTTGGGCCCATGTTGGCTGACTCCAGATCACATAGTATTAACTGCTAAGCATTCCTTTGTTTCTGTAACTTAATTACTTTTACCCTCAGTTTCTAATATAAACAATAGTTATGAGCGACTCACAAAATTTCAGAGTTGGAATAGACCTTTGAGACAGGTTATCTATTCTGACCTCTGACTTTCTAAACAAATCATTAGATGGTTTCTCTTTGGGCAAATCATTTCTGAAACATAATTTTGGAGATATAAAACTCCATTAAATTATTTGCATCTGCAGTTGCAGAAACTCTGGGTTGCTTAAGGAATGGTTTATCTTACATCCTTCATATTTTATATCGCCATTTTTTGTATGATATGTTAACACTCTGAAGTCAGTAGGATAAACTTATTAAGTCTGTTTCACAAGTGGGGACATTTAGGCTCAGGGAAATTAAACAGCTTAAATTTTTTATTAAAGTGTAGTTGATTTACAATATTATGTTAGATTTAGGTGCACAACACAGTGATTTGGTACTTTTGCATATTATACTCCATGATAGGTTATTACAAGATAATGAGTATAATTCTCTGTTCTATGCAATCTATCTTTGTTGCTTATGTATTTTATATGTAGTAGTTTGTTAATTTTATACTCATATCTTGCCTCCCCATTCCCTCTTCCCTTAAATAACCACTAGTTGGTTTTCTATATTTGTGAGTCAGTTTTGCATATACATGCATCTCTATTATTTTTAGATTCCACATTTAAATGATATCATACTGTATTTGTATGTCTATTTCTGACCTATTTCACTAAGCACAATATTATCTAGGTTCATCTATGTTGCTGCAGGTGACAGTATTTCATTATTTTATGGCTAATGTTCTAGTGTATATATACCAAATCTTATTCCAATTGTCTGTTGATGGGTACTGGTTGCTTCTTTAAATGTAAGTAGTGCTGCTATGAACATTGGGGTGCATATATGTTTTCAAATTAATGTTTTCACTTTTTTTCTAGATGTTTATCTAGGACTGAAATTGTTGGATCATATGGTAGTCCTATTGATATTTTTAATTTTTTTTAGGAACCTCCATACTGTTTTAAGTGTTGGCTGAACCAATTTTCATTTCTACCAACAGTGTTCAAGGGTTTCTTTTTCTCCACATCCTCCTGAACATTGGTTCTTTGTAGACTTTTTGATGGTAGCCATTCCTGGTAGCTCAGATGGTTAAGAATCTGCCTGCAATGCAGGAGACTCAGGTTTGATCCCTGAGTCTGGAAGATACCCTGGAGAATGGAATGGCTGCCCACTCCAATATTCTTGCCTGGAGAATTCCATGGACAGAGGAGCCTGGTAGCCTACAGTCCATGAGGTCACAAGGAGGCAGATATGACTGAGTGACTAAAACACACACACATACATTGTGACTGGTGTGAGGTAGTACCTTGTTGTTTTGATTTGCATTTCTCTAATAGTGACATTGAACATCTTTTTATTGAACAGCTTATAGTTATACAGATAGTTACTGAAGGCAACCTGAATGTCAGTTGAAGGAGTTTGACCTTTAGACTTTGACCAGAATGCATCAAGAAGTTACTGAAGGCTTTGAATAGGGGTGAGGTTGTGGGATTAGGTGGATGGGGTAAGTAGATGATTTCTGATAACACTAATGCTTGCTCCTTGGGAGAAAAGTTATGACCAACCTAGACAGCATATTAAAAAGCAGAGACATTATTTGCCAACAAACGTCTATCTAGTCAAAGCTATGGTTTTCCCAGTAATCACGTATGGATGTGAGAGTTGGACTATAAAGAAAGCTGAGTGCCAAAGAACTGATGCTTTTGCTGTGGTGTTGGAGAAGACTCTTGAGAGTCCCTTGGACAGCAAGGAGATCCAACCAGTCCATCCTAAAGGAAATCAGTCCTGAATATTCATTGGAAGGACTGATGTTGAAGCTGAAACTGCAATACTTTGGCCACTCGATGTGAAGAACTGACTCATTTGAAAAGACTCTGATGCTGGGAAAGATTGAAGGTAGGAGGAGAAGGGCATGGCAGAGGATGAAGTGGTTGGATGGCATCACCAACTCAATGGACATGAGTTTGAGTAAACTCCAGGGGTTGGTGATAGACAGGGGAGCCTGGTGTGCTGCAGTCCATGGGGTCACAAAGAGTCAGACAAGACTGAGCAACTGAACTGAATGCTTCAAAAATAAGACTGGAAAGAACCAAGATAGTAAGGCAGGCCAGCTATTTAGGTATGAATAGATAAAATGCATGGGTGCTATTGATAGCAATCAGTCTGAAAAGGAAGGGATGGCTGGAAGAAATACCAAGAAAACAATATTTTTAGAGCTTCATCACTAGCTGGAGATAGTAGTGTTAGTCGCTCAGCAGTGTCCGACTCTTTGCAACCCTACGGACTGTAGCCCACCAGGCTCCTGTGTCCATGAGATTCTCCAGGCAAGAATACTGGAGTGGGTGGGTTGCCATTCCCTTCTCCAGGGGGTCTTCCCAACCCAGGGATCAAACCTGGGTCTCCTGCATTTCAGGCAGATTCTTTACTGCATGAGATACAGGGAAGTCCCAGCTAGAGATAGGAGACTAGAAAAAGAAGAGATAAGGATAATCCACACGTATTAGTTGGGTTGTTTAGATAGTGGAACCATTTACAAATAAGAAAATCAGATTTGGAATGAAGACCAGTTTGAGTTAGGAACTTCTGTATACTGGTGGCTAGATATTTAAGTAAAAATGTGTAAGTATTTTTGAAAATGAAGTACTGGGACTTGGATGAAAACATTTCTGAAGGTTCAGGCTCAATTGTCTTCTATCTTTACACAACTGTTCACACACTCAGTATAGTAGGTCTGTAAGGAAATTTTAAAAATCATCTATTCTGAGTCCCTTATTTTACAGATGAGACCAATTAATGAAATAACTTGCCTGGGGTCTTAAGTGTCCATGACAAATCAGATTTCCTGAGTCTCTGTTCTTGCTCTTTACTGAACATCAGGTGTTACAGACTGGTAATGGTCCACTGAGAGTTGTGTTTGTCTAGGGGAGCAGACTGTGTTATTGATCACAAATACTTGCTGCCTTTCTCTGGGAGAGGATTAAACTCTTCCTTCCCATTGATGTGGCCAGCCTGGGCCATGTGACTCGTTTTGGCAAATGAAATGTGAGCAGTCACCTCTGTGCAATATTTCTGAGAGGAGCTTTAAAGCATGATTTAAGTACATCGTTTCAGTGCATTATTCACCAGGCTTTCTTTCTTTTTCTTCTGCCATGAGTTCACCAATATTCTAGACAGAAGAATCTTTGTCAGCCTAAGTCCTAGACTAAACATGATGTGCAGCAGAGATATGACTGATCTTTGATGGGATTGTAATGTGAGTAAGAACAACCTTCTGTTGTAAGCTGAAAATCTGGGATCATGTGTAAATACAGTATAACCTAGGCAATCCTAACTGATACAATCTTCATCATAAAAAAAAATAAATAAATAAAACCTGCATCAGTGAATAACATCTGAAAATTTTGAGAGTTAGCATAGAGATCTAAACTTCAGATTTCTGCTGAAAAATTGGAAGAGCTGACACATTTGGCCTAGGTGCCACACATTGGCTAAGACTGTATAGCATCTACCCCTGTAGAAATAGAAGCTAACACTGTAATTTACCCCCAGCATCCTATAATCCCTAACTCTATCTTATGCCCATCCATCTTCTTCTCCACTTGTTTACATTACCTATCTGGCCCTTGTAAGCTTATGAATCTTCCTCTCTGAGTTTATATAAAAATTTTCTACCCCAACAAGAAATGCTTGAGACAAAAAGAACTGAGACCTGAAAGTGGAACTTTACTTAATACCCACCTGCATGGATGAGATAAAGAATGAGTGGGGAGACATTTAATAACTGGTTAGAAAAGGAAGAAGTAAACCAGAATTGGAGAGTTACCAAATCAACCAAAAAACAAAGAAGAGACAAGTGAAGAAGAGGGGATGGTCAACCTCAGGGAAATCAACAGAGTTCAAGAATAAAGACAGTGAAGAAAAGCAGGTAATATGTGACCTTTGAGATAATTGCAGTGTTTTGATGATCATGGAAGAAAGAAGATAAGGTAGGAAGCAAAGGGCTGCTGAGAAAATGTAGGTGTTGAGATAACTTTTTTTTTTTTTTTCTTACAAATTGACATTGAATGTAAGGAGAAAAATAATTGGCTTCTCAAATGGCAGCAAAATCAGGCCAAATTTGTTTTATCCCTCTTCTTGTGTGTGTGTTTTTTTTTTTGGGGGGGGGGGTTGGAGTGTCTGTGATGGGCGAGGAGTAACACATATTTGAAAAGCATTGGCAAAAGAGTGAGTAAAGAGAAACCAGGTAATTGAGGAAGGAAAGCTTGGGAAGTGGTTTGGAGTCGTCAATAGAGACCACAGGTGAATCAGTTAGTTTTGGAAATAAGTGATAGCGGACTTTCATCCAGAGAAGGCGACGGCACCCCACTCCAGTACTCTTGCCAGGAAAATCCCATGGACGGAGGAGCCTGGTAGGCTGCAGTCCATGGGGTCGCGAAGAGTCGGGCACAACTGAGTGACTTCACTTTCACATTTCATTTTCATGCATTGGAGAAGGAAATGACACCCCACTCCAGTGTTCTTGCCTGGAGAATTCCAGGGACTGGGGAGCCTGGTGGGCTGCCATCTATGGGGTCGCACAGAGTCGGACATGACTGAAGCAACTTAGCAGCAGCAGCGGCAGCAGACTTTCATCTAAGTCTTTTAATGTGGGATATGGGGTCTTAAAGAACCATCAGTAGTGACTCAGAAGAGAGCAGTATCTGGGCCCCATGAGGTGCGTGAGCAATGGAAGTATGATGACCTTGTCTCTGAACTACGGTTTGGAGATGGTCTGCTCTCTCTGGTTACAGTCTTGAATGAAGTGCAGACACACAGTGAAGGATCTGATAACCGAGAGACCGAATGCCATTTGTGGCAGGAACCTGAGCCATGTGCCCAGATACAATCTTGGTGCCTTTCTGACCCCCTTTTCTGTCAGTTCTGCAACCACACTAATAAGAATTGTCTTTTATCTTCCATAGGTTAATGAGTTTGAGAAGGAAAAATGCAGTTTATTATGATGGCAGGAAGGGCAATGCAAATGGCAACTGAGAAACTTGAAATTTATTTTCAAAGGTCTTTGAACTTAATTTCAAGAGGCAACCATCGCACTCATGAAACAGCACCCTGTGAAGAATATAGAATGACAAAAATATGTTACAGTCAGTAATTTTCATCCTATGCTTCTATACCCTCAGGAGACCCTCTTGGTGGTCTGCATACTGTGCCTTATACTATTCGTGTTTATGTCAGTGTCTCTGTCTCTATCAATGACATAAAGTAGGGGTTTACTTATGCTATATTAGCATCTCATTATCATGCTTGTTTTGGACCAAAAAATTGCAACTGACCTATAGATATTCCCTGTCACATAGCAAAAAGAGAGAAGTTGCTGTGCATCATGATGTTTGTGGAGGCCATGCTATCAGTCCCACTATGACGGAAATGAGAGTATTGCCAAGGAATGAATTTCTAGTGGAGTCTTGCTGCTGCTAAGTGCTTCAGTCATGTCCGACTCTGTGCAACCCTGTAGACGGCAGCCCACCAGGCTCCCCCATCCCTGGGATTCTCTAGGCAAGAACACTGGAGTGGGTTGCTTAGTGGATGTGTTATCTGCCTCAACAGAAGCATTAGCATATATGCCACTGTATCTGATATACTCTGTTTTGTGAAGGCACGTTGTTCATATGGAGGGTAGTTGGAATGGGTTCTGATCGTAGGTGGCCCATAGGTTCATTTGCCTTGGAAGAGACTGGAGGATAGAAACAGAATTATACTAATTGCCCCATTCTTCTGGGGTTTTAGTTACTTTTCCATTATTTCAGTCATTTATCTGAGTTTTGAATGGGGCCTGAATATACAGAGGAGATTGGTGGTGCAGTAGTGGGAAAGTTTCTGCTGCAGGAGGAAATGTACAGGGAGGAAAGGGACCGATTCTTAGACTGTGGAATAAAAAAGGAATGACTGAGTCTCAACTCTATTTAATTTACCTTTATTCTATCTTTATTTGTTACTAGGCTGCACTAGGCACAAAAATTAAGAATTAGTACAATGGGCAAGGGGCTTCCCTGATAACTCAGTGATAAAGAATCCGCCTGCCGATGCAGGACGTGCAAGTTGGATCTCCGGGTCAGGAAGATCCCTTGGAGAAGGAAAAGAGTTGGACACAAACTAGCAACTAAACAGCAACAACAATGGTCAAGACACATGATCTAATCAGCTTATTCTTCCAACTATGACAGTAAACGATATGCTATTATAGACCTCTTCTGACATCAGCTGTTTTCCTTAATTACAAGAATGTTATAAATCACTTAGCAGTTCATACTTTTATAGCTGGCTTCAGATAGGAGATTGAAAAATCCAGGAACCTCAAGGATGAGTGGGAGCTAGGCAGTGGTAGTGGGTTGAGGAGAAGGGGTTGTATTCTGGACAGAGAAAAAAATATGCAATTTCCCTGAGGTGATAGAAAGCAGAGGATGTCTGGGGATTTGAAAGAACATCTTTGAAGCCTGGTGAGCAAGTGGGAGGGAGTGGTATTAGAGGAGAATGAAGAGACAGGCAAGGATTGCAAGCCTAAGAATATCCGTTGTGAAACTGTGTCCTGAGTCCCATGAATATTCATTAAAAGCAAGTTCATGATATCGTTAAAGGTATTACACTAGAAAGTCTCCATATTCTTGGGCTTCTGTTGTACTCTACAGTCACTCATTTGAGCACTCATTCAACAAGCATATATTGAAGGTCTGCTATACACCATGTACTTCAGGCCAGAACTGTATACCTTCTAGATCTTTGTGAATTACAGGCTGCCACTTACAGTGTGGTCACTTTGTCAGTCCTGTCATGATAGTCAGATTTAGCTTCTTTTCATTATTATTATCTTGGTTATAGTATTGTGGGTTTGGAGAACAGGGCCCAGTGTCAGTGACTTCTGATGCGAACAATCTGAAATACATCTTCAACTAGTGTCCTTAAGCTCCTGGTGGGCAACAGCAAGAGAGGGAATGGAAACTAGAGCCGTGTCTTGGTGCCATTAAAGCAGCATTTGGGAAGGTGCTAAACTTAGTTCTTACAGCCCTCTTATTCTCAGTTCTGTGAGCTTTAACAAGGAGCTTCTAGTTGTCATTTTGAAAGTTGATAGATGTCACTGTTTTCTTTCTCTGTAGCCTTGCTTTAGATTCTGTTTTGTTTTTACCTATTGCCTCTTTCCAGTCTCTTCCCATCTCGTTTATTCTATTATTCTAGCTGTCTCTCTGAGCATGAGTACTAGGAGTAATGAGTACTGCTTTCAATAGCAGGGAAAGCAGAGTGACTCAGATAGGCCAGCCCTGATCTGGGAGTGAACCTTTATAGTTATCTTCATCCTCATTCAAAAATAGAAATTGTGCTGAAAAAATAAAGTCAATGGCAAAAAAAATGGCTTTCTCATCTGGACACCTATTTAAGATTTCTCTGCCCTTCATTGATCTCACCTTTTTCTGAACTGTATTAGTACACTGAATAAAAATCATAAGATTTAGTTCTTGATAACATATTGTATCGGGCTAATTTATGATTCTTTAATAGATGCTGATTTTGTTACCTAATAGGATAGGATTATAAACTCCCACAGTGAAGGGACTATGACCTTACTGTATTTTCTATCACCCTTAGAATTGAACAAAATGACAGGCGTGCAATTTAGCCATTCAGTGACACTTGATTGAGTTAATGAGACCTGTCACATTATTGTACATAGAGAAAGACCTTTGGATTCCTAGTTGGCTTTTAATGATTATTAGAGTGCAGTAGAACTTTTGATAATAATTATTCCATCACCATGCTGCTTCAATTGTCTTTCTCTCCTTTCTATACCAGCAAGGAGGCATGAATTTAGTGGGAACATCCATTTCTTCATGTCAAATTCTGCCCCTTTGTATGGCATTTTATGTTATACAAGGGTGCCTTTGCTTTGTCTCTGCAAGTGAAAGCCAGGTAATGTTTTTAATGTGACTGTGTCTCTTTTTTGTTCTTATACCCTCTGAAGCAGCCCAAGAGGAAGAGATGACAATAATATAAGACAGTCACATGAGAAAGTTGTAATATGGTATAAATGAAGGGGACAGATGTCACTTGTGGCTACAAATTAATTCCTTCAGATCTTTGGATTTTTTTGACTAAATGACAAGAGCTGAGAGAAGAGAAGTGTATGAAAATGAAGACATTCCTTGGTTTTGGCAGCCTGTGCTTGATAAAGTAAGATTAGAGATTGAGTTGCTGATATTCTCATTGAAAAAATTGCATGAGATTAGTAATGGAGAAAGAGAAAGAGCTTTGAAATCAAAGAAATGGGAAAGGAGCTCTATTTGTTTCCTACTGCTTTTGTAATAAATTACAGCAAACTTGGTGGTTAAAAACAACACTCATTTATTATCTTACAGTTCTTGAAGCCAGAAGTCCAAAAGGAGGCTCACTGGGATAAAACAAGGTTGTGGATAGGGCTGTATTCCTTTCTGGAGGCACTAGGGGAAAATGTATTTATTTGCTTTTTCCAGCTTCTTGAGGCTGTCTGCATTCCTCGGCTGGTGGTCCCCTTCCATTTGCAAAGAATCAAATAACCATATGTGGAAAAACGTGGGTGATAAGTATGTAGATGACATAGGAGACATGAGCCAAGGAACACTGAATGAGAGTCAACAACCTTCTAGAGACAGAAAATACTATGTACATTTTATCAGAGACAGCCTAAGAGTCTGGTCCTGCTATTGAAAATAATGAATTACAATTTATAGTGATTATGAATACATTTTGCTTTGCACATGCAATGTGTTTTCATTAAATGAGCACTGAGTTCTGTGACTTAAGATGTAGTATAAGATAAAGTCCATGTAAGCAGTTTTGTGTATTTTTGCAATTATCTTTCTAATCTCAAAGCTAATTATTTAATGTCTCCTCAGTCATGTGCTTCATATCTTTTTGTTTCATTCTGGGCTCCTCCCCTCCCCCATCTCTCCCTCTCTCCCTCCTCTTTTGCTGTTTTTGATTCTTATGCTTTTCCTTTTGTCCTCTACTGACATCATGTATTTATTTAGTTGGTCTTAGTACTTTTGCCTGGAAAATCCTGTGGACGGAGGAGGCTGGTAGGCTGCAGTCCATGGGGTCGCTAGAGTTGGACACGACTGAGCGACTTCCCTTTCACTTTTCACTTTCATGCATCGGAGAAGGAAATGGCAACCCACTCCAGTGTTCTTGCCTGGAGAATCCCAGGGACGGCAGAGCCTGGTGGGCTGCCGTCTATGGGGTCGCACAGAGTCAGACACGACTGAAGTGACTTAGCAGCAGCAGCAGCAGCAGCAGCTGCATCATGCAGGACATTTTGTTGCAGCACACAGACTTCTCTATTTGGTGTGCTTGAACTCAGTTATTGCAGTATATAGGCTTAGTTGTCTCTTGGTTATATGAGATCTTGGGTCTCTGACCAGGGATCCAACCTACATTCCCTGTATTGTAAGGCAGAGTCTTAACCACTGGACCACTAGGGAAGTCCCATCATCACAGTAGTTTTTAACTGAGCAATTAATAGAATAAATAAAGTCAAGCCCAGCATGTATATATTTGGGAGGCAGAACTTCTGATTGGGAAGCCCCTTAAAATTTAGTTGCATGCTAGTTAGATTTTATGCATATAGATAAAATTTTAATGGTTCCCTGTAGCCATTCTCCTAGAGCTCCTCTATGTTTTTAATCTTTTAGTGCTTTGACTTGTGGCTTCCTTGTAAAAAATAATAATTATAATAACTTTTTTTGAGGATACTCTGTAATTTGTGTGACTTTTCTCTAACTTACTTTGGCCAAAGCTATGGATTTGATTTTCACATGGATGGACTTTAGTGTAATTCTAGTTCATTACTACAGTCAGTGCTCTTTATCCTGGAGGTTATTTTACAAAAGTAGTTCAGATGAACACACCCCCTCAAAAAAGTAACTGCATGTATACCAGCTTTCTATGTCTCTTATTAGAGAAATAATTCCTGAGTTTCTGCCCAACCAATAAGTGGGTCTCATCTTTGTACATGAAAGAAGTCACACAGCCAGCCCAGCAGACAAAGATTGCTTTTTCATTTTAGTCTTCCACTAGTCCTTCTTTCCCAGGATGGCTTCATGTGTCTCAGAATGACTTACAAAGAAATAAGACTTTAAAACTGAGAATAGCTGCTAATCACTTCATGATCTTAAGGCAAAGTCATGTTTGCACCATAAGAGCTTGATTGTGATTTGATAGTCTGAAGTTTGTGTCAGTTGCTCAGTCATGCCTGACTCTTTGTGACCCCATGGACTGTAACCCACCAGGCTCCTCTGTCCATGGAATTCTTCAGGCAAGAATACTGGAGTGGATTGCCATTCTCTTCTCCAGGCAATCTGAAGTGTGGTGGTGAGGAAATGGATGATGGCCAGTTTGCATCTGTCCATACAGCAAACTCAGGAAGGCTGAATATAGCCTAGTGGTTAAATTTTTGGCCCCTGGAATCATGAAGAGTTAGATTAAATTCTAATTCCAACATTTACTAGCTTTATGTTCTTAATCAAGTTACTTTACATTTCTGAGCTTAATTTTCCACATATATAGTAATGTATATCTTAGAAGGTTAATTGAATCACAGGGAGCTTGTCATTGAAGGCTATTTTCCATACACAAGGGGTAGTGGCCCATCCAAAAAATCTAGTAAGTGCATAGACACATTTTACATCACTCCAAAATAAGGCAGCCTAGTGTAGTGTGAAAGGGGATGGACTCTGGAGCCTGATGCTTTGGATTCATATCCAAGCTTTATCATTTAATAGATGTGTGGCTTCATACAAGTAACTTCATCTTTTGGCTCTAGTTTTCTCATTTATAAAATGGGAATAATGATAGTACATACCTCAAAAGCTTGGTATGAAGATTAAGTGAATTAATACAGCTGTAACACCTAAGACAGTGCCTGCCACATACTAGGTGTTCAAGAAGGAATAGCTCCTCTTATTATTGATTTGTGTTAATACTATTAATACTACTAATAAATGAGTGAAGATGATTGATTTAGAGATTGAGATAAAGGATGATACCTCAGTTTCTAGCTTAAGCAGTTGGTTCTGTGGTGGTATCATTTACTGAGATGGAGAAAAGTGAGAGGAGTAGATTGGGGCATAAGTTGTGGGAATGGCAAAGTTTGGTTTTTGATGGTGAAGTGTCTGTGGAATATGAATATAAAAATTTCAAAATGGCAGGTTTTCTATAAGCCTGGGGTTCACAGAATTAGGGAACAGGGATATACATTTGAGAGTAGTCAATATACTATTTTTTGAGATTATGATACTGGATGAGGTAAGCAAAGACCGAGACCTTAGAAAAAGAAGTGAGGGCTCAGGCTCAGTCTCTGGGGTGTGGATAATGAAAAACCAGCAAAAGAGACTAAGAGGTATGACAAAAAGAAAAGAAGGAAACCTACCTTTTATGATAGTTAAGACAGAAGAGTGTTTCAAGAAGGAGGGCATGGTCAACTTTATAGCAGGAGGGCAGAAACAGCCATTGAATTTGGCCCTTTTGAGAAGTTTTGCTATGAAGAAGCATAGATAATGAAGATGGCAGTTTGATGTGCCATCAAGGAAGGGTCTCTTTTTTTAAATATGGAAAATTCTAGCGTATTTTTATATGCGACCAGAGGTGATCCATTAAAGGAAAGAAATCAAGGAAGGGCAAACAGGAGGAGATGGAATCCTGAATATAAATTGAGGGGTTGGCCTTTGACATGAGCAGGAGCATTGCTTTTATTTCTATGAGATAAAGTACATAGCATAATGCTTGACATGTAGTAAGTATGCAGTAAGTAGTAGGTTTTATAATTATTGTTCTTGTTGTTAACTCAAGAGCCATGTTGATTTGGATATGGAAAAGACAATTTGGGTATGCTCAGAGCCCAAGGCCGTGAGCTCAGCCTGTGTAAGGAGTTGGCATTTAGTGTGGGCTATTCTAAACAAGGACCCCAAAATGTGATTTTTGAGATATAAAGACTTTTGTTAAGCTTGGCCCACCTAACCTAGTTATATTTTTTATATCAGAGGTGGGTACATGGCATCTGTGGTTATGACTTGGACAAAAGGCAACATATTTTTATTTTATGAAGTATACTACAAAGGCATGATTCTAGAGAAATAGATTGAATTCCATTTAGATTCATGGATCAACATCTCTCCCCCAGTATGTGTTGTCCCTGTAACACATATACTAAAGGAGAGAATGATGTGTTCCCATTCATTATATTTACCTCAGCAAAATGTGCTCCATATGATGACATTCAGCAGTGTTTTGTGATTTTCAATGTTTCTATGATATCATTTTCTGTGCTCTCAATACAATGAGCTGAAGGCTTTTAGCTGTTTTACCTGTTATTCCTTTAGAAACAAGTCCCTTTTCTTAAGGGCTGAGTTTTTCACAGCACCCTGAAATGCTTTTTGCCTAATCATCTCTGAGTGTAAATGCAAGCTTTGTGATTTTTTCAAAAATACTTCAGAACTTACTATAAATGTGTGTTTTTAAATTCTTTCCCCAAGTGGTCTTTATGCAACCTATATAAGTCTACATTTTTGATCATTTTTTCACCTTATGTTCTTTAGATAAAAACCAATACAATATTGTAAAGTAAAAAAAAATCATTAAAAAAATGAGTTTGATTAGTATTCAATGTGAAAGGTGGAATATGCTTTAAAACTTTCAAACTGTCATTTGAAATTAGTATTAGAGTGAGACATACTTACTGGGGTCTTTCAGCAACTATCTCTTGTCCAGTTACAGTTTATAAGAAGTTGTCTGGCCGTGACTTCATTGGTTTTCAGCATCCCTGTTATTAGTACCATATGTCTGTTTCCCTGATTGCTGAGCCTGGCCCTTTGGTTTCTGTGAATTTCCAGATTCCTGAATATTTGCCTTAGTCTCTGGGGCTGGAATGCAAAAGTAGGAAATCAAGAAATACCTGGAGTAACAGGCAAATTTGGCCTTGGAGTAGAGAATGAAGCAGGGCAAAGTCTAGTAGAGTTTTGCCAAGAGAATGCACTGGTCATAGCAAAAAACCCTCTTCCAACAACACAAGAGAAGACTCTATACATGGACATCACCAGATGCTCAACACCAAAATCAGATTGATTATATTTTTTGCAGCCAAATTTTTGCAGCCAAAGATGAAGAAGCTGTATACAGTCAGCAAAAATAAGACCAGGAGCTGACTGTGGCTCAGATCATGAACTCCTTATTGCCAAATTCAGACTTAAATTGAAGAAAGTAGGGAAAACCACTAGGCCTTTGAGGTATGACCTAAATCAAATCCCGTATGGTTACAGAGTAGAAGTGACAAATAGATTCAAGGGATTAGATCTTATAGACAGAGTACCTGAAGAACTATGGAGGGAGGTTTCTGACATTTTACAGGAGGCAGTGATCAAGACATCCCCAAGAAAAAGAGATGCAAACAGGTAAAATGTTTGTCTGAGGAGGCATTACAAATAGCTGAGGAAAGAAGAGAAGCAAAAGGCAAAGGAGACAAGGAAAGATATACCCATTTGAATGCAGAGTTCCAGAGAATAGCAAGGATAGATAAGAAAGCCTTCCTCAGGGGTCAGTGCCAAGAAATAGAGGAGAACGATAGAATGGAAAAGACTAGAGATCTGTTCAAGAAAAGTAGAGATACCAAGGGAATATTTCATGCAAAGATGGGCTCAGTAAACAACAGAAATGGTATGGACATAACAGAGGCAGAAGATATTAAGAAGAGGTGGCAAGAATACACAGAAGAACTGTACAAAAAAGATCTTCATGACCCAGATAATCACAATGATGTGATCACTCACCTAGAGCCAGACATCCTGGAATGTGAAGTCAAGTACTTGGGCCTTAGGAAGCATCACTACGAACAAAGCTAGTGGAAGTGATGGAATTCCAGTTGAGCTAATGAAAATCCTAAAAGATAATGCTGTGAAAGTGCTGCATTCAGTATGCTAGCAAACTTGGAAAACTCAGCAGTGGCCACAGGACTGGAAAAGGTCAGTTTTCATTCCAATCCCAAAGAAAGGCAGTGCCAAAGAATGCTCAAACTACAACATAGTTGTACTCATCTCACATGCTAGTAAAGTAGTGCTCAAAATTCTGCAAGCCAGGCTTCAACAGTTCGTGAACTGTAAACTTCCAGATATTCAAGCTGGATTTAGAAAAGTCCGAGGAACCAGAGATCAAATTGCCAACATCTGTTTGATCATTGAAAAAGCAAGAGAGTTCCAAAAAAACATCTTCTTCTGCATTATTGACTATTCCAAAGCCTCTGATCACAACAAACTGTGGAAAATTCACAAAAGAGATGGGAATACCAGACCACTTTACATATCTCCTGAGAAATCTGTATACAGGTCAAGAAGCAACAGTTAGAACTGGACATGGAAAAACAGACTGCTTCCAAATTGGGAAAGGAGTACGTCAAGGCTGTATATTGTCACCCTGCTTATTTAACTCATATGCAGAGCACATCATGAGAAATGCTGGAATGGATGAATCACAAGCTGGAATCAAGATTGCTGGGAGAGATATGATTAACCTCAGTATGCAGATGACACCGCACTTGAGGCAGAAAGTGAAGAACTAAAGAGCCTCTTGATGAAAGTGAAAGAGGAGAGTGAAAAAGTTCGCTTAAAACTCAACATTCAGAAAACTAAAATCATGGCATCTGGTCCCATCATTTCATGGCAAATAGATGGGGAAACAGTGGAAACAGTAAGAGACTTTATTTTGTTGGGCTCCCAAATCACTGCAGATAGTGACTGCAGCCATAAAATTAAAAGATGCTTGCTCTTGGAAGAAAAGCTACAATGAACATAGACAGCATATTAAAAACCAGAGACATTACTTTGCCAACAAAGGTCCCTCTTGTCAAAGCTATGGTTTTTTCCAGTAGTCATGTATGGATGTGAGAGTTGGACTATAAAGAAAGCTGAGTGCCAAAGAATTGATGCTTTCGAACTGTGGTGTTGGAGAAGACTCTTGAGAGTCCCTTGGAGAGCAAGGAGATCCAACCAGTTAATCGTAAAGGAAATCAGTCCTGAATATTCATTGGAAGGGCTGATGCTAAAGCTGAAACTCCAGTAGTTTGGCCACCTGATTGGAAGAACTTACTCATTTGGAAAAACCCTGATACTGGGAAGATTGAAGATGGGAGGAGAAGGGGATGACAGGGTATGAGATGGTTGGATGACATCATTGACTCGATGGACATGAGTTTGAGTAAACTCTAGGAGTTGGTGATGGACAGGGAAGCCTGGCATGCTGTAGTCCATGGGGTTACAAAGAGTTGGACACAACTGAGGGACTGAACTCAAACTGGGATTTAGGTCTTTCTGGTTCCCATACATACATATATATTTTTTTCTGGGACCTGTATGTCCTTATTGTTATTGCGATTGCATTTCTTTTATCTGCCCTGTCATGCTTTGTCCTTTGTGTTTTCAGGCTTGCGTTTGCTTGCCTGGTTTTATTTACTAGCTTTTTTCAAGTGCCCAATTAGGTATTTCTTCTAACTTTTGAGCCCAAGACTGATTCTTGCCCTAAAGTAGTACCAGCTTCTTAGGCTTGCCTCCATGTTATACTGTGGCCCCAGCACCAGCATTGAGAGCTAAATAAATCACTGGTTTATACAGCAGTTCTGTGAAGAAATCACAGTATATCTGATTTTCATAGCAGTAGTGATGGAAAATCAGAGAAGACAATGGCACCCCACTCCAGTACTCTTGCCTGGAAAATCCCATGGATGGAGGAGCCTGGTAGGCTGCAGTCCATGGGGTCGCTAAGAGTTGGACACAACTGAGTGACTTCACTTTCACTTTTCACTTTCATGCATTGGAGAAGACAATGGCACCCCACTCCAGTACTCTTGCCTGGAAAATCCCATGGATGGAGGAGTCTGGTAGGCTGCAGTCCATGGGGTCGCTAAGAGTTGGACACAGCTGAGCGACTTCACTTTCACTTTTCACTTTCATGCACTGGAGAAGGAAATGGCACCCCACTCCAGTGTTCTTGCCTGGAGAATCCCAAGGACAGGGGAGCCTGGTGGGCTGCCATCTATGGGGTCGCACAGAGTCAGACACGACTGAAGCGACTTAGCAGCAGCAGTGATGGAAAATAAAGATGCTGTGCTTGATGCTTTAATCTCTGGGTTTAAATTCTTGCCCTGACAGAAACAGTAAATATCTGTGAGCAAATGTCTTAGCCTCTCTGAAATTCGGTCTACTTCTTTGTAAAATAGAAATCATTTTCACCTATTTCATTTTTGTGAGGGTTAAATAAGAAATAAGATGTCATATGTAAAAAATCCCTAATGTGATAACTAGCACATGTTTGTTAAATCTGGTGATATTCTCATAGATAATTCTGTTTCATTAATTAGTTTATTTTTATCAATTCATTTCAGTTCAGTCACTCAGTCGTGTGTGACTCTTTGTGGCCCCATGAACTGCAGCACGCCAGGCTTCCCTGCCCATCCCCAACTCTTGGAGCTTGCTCAAACTCATGTCAGTTGAGTTAGTGATGCCATCCAACCATCTCATCCTCTTTCATCCCCTTCTTCTGCCTTCAATCTTTCCCAGCATCAGGGTGAACAAGTCAGGTGGCCAAAGTGTTGGAGTTTTAGCTTCAGCCTCAGTCCTTCCAATGAATATTCAGGACTGATTTCCTTTAGGATGGACTGGTTCAATCTCCTTGCAGTCCAAGGGACTCTCAAGAGTCTTCTACAACACCACAGTTCAAAAGCATCAATTCATGGTTCATGTACTGTTGAAGCCTGGCTTGAAGGACTTTGAGCATTACTTTGCTAGCATGTGAGATGAGTACAATTGTGCAGTAGTTTGAACATTCTTTGGCATTGCCTTTCTTTGGGATTGGAATGAAAACTGACCTTTTCCAGTCCTGTGGCCATTGCTGAGTTTCCAAATTTCCTGGCATATTGAGTGCAGCACTTTTACAGCATCATCTTTTAGGATTTGAAATAGCTCAGCTGGAATTCCATCACCTCCATTAGCTTTGTTGGTAGTGACGCTTCCTAAGGCCCACCTGACTTCACATTCCAGGACGTCTGGCTCTAGGTGAGTGATCAAACCATCATGGTTATCTGGGTCATTAAGACCTGTTTTTGTACAGTTCTTCTGTGTATTCTTTTCACCTCTGCTTAGTATCTTCTGCTTTTGTGAGGTCCATACCATTTCTGTCCTTTATTTTGCCCATTTTTGCATGTATTGTTACTTGGTATCTAATTTTCTTGAAGAGATCTCTTTTTCATTCAATTGTATCTTGTATTCTAATTCTCTATTGTATTCTATTCTTTTTATATTCAAATACTTGACATATTTTCAGAGTAAATAAGTGAAAAGTATCAGTGACAAAAGATTCCTGCTCTAAAGTCAGAAAGAAATTATCACACAAGCTCATTTTAACAAGGTCCCAAGTTTCCCAATTAACTTGTCTTCAGTTCTTATGTATTCTGATCAACAATTGCATTATATCGCTTCTGGAAACAGTTAATATGACAACTTATAAATTTCTTGCACAGAAACTGAATATCTGGAACTGAATAAAAACATGGCAGTGATTATAGGAACAAATATTTGTATATTTGGTGGTGGAGCTTTTTGTTATCCAAGAAATAATTTGATTTGAACTTTTGTGCATTTATAAGATGTGATTTTTCTTCTTCTATTCAATGTGCCATTCAGTAAAACAGCATAACATTAGCAACATAAAATGAGATTTTAGTGTATATATATATATATATATATATATTGGCAAAGTCATTGTCTTGAAATACAATTTCATGTGATTAAAATGACTGCTGTCACATTATCTAGCCATAAAGAAGGTGGGAAAGTGAATCAGCTCTTGTAGAGTACTTAGTGCATAAACAGGTGTTTAGTATACAGCATTCTGTTCTATGTTCAAAGAGACAAATACATTATTTTTGATTTATGGATGTGAAAACTGAAGCTCAGTGAAGTTAAATAGCCTGTCTATGGTTACACAGCTATGGATCTGAGATTCAAAGTAATGTCTTTTTTTATTCCAGTTCCCTGTGTTCTTTACACTTATTGAGGTAAACTAGCTCTGTCTTCTGATACCAGAGTGGTAGAGGAAACCCTAAATACTTGGAGAGTTTTCAATGGTTTATACAAGGCCTAGCATACAACTGAGTGTGAAAGGATAGGTAAATAAAGTGAAGAGTGAAAGTCACTCAGTCACATCTGACTCTTTGCAACCCCATGGACTATACAGTTCATGGAATTCTCCAGGCCAGAATACTGAAGTGGGTAGCCTTTCCCTTCTCCAGGGTATCTTTCCAACTCAGGGATCAAACACAGGTCTCCCACATTGCAGGCCAATTCTTTACCAGCTGAGCCACCAGAGAAGCCTCTAAATGGAAGGGACAATAAATGGAAAAGGCTGAGTAGCCCACATTCACAGGCATGTTGCATTCAGCTAATTCATAAACACCGTTCATCAGACCTGCAAAGTATGTTAAACTCAGTGACTGCCAATTGCCATCTTTGAAAAAGGCAAAGTCAAAAATGAGGAAGTATGTCACTATCATCTGTGGAGTGAGATCTGTTCATCGTTTTAGTGTCACTTCATTCCCATTCCCATTGTTCTAGTAGGTGACAGCAGTGTTTTGTGCTCAGTGTGTGCATGTGTGCTATTCTTTCCCTTGGAAATAAATCAGTGATGCCATAGTGTTATGCCCCTAAGAGAATTGTATTGTTTTTTTAATGCATTTATCATGTATCCTATAGATCACTTTCCCCAGGACAATTCGGCCATCAGTTTCATTATTATTGTTAATGTACATAACATCCATAATGTTACAGTGTAGAGTCAGATTTCATATTTCACCTCTTCCATTTATTATTAGGTGTCCATGATCAATTTACTTAATCTCTCTGAATCTCAGTTTCTTCTATCAAATAGGTCTAAGACTACCTTATTTGTTGTTCTGTCACTCAGTTTTGTCCAACTCTTTGTGACCCCATGGACTGCAGCACACCAGGCTTTGTTGTCCTTCACTGTCTCCCAGAGTTTCCTCAAATTCATGTCCATTAAGTCAGTGATGCTATCTAACTATCTCATCTTCTGCTGCCCTCTTCTCCTTTTGCCTTCAGTCTTTCCCAGCATCAGGGTCTTTTCCAATGGGTCAGCTCTTCACATCAGGTGGCCAAAGTATTGGAGCTTCAGCATCAGTCCTTCCAATGGATATTCATGGTTGATTTCCTTTAGGATTGACTGGTTTGATCTCCTTACAGTCCAAGGGACTCGCAAGAGCCTACAGCACCACAATTTGAAAGCATCAGTTCTTCAGCAATCAGCCTTCTGTATGGTCTAAATCTCATATCTGTACGTGACCATATAGATATATAATAAAGAGGAAATGAGAAATATATACACAAATTCCCTTATCACATAGAGGTAGATGAAAGCCAGTTCCATTGCTGATAATGACAACACACTTGTAGTAGCTTCAGTTTCACTAGCTCTGTAGTGGTCATGGGAGCTATTTTGTATGTGTATGTGTTTTGTTTCTACATCTAGACTGTTTTCCTCTTGAGGACAGGGAGGTTGTCTAACAACATTTTTGTATTTCTTGGGCTGTTCATAAATATTTAATACATGGTGGTTGCTCACAATGATTACAAAGTTTGTGCCTAGAGCAACAATATTCAGATGACTTTTCCCACATTCCATTTCATAAACTACAAAAGCTAATGAAGAGATGGAGCAGTATTGCAGCTTCTTTATGCATTCTTATGTATTTATTTGCATAGTTCTTTGACTATCCTAGAAAAGATATATAGTTACATTTTGAAGATAATTATTTAAAAATCAAGCTATCTTTTACTAGATATATTGTCCGCAATTAATGAAAGATATAGGTGGGAGTGATTCTTTAATAATGTCTTGTGGTTTGACTTATCGACACTTACTGCAAGAATAGTTTATTGAAGAAATACTTTTCCCCAAAGATGAAAATTCCTATTTACATAGCTGACTTTCAAGATTGTTATTAAGCACAATATTTTAAATCTAGCTATCTAACAATTATCAGGTGGTAATTACGTGTCAGATTTTAAGTCTTCTGTGAACATTAAATTATGTAATCCTCAAAATAACTCTTATGAGGTAGAACATCATTGTGATCTCCATTTTACAGATAGAAAAACTAAGGCACAGAGAGGTTAAGTAACTCACCCAGGCTCACACAGCTAACATGGGCAGAGATTCACAGATAGATGATCCAATTCCAGAATCTGCTTCCAGTTTCAAAATTATGCTGCCTCTTATTATATCTTGGTGCAAGGTTTTTAAATGAAATGAATTCTGGCTATCATTATCACTGATTCTGAAATATTATATATTTAGTCCAGTTCTTGGTCTTATTTAGAGTACTTGATCAAGACTTTTCCTTTGTAATTTGCTTTGCTTCTTTTAGCTGGGACTCTGACTTTTTAATTTCTTTTTTTTTTTTTTACCAACTTGGCATCAAAATCCATTGCAAGGCTGTTGATTGAACTTTCTCATCACAAGAAAAAAAAAACACATTGCAATTAAGTGTGGGGACAGATGTTAACTGGACTTACTATGGTGATCACTTTGCAATATATACAAATATTGAATCATTATGTTGTACATTTGAAACTAATGTTATGTCAGTTATACCTCAATAAAAAAAATCCATTGTGGGTACCTTTCTTCATGTACTGATTAAAACATTCCACTTTGACAGTTCCTGTATTTTAAAGATTTTCTGATATCTTCTTACTCTTCTGCCTATATGAAACTGAAGCTCACAAATGTCTATTAGTCTCATGTAAAGTTAACATTGGCATGCAGTTAAATGCAGTCGAAAGAGAGCAATTTTTCATTTTTTCTTCAAGTGTATCTCTTTGCCTGTCTGCCTATATACGAATCTGCCTGCTGTGTTCAGAGTTATTTGAAATTTCAGAACAATGTGTTAGCAAGTGGACCTCATCTTTTATAGTCTTGGCTACAAACTATTGTAGAAATGCACTGGTCACATTAATTAAAAAAACAACAGATACATATTCCTCCCAGACAAAAGATATTTTAAAGATAAACGTAAAATATTTTCACCATAGCATTTGAGTGATTCCTTTGGTTTCTAGACCCTAAAACATTAAACACGTCTATTCAGTTGCATATGTTTCCAAAAATATTATTTAAAGGTAGTTAATAATCTGATATTTCAAGCGCCAGTTGTTCATTCTGGAATATTTCGTTTTGTCTGCTGTCATACTTGTTTTTCTGTTAAACCTGAGGCTCCGTTCTTCTTGATTTGTCTTTCTAGCAGGAAGATTGGAAATGAAGCATTTTCTGATGAGATGGCACAGCTTCTTTTGAGAATTTGATGAATAGGATGGGTAGCTTTCTTACCCCTACTCTATGGAGATTTTCAGAAAATAAATTACTTCTTTCATAGGAGTAGCTTAGAGCTCCTGTTCTTTAGGTGTTCTGACTGCAGTGAAACCTTAAACTGGAACATTTCAGTTTGAAATGAATACTTCTGGAAGAATTTCTTGAGGTTCACTAAAAAAGTACATTTTTCTCCTTCAAACACATAGAAGTAGTTCATTTTCATCTCAGTTGGATTTCTGGTTTTGCTAATCAGCTCTGCTTTGGATTTTATTGCTTTAAAGGTGCATCTCTTTATATACATGGGCTCAACATCAGTTGAAAAGTTGCTTTTGGTTCCCCAGACAATTTCTTCTTGCTCTATTTGTATTGTTCTGATTCTTACGGATTTTTTCACGTTTTAGGGCTTTTAGTATATGAAATGAGAATTATAAGAATGGTAATTCGTATAGAAAATATACATCATATATTCTTTATGAACACAAGATTACTCTTGTGTATTTTTTCCTATCATTTTAGTATGTTGTTCATTGTCTTCTGACTTCCTCGCTGATGCTGGGAAAGATTGAGGGCAGAAGAAGAGGGCATCAGAAGATGAGATGGCTGGAAGGCATCACCGGTGAAATGGATATGAACTTGGGCAATCTCTGGGCGATGGTGAGGGACAGGGAGGCCTGGTATGCTGCAGTCCATGGGGTCGCAAAGAGTCGGACATGACTGGCCTACTGAACAACAAGACCAATGCATAGAGCTCCCTGTGCTATAAGTAGGTTCTCATTAATTACCTATTTTATATATAGTAGTATATATATAGAAAAGATATGTAGATTATGAATGAAGAAAATCGGCTAGATTACCAAAACCAACCAACCAAAGAAAAACATAATTAATATACTCATGTAATATTAACGAGAGCAAAGAAGAGGAAAACATTTTCAAAGAAAGAATGCAGCATTGATTCTTCATAAATTTCTTCTTACTTTTCTATTGATTTAGCTCCCCAATCGGAGAAAGCAATGGCAACCCACTCCAGTACTCTTGGCTGGAGAATCCCATGGACGGAGGAGCCTGGCAGGCTGCAGTCCATGGGGTCGCTAAGAGTCAGACACGACTGAGCATCTTCACTTTCACTTTTCACCTTCATGCGTTAGAGAAGAAAATGGCAACCCACTCCAGTGTTCTTGCCTGGAGAATCCCAGGGATGGGGGAGCCTGGTGGGCTGCCGTCTATGGCGTCGCACAGAGTCAGACATGACTGAAGTGACTTAGTAGCAGCAGCTCCCCAATATTAGTTTATCCTTACTAGATAAGTCAAGCCCCAGTATTGTCAGCCCCTGACTGACAATCCTTTTGACCAACAGAAGTCTCTGTCTTCCAACTAACTTTACTGAGTTGTCTTTAGCTCTTGATGTCCTCTTGGCACAACCAGCTCAAGCTTCTCCTAGGGCAAACCTCTCCAGTGGGATCTTTCTCCTATTTGTGAGGCTTGTGATGGCACCATACACACATCAGCTGTTTCTAATTTCAGTCTAGCTTTGAGAAGATGACTCAGAAAGCTGATTTTTTTTAAAGAACCAAATGATTTTATGCCAGACAAATTCAGATTTAATAAACTTAAATAGTTTCATAAATGCTTATAATTTAAACATGAAAGGATTTCTTCATGGTCATCCTGAAAACTGCTTTCACTATTCAAAAATGAACAGCATTTATGTTGTATATTAAAAAAAAATCAGCTTTCTGAGTCATCTGCTCAAGGCAAGACTGAAATTAGAATCAGCTTATGTGTGTATGGTGCCATCACAAGCCTCTAAAATAGGAGAAAGAATCCCACTGGAGAGGTTTGCCCTAGGAGAAGCTTGAGCTAGTTGTGCCAAGAGGACATGGAGTTAGTTAAAGCCAATTCAGTAAAGTTAGTTGGAAGACAGAGTCTTCTTTTGGTCAAAAGGATTGTCAGTGAGATTTTTAAATACTGGGCCTTGACTTCTCTAGTAAGGATAAACTAATATTGGGGAGCTAAATCAATATAAAAGAAGAAATTTATGAAGTTAAGAATTCATGCTGCATTCTTTCTTCGAAAATGTTTTCCTCTTTGTTCTTTGCTCTCTTTAATATTGCATGAGTATATTATTTTTTTCTTTGGGTGGTTGGTTTTGGTAATCTAGTTGGTTTTCTTCATTCATAATCTGCATGTTTTTTCTATATATAAACTACTATATATAAAATAGACAATTAATGGGAACCTACTTTGTATCACAGGGAGCTCTACACATTGCTCTTATTGTTGTTGTTCAGTAGGCCAGTCATGTCCGACTCTTTGCGACCCCATGGACTGCAGTATACCAGGCCTCCCTGTCCCTCACCATCTCCCAGAGTTTGCCAGGTCATATTCATTGCATCCATGATGCCATCCAGCCATCTCATCTTCTGATGCCCTCTTCTCCTTCTGCCCTCAATCTTTCCCAGCATCAGGGACTTTTCCAATGAGTCATCTGTTTGCAGCAGATGACCAAAATCCTGAAGCTTCAGCTTCAAAATCAGTATTTCCAGTGAATATTCAGGGTTGATCTCCCTTAAAATTGACTGGTTTGATCTCCTTGATGTCCAAGGGACTTTCAGGAGTCTTCTCCAGCACCACAGTTTGAAGGCATCAGTGCTTTGATGTTCTGCCTTCTTTATGACCCAGCTCTCACAAACATACATGAGCACTGGGGAGACCATAGCCTTGACTCAGTTCAGTTCAGTTGCTCAGTCGTGTCTGACTCTTTGCAACCCCATGGATTGCAGCATGCCAGGCCTCCCTGTCCATCACCAACTCCCAGAGTTTACTCAAGCTCACGTCCATTGAGTTGGTGATGCCATCCAATCATCTCATCATCTGTCATCCCCCTCTCCTCCCACCTGCAATCTTTCCCAGAATCAGGATTTTTTTCAGATAAGTCACTTCTTCACATCAGGTGGCCAAAGTATTGGAGTTTCAGCTTCAACATCAGTCCTTCCAATGAACACCCAGGACCGATCTCCTTTAGGATGGACTGGTTGGATCTCCTTGCTGTCCAAGGGACTCTCAAGAGTCTTCTCTAACACCACAGTTCAAAAGCATCAATTCTTTGGCACTCAGATTTCTTTATAGTCCAACTCTCACATCCATACATGACTACTAGAAAAGCCATATCCTTGACTAGATAGACCTTTGTTGGCAAAGTAATGTCTCTGCTTTTGAATATGCTGTCTAGGTTGGTCATAACTTTCCTTCCAAGGAGTAAGCGTCTTTTAATTTAATGGCTGCAGTCACCATCTGCAGTGATTTTGGAGCCCAAGAAAATGAAGTCTCTCATTGTTTCCACTGTTTCCCCTTCTATTTGCCATGAAGTGATGGGACCAGATCCCATGATCTTAGTTTTCTGAATGTTGAGCTTTAAGCGAACTTTTTCATTCTCCTCTTTCACTTTCATCAAGAGGCTCTTTAGTTCTTCTTTGCTTTCTGCCATAAGGGTGGTGTCATCTGCATACCTGAGGTTATTGATATTTCTCCTGGCAATCTTGATTCCAGTTTGTGCTTCATCCAGCCCAGCATCTCTCATGATGTACTCTGCATACAAGTTGACTCTACAGACCTTTTTTCGGCAGAGTAATGTCTCTGCTTTCAACACACTGTCTAGGTTTGTCATCACTTGCCTGCCAAGAAGCAATCATCTTCTGATCTAATGGCTTCAGCCACCGTCCACAGTGATTTTGGAGCCCAAGAAGAGGAAATCTGTCACTACTTCCACCCTTTCCCCTTCTGTTTGCCATGCAGTAATGGGGCTGGATGCATGATCTTATTTATTTATTTTTTTTTAATACGTAGTCTTTAGCCAGCTCTTTCACTCTCCTCCTTCATCTTCATCAAGAGGCTCTTTAGTTCCTCTTCACTTTCTGACATTAGAGTGGTATCATCTTCATATCTGAGGTTGTTGATGTTTCTCCTGCCTATCTTGACTCCAGCTTGTAACTCATCCAGCCCTTCAAGGATCACTACCTTGTCATGGCAAAGGGGCTTGTGTAACTCAATGAAGCAATTACCAAGCCATGCAGGGTCACCCAAGATGAACGGGTCATAGAAGAGAATTCTGATAAAATGTGATTCACTGGAGGAGGGGATGACAAACCACCCCAGTATACTTAACGCTCTGCTACTGCTAAGTCGCTTCAGTCGTGTCCGACTCTGTGTGACCCCCATAGACGGCAGCCCACCAGGCTCCCCCATCCCTGGGATTCTCCAGGCAAGAACACTGGAGTGGGGTGCCATTTCCTTCTCCAAAGCATGAAAGTTAAAAGTGAAAGTGAGGTCGCTCAGTCGTGTCCGACTCTTGGTGACCCCATGGACTGCAGCCTACTAGGCCCCTCCACCCATGGGATTTTCCAGGCAAGAGTACTGGAGTGGGGTGCCATTGCCTTCTCCCACTTAATGCTCTATGGTGACCTAAATGGGAAGGAAATCCCAAAAAAGAGGGAGTGTGTGTGTGTGTGTGTGTAACTAATTCATTGTGCTGTACAGTGGAAAGCAACTATACTCCAATACAAATTAATGAAAAATAATCTACAAGTCTTTTCATTTGAATCTCTTGGTCTGCTTTACTTTCCCAAACAGAGGAACCACTGATCTTTGGTGACTGCAACTAAAGTAAATCTAGGCACTATCTTTGAAACTAAATAGTTTATTTAGGATGAATTCTAACTGATCCCTAAAACCAAGCCCAGTTCTTAAGTAGCTGCAGATGCATTCACTTAGAAGTGTTTTGATCCTATCTTAGCGCAAATTTTTTCCATCTTTTTTTTTTTTTTTGCTTGTTTGCCACCTCTCCTTGTCTTTAATATGTTGCTGAAGACCTCTTTTATAACATCTTCGTGATCTGATGGAGTGAACGACTCCCATGGTTACTTAGTTCATTCCTATTTTATTTAGAATCCTTGTCCCCACTGGTAATTTATCTCTGTGTTGGTGTTAGTATTCTATTATCTAGCTTTTGCTTTGGCTCTTTGTCTACACTGTTATTTGTTTTCTAAAGTTTTTAGATGCTAGCAGGACCTGTGGTTTTGTTTGGTTATCTCCTCTAACTATTTACAATGATGAATCACCTGCAACAACAAATAATTGAAAAATGGTTGCTGTTGGGTTTTGGAGGATGTAATATAATACATAATAATATTAAAGTCAATTTGCAATCCCTGAACACCCACCACTGAACATTAGAGAAAAATGGCCCCAAAACTGTGTGGGGGAGATAAGAGGAAATCAGTTACAAATATTTTGCACTCAAAAAAATGATTCACTTGTAGTGACTGAAAGTTGTTATTCATAGCCTCTGATATAAGCAACTTTACAGAAACTTACTGATGAATAAAAATGTAAAGAATGCAAAGCTTTGGTAGAAGTTCATGTTAGTAAGAGACTTGCACTTGGGTCTACAATATATGGACTGGACTCTTCCTGCTCACCATTACTATGTTTGTAAGCTTAGTTGGGCTTGACATCAAGCTGAAAGTGGTCAAAGGTAGTTTTTATTACCAACCTGCCCGCTAACCAAGCTGCTTCTTTTGGCATTTCTCTTTACTCATTTTGAAACATATATTCTCTGGTTCTTTTCTTATTTCTTTAGAACATGAAAGATGAGACTATCTTCAGTCTCCTTCAAATAGACTGCTAGTATTTTTTCCCGAAAATGGAAAATTAGGTAAAAATCGATCTCTGTCGATGTTTATGTGTATTTCTTCAAGTATGTTGTTAGAATGATCATTGATCACATTAGCCTAATCTAACTCCCACACTTTATAAACTTTCTTTTCTAGAATCTTTTGATTCTAGCAAAATCACTTGCTAATAAACCTGTTGTTTTCATTATTTGAGGCAAACAGTTATAGTATGACTTGGAATTTTTTATTTAATACTGACTGAAAACCTTGTGTGTTGTTGTTCAGTCGCTAAGTTGTGTCCAAATCCTTGCAACCCCATGGACTGCAGCATGCCAGACTTCCCTGTGCTTCACAATCTCCTGGAGTTTGCTCACACTCAAGTCCATTGAGTCAGTGATGCTGTCCAACCATCTCATCCTCTGCTGCCCCCTTCTCCTCCTACCCTCAGTCTTTCCCAATAGCAATCAGGGTCTTTTCTAATGAGTTGGCTCTTTGCATCAGGTGGCCAAAGTACTGGAGCTTCAGCTTCAGTTATCAGTCCTTCCAGTGAATATTCAGGGCTGGTTTCCTTGAAGATTGATGGGTTTAATCTCCTTGCTGTCCTGACCACCAAATCTGAGATACAGAGAGGGAAAGTGATTTTCTTAAAGCTATTTAGATGTTTCATGAAACAAGTATATGTGATGGTTATGATTCTCTTTGTAAAAATATTTTGAAGTTAAACAAGATTTCATACATTGATATTACAGGGAAAGGAGTAAGTTTGTCATTGGCATTTAAGTCTCTGGAACTTGACTCAACCCTGTATGGCCAAGTTCATCTCTTCACTGCTGCTGCTGCTAAGTTGCTTCAGTCGTGTCCAACTCTGTGCGACCCCATAGATGGCAGCCCATCAGGCTCCACCGTCCCTGGGATTCTCCAGGCAAGAACACTGGAGCGGGTTGCCATTTCCTTCTCCAATGAATGAAAGTGAAAAGTCAAAGTGAAGTCGCTTAGTCGTTTCTGACTCTTAGCAACCCCATGGACTGGAGCCTACCAGGCTCCTCCATCCATGGGATTTTCCAGGCAAGAGTACCTGAGTGGGGTGCCATCCCATATAGGTCATATTAGTTACTTTTTGATTGTTTGATGTGTTTTTGAAATGTCATTTCATTTATATTTGAGATTTTTGACTATGTCTTTGCTTGTTTTGTTTTTTTTTTTTTTTTTTAACATTCACAATTCTTCAGCATTTGGTATGGAGCTAGGCATGCTATTCACTCAAGAATTTAAATTAAAAATTTCAATATCTCCCACTTGGGTATAGTAGAAATTTATTCAAGTAATACTGGCACCATTGATACAAAGATGTTATTAAAACTGATGTTTTCTTTTCTCCCTCATCTGTCCCAGTTGAAACCTTACTTGATATGCTAATAATGCATTAGGAAATGTCCTTCTGTGGATGAAACCCTTCACCACGGTTTCAAAACAGAATTGCCTTAAGTCCCATTGACTTCAGTCAATCTCATTCCCACAGCCAGACATCACATTGTAGTGGCAGTCATGTTTGGCCTCCTTACAGCAAATGTTTGTTTCTGTTTTTCAAGCACTGACATTAAGGGGTCAGCTGAAAGAGGCTAATGGGATGAGCCATTATGTTTGATGGTGTTTATTATACACATCAGGAAACAAACACAGTGACCTGTAGGTTATGTTTAAACATGAATACTGTATGTTACTTATATACTGGTTAGTAATTTATTACTCTTATTTATATACAAGAGAAGGAAAAGAACATATGAGTTGTAGATATTTCTAATTTTGGTCTTTCTGAGGAATGTGTGGGATGTAATCACTCCATGTAATATTTAACATGACTATTTTCTCTATTTAGTATGTTTGAGCTGTAATCTGTCCTTTACCATGTAGGCTTGAAAAAGTATTTTTCACTTGCCTTTTATTTCTTTTATGAATATTCTTGTCACTTTTAACTTATGGCAATCTAATATTTAGGGGGTTTCTATAGGTACCCAAGTATTGATGTGTTTTTTAGTCATAATATCAGGTGGTTGGTAACCTTCCACAACCTTCTGTTTTATTGCTTCCTTTCCTTTTTTGGGAATGAAAATCAAGGTGCTAACATTTTCTATTATTCCTTTAAATGTTACGTGAGTTTTACCAAGTGGCTTAGATAAATGTTCACAGTATCTAGCAATTCCCTAGGATAATCAGTTGTGCTGTGTGTGGTAAGTCACTTCAGTCATGTGTGACTCTTTGTGACTCTCTGAACTGTAGCCCACCAGGTTCTTCTGTCCATGGAATTCTCCAGGCAAGAAAACTGGAGTGGGCTGCCATGCCCTCCTCCAGGGGATCTTCCCGACCCAGGAATCTAACCCACATCTCATGTCTCTTGCTTTGGCAGGCGGATTCTTTACCACTAGGGCCACCCAGGATAATCAATTATATCAGCTTATTCCAAAGTAAGTACCTCAAATCACTAGTTCTGAGGGATGTTGGTTAATAGTTATTATATGAAAGAAGAGACAGTATCTGTGATTAAGTAAGCTTGAGAAAACATATTTTGATGTATGCTTTTTTTCAGAGTCTTTAATATGCTAACGTTCTTTGTGAATTTTCAGGAAAGAATATATTAGGCAGTATTTGGAACTTTTTTCCTATGGTACATACCATAGACTTAGTGACTAGTGTTCCGTAAAGCACATTTCAGGAAATGCTACATTAAAGAAAGTCGTGTGTTGTGTATGTGGGAGAAATGGGTTCTGGTTCCTCCTCTGCCACAAAGTAGTTCTCTAATCCTGGAGAAGTTGCCTCCATGCTTCTTGTGTTTCCTAATTTGTCAAGAATTATGAATTTGAACTCTTTCAGAGTCCTGGTTGGGGATTATTTATCAGAATCTACTCTGAGGCTTTTGTAACCTTATAACCAAGATCTAACATACTCATCTGACCTCTCTGAAGTTCAGAGGTACTGCAACCTTGGGAGCATGGAGTGTTACTTATTTGTGCTGTGATGGAGAACAAAAGCTCAGAACCACAGGACTGGATCATCTGTGAGCTCACTTCCGTTTCACACATACCATTTTTATTACTGAAAGCTGTGCTTGTTTGTGTTAAGTTGTTTCAGTCGTGTCTGACTCTTTGTGACCCTGTGGACTATAGTCCACCAGGCTCCTCTGTCCATGGGATTCTCCAGGCAAGAATACTGGAGTGGGTTGCCATGCCCTCTTCCAGGGGATCTTCCTTATGCAGGGATCCAACCTGCATCTCTTATGTCTATCCAGAATTGGCAGGTGTTTTTTTTTTTTTTTTTTCTTACCACTAGGACAACCTCGGAAACCCTACTGAAAGCCAGGAACCCCCAAATTGTGTACGGCTCTCTGAAAGGACAAGAATTGTTTTTGTTGATGTTAATTTCCTTGATACCAGAGTTTGTCAAAGATTTTCTGCTAGTTAGAAGCAGTTATAGCCATTCACAACTTGTCTATTTACTTACATATATCTTAAGTAGTGTTTCCTAAGAAGCTAAGCTTGAACTTGAGATTCAGGATTCTTGTGCAAATTGTTTATTGAGTGAGTGAACTCAAGAAAAGTGTGTACAGGAGTAAGGGAAGCAGAATAGGGTAGCAGAAGCAAAAGAACTTATCATTACTCTTGCTCTTAGAAAGGGTATGTTTTTGTTGGTGCAATGAATACTGTGTACATAATATTGTAAAATATCAAGAATAAGGATACGATTATATTTTACGTGAATGGTATCAGAGGACACATCCTTAGGTGATTAGAATGACTTTGAATAAAGATCCAAAGTGCTGAAGCACCCCTCAGTAGGGACAGTGGGCAATTATTGTGGGCAAATGTAAGGATAAGTGTCATGGAGGGAAAGTGGGATGTGAACTGAATCCACAAAGACTGTGGGAAGCCCTGGTGGCTCACCAGTAAAAGAATCCATCTGCAATGCAGGAGACATGGGTTTGACCCTGGGTCAGGAAGGTCCCCTGGATAAGGAAATGGCAACTCATTCCAGTATTCCTGCCTGGGAAATCCAATCATGAAAAGAGGATCCTGGCAGGCTCCAGTCTATGGATCACAAAAAGTCAGACACAACTGAGCTACTAAACAACATCAACTATAAACACTGGTGAAAACGAATGTGGCAGTGATATGGAGGAAGATATTTTTACAGAGTGAAAAACCTGTGTAAACTTTCTGGGGCATTCTACACTGTATGTCTTATGAGGGAGCATTGAAGAATATGGCTTAGCTGGACCAGAGGATTTGGATTGCAAGGCAGTGGAAAGAAGACAGTGAGAAAGATGTCATTGAAATGTGAAAGAAGTAGAGAACTAAGCAGAGGTATCTGAACTCATATCTTAGGCAAAGATGAGCTCCTGAAAGCCCTTGAGCATGATAATGGTCTAATTAAATGGTGTTTTAGGAAGGGTCATCTGTTCAACATGAAGGAATTATTAGAGCTATCTTTAGTATATGCTCAATTTTTTTAAAAAAATGGACAGTCTTTAATATCTCAGGAACTAGTTTATTTAAATCCTTCATGTTGGAGTCTTGTATTTGGAATGTAGTTACCTGAGAGCCTCCACTTGATTACATTCAGGTTTTCAGAAATAGTTGTGTAGGTCATTAGGCAGCCCTGCTTTTCTTTTAAAAGGTGTCATTAAGTGATGAGAAAGAAAAGACTCATTCAACACTTTCAGTTTGCCTTTCAAACCAAAGCCCAGGGATAATTATTCATAATCATTCCTCAGTGTGAAATGTGACATTGTTTCATGAATCATCATCGAGGTTTTCACCACACATTTACCAAAAATGCACAACATAATTCTACACAGGCTCTCTGGGAAAGCATTCAGGGAAATTGTCTACCATTTTATGTTGACTTCCTGTGTATAAAAGTGGAATCCTAACAGAGCAAGGACACTGCAGGAGGTGTACATTCAGTAAACAGCATGTGTTGAGCACCTACTGTATGCAGAAAAATGGGAACGGAGGCTGGTTACAAAAAGAAAGAAAATATTTTTGCCTTTGAGAATGCTGCGGTGTAAAGTGGACAGTAGAATATTGAAAAATGTATGAGAACATTTGTAAAAGCAGTATCTTCAGATAACAAAAACATACCCTTTCTAAGAGCAAAAGTAATGATAAATTCTTTTGCTTCTTCTGCTACCCTATTCTACTTCCCTTACTCCTGTACACACTTTTCTTGAGTTCACTCACTCAATAAACAATTTGCACAAGAATCCTGAATCTTAATTTCAAGCTTAGCTTCTTAGGAAATACTACCTACTCAGTGCCAAAGAGCTAGATGTCACAAAATAGGGTCAAGTCATGGGGGAGTCACAAGGTTATGATTTTCTGACCTGAGCCATTTTTCCCTCACATGGTGTGGGTTAATAAAGAGAAGGAAAACACTCTTTTCCTTCATGGCCAGCACTTTCAATTGCATTGTATTTGAAAATGTCCCTTCTGTTAACATGGTTCCTTAATGGCAAACCATCCTATCTTTCTAGAAGAGCCAAAATCTTTTGTGAATGAGAAACAGTAGTTCCCTCTTATCTATGGGGAATATTTTCCAGGACCTTCAGCCTAAAATCTTGGATAGTACCAAATACCAAAAAGTACTATGTTTTCTCCTATATATACCTATGATAAAGCTTAATTTACAAATTAGGCATGGTGAGAAATTAACAATGGTAGCTAATAGAAAAATCAAACATTTATAACACTGTACTGTAATGAAAATTATGTGAATGTGGTCTCTCTTCTTAATCAACTCCTTTAACTCTGCTGAAAATAAGACAGTGGTTTCTTCATCAGTAGGCTCAGCCTCTCCAATAATTTTTTTTATATTTTTCAACCCCAACCTATTCCTAAATCTGTGTAACCATCCCTCACTTGCAGTAAAACTTGCAGTAAACAGCTTGGTGTCACTCATTTCAGGGGATTCTTTGTTGAAGTGTTTGTATAGGCTCCATGCACAATGTGTTGCTGTTAATGGGAATATGTTTTCTGTTCATGCTTAACACTCACAAATTGAATGTCTTTTCCATCTTAACTAAACACTTATTATGCACAATGGCCATATTTTTTGTAGTTTGAATATGACAGCAAAAGTTGCGTGGATTTTTTTTTTAACTTCACAGTTTCACAGATAGATGATTCATTCTTACCATAGATCTTAGCAATCTCAATATACAATTTTTTCTCTTATGAGTTGAGAACTTTCACTTTTTTGTGAAAAGGAAGCACTTTACAACTTGTCTTTGGCATTTCCGAATTGCCAGCATCACTACTCTGGCATTTCGGGTCAATTATTAAGTAGCGTAAGGGTTGCTGTTACTTGAGCACAAGCACTGTAATACTAGGACAGTCCATGTGATAACCTAGCTGGCTACCAAGTGACTAGTGGACATGTTACACTGGACAAAGGGATGATTCATGTTCAGGGTGGGATGGAGCTGGATGGTGCAAGATTTCATCATGCCCTTCAGAGCAGTGTATAATTTAAGACCTGTGAATTGTTTATTTCTAAACATTTTAATATAATATTTTGGGGCCCAGGTTCCCACAGGCAATTGGAACTGTAGAAAATAAAACCACTGGTAAGGGTGGACTGAGTCATGTCCAACTCTTTGTGACCCTGTGGACTGCAGCCCACCAGGCTCCTCTGTCCATGGGATTCTCCAGGCAACCCTGGAGTGGGTTGCCATGCCCTCCTCCAGGGGATCTTCCCCACCCAGGGATCAAGTGCTTGTCTCCTACAGCTCCTGCTTGTAGGCAGGTTCTTTACCACTGAGCCACCAGGGAAGCCCAAGAGTGGACCACTGTTTGTTGCACAAGAGGCTTTTATAAATGACTCTAGAATCACAGAGTGAGCTTCTGTTCCTTATGCCAACACATTTTTTCATTCTGTGCTAAGGGACTGACCTTTGTCCTGGACCATAAGCAAATCCCCATCATCTGAACTCACAAATGGAGGTTCTTAGACTGAGATCCATACACAGATCCAGAAAGCAAAACAGGATTTGGAATGCCAGGGTGATGGATGATGTAACAGAACTTGGAACTACTCAGTCAGACTAATCTCAACTGAAGTTGGCAACTACTTACTCAGATGGATTAAGGAGCAAGAATATGTAATCCAAAAGGAAGGGATAGGGTGAAAAAAAGGGCAATCTGTAACAGAGTAGGCTAGAAACCGAGGCTAATACATGATGAGAAAATTGTTATTCAAAATGAGGGAAGCCAAAATGTCAGTATAGCAGAGGTTAAACCAAACTTAGCAGCAGTTGCCCAGATTTCTCTTTGCAAAGCATCTCACAGATTGAAATCTCCTATATCCTTGAGCACATGCTTAAAAGTACAAGTTTAAGAATCAGATAGCCTGAAAACCACTCTCAACTCTGCCAACCACCATCTACGGTACCCTGAGTAAATTCCTTAACTGTGGTAACACTTGTTTGTTGAAAATGAGGTCAGCTATAGTATTTTTTTTTTTTATTTTTAAACTTTACGTAATTGTATTAGTTTTGCCAAATATCAAAATGAATCCGCCATGGGTATACATGTGTTCCCCGTAGTATTGAACCAGAGATTTGTGGTATGAGTTAAATGAATACCATTTTTTAGATACCTGACTCAGTGTCTGGCACTGAGTGAGCATCCAATATAAAGTAGCTGGAATTAATGTTGCTGCTTCTCCCCTTCCTCCACCACAGAGTCATTAACACAATTTGGAGCAGCAAAACAAGAGTTTTATGGTAGTCCACAAAGAATGAACCAAATTGTTTGGGATGTCTTTTTCATGTGGGAACATTCTCTCAACTAGCAATGGTAAAATATTTGAGACAGAAAATTTCAGTTACCTGCTATTCAACTATTTATTATCCAAAGCCTAAGTGCTGAAATTCAGCTGTGTATTTGATGTGTCAACAAGACAACTTTCACATTTACAACAAGATCTCATGACGAACTATGCAGATCACATGAGAAATGGATGACAGTACTTAGTATCTAGCCTAAAAGGAACGGTTTGATAAGGTATCATTTTCTACATGACCTTAAAATGTTATGAATGATTAAAATGCCTTTATAGGCCTGCATTTGTTGTTGTGAATTCTTACATGTTTAAAGAGTATGAACATTTAGTTTTTGAATAATTTAATATACTTAACTACCTTCACCCCTGTGTTACTTAATACTAATGTCTTATGCAGAATGGTAGTGGGTGCTCATACACAGATTGGTTCACCTCCTAGAAATTGGCAGCTTTTTTTTTTTTTTTTTACCTTTGTAAGACTTATCTTCAAAAGCTAAATTAGAGTATGCACTTTGTAGTTTGTCAAGAATAAAAGATTTTAATAGCATTGATTCTCAGATAAAATTTATAGAGAAAATGCTTTCTGTAATACTATGTAAAAATGTATAATCTGAGGGTTAATTTATTCTAACCAGATTGCTGGGAGAAATATCAATAACCTCAGATATGCAGATGACACCACCCTTATGGCAGAAAGTGAAGAGGAACTAAACAGCCTCTTGATGAAAGTGAAAGAGGAGAGTGAAAAAGTTGGCTTAAAGCTCAACATTCAGAAAATGAAGATCATGGCATCCAGTCCCATCACTTCATGGGAAATAGATGGGGAAACAGTGGAAACAGTGTCAGACTTTATTTTTCTGGGCTCCAAAATCACTGCAGATGGTGACTGCAGCCATGAAATTAAAAGACACTTACTCCTTGGAAGGAAAGTTATGACCAACCTAGATAGCATATTCAAAAGCAGAGACATTACTTTGCCAACAAAGGTTCATCTAGTCAAGGCTATGGTTTTTCAAGTGGTCATGTATGGATGTGAGAGTTGGACTGTGAAGAAGGCTGAGCGCCGAAGAATTGATGCTTTTGAACTGTGGTGTTGGAGAAGACTCTTGAGAGTCCCTTGGACTGCAAGGAGATCCAACCAGTCCATTCTGAAGGAGATCAGCCCTGGGATTTCTTTGGAAGGAATGATGCTAAAGCTGAAACTCCAGTACTTTGGCCACCTCATGTGAAGAGTTGACTCATTGGAAAAGACTCTGATGCTGGGAGGATTGGGGGCAAGAGAAGAAGGGGACGAAAGAGGATGAGATGGCTGGATGGCATCACTGACTCGATGGACGTGAGTTTCAGTGAGCTCCGGGAGTTGGTGATGGACAGGGAGGCCTGGCGTGCTGCGATTCATGGGGTTGCAAAGAGTCGGACATGACTGAGCGACTGATCTGATCTGATTCTAACCAGAAAGTGAGATATCAATATGAATCTGTTTTTTTTTTAACTATTCTAATGGCTTCAAAACAATTCTGTCAGGTTTTCACCTTTTCCCTTAAATATTACGTTCTCTATTTGAGTGAAGTAGCCTGTCTTATACTGTTTATAGGACAGGTTGAGAAAATCTCCATCATTCTTTAGTTCTTATTAGAATTTCTATGTGTGACTAGACTCTATTGTTCACTTCAACACTTCTCAAAACTTTGAAAAACTACTGGTTATCCTATAGGCAACTACACAAACACTTATTTGGCCTCTGGAGGCTAGCACTCCTTTCCCCAGCGTGACTCCTAAATACTTGACAAGTCAGTTCTTTTTGAATGTTTGAAAAGGTCCTGGGCCTCACTTGTGGTAAGAGAAAATCATATAGGTTGGGGCATACAGGTTTAGGACTTAAGATTTTAGAACTGTGGGTGGCAGAGTGTTGAGGAATGACATTATGCTTTCTCTGTGTAAAGTTCTTTGTCCTTTCTGGATGCTCTAATGACTGGAGGGTGAAGCATTATAAAGATGTACTAGATCACAGCAAGTTAGTAATTCTTAAACATTTTTTAGTTCACAGACATGAAAAATCATCTCCCATAGTATACATACTATCCCAAATCTGGCCCTCCACAAAGAAAACTCCTACCCCAGAATTAATGGCAATATAGAACAACGTCTATGAGATTCCAATTTAGTGAGACGGGTTTCTTTGTTAAACATTGCTAGCACACTTTTTTGGTGGAAAGTAGTGTCAAGTGGCCTTTTTATGAACATTTAAATTAGAGGCCAGTGTGGATTTTCTGTGGAGGACTCGTAGTCTACTACTAGTCCACAGGCCATAATTTTAGAGCTGAGGACAAGCATCGATTGTATGGCTTGTGGAACAGTATTGTCTGGGTTGTACCTTTAAGTCTTCCCATTGTTTGGGTTAATCAGAGTTGCCACATAAAATGTCATTGCTTTCTTCACCCTAAATTTATGTTTTTGTCCCTATAGTACCTGCTACAGGTAGCAGTTGGAGAAGGCAATGGCACCCCACTCTTGCCTGGAAAATCCCATGGATGGAGGAGCCTGGTGGGCTGCAGTCCATGGGGTCACTAAGAGTCAGACACGACTGAGCGACTTCACTTTCACTTTTCCCTTTCATGCATTGGAGAAGGAAATGGCAATCCACTCCAGTGTTCTTGCCTGGAGAATCCCAGGGACGGGGGAGGCTGGTGGGCTGCCGTCTGTGCGGTCGCACAGAGTCAGACATGACTGAAGTGACTTAGCAGCAGCAGCAGCACAGGTAGCAGTCATACAACCATACATACTGGCATACCTCATTTTATTGTGCTTTGCTTTATTGCACTTCACAGGTATTGTGTTTTCTATAGATTGAAGGTGTGTGGCAACCTTGGGTCAAGCAAACTTATTGGTACCATTTTTCCTATGGCAATATTTTTTAAAATTAATTTCTATTGGAGTGTAGTTGCTTTGCAATGTTGTGTTAGTTTCTGCTGTACAACAAAGTGAATCGGTTATAAGTATAGACATATCCCCTCTTTTTTGGACTTCATTCACATTCACGTCATGACAGAACATTAAGTACAGTTCCTTGAGCTATACAATAAGTTCTCATTAGTTATCTATTTTACACATAGTATCAGTGGTATATAGATGGACCTAGACAGTGTCATTGGAGAAGGCAATGGCACCCGACTCCAGTACTCTTGCCTGGAAAATCCCACAGACGGAGGAGCCTGGTAGGCTGCAGTCCATGGGGTCACACAGAGTCGGACACGACTGAGCGACTTCACTTTCACTTTTCACTTTCATGCATTGGAGAAGGAAATGGCAACCCACTCCAGTGTACTTGCCTGGAGAATCCCAGGGACGTGGGAGCCTGGTGGCTGCCGTCTATGGGGTCACACAGAGTCGGACACGACTGAAGTGACTTAGCACAGAGAGTGTCATACAGAGTCAGAAAGAGGAAAACAAATACATATACCAGGCCCATTATTTTAAAATTATTCTGCATAATGGTATTTGTACTTAGCAGATTATACTACAGTGTCAGATTATGCTATAGTGTCAACATAACTTTATATGCCCTGGGAAACCAAACAATTTGTGTGACAGGCTTTATTGCAATATTCACTTGATTTGGTGGTCTAGAACTGAATCCACAATATTTCCAAGGTATAATTATAATCCAGTATTCATTATTTTAGCTAATTTTTAGACTCTTGTCATTTTAGGGGAAAATTGGGGGCACTTTATTTAGAATACTTTCACCATTATAATTGTAGGAGGCAATCTTCTCGAAGGTTTTTGTTCACCCAGTACCCATAGAGTTTCCTCACTCATATCTTTAGGCTGAGGTTGAATTTGGAATTTCATAAAGTTATTAAAATGATAGGAAAGGCATATATTGGTACCGTGATGAAAATATAAATCAAAGCACTACTAGGTTTAATGGGTAAATAATGCATTGTCAAAGATTTGAGATTCCTTTGTTCCTTGAGGGTAGAGACCATATTTATTTGGTATCCCTGATGTCTAGCAGTAAGTTTTGTACCTGGTAGGTTGTAAAAAGAAAAAAAAAAAAAAAGAAAAGCTTTAAATTATTTAAATTAATTAAGCATGGGGGAGTGGTTACCTTTAGCACAGGCTTTACAGGATTTTTATCAGAAGGACTTAACCTCAACTCGAAAGCTCCTATTCACATGAACTTCACCATTTCCCTCATTTAGGCTAATTGCTAATTTTCTTAGTGAACTGTAAACCAGGGCAAAGTTAAACACAAACGTACTTGTGAACAAATTTGTTTCAAAACAAAACCCAGTTTCTGCATTTCATTAACACTAGTTATTAAAAGAGAATAAAACTCAAATTCATTTATTTTTAGATTTTAGGAGCTTTTCCCTCTTCCAAAGAATTTATAGAAAAAGAGAAATGTAACCTTAAAAAATTAAACCACCATTTATGTTACCTTCACTCATCTGTTTGGTTTAGGTTAAGTGTGAAGCATATATCTAAAATAAAAGATTGTTGCATTTTATAGAGAGCAATTTATAAGAAAATGCTCAAATCAGAATAATATGAGTGAAGTGGTTTTACATATAGTGAAGAGCAAAAGCCAAGTTTTCCCCCAGGGGATCTGAAAATATTGTCAAGAGCCAATGACCTTTCATTTAGCCTTTCAATAGAAAGAGTCATTCTTTAGCTAGACAGCTGGCTGGAAATAAATAAAAGTGGAATTGCAAGGAAGACGAGATTAATCTCTTTTTCCACATTCCTGAGACTCTTAAACAGTAATATGGTACTAAATTTATACAGATAATGGGTTGATTGACCTATCCTATTCAACTCTTCTCCCATTGAGGTTTTGTTTAAATGGCTTTTACATTTATTTCTAATGAGGCTAGTAGAGTATGTGCTCTATTGCTAATGTTTTTCCCTCCATATTGAATGTTGTGTCAACCTTAGAGAGTTCACTGTTTCTAGCTGTTCTGCTGAGATACCCATGGGTGCCTTTACTTGTGGGCATTTATTTACCTATGGGTCTTCTGGGTGTGTGAAGGCCAAGAGTAAAGAGAGGGGATAAAGGAAAGGCTTTTCGTTTGCTAAAAGAGATATGAAACAACCTGAAAGTGACACCAAGACACCTCTAATCAAGTGCTAAATTCTGTGCTAAGGCAAGCTCAGAGTGGGGCAGCAGGGTGTAGTGGCAAGAGCATAGGCTTTGGAATGAAATAGACCTGGACTCAAACTCCAGCCCTCTCTGTTAATGTCTCTATGCCTCAGTTTCCTCAGCTGTTAAAAGTGCTTATAAAGGTGAGACTGTCCTCACAGGATTGATGCAAAACCAAATGGAAACCATGTTAAAGTGCCTAATGCAGTTCCTGAATCCCAGTTAATGATGGGTATTGTGATTATCACAAACTGGTATTAGAGACTTGGCCACGGAGCTGTAATTTGGGGAAATAGTAAGTTATAGGATCTGGATGGGAAGGGGATTTATCCTAGTTGGTGCAGAAGTTGGTAACTACCTTCTCCATAATGAACATAGTGGGCCTCAGAAAATCACAACCTACCACCTGCCTGCTCTGCATAACATTTGTAATATAGTTCAATGACTGTAACTTCAGACATCAGCCTAAAACTACTTGGAGGTAATATTGCTTTGCATTGCAGTTTCAGTGAAGTAGACAGGCAGAATAGAGTTCAATTTTACAGTCTGACCTCTTGGTCATTACTTAAAGCCACAGAGCCATTTTTAATCTTTGCATTTTCCTTTTGCAAGTAGTTTCCAAGACAGACAGCATGTCATGTGCTAACTAAATTTCAGATTTTAAAAAGACATTTAGCTCTATAACTCCAGATGATAAAAAATCCATTTAATGAGAATGTTCTTTTGCTGTCTGCTTGATCAATGAATTAAATAGATTAGTTAAGTCAAGCTGTCAAGACCAAGGACTGTCACTAACTATAGCCAATGAAGCTGACCTATTTATCAGAGATGGAGGCTGGAGACAGGCAGTCTTCACCTTGTAATTCTGTAATGAATATAAAGAAATAGCTCATGGTGAGAAAACTCTTTATATCCCCTGGCTGTATCTCAGGGTAAATTGGATATGGTGAAAATATGGGGGAAATCCCACTATTGTTGCTTTCACTTGCTCCAGTTGATTTATTGTTTCTATTGTTTCCCTCTGCTTTATTTTTTTGTGTGTGTCTACCTTTGTCCTTTGCATGACATATGATGTTCCTTCTGAATTTCAAACACAGTCAACAGCTATTCCCCTTGCTCATCTGAAATGGAACTCTATGTGGTATACGAAGGGCCTAAGATGTCTAAAACATCATCCTTGCCTTCATGGGGCATCGAGAAAAATGATATATGACAGAAAAATTAAAAATATCTCACTGAGGGACCAGAGTGGCCAAGTGGAAGGAAATTAGTTAAACTGGAATCCAAAAGAGTGGCGTGAGACTACTATCAATTGCAGTCAAGGACTTAAGGACTCTAATTTCCTGCTTTCTTTTCCCTCTCCTTAGACTTTGGCCTTGGTACCTATCATCTCAGACTGGCAAACATTGACCTAGCCTTCTGCTTAGTATTTTCCAGGACGTTACTCTTAACTGTATTACCTAGATTTCTCAAACATCCAGAAGGTTTAGAAATAAATGCTTAAATCCTCCCTGCTCCTTGACAAAATACTGATACAGGTTAAATCAGTGGTTGTCTTGTTAGTATTCTTTTTTTCTCTCTTTTTATTCTTTTCCTTGATTTTTAATGGGAGGATAATTGCTTTACAATGTTGTATTGATTTCTGCCATACAACAGTGCAAATCAGCTGTAAGTGTGTGTGTGTGTGTGTGTGTGTGTGTGTGTGTGTGTATCCCCTCCCTCTAGAGCCTCTCTCCCACCCTCATCCCCATCCTACCCCTTAAGTCATCACAGCTGGACTTGCTGTGTTATATAGCAGCTTCCTGCTAGCTACCTATTTTACATATGGTAGTATATATACAGAGATTTTAAAGATGCTTTATGGAAAATCATTTTGGTTATCCTTTATATCATTCAGTTTCATAAGGCTAAAAGTGACCCCTAAACAAGTCTACTTTTTCTTTAATAACCAAATTATTTATCTGCTTATTAACAAATATTTAGTGTCCACTATGTGCTGAGCATGGGAGACATAAAATACAAATGAAATACAATCAATGCCCTCAAAGAGCTCTCTATATAGTAGAAGAGACAGACATACTAAAAAAATAAGATTGTAGTAGTTCCCTCAAATTGTAGGTCTGAGGAAAAAAAAATAGAAAAGGGATAAAGTTTGAGCTGGATCTAAAGGATAGAAAAGAGTTCAGTAGACAAAGGGAGGGATGGCATTTCAGGCATAGAACAGCCTGCGTCAATGCTCGACAACATGAAGCAGCAAGGTATAATTTGAATGTCATTTGATGAGGCTGAAAATTAGTGTAAAAAGAAGTGAATGATGTTACTGGAAAGACTGACATAGATTTGAACATGGTAGCCCTCTTATGTTGTATTAAAGATCTGTGCTTTATCTCAAGGCACATTGGTGAACTCCAGTTTGTGACCTGCTTATGTTAAGTAAGTTGTTGGTTATTATGGAGCTGATTCTTGTCTCACCTCAAATTCATTTGTTGAATTTCTAACCCTCAGTACTTAAGATTGTGACTGAATTGGGACAGGGACTTTAAAGAAGTAATTAAGGTAAAATGAAACCATTAGGGTGAAGTCCTCGTTCAATCTGTCCTTATGAGAAGAGGAGATTAGGATAAAGAAGACCACAGACGGAAGACCAAAGTGAAGACACAGGAGGAAGATTGCCATCTAAAAGTCAATCAAAGAGGCCCTTAGCAGAAACCAATCTTGCACAAACCTTAATCTGGAACTTCTACCCTCCAGAGCTGTGCAAAAATAAATTTCTGTTGTTCAAGCTACTTAGTCTGTGTCACTTTGTTACTAAAGCTAATACAATTATTACTAATAAAGTTCTAAACTTTAATATACTTTTTGAAATAAAGATACATCCAACTTTATGATTCCCATTTACTTATGGTAGACTTTATTAAGTGTAAGAAAAATCAGTGAAGCCTGTTACTGTTTTGAGGAGGGTAAGTGACAAGGTCAGACATGTGTCAGGAAGATTGTTCTAGAAGCAGTTTAGAGGGAGGATTGGAGGATAATATGACTAGAAACAGGAAAACCATTTAGGAAAGTGATGAGAATATGTATGGGGGCTAATAAATCCCTTAGCACACCTTTTCCCTGCTTGCATTCGAATCCAATAGAGAAATAAAACACAAAATTGGGAGATGGAAATGGAAATAACACTGATAGTACTATAAAGACAAGATGGCTGGACAATGTCATTGGGGGATAGAAACAAATAGACCGATTAATTCTCTATGCCCCAGACTGGAACCTGGAACATCCCAGTCAAGGGAAATTTTAATCTGTGCAACAGAGTACACTTGATCAGATCACTTCTGCACACCAGTCTAAGTAGAAAGAAAGGCAAAAGAGACCAAATCTTCTATTCCACCAAGTTGAGAAATGTGAATTATTTAATCGCCCATGAATTTCTGTTAAAAAAAAAAAAAAAACCTTCTTTAAGGACATGATAGAAAGAGGGATAGTTATTTAGATTTATTACAGTATCCTGAGGGGTAACAAATTCCATTATTTATTTCTGCTACCCAAGGTAGGACTTTTCAAATGAGATGATAAATTAGAAATTTGCAACTCCCCATATCTTTTTCATTCCTCTCCTCAAGAGTTTCCAGTGACAGATTGTAAAGATAAATCTTGGGGTTAAATTAAGAACCAGGGCGAATGCAGTGACTCTTCTCAGACAACAGTGACCTTATGCTCTGTGAAATTGTTTCACTTTCTCAAACAGCTCAGCTGTGGTCAGAAGCTCATGGAAGAATTACTAATTCTCAAAATATCTATCTAAGCTGTGAATAATAATTTCTCTTTTCCACTTGGCACAGCTAATCAGGAATTGACTTCTAGAACTAAGACTTGGCTTCTGTCACCACATTTATTAAAATGGTTGGTTTAATAGTATTTTAGAGACCTTTGGTCCGTCAGTTTAACTCCTCAGTCAAGGAAGAGTACAGTTCATATTTCAAGTTGAGTAACATTGGCCACTTCAATTCAAACTCTGAAAGTTGAAATGATCATTTCGTCAGTCATTTTCTCACTCTGGATGGCAAGACTTGTCTTAATACGGAAGTCGTCCGTCTTGAATAGTATGTGAACTTCTTTAGCTTTTGGGCCTCTCAAGGCTCCCACACTTAGGAGAAGCTTGATGTGGAGCTGTCCTCAATAACTCTGTCAGAACACAAAGGGTAAACCAAACAACCAATTAACTTCCTTGAGTCCCGGATATTGGCCTGCCACCTGGCATTCATGTAGCCTCTAGGCTGTGTTATAAAGAGCCTTTGGATTCCTACAGTGTGATTTTCTTTTCCTTTCAATGTTAAAGACTGATCAATTAACTTCAGAGGCCAACCAGAGAGAAAGAGTCCCTCAGGCTAAATATAGTTCTCTTTCAGAAACAACTATTAAGCCTCACATTCTGTGCTCTTGAGCTCTTAAATCTTCAAGGGGATTCACCTTGTTTCTGGAACATATCCTAAGACAGCAATGCAGGAGGAAAGTGGCAGAGAAATTGCTTTAAGTTGAGAAAAGATGCAAAGCCAGAACATTCAAAGTGGCATGTTGAGTACTCATTCAAAGTACCTCCAAAATCTTTTCTCAGTTGGATTCAGAACCTGTATTGGCAATAGCCTTCCTTCTAAAGTGAGCACACAATTGGTCAATTATAATGGAGCTTTTCCATGTGACATATAGTGGCGGCTTAATAAATGTGCACTGAATTAATGAACAAATGAAAGAATGAGTATTTGAATGCTAGTTACTTAAAGTTATTTTTGATCTGGGACTCAAACAATGAATGAAACAGTGAAATCCATGGGAACGGTATTTTGTAAGTTATAGGTCACAAATCATTAGTGGGTTTTAGAATCAATTTAGTAGGTTTTATTTAAAGCAATAAAGTGGAAGCAGATGGAAGACATTGGGGTGTATTGCATATAATCAGGATAATTTTGTCTTTGCTAAATTTTGTTTTAAATACATGCATGTAAATATATACTGTTCCAGGAGTAACATGTTTTTATTAATGTGAATCAGTCAAAATAGTCTGAGGTCAGCAAATTACGGCCCCAAAACCATATTTGGCATTACCACCTCTGTCTTAGTCTGTCAAAGCTTCTATAACAGAATACCATAAATCAGGTTGCTCATCAACAACAGAAATTTAGTTCTCACAATTCTGGAGGTTGAGAAGTCCAAGATCAGGCACTAGCAGATCAATGTTTGATGGGAGCCCCCTTCCTCATTCATAAATGTCAAACTTTTTCCTGTGACCTCACAACCCAAAGGGGGATGGAAGTTCTCCGATCCTTTTTGAATAAGGGAATACCTTATAAATCCCAATCGTGAATGCCCCACCCTCATGACTTAACACCTCCGAACAGCATCACACTGGGGGAATTGATTTCAACATTTGAATTTTGGGAAGAATCAAACATTCAATTTGTAGCAGCCTTTGTAAGTAGAATTTTATTTACATATTGTTAGGGCTTCTTTTGCATTACAGTTGCAGAGCTAGAAGTTAGATCTTCTGAGACACAGAGGTCTGAAATATTTATTCTTTGGCTGTTTATTGTAGATGTTTGCAGACCCTTTGTATTAAGTGATACTAGAGACCTTTCAGCCTAGAGAACCTGGTTTCATGGTTTTAGAAGAAAATAAAAGCTATTATAATCAGTTTATACCTAGTTGGGTGTTTATCTTGTCTATTTTTTTTTTCTTTTGTACTCAGCAAATGTTTCTAGGGTTTCAATGCCTGTAAGTGTATTTTAATTGAACGAATGGAAGATAATTTTAAAATTTGGGCCAAAAATGAGTATGTGTTAACTGAATATGGCCCTTTTCTTGGATAGTGGCTTCAGGCTATCTGGTATAGTGTAGTAAAAGTTCCTCGCCCTCTGTAAACTTGACAACCACTACTCAAGAAGATTCTAGAAACCAATAGTATGACCAACCCAACTTACAACCTTTACATATGGTTTCAAAACTTTGTATTGCTGTGCAAACAAAAGCACAAATAAAAATGCCATTTGGAGTTGGGGAACTAAAATCTGTCCCATAAAGAAGTAGACATGAGACTAGCTTTGTGTAAAGAATAAAGCAGAGGAATCATTAAAGTATTCAATAGCATCTAATTGCTTCTTCTATTTCCCTGATTCTTGGCTGTTTACATTATTCTCCAGAAAGAAATATTGTTTATTATACTTCTTTGTGTCTGTTTAAAACTTGTACCATATGTAAGAACTAATGAATACTAGCAAGTGTAACCATCAGCATGTCTGGAACATGGGTGTTTGAACAGTGAGAGGCTAAGACTGCAGAGATTGTTGATGCCCATGTGTTACATGAAAGGTACCCTGTGAACCAAGCTAAGGAGAATCGGGCTTCTGCTTTATAGAGCATAGAGAGCTGTGGGTGGCTTTTAACCAGGGGAGGTAGATAATCAGATTTGTGTTTTAGATGAACTGTTCATAGTCTGACTTTTGGATTGAAGGGTATAGAGATGAGGAAGGGAAACCAGGTAGCAGGTTATTTTAGCAATATAACTAAGAAGTAATAAAGGCCCACAGTGAGTGCAGTGACAATGGAGACCAAATCGTGGGTATAAATTTGAAATACATTTGTTGTTGTTCAGTTGCTAAGTCCTGTCCAATTCCTTGTGACCCCATAGGGTGTAGCACACCAGGCTTCTCTATCTTCTATTATCTCTGGGAGTTTGCACAAATTCATGTCCATTGAGTCAATTATGCCATCTGATCATCTCATCCTCTGTTGCCGCCTTCTCTTCCTGACTTCAATCTTTCCAAGCATTGGGGTCTTTTCCAATGAGTTGATTCTTCACATCAAGTGGCCAAATTATTGGAGCTTCAGCTTCAGCATCAGTCTTTCAAATGAGTATTCAGGGTTGATTTCCTTTAAGATTGATCTGTTTGATCTCCTTGCAGTCAGTCCAAGGTACTCTCAAGAATCGTCTCCAGCACCACAGTTCGAAAGCATCAATTCTTCGGTGCTCAGCCTTCTTTATGGTCCAACTCTCACATCCATAATGGCTACTAGTAATTCTATCTCCTAAATATATTTTGCCAGCTGAGCTATTTAAAATCCTATAGGATGATGCTGTTAAAGTGCTGTACTCAATATGCCAGCAAATTTGGAAAACTCAGCAGTGGCCACAAGACTGGAAAAGGTGTTTTCATTCCAATCCCAAAGAAGGGCAATGCCAAAGAATGTTGAAACTACCATACAATTGCCCTCATTTCACTTTTGGAATTTCTTGGTTCACGTACTGCTGAAGCCTGGCTTGAAGGATTTTGAGTATTACCTTAGTAGCATCTGAAATGAGCACAAATGTTTGGTTGTTTGAACATTCTTTGGCACTGCCCCTTTTTTGGGATTGGAATGCATACTAAGCATTTCCAGTCCCGTGGCTGAGTTTTCCAAATTTGCTGACCTATTGAGTGTAGTACTTTAACAGCAGCATCCTTTAGGATTTTAAACAGTGCAGCGGGCAAAATATATTTAGTATGTAGAATTACATTTGTAGAGAGAAATGTAAAGAGATTAATCTGAAAGTTAAGCTGAGAACTCTAATCGAGGGCTATTTATGCCCACAGTTAAAAATTCAGACTTTGTCCTTAAAGGTACTATAGAGTCACTGGTAGAAAATTGCTCTGTTGTAGTATAAGAAATGGATTGAAGATAGACAAGCCCAGAGGTAGGTTGACCTATCAGGAATCTACTTCCAGTAGACCTGGTTATTAAATGTTTTTGAGTGAGACTATGAGTATATTCATTACATTGTTATTCTTATCTTCTTTTGAATTCAAGTGGAATAATCCAGTTGTAAGAGCATATACTTCAGCCACATTTTGAGATTGAGGAGGTGATATTCTAGACACACCAGAAGTAGAGTACTAGACTGTTCTCTCATGCAAAGCTCTGCAGTTCTATATGTGGACATGTATTTTGAGAGACACTAACTCTTCTGCAGACATAGATTATCCTTCTGGGATACTTTCTCTCCTTTAGGGGGTTAAATTACCTGTATCTGATGTAGAGAGATTTGGGGGGAGGTGAGTGGCCCCATTCCTTCCTTTTCATTTTGTTTGAAATCCAGTACCAGAGTTATTTGCAACAACAACAATTGACTGCAGGAAAGAACTTGATGATTTGTCCCCAGTGGGGCATCTGACCAAGTGACATCATCTCATGTATATATAATCGTTATTAATACATATTTGATCCATCTAAAAACATAAGTGCTGTTTCTGTGGTAGCATAAATTTGCATAATCGAAGACCTCCTGTGAAGCTATATCTTTCTAATTAATCTTTGCAAAGGGATGGGATTGTAGACATCTGTAAATTACACTGCTCATTAACTTTTTACACAAATCATTTTTTGGGGAGATACATGAGTCAGCCTTGCAGAGCTCTGAATACTACCCATTTATCTGTTGCTTTCAAACATCTCCCATTGAATTGTTATCCGTTCTTTCTCAAACAGGAAAGCATATTCACTAGATTCTGAGTTATTTCCTTACTTCTGTATTAACTTTGATTGAAGGTGCCTTGAGTGATCTTTTTTTCTCTTTCTGAACATGTTTAACATCAAATATTCATACATTTCTTTTAATATCAAATATCCTACCTTGTATTTTCTCTGGCTTTTAGAAAATCTATCAGCTTTTCTTGGACCCCAGTATAAGTTTTTGGCCAGTTATTTACTAAAGTTCTTTTAATGGAAGTTTTTGGTTTGTTTGTAGGGGTATCTTGTATACTGTCCCATTCACTCAAGACTCTTAGAAACTACTATAAATTCATTTTAGTAAAAGCTTCTTCCTTTTAAAATAATTTTTTCCCTATAACATGATTCCTTATAGAATTCTTTTTTTTTTTTTTTTCTTCTGTTTTTCTAGTCTTGGGAGAGTTCTAACCAAAGGTTTTATTCAGTTGAATTAGTGACCAGTGTCATCTAGAAGGGGCTAGAGCCAAACTTTATAAAGCCATAGAAATGTTAGATACCAACTTCCAAAGAGAGAAAACAGGAAAAAAAAAGGGGAAGAAAGTTGTATTGGTGAGGTTTAATACTACTCAAATTTCATCCCTTCTTTAAGATCTGTTTCACCACTACTACCCTGTGGCATATTTCTGGTAATTGTTGGAAAAACAACGATTTCACTGGATGTAGAATGAGTGCTATTTTTTAGTTATCTCTTTTTGGATGGGATTAATAAAGTGTGTCTGTTTCTTATATGCATTCCATGGAAACCCCATAGTAACATATACCCTTGGGATGTTGCATTTTCCATTATCACTTCAGTAATATATTGCCCTTGCAGCCATTTTGCAATCACTTCCCTGAATAAGGCTACAGATCAAATGAGTCTGGAGCCAGCAGTCAGTTCTATGAGTAAGAATAGCAGCTACTTCTTGAGTGCTTACAATGTGCCAGGTGCTGTGCTAAGCATTTTATATGCATTATCTCATTTTATCCTCACAACAACCCCATGAGGGGAATACTAAGAAAGCTTATTTCCATTTAAAAATATAATAGAGTTGTGATTACTCATGACTGTGAAGGGATATGGCAGTGGGGTCAGTATATGACAATGGAATGTGTTCTTATATTTATATTTAACTGTGAATAACAATAATGACTAGCATGTATTGACTGCCTATTATGTGCCAGCTTCTATATTAAGCACATTGTCTGGATTATTACAAATGAGAGACAGAAGTTACAGATGAGAGAGCTGAGAATCAGAGAAGTTAAGTAACTGGCTCAAGGCCACATAGTAAATAGGTAGGGCAACCAGGCTTCACTCCCTGTTTTGGCTGACTCTAAAGTCCGTGCTAAACTCCTGTCTCCCTTTACTTGCTATCCTACAAGTCTCCCCACCATATCCTATGATCACTGGAACTGTCTCTTACACTATTAAGGAAAATTGTCAGGGTGGCATTATTTTTTTCTCTCTCTGTGATTTTTCTCAGGATGCCTTGTTTTATTGGCTTTCTGGGAACTGTCCTATTCTCTCCTCCTAAGAGAGAAAATTGTCCTCAGGAAAACTTAAGTCTTTTTTATTTTGTTTTCTGTCATCTTCAAATTGTCAGTTGTAAGTATGGAAGGCATTTGTATGCCTTATGGAGTGCTTCCTTTCTTTCTATATAAATGACACCAAGGTCCTGAGTTCCCGCTGAAAATACTCTGTGAAATCACCCTGATTGTGTAACCAGCCCTTTTGTAGACTTTCTCCTGAGACTCTGGACAGCATTTTCAGACCCTCAAAATGGGGGGTAGGGTGGGTGGGGCGGATGGGTACTCAAACTGGAAACAAATATGATTTGAAAAGTTTCAGAGTATTTTAAATCCTCTGAAAAAGTATGCACATGTTCATATAAATCTCAGTAAATCAGACTGTTTACTCAAAAATTCAGTTTGTTTAGAAATATTTTATATTCAAGTTGTCTATTGATTTTTTCCTTTTGTAAGAAAGTTCCCTTTAAAACTGTTTTAAAATGTGGAAGGAAACCTGTAGATAACCTCCTCCATTTTTCCTAATGCTTTATTTTTCTGCTGTCATATTATACGTCTGGGACACAAAAGTAGAAATATAGAGCCATGTACTGCCATTTAGTTTCTTTTGTCCTTAATTTCTTCATCTATAAAATAAAAGAATTGTCTTGTTGACCTTTAAGATCATTTCCGACTCTGACATCATTTTTTTATCCTTACTATGGGTGATTTGGCTCAAAATAAAATTTTTCATTATTTTAAAGTGCTAAGTGATTATAATAATTCTGGTTTTATTTTCTTAAAATTTTTTTTTTTACTTTTTACTAGTGTAATGTACCTAATTCTAAGGCCTTGGATAGATTCCAAATAAGACCAGAAAAATGTGATTAGAATGCAAACTGATGCATCTTCAGATCAGATCAGATCAGTCACTCAGTCGTGTCCAACTCTTTGCAACCCCATGAATCGCAGCACGCCAGGCCTCCCTGTCCATCACCAACTCCCTGAGTTCACTGAGACTCACGTCCATCAAGTCAGTGATGTCATCCAGCCATCTCATCCTCTGCTGTCCCCTTCTCCTCCTGCCCCCAATCCCTCCCAGCATCAGAGTCTTTTCCAATGAGTCAACTCTTTGCGTGAGGTGGCCAAAGTACTGAAGTTTCAGCTTTAGCATCATTCCTTCCAAAGAAATCCCAGGGCTGATCTCCTTCAGAATGGACTGGTTGGATCTCCTTGCAGTCCAAGGGACTCTCAAGAGTCTTCTCCAACACCACAGTTCAAAAGCATCAAATCTTCGGCGCTCAGCCTTCTTCACAGTCCAACTCTCACATCCATACTTGACCACAGGAAAAACCATAGCCTTGACTAGATGAACCTTTGTTGGCAAAGTAATGTCTCTGCTTTTGAATATGCTATCTAGGTTGGTCATAACTTTCCCTCCAAGGAGCAAGCATCTTTTAATTTCATGGCTGCAGTCACCATCTGCAGTGATTTTGGATCCCCCAAAAATAAAGTCTGACACTGTTTCCACTGTTTCCCCATCTATTTCCCATGAAGTGATGGGACCGGATGCCATGATCTTGGTTTTCTGAGTGTTGAGCTTTAAGCCAACTTTTTTACTCTCCTCTTTCACTTTCATCAAGAGGCTGTTTAGTTCCTCTTCACTTTCTGCCATAAGGGTGGTGTCATCTGCATATCTGAGGTTATTGATATTTCTCCTGGCAATCTTGATTCCAGCGTGTGTTTCTTCCAGTCCAGCATTTCTCATGATGTACTCTGCATATAAGTTAAATGTTAACAAAATATTAGTATTATGATTCCTTCTCTTCTAGTTAATCCCCATTATACATCAGAACTTCCTGACTTCTATGGCAATTACCATCTTGAAGGGACACTTTTGTACAGTTTAATGAAATTATTTTAAACTTCTTTGTGTGAGTTAAACTTAGAGTTTCAATTAAATGGTAAGTTCTTTAAGGGCAGAAATCATAGATTGATCTTACATAGTATTCTCCACAAGCCTAGCATCTAAATTAACTCATGGTGGGCATTCAGAAAAGTTCCAAGTTGTATCTGCTGTTAAGAAATCCTGTACAAATTAGTGTTCTGAATAAATTCTGGCCAAGATGGTGGACTAAGCAGAAAAGAAATGCTCTACTAGTACAAACAAACAGAGTGCTAGATAAAAGGTATTTTAAAAATGGAATATAACCAAACCTTGAATTTAAAAAAAGAGTATCTATCTATACATGTTGGGAATGAGGGAGAAACCACAGCTAAAGTGAAGTGATTGTTGAAGCTGTACAGAGTGTGAAGGATCTGGGCTGTAAACACACCTTTCCTTAGGGGTTGGAAATTAAATGCTTTACAGGTTGACAACATGAGTAATTTCAAGTTTTCCTAGACCTGAAAATGTAGACAATTTCAAAGCTCTCCTTAGAAACTATCTTTTCAGTTTCACCAAAACCCATGATCATGTGGCCACATTTCCAGGACCATTCCTTGGACCATGGAAAGAGCCCATCCAAGTGAGGCCTTGAAAGCTGAACCTCATTATTTATGTGGTAAATCTGCCTCTGGACTGTTATCAAGATCACAAGTTCTTTAAAGGAGAGGACAAGGAATTTGGTTTTGTGAATATTTCCCAGAGCCAGAAAAGCACTATATCATTCTTAAAGATCTATCAGAAAGTCTCTGCTGGGTGGCCTAGAATAATTCACTAATTACCCTAAGCTTCAGGTTGTATCGGAGAGGCTAGTACCTGATCCTTGAATTTTAAAGACCTAGAGGTAATAAAGGGATTGAAAAACTGTTTTGGAAATGGTGAATCTTTTAGTACCTAGACAGAAGCATCTACAAAGTTATGAAAGAGGAGTCCATCACAACCCATGCTGGGCTTATATTTTACGCAGAAAATATTCTGACATCTAAGTAGAAGTTGAGCTCAAAAATAAAAATAATAAAACATATTAGAAACTTTAACACCAAAAAAGATATACCACAGAACCAACATATAGGCAAATTCACATCCAAGCAACTAGAGATAGTAGAGCAATATAAATGGGACTTCAAAATAAGAAAGTTTTAAATGTGTGTATATATATACAGACACTTATATACATAAATATATGGTTTTTAACAGTCTCATTAAATTCAAACATATACTATTTTGCCTCACAGAATTTATATTTGTTAGCTTATATCACAGTAGTGAAGAACCCCCAAATTTCAGTGGCTTATAAAATGAAAGATTCATTGATCACTTAGGAGTTTTCTGCACGTTGCCTGCAGCTCTGCTCAATGTTCTCTTCACTATGGGATATAGGCTCAAAGAACAGTCCCTACCTGGAGCATTGGCATTTTCATTTGAAGGAAAAGAACAAGGTGTTAGATCACTTGATTGTTTTAGGAAGCAGCACACATAATTTCAACTCATGTTTCATTGGTCAAAGCAATTCATATGCCTAGAACAGAAGACAGTCCTATAAAGGTGTATAATGTTCCTGTAGGGAGGGACAGTGAATATTTCAAATGAAGGTTATAAAACCTGACTTCGCAAGTGGAAAATTTATAATGCTGATGAGCGAGTCCTTCTGGTATATTAAGGAGGCTTGAAAATCATATGTTACACAGTTTTCCAATGTAATTTTAGATACTCTTAAAGACCTCTTTATTGATATGCTAAGAATTGTTAGTACTTTCAAATTAGCTGCATCCAGTAATATAGACATAAATACTACTCCCTCAGTTCCACTTCCAATTAAAACTTCTTTCCCAATCCTTTACTTTGTCCATGTGGAGACGACTAAAATATGTTTAACTTGTTTTAACTCTTTTTCTTACACTTAGGATGTACACAAGATTATGTGCAGGGTAAATGGTATAGAAAATGTTTTCTTTACATACTGGGGTAATCTGATTTTCACTAAGCTTTCCACGAATGCCAGTGCAGGAGAGTTCAACAACAACATTCATCCTCTACCCACAAATCAGGTCCACTTCTCAGACTGGTTATTAACGCTGCCAGGATAGAGGAAAGTGAATAAAAAGAAAAGACATGTTAATTTCAAGCTCCATTTAGAAACACACTGGAAAAATCAATGGCTGGTAAATAGAAATTGGCAACATTGGCAGGAAGAATTTTTATATTTAAGCATAGAAAGGGCTGGAATATAAATCTGCACCCTGACCAGGTAATAACTAAATAAAATGATGATGGTACTGGAAAGGCACTTTGTAAGGTTGTTTCCTAATGTTTTAGTGCCCTGAGAAATGTCACTGAATCAGCAGCTTGTCAGTTTAAATTTTGGAATTGAAGTTTGTCATTACGTTTTTCTAGGCGCACTGATTTCACAGAACTGATACAGGGAGATATAGACTCCGGGAAGGAGTGACAAACCAGTAACTTTAGTACTAGATACTAAGTTCTAGGACAATATCCATGTCATCCACTTTTCTCCTTTTCCCCATAGTGCTTTGCTTTTTCTACCCTTGGCTTAGATTCTACTGGAGTTTATTTATGGAGGACTATTTTTTTCAGGCTGAAAGTTCATCTTCTATGGTGAGTTTAACCTCACAATCACTTTCTTCCATATCTGAGAAATAGAACACTGTTCTGAGTCCTCTCTAGCCTATTATATAATAAAAAGTTTTCCAACTTTGTGAGGCTGAAGAAGAGAATTATTTCTCCCATCTCAATTTATATCCACTCCCATCACTAATCTTTGGGACATTTTTCTCCTTGAAACCTATCTTGATAATTCTAGTACTTATTTTTTTTCTGAATTTCTGAGGATTTTGTATCTTGAAAGATACTACTGCCTGGTGTGCTTCAGTATTGTTCCTGAAACTGATTCATGCTCATTAGTTCATTTAGTGCTTAATGATGAGGACACACAAAAACTAGGTAAACCATGACTCCTGCCTCAAGATGCTCACAGTCTATTGGGCAAAGATAGGCAAGTAATTGGCCAGTTAAGGAATGGAGAGATAGCAAAGAGTGAAGATATCTAGGGAGAAAGATTCCAGACCAAGGGTAGAAAATGCAAGGCACTATGGGGAAAGAGAGAAAAGTGGAAGATATGGATATTGTCCTAGGGGAACTTAGTATCTGGTTGGGTTGAGTAGTCGGAAAAAAAAGTGCCTGTGAGCTTAATCTCTCAGTTGTGTCCAACTCTTTGTGACCCCATGTGAAAAGCACGAGGCATTAAGCACAGGGTACAATGGGAACATTTAGTTGTACTCAGTGAGCTCAACAGAAGCTCAGCAGGTGGTAGAAACTACCTGCCAATTCAGGAGACCCAGGTTCAATCCCTGAGTTAGGAGGGTCTCTTTGAAGGGGTCACAAAGAGTTGGACACAACTGAGAGACTAAGCTTACAGGCACTTTTTTTCTCCCACTACCCAACCCAACCAGATACTAAGTTCCTCTAGGACAATATCCATATCTTTCACTTTTCTCCCTTTCCCCATAGTGCCTTGCATTTTCTACCCTTGGTCTGGAATCTTTCTCGCTAGATAAGTGAAAGTGAAGTCACTCAGTCTGTCCGACCCTCAGCGACCCCATGGACTGCAGCCTTCCAGGCTCCTCCATCCATGGGATTTTCCAGGCAAGAGTACTGGAGTGGGGTGCCATTGCCTTCTCCACTAGATATCTTCACTCTTTGCTATCTCCATTCCTTTAAGCTTTTGTTAAAAGATCAAGTCTCAGAGAAACTTGAGGTGACTGTGTTATTCAAAATTGCATCACCCCCCTCATATATAGTTACATTCTATAAGTATATATTATCATCCCTTGCTTTATTTTTCATTTTTCACTTTTTTCTTTACTTTTATTTTTCTACTTAGCACATATCACCATCTGACATCACTGCATTGTTTACTTATTTAATTTTCTTTATTGTCTATCTTGCCTTCTGGAATGTAAGCTCTAGGAGGACAGGGATCATATCTGTCTTTTTCACTATCTTACCTCTAAAGATTACTAGAATAGTGCAGGGCACATCATAGTAACTTAAAAGTTATTTGTCAAATTAATGGCTAAGTAGTAACAGCAAAAGTCAGTACTCAAGAAATGCTAGTTTATTTTTTTCAAATTGAATGATTTTTCTTTTGCATTATACTGTACTACAACCACCACTACTTTTGATTTGGCTTGATTTTGAAGGGTCTGTACAGCTACTCTTAGACTTTGAGGAGGTGGTATTCCTCTGGCTATGTGGCATAGCCCCTATCAGTTTGCAGAAACAGTCACAACTGGCCGCCTTAACTAAGCTGGCTTTGATCCTCAACCAGTATATAGATCATGCTTTGATAATTACTGATATAATCTCAAAACTTTCTTTACATTTTTGTTTAATAGATATAATATGATCACGATAATTTCATATTACATGTTTGTTTTTGTTTCCGATCCTCCACAAGATAGGAAATTTCATAATTAGGAAGTTAGATTTTTCTTTCTTCTTGCTCCGCTTAAAATCAAAATATGTTTCTTATTCATGATGCCAGTCATTGAAACCTATTGAAAATATTTTATACGCTATAATATCACTTCTGGAAGGTTGCAAAAGGTTACAATAACTGGCATATATTATACACTATAATATCACTTTTAGAAGGTTTCAATAAGTTTCAATAACTGGTATCATGAATAAGAAACATATTTTAATTTTAAGTGGAGCAAGAAGAAAGAAAAATCTAACTTCCTAACTATGAAATTTCCTAACTTGTGGAGGATCTGAAACAAAAACAAGCATGTAATATGAAATTATCATGACCATATCTATTAAACAAAAATGTAAAGAAAGTTTTGACATTATTATAATACACAGAAGATCTATAAAAAAAAGATCTTCACAACCCAGATAATCCGATGGTGTGATCACTCAACTAGAGCCAGACATCCTGAAATGTGAAGTCAAGTGGGCCTTAGGAAGCATCACTACGAACAAAGTTAGTGGAGGTGATGGAATTCCAGTTGAGCTATTTCAAATCCTGAAAGATGATGCTGTGAAAGTGCTGCATTCAATATGCCAGCAAATTTGGACAACTCAGCAGTGGCCACAGGACTGGAAAAGGTCAGTTTTCATTCCAATCCCAAAGAAAGGCAGTGCCAAAGAATGCTAAAACTACCAGACAATTGCACTCATCTCACACACTAGTAAAATAATACTTAAAATTCTCCAAGCCAGGCTTCAGCAATACATGAACTGTGAAATTACAGATGTTCAAGCTGGTTATAGAAAAGGCAGAGGAACCAGAGATCAAATTGCCAACATCCAATGGATCATAGAAAAAGCAAGAGAGTTCCAGAAAAACATCTATTTCTGCTTTATTGACTATGCCAAAGCCTTTGACTGTGTGGATCACAATAAACTGTGAAAAATTCTGAAGAGATGGGGATACAAGACCACCTGACCTGCCTCTTGAGAAACCTGTATGCAGGTCAGGAAGCAACAGTTAGAACTGGACATGGAACAACAGACTGGTTCCAAATAGGAAAAGGAGTATGTCAAGGCTGTATATTGTCACCTTGCTTATTTAACTTATATGCACAGTACATCATGAGAAATGCTGGGCTGTAGGAAGCACAGGCTGGAATCAAGATTGCCAAGAGAAATATCAATAACCTCAGATATGCAGATGACACCACCCTTATGGCAGAAAGTGAAGAAGAACTAAAGCGCCTCTTGATGAAGGTGAAAGAGGAGAGTAAAAAGGTTGGCTTAAAGCTCAATATTCAGAAAACTAAGATCATGGCATCCGGTCCCATCACTTCATGGGAAATAGATGGGGAAACAGTGGAAACAGTGGCTGACTTTATTTTTCTGGGCTCCAAAATCACTGCAGATGGTGATTGCAGCCATGAAATTAAAAGACTCCTTGGAAGGAAAGTTATGACCAACCTAGACAGCATATTTAAAAGCAGAGACATTACTTTGCCAACAAAGGTCCGTCTAGTCAAGGCTATGGTTTTTCCAGTGCTCATGTATGGATGAGAGAGTTGGACTGTGAAGAAAGCTGAGTGCCGAAGAATTGATGCTTTTGAACTGTGGTGTGGGAGAAGACTCTTGAGAGTCCCTTGGACTGCAAGGAGATCTGACCAGTCCATCCTAAAGGAGGTCAGTCCTGGGTGTTCATTGGAAGGACCAATGTTCAAGCTGAAACTCCAATACTTTGTCTACCTGATGCAAAGAGCTGACTCATTTGAAAAGACTTTGATGATGGGAAAGATTGAGGGCAGGGGGAGAAGGGAACGACAGAGCATGAGATGGTTGGATGGCATCTCTGACTCAATGGACATGGGTTTGGGTGAACTCCGGGAGTTGGTGATGGACAGGGAGGCTTGGTGTGCTGTGGTTCATGGGGTCTCAAAGAGTCGGACACGACTGAGCGAGTGAACTGAACTGAATATCACTTATATGTAAAACGTAAATAGGACAAATAGAGAAACAGAGAGTAGGGTCATGCTTACTAGGGACTGAAGAGTAGGGGGAAGTGGGCAGATATTGATCAAAGGGCACAAACTCCCAGTTAAAAGAGCAACAAGTTTGGTAGTCTAATATAGCATGGTGATAATACCTAATAATACAATAAAACATAATTAAATGTTGTTAATAGAGTAGATCTTAAATATGCTCACTATGGAAAAGATTTGTTTACTATAAATTTGATGGAAGTGTAACTAATACTGTGATGGTAATCAGCTTGAATCAAATCAACACATTGTGTACCTTAAATTTATAGAAAACTAAGTATCAACTATATTTCAAAGTTGGGAAAATATTTGGCTATTTCCAAGACAAAGTCTGGGCAAAGGTTGAAAAATGGCAAGTTTCTGTTCAAAGGTAGTTGGTTATTTTTCCCAAATAGGAAAAAAAAAAAATGGTTTACAGGCACATGCACGCTCACACACACACACACACACACACACACACACACACACACATCTCTGTCATGTATTTTCCTTTTTCCAGTATCTAACTTCAGGCAAAGTTTCTTGTTAAGATATCTGGTGGTCTTTTTGGAAAATAATTAAAATCAGCATTATTGAAGAATTACACAGGTAGCTATTTAAGAGAACCCCGAACCAACTTGGAAATAATGTCTTGGGTCAGATCTTCAATCAAATGGGTACAAGAGAGCCATAAATAACTTTTTTCAGTTGAGCTGTGTGCATACAGGGCATTTTTACTTAAGATATATGCAAGGGCAAGGGAGATGAAGTAAGTACAGTCTACTTATGCTTCATTGACTACACTAAAGCCTTTGAATGTGTGGATCACAACACACTCTGGAAAATTCTCAAAGAGATGGGAATACCAGATCACCCTACCTGTGTCCTGAGAAACCTGTATGCAGGTCAAGAAGCAACAGTTAGAACCGGGCATGGAACAGTGGACTGGTTCAAAATTGGGAGTGGAGTACATCAAGGCTGTACTTATCCTCTTGCTTATTTAACTTATATGCAGAGTACATCATGTGAAATGCTGGGCTTGATGAAGCTCAAGCTGGAATCAAGATTGCTGGAAGAAATAGCATATAACCTCATATACGCAGATGACACCACCCTTACGGCAGAAAGCAAAGAGGAATTAAAGAACCTATTGATGAAGGTGAAAGAGGACAGTGAAAAAGCTGACTTACAACTCAACATTCAAAAAACTGAGATCATGGCATCTATTCCCATCGCTTTATGGCAAATAGATGGGGAAACAATGGAAACAGTGACAGACTTTATTTTTTGGGGGCTCCAAAATCACTGTGGATAGAGACTGCTGCTGCTGCTGCTGCTAAGTTGCTTCAGTCATGTCTGACTCTGTGCGACCCCATAGACAGCAGCCCACCAGGCTCCCCCGTCCCTGGGATTCTCCAGGCAAGAACACTGGAGTGGGTTGCCATTTCCTTCTCCAATGCATGAAAGGGAAAAGTGAAAGTGGAGTCGCTCAGTCGTGTCTGACTCTTTGCGACCCCATGGCCTGCAGCCTACCAGGCTCCTCCGCCCATGGGATTTTCCAGGCAAGAGTACTGGAGTGGGGTGCCATCGTCTTCTCTGGCAGGTGGAGACTACAGTCATGAAATTAAAAGACGCTTGCTCCTTGGAAGAAAAACTATGATAAACCTAGACAGCATATTAAAAAACTTTGTCGAAATTTGGGAGATATTTTAAGGAAATCTATGCCACCGTTTTTTTGTTTTTGTTTTTGTTTTTTTTAATGATTCCCTATAAAATGGAGGCATAGGTTTTTTTAAAAAATACCACCCAAATTTCTTTGGAGCATTATTTCATTTTTTTCCAGGTCTTGTACATGTGCAAGTTTGTTTCCCATCTCTTACAGTAAACAATGTTGTTTGTTCACAGACTGTACTTGTTGTAGGGCTTCCCTGATGGCTCAGATGATAAAGAATCTGCCTGCAATGTGGGAGACCTGAGTTCATTCCCTGGGCTGGGAAGATCCCTTGGAGAAGAAAATGGCAACCCACTCCAGTATTCTTGCCTGGAGAATTCCATGGACAGAGGAGCCTGGAAAGCTATAGTCCATGTGGTCACAAAGATTTGGACAAGTCTAAGAAACTAACATACACATATACATTTATATATGCCTCCATTTTGTAGGGTATCATTAGCTAGTGTGGGAGGTGGCTTATAGCAAACCTTGTGGACTAAGACTCTTTGGGCTTTCATTACATAGGAATGTCTCTGCCAAGTGGCTTTACACTACTGCTTCTTCAGCATATCTTTGTGTGCATGATCAGGCTGCATAGACTGAGGTATGGTAGCTTACCTCTGGACCATGATACCTTTAGCACAGGCCCTGGGTCACTGGGTCAGTAGAAGGATGGTATCACTCTACTCTGTGCCAGCTATCACTGTACTCTCTACTTTCAACCTGGCTGTCCATTAATACTTTACTATCTCTTGATATGACAAGTGAATGGTTTTCTGAATTTCTTACATATGATTAAAATTATAATAATAATCATGATTAGTCTATGGGCATTAAGATACATGTATTTTGGTTCTCTTTTTAACTGAACAAATTTTGATGGGAGCAAGTTCAAAGAATGTGAGAGATCTGTGTAACTGAAATTGGTAAGAGGAAGATGTAAAGCCAGTATCAAGGGAAATGTGACAGATTAAGTGAATCAAATGATCAACTGCATTCTGTTTTCCAGTTGAGCAGCCCTACAGTTAATAAGTGCTTTTTATTGATGTGATACATATTGGGACTTACAAAGCTGTACAAAACATACCATTCAGAAAGAATGGGATTCTTTGTGGTTAATGTTTTTGTTTTAGATTCCCTATTTTTATTATTTTTTATTTTATTCATTATTTTTATTTACTTATTTATTTTGTTAAATTTTATTTATTTTTATTGTTATTGTTTTATTATTTTTTATTTTTATTTATTTTTCATTTTATTTTATCATGGATAGTCAGTGTAAATAATTGTGTAGTGATTTATTTCTATTTGGAATTTAGAGTGGGGATTATCCTAACGGTATGTGGCTCCAAACTATTGAAAATTCTCCTTAATGCCACCTTTCTCTTTTGCTTTTGAATGCAAAGTTGAAAAAAAAGCAACACACACATTAATCTATAAAAAAGACCAACAAGAACTAGTGGAAAAAATACAGGAATGAACAGAATACAATCTTGTTCCATACATTTTATGGCTCTTTTGCATGTGCATTTTCTTGCAATATTTGTTAGAAAGTCAAATATCACATTTGTGTCAATTGACAACATGTTCAATGCATGGCAATTCTAATTTCAAGTATGATATGTTGATTTCTTTTTTGAGTTATTTGGGACTCTCTTTGTTGAGCAAACTTTATTTTCCTTTGCAATAAGATATATAACATTAAATTCTAGCCTGAAGCCTACTTTTTCCATATACTTTAAGCTCCCCAAATCTGATACAAATTCTGGCATTAGTTCTTGTTGACATGACATGTTGTAATCATATTGCCATTTGACTTCATTTTCTAAGCATATATGAGATAAGATATCATGAGTTGCTTTATGAAAGCATCTATTATTTTCTAGGTTAGAGTCATATGGTTTGTGTGGGTTCTTTTTGACAAGATGGGAGGAAAGTGGAGATTTACAGTGAAAAGTGTTCAAAATTACAAACATGCTTGTTTAAGATACACTGAGTGTAGAGTGAATTACCAAAGGAATGATTTCCAGGTAGCAGAGAATGATGGTGAAGTTGGCAATCAATTAGGATAATGTGAAAAGTATAGTGGTAAGTGTATAGAGTGAATTGATTGCTTGGTAATCAAACTATAGTACCTCTCATTTTCCCTGCTGAGTCCAGGAAATCTCTTTTGAAATGTAATTGTGGTCAGCCACAAATATACCAGTTATCTTCTCTGATATTTAGGGTTGGGTTTCTCTTCAAAGAATGCCTGAAACAACTTATAAAGGAAAAACTTCGGACTGAGGCCATATGACCTGAGCCCAGTAAGTTGGTCAGATTTTCTGATAGCAAGCTACTGAATAAAACTCAATAGGAAAGTCCTGCCGGGGACTGGCAACCTTCCTAACTCCCAAGATGTTAATAGGAGTTAGGGTTCCTTCAGAGAAGAAACATAGTCCCATTGAGCATATGCTCTGCCATCCTATACACAGACCTTCCAGGACTAAGATAACATTCACTTTCCACTCTTTAAAATAGTTTATTTTTATTTAATTAATTTGGCTCTGCCTGGTCTTTGTTTTAGCATGTGGGATCTTTTTTTTATATATATTTTAGGTGTGGCTTTCAAACTCTTAGCTGCCTTACCAGGAATTGAAGGAAGTCCCTCCTCTCACTTTTTATACCAACACAATGCATTCTCTTATAGAAACTCTGGACAAGCAAGATTGTTATTTTCCAAGAGGATGGTCTTTCCTCTAAATTTCTACTTGTTTAATTCCATCATCCAAGTTTACCACTTGAAGCCATTTCCTAAGCAAGAAGACAGAACTTCATGACACATTTTACAAAAAAAAAAAAAAGCTAATTAATTAGTAATCACAAAAATTTCTTTAGTTCAGATAGGTCTCCGTGACTCTCATGATGTAAATTGTTAGAAATAATTGGGTTTATGGAAATGTAGTGTCTAGCAATTAAAAAATTATGTCACAAAACTATAGCTTTTTGTTTTTCCAAATCAAAGCCTCAATAAAACAAGCAATCCTTTAAAGTGCCTTCAACTTCTGGGTCCCGTGATTGATTTTTGAAGATTACTTATAATTTATATTTCATTCACAATATTCGGTGACATAGGCAGAGTTTGAGTCTTAAATGTTTCAATAATGACCTCATTTTACCTAATGGTTATTAATATGTAGTATAGTTTAACAGTATTATATCCTTTTAAAAGTAGTTTGAAGCTACTTTTTAAAATGAGTTTACCCAGTCATTCTGGTCCCTTCAACTTTATTCCACATAAAGTGAAATTTTAGTAGACATGAAGGATTATCTTCTCAAGATGATATTTTATTAAGTAAAGTAAACATGTTAATTTTCCAGCTATTCCCCGCCCCACCTCCCCAACACAGATACTCAGGGAGTATTTTAAATGGGTGAAAAATGAGATTTGTCTTTCTTTATGATTATGTTCTTCTCCAATGAACATGGGAGTATTCATTTCTCTTCTTAGAAGTGTTTCTGGATTTAAGTCAGTAAGAAAATGTAATCATTTCTCATATTTATCTCTAAATTGCATTGAACTTTGTTGAGGGCACCTGAGGAAATAATGATTTATACGCTTTCTAGATATTTATCTGCTTGTATAAGCAAGTTATATTTTAGAAATGTTATTGAATTAATGCTATAATACATAGAACAAAGAAAAATAATTTCCATAGGTTAAGGTCTGTTTTTCAGCAGTCTAATCTTGTTTTGCATGTCCTGCTCTATTATATAGGTATATGCAGGTATCATGCTGGTGATTTAAGATTTAAGTAGACTCTAGGAAGAGTGTTTGGAAAATGCTTATGTACTGAAAAGTGGCTGTTTTCATGCATAAACATGTAGTTAAATTATCCATCCAATTTCAGAACTAGAGACACAGTACAACCTCAGGGAATAATGATTGCTCTCTATTTCCCCATGCAAGGTTATTGAAATGAGAAGCTAGACTGAAGGTAGATGTTCAGAAAACTTGTAACATAAACAAAGGAAGGAAGTGAGAATTCTTTTGAGGGCTTTACCCTAAGTCTCCTGTTAAACTTAGAGAAACTGAGAAATAAGTGGCCTTAAAAAAAGAGATACACAATAAAACTTTATTTAAAAAATGTCAATTTTGTGAAAAACACAAACTTAATACTAAGGGAAAAAATATTCTGCCATGTGTGAAGTCCTATTTTCTATAGTCAGGTTTATATGCTTTCTTTATGGAATACTTGTTTTCCTTTAAAAAAGAAAAGATCATCTCATTTTGTAAAAGAACATTTCTATTTATGAGGTATAAATATGCTTACAGAAATATGCAAATATAATACACGAATACTGAGGAAATGCAGAGGAACAATACAAAAGTAAGGACTGATATCAGATATATATTTTTTGAACATTTTAAGATGAATTTGAAGAATGGAAGGGACATAGATTGGTGTGTTTTGGTACAAGGAGTATGAGAGAAACAAATTGATGAGGTGATCTTTCTTTTAAATAAGTACTCATTTTCAGTAATCCATCAAGAGAAATAGTTCCCTTTTGTTGGAAACTATTTGGTTAATAATTGCTGAATAAGAAAGCATCCCCAAACTTATGGCTTTAACAAAAATTTATTATCTCTTATGGTTCTGTACATTGACTAGTAATTGTTGATCACTTGGCACTTGGGATCTCATGCAGTTACAAAGAACTAGTGCTGGAATCATCTGAAGACCAGATGTCAAGACAGCTTCTTCACACATGTATCTAGAGCCTAGCTTGGACAGCAGGAAAGCTGAGGGCAGGATGGACATTTCTCTTTCCAAGTGGCCACTCCACGTGGTAGCATGGATTTCATCCCAGCTTGGTGGTAGTCTTAGCCTACTTGGAATTTTTATGCAATAGTTGTTTCCCTTAGATCAAATGTTCCAAGATACAAGAAACGAAAGCTTCCAGTCTTTAAATTTCCAAGCTCAGAATCTGGCACAGTCACTTCCTCATATTATATTGTTCCAAATACTCACAGAGTCTGCCAAAACTCAAGGGAAAAAACATGAACCATCCCTCTCAACCAGAGATATGTCAAAGAATTTGTGGCCATCATTAATCTGCTATAGAAGTTATGCATGATCGGTTATATGGGTGCTTCTTATGTCTTCTTTGTTGATATCGCAGGGGCTGGAAATTAAAGCCATCAAATCTACTTCTGCACAGTTCAGTCGTTCAGTTATGTCCAGCTCTTTGCAACTCCATGGACTGCAGCATGCCAGGCTTCCCTGTTCACCACCAACTCCTGGAGCTTGCTCAAACAAACATCCATCAAGTCAGTGATGCCATCCAACCATCTCATCCCCTGTCGTCCCCTTCTCCTGCCTTCAGTCTTTCCCAGCATCAGGGTCTTTTCCAATGACTCAGTTATTCGCATAAGGCCAAAGTATTAGATCTTCAGCTTCAGTATCAGTCCTTCCAATGAATATAAGGACTGATTTCCTTTAGGAATGACTGGTTTGCCTTCCTTGAAGTCCAAGGGATTCTCAAGAGTCTTCTCCAACACCACAGTTCAAAAGCATCAATTCTTCAATCCTCAGGTTTCTTTCTACTCCAACTCGCACATCCACACATGACTACTGGAAAAAACATAGCTCTGACTAATCGGACCTTTGTAAGCAAAGTAATGTCTCTGCTTTTTAATATGCTGTCTAGATTGGTCATAGCTTTTCTTCCAAGGAGTAAGTGTCTTTTAATTTCATGGCTGCAATCACCATCTGCAGTGATTTTGGAGCTCAAGAAAATAAAGTCTTCTCACCATTTCCATCATTTCCCCATCTATTTGCCATGAAGTGATGGGACTGGATACCATGGTCTTAGTTTTCTGAATGTTGAGTTTTAATCCAACTTTTTCACTCTCCTCTTTCACTTTCATCAAGAGGCTCTTTAGTTCTTCACTTTCTACCATAAGGGTGGTGTCATCTGTGTATATGAGGTTATTGCTATTTCTCCTGGCAATCTTGATACCAGCTTCTGCTTCATCCAACCCAGCATTTTGCATGATATATTCTGCATATAAGTTAAATTAGCAGGGTGACAATATACAGCCTTGATGTAATCCTTTCCCAATTTGGAACCAGTCTGTTCCATGTCCACTTCTAACTGTTGCTTCTTGACCTGCATACAGATTTCTCAGGAGGCAGATAAGGTGGTCTGGTATTCCCATCTCTTTGAGAATTTTCCAGTTTGTTGTGATCCACACAGTCAAAGGCTTTGGCATAGTCAGTAAAGCAGAAAGAGATGTTTTTCTGGAACTCTCTTGCTTTTTCTATGATCCATCAGATGTTGGCAATTTGATCTCTGGTTCTTCTTCCTTTTCTAAATCCAGCTTGAACATAGGGGGAGTTTACGGTTCATGTTCTATTGAAGCCTGGCTTGGAGAATTTTAAACATTACTTTGCTAGCATGTGAGATGAGTGCAATTGTGTGGGACTTTGACCATTCTTTGGCATTGCCTCTCTTTGGGATTGGAATGAAAACTGGCCTTTTCCAGTACTATGGCCACAGCTGAATTTTCCAAGTTTGCTAGCATATTGAGTGTAGCACTTTCACAGCATTTTCATTAGCTCAGCTGGAATTCCATCACCTCCATTAACTTTGTTTGTAGTGATGCTTCCTAAGGCCCACTTGACTCACATTCCAGGATGTCTGGCTTTAGGTGAGTGATCACACCATCATGATTATCTGGGTCGTGAAGATCTTTTTTGTATAGTTTTTCTGTGTATTCTTGCCACCTCTTCTTAATATCTTCTGCTTCTGCTAGATCCATACCATTTCCATCCTTTATTGTGCCCATCTTTGCATGAAATGTTCCATTGGTATCTCTACATTTCTTGAAGAGATGTCTAGTCTTTCAAATTCTATTGTTTTCCTCTATTTCTTTGTGCTGATCACTGAGGAAGGCTTTCTTACGTCTCCTTGCTATTCTTTGGAACTCTGCATTCAAATGAGTATATCTTTCCTTTTCTCCTTTGCATTTCAGTTCTCTTCTTTTCTCAGCTATTTGTAAGGCCTCCTCAGACAACCATTTTGCCTTTTTGCATTTCTTTTTCTTGGAGATGGTCTTGATCACTGTCTCCTACATAATGTCACAAATCTCCATCCATAGTTCTTCAAGCACTCTGTCTTTTAGGTCTAATCCCTTAAATCTATTTGTTACTTCTACTGTATACTCATAAGGGATTTGATTTAGGTCCCACTTGCGTGGTCTTGTGGTTTTCCCTATTTTCTTCAATTTATGTCTGAATTTGCCAAATAAAGAGTTAATGATCTGAGCCACAGTCAGCTCCCAGTCTTGTTTTTGCTGACTGGTGGTCTGGTGATGTCCAGATTTATGGTACATTCACAAGATGGAGGAGCAGAAGGACACGTGCTCATCTTCTCCTGCAAGAAGGAACTCCAGAATTGCAACTCACTGCTGAACAACCATCAACAGGAGAATTTTGGATCCCACCAAAGAGAGATACCCCACATACACGGGCAAAGGAGAAGCACCAGAAAGATAGTAGTAGGGGTGAAATCACATTTAGAATCAAAGTCCATACCTGGCAGAGATGCTCAGAGGGCTCAAACAAAGCTTTGTGCAAACCAGAAGACCCCACAGAGACTGAGCCAGACCTGCCTTTGAGTGTGAGTGTCTCCTGCAGAGGTATGGGTCAGCAGTGGCTTGCCGCAGGGGCAGGGGCTCTGGGTGCAGCAGACCTCTGGGTGTGGCATAAGCCCTCTTGGAGGAGATCACCATTAACCCCACCATAAAGCCACCGAGCAGACAACCCACAAACTACAGGACAGTTATACCAAAAAAATTCTCGCACTGTTAAATTCTAGAATGAACAACAAATTTCCCAATCTGGGAATCTAGCAAAGGGACTGAGAATCCCCAGGGAATTTGACTTTGGAGGCCAGTGGGATTTGATTGCAGAACTTACACAGGACTGGGGAAACACTCTTGGAGGGCACAAACAAAACCTTGTGTGCACCAGGACCCAGGAGAAAGGAGCAGTGACCCCACAAGAGCCTGAGCCAGACTTGCCTGTGAGTATCCAGGGTGTTTACTATGACCAGTGCATTCTCTTGGCAAAACTCTGTTAGCCTTTGCTCTACTTCAGAAAAGTACCATAGACATCACAATTATAAGTCATATTCTGTTTGTGTTCACTAAGGTTGACGACTGTTTAAAGAAGAACCATTTTTAAAGTGAAGAAAATTGTAAAGACATTGAACACACAGGAGGTGCAATTATAAATGCTAACTTTATTTAGCCTGTGTCATTCCATTTGAGTTTTCTTAAAGTGAAATTGAGTTCATCTTAAGACTCAACTGAGCCAGTCTTAAGTCTTGAATATAAGCTCCAGTTCTTGGTTTTAGGATCTGAAAGTGATAGGTTGTGGTGGTGTTGGGTAGAGGAAGAGGATGGCAAAGAAAATTCTTCAGGAAACAGGAAGCCTTAATTTTCAATAAGTGAGGTAATTGGTTTCCATGGAAGCTGGTTTGGGTGGTGAATCTCACTGGGTGTGTGCTTGTGTGGCTCCATGCACAGATATTTAGAAAGGATATAAGTAAGAGTGAGATAGTGTTAACACAAGTTGGAAAAATCAGTACAGGTCTGGTAGAACAAAAGAGATTTCTTAGGGTCACTGGTGTTGATTTTATGCCATGAGTACTACTCTGAGGCTCATATGCCTCATGCAGCATGCCTAATGAGGGGCAAGTATGTATATGCTTGTGAATATAACATTCACAGTTGCAAGTGACACCAAGCTAAACTGAATTTAAAAGTAGAAACACCCTCTTCCAACAAGACAAGACAAGACTCTACACATGGACATCACCAGATGCTCGACACTGAAATCAGATTGATTATATTCTTTGCAGCCAAAGATGGAGAAACTCTATAAAGTCAGCAAAAACAAGACCAGGAGCTGACTGTGGCTCATATCATGAACTCCTTATTGCCAAAATAAGACTTAAATTGAAGAAAGTGGAGAAAACCACTAGACCATTCAGGTATGACCTAAATCAAATCCCTTATGATTATACAGTGGAAGTGAGAAATAGATTTAAGGGACTAGATCTGATAGACATAGTGCCTGATGAACTATGGATGGAGGTTCGTGACATTGTATAGGAGACAGGAATTAAGACATTCCCCAGAAAAAGAAATGCAAAAAAGCAAAATGGCTGTCTGAGGAGGCCTTACAAATAGGTGTGAAAAGAAGGGGAATGAAAAGCAAGGGAGAAAAGGAAAGATATACCCATTTGAATGCAGAGTTCCAAAGTATAGCAAGGAGAGATAAGAAAGCCTTCCTCAGTGATCAGTGCAAAGAAATAGAGAACAATAGAATGGGAAAGGCTAGAGATCTCTTCAAGAAAAGTAAAGATACCAAGGGAACATTTCATGCAAATATAGGTAAAATAAAGGACAGAAATGGTAGGGACCTAACAGAAGCAGAACATATTAAGAAGAGGTGGCAAGAATACACAGAAGAACTATACAAAAAAGATCTTCATGACCCAGATAATTATGGTGTGATCACTCACCTAAAGCCAGACATCCTGGAATGTGAAGTCAAGTGGGCCTTAGGAAGCACCACTATGAACAAAGCTAGTGGAAGTAGTGGAATTCCAGCTGAGCTATTTCAAATCCTACAAGATGATGCTATAAAAGTGCTACACTCCATATGCCAGCAAATTTGGAAAACTCAGCAGTGGCCACAGGACTGGAAAAGGTCAATTTTCATTCCAGTCCCAAAGAAAGGCAATGCCAAAGAATGCTCAAACTACCGCACAATTACACTCATCTCACATGCTAGTAAGGTAATACTTAAAATTCTCCAAGCCAGGCTTCAGCAATACGTGAACTGTGAACTTCCAGATGTTCAAGCTGGTTTTAGAGAAGGCAGAGGAACCAGAGATCAAATTACCAACATCTGCTGGATCATTGAAAAAGTAAGAGAATTCCATAAAAATATCTATTTCTGCTTTATTGACTATGGCAAAGCCTTTGACTGTGTGGATCACAATAAACTGTGGAAAGTTCTGAAAGAGATGGGAATACCACCCCACCTGACCTGCCTCTTGAGAAACCTGTATGCAGATAAGGAAGCAACAGTTAGAACAGGAGATGGAACAACAGACTGGTTCCAAATAGGAAAAGGAGTACATCAAGGCTGTATATTATCACCCTGCTTATTTAACTTATATGCAGAGTACATCATGAGAATCGTTGGGCTGGATGAAGCACAGACTGGAATCAAGATTGTTGGGAGAAATATCAATAACCTCAGATATGCAGATGACACCACCTTATGGCAGAAAGTGAAGAGGAACTAAAAAGCCTCTTGATGAAAGTGAAAGAGAAGAGTGAAAAAGTTGGCTTAAAGCTCAACATTCAGAAAACTAAGATCATGGCATCTGGTCCCATCACTTCATGGCAAACAGATGGGGAAACATTGGAAACAGTGGCTGACTTTATTTTTCTGGGCTCCAAAATCACTGCAGATGGTGACTGCAGCCATTAAATTAAAAGATGCTTACTCCTTGGAAGGAAAGTTATGACCAACCTAGACAGCATATTAAAAACCAGAGACATTACTTTGTCCACAAAGGTCCATCTAGTCAAAGCTATGGTTTTTCCAGTGGTCATGTATGGATGTGGGAGCTGGACTATAAAGAAAGCTGAGTGCAGAAGAATTGATGCTTTTGAACTGTGGTGTTGGAGAAGACTCTTGAGAGTCCCTTGGACTGCAAGGAGATCCAACCAGTCCATCCTAAAGGAGATCAGTCTTGAGTGTTCACTTGAAGGACTAAATTTGAAGCTGAAACTCCAATACTTTCACCACCTGATGCAAAGAGCTGACTCATTTGAAAAGACCCTGATACTGGGAACGTTTGACGGCAGGAGGAGAAGGGGATGACGGAGGATGAGATGGTTGGATGGCATCACCGACTCGATGGACATGGGTTTGGGTGAACTCCGGGAGTTGGTGATGGACAGGGAGGCCTGGCGTGCTGCGTCCTGTGGTTCATGGGATTGCAAAGAGTTGGACACAACTGAGCAACTGAACTGAAGTGACTGAACTGAACTGAAAAGTGAAATAGAAGGATATATTTTCTAATTCTTATTTCAAGTCAGAATTAGGAAAACAAAAATCTAGAGTTGACCTATTGCTGTATTGCCTTTCAAATACCTTGGCTGAAGCTTTGGGCTTTTGTCCTGAATTAATTTGAAAATTCGATTTAAAATATTGTGCTTCTCCACCTCTTCCTCACTCCTTTGTAAGCTGTCAAAAAGAAAAAAAAAAAAAACACAAAGATCATATTAGATGTTTATGCTCCTGTGGTTGGAAGAATCAGGGGAGGACTTAATGTATCCATGTGCTTTTCTGTGCTTAGTCACTTAGTAGTGTCCAACTCTTTGTGATCCTATGGATTGTAACCCTCCGGGCTTCTCTGTCCGGTTATTAAAATGACCTTAACAAATGGCATAATAGAAAAAGCACTTCAGACATCACCTTTCATCTATTTAGCCAGTTCCAGAACCAAATTATTTTAATCACACTCTGGATTTTCTCTCCATTATTTTTGTTAGTCTTATGATCTGTTGTTATCTTGGTACTATGGCAAGAACAGGGAAGAGAACAAACAGAAAATACACCAAAGGGGATTCGATTCTGAGATACATCTTTAAGTGGTCATTCTCAGCTTAATGTCAGACAACCAGATATATCTTTTGTTAACTCAATTTCAGCAAAAGCTTTTTTTTAAAAAAAACCAAACGATTATCGATTTATTAAAAAGGTTGATTTAGGCATCGGCAATGGTGACTTCCACCTCGACTCCTGGCTCAGTACTGATGGAACTGATCTGCTTGCCAATTTCAGAAGGGCTGCGCAGGTCAATGAGTCGCTTGTGGATCCTCATTTGGAATCGATCCCAAGTCTTAGAACCTTCACCACAAGGAGTTTTCCTTGTAGTTATTCTCAGAGTCTTGGTAGGCATGTGAACTGGTCCTTTCACTTTGAGATTCTTTTCCTTCGACTCTGATCAGATCAGCAACACCTTCTCCAGAGACTTCACGTTGTGACTGGAGAGGGTGATCCTAATCCAATGAATGGCCACCTCTGGCTCCAGAGGAGTCTTGCCGGTATCTTTAAAGGCCATGGCTGGGGTGTGGCTTCCTGACCAACTTGTTCCACGAGAGAGAACAGCAGTGAGTCAGGAGCAGGAGCAGACAGTACGGAGCTCCACTGCAGCGGTGTTGTGTCTTCCTCAAAGAGCTCAGTGAAAGGTTTTGTTTGAGAGATTTTCCTAGAGAATTTAAGCATGTAACTGCTAGAGTACTTGATGTATAATCAGATAAAATAAATATGTAAAGGAATTAAAAAGAAAGAAGAATAGATATCAGATCTATTTTTTTAAAGCTGGTTAACCCTCTCTTGAAAAAGCTAATTCATGGCTTCTCCTTTGATAAATGCATTAAAATTTGGCTACAGACTTAAAATGCAAATTAATGAAAAATGAATTTTATTCCTGGTAATGCAAATATGCTTGATGAACTAGTCTCTTTGTGACAACCTTTAAATAAAGCCTATTGTAAGAACTTTTCGATATTTTTTCCTAACCATTTACTCATTGCTTATATGTACCTACTTTCATCAGATTTGGGATGAGGTGTCATCAGATCAGATCAGATCAGTCGCTCAGTCGTGTCCGACTCTTTTCGACCCCATGGATCGCAGCACACCAGGCCTCCCTGTCCATCACCAACTCGCGGAGTTCACTCAGACTCTCGTCCATCCAGTCAGTCATGCCATCCAGCCATCTCATCCTCTGTCATCCCCTTCTCCTCCTGCCCCCAATCCCTCCCAGCATCAGAGTCTTTTCCAATGAGTCAACTCTTCGCATGAGGTGGCCAAAGTACTGGAGTTTCAGCTTCAGCATCATTCCTTCCAAAGAAATCCCAGGGCTGATCTCCTTCAGAATGGACTGGTTGGATCTCCTTGCAGTCCTAGGGACTCTCAAGAGTCTTCTCCAACACCACAGTTCAAAAGCATCAATTCTTCGGCGCTCAGCCTTCTTCACAGTCCAACTCTCACATCCATACATGACCACTTGAAAAACCATAGCCTTGACTAGACGAACCTTTGTTGGCAAAGTAATGTCTCTGCTTTTGAATATGCTATCTAGGTTGGTCATAACTTTCCTTCCAAGGAGTAAGTGTCTTTTAATTTCATGGCTGCAGTCACCATCTGCAGTGATTTTGGAGCCCAGAAAAATAAAGTCTGACACTGTTTCCACTGTTTCCCCATCTATTTGCCACGAAGTGATGGGACCAGATGCCATGATCTTAGTTTTCTGAATGTTGAGCTTTAAGCCAACTTTTTCACTCTCCCTTTCACTTTCATCAAGAGGCTTTTTAGTTCCTCTTCACTTTCTGCCATAAGGGTGGTATCATCTGCATATCTGAGGTTATTGATATTTCTCCTGGCAATCTTGATTCATACTAACATTAATAGATATAGCTTAAAAATTAGTGTAAGAGGGGTAACTGACATCTACAATATCTACAATATCAGTATATATGATATTGTATATATGAGTGAAAACACTTAATTTTATTCTTTTGTAGTCATTCTGTATATACTTTTTTTCCATTCGGAAGTAATGTCCAACTCAAAATACTGTGTTATTCATGATCATGAGAAATCAATCTGGCTATTGCAAGGGATAATCCTTCTTTTGGGTCAGAAGAGTGACAATATCTTCACAGTTTGCTGAGAACAGTCCTGGTTCATATCTCTTGTCCTAACGTATTTAACTGACTACATTAGAAAAGACCCTGATGCCAGTGAAGACTGAAGGCAGAAGGGGACAACAGAGGATGAGATGGTTGGATGGCATCACCGACTTGATGGACATGAGTTTGAGCAAGCTCTGGGAATTGGTGGTATACAGGGAAGCCTGGTATATTGCAGTCCATGGGGTTGCAAAGAGTCCAACACGACTGAGCAACTGAACTGAACTAAACATAATTAATAGTGTCCCACTTGGCTCTCAGAAGTGCCCCACTTTGATCAATTACTTGGTTACCCTAATTATACACTAATCCCAATGCATTAAGGCATTGATTAAGCACCTTGCTGTTCATGCTGTTTCATGATACATTAATTATACTAAGAAATGGCAGAGATAGAACCTCTGCCCTCTGGGAACTTGATGTCTAAGAAACATAGTACTACTGTGAGCACACATGTAAGAGATCAAGTGAATCAACAAACAGCAACTCAAAGACGCTAAATGTGTGCATGCCATCTTCTGCAGAAACATTTTTGGCCAGGAGAAAGAGGAGGGCCCTGAGTGAGAGAATGTAAGGGTTCCATATAGGAATAATGTGGTGAAGATAGGCTCTCGGGCTTTTCCTAGTTTATCTCGAATGACCATTTGAAAAAGGCTATTTCATTTATTTATTTTTTTTTTTTTGGCAAATCATACTATGGGTTGCCTTCCATGAGTAAAAAAGGAAGCTAGTTTGATCTCCACTAGAATTTCTTTGTCCCCCCACTGTACTACTGGAAACTGTCCACAAATCAGGAGTGAGCTTGGCTATGTGAAGAATAGACTCAACAACCATTTGTCCAAATTGTTTTTTAGTACTCTCTCACAGAGCATCTGAGGTAAAAACACATTGAGTCTAGAATGATTAACTTTTCCCAAAGGACTACACTAGCAACATGATATTGCTTTGAATACATTTATTTTTTTAAAAGATCTTTAGTTAGCTTGATACCTTCTGACATTGACTAAGAAGTTAAACTAGCTATGTATTCTTTAGAACAAGACAGCTGTATGAACCAGTGAATTATACAGTGATTTGGAAAACAGGCTAAGAGTATACTCTTGTGAATTTCTACACACTATTCACCTGCCCCTTGCTCTAGAGTTATGGCAAGAAAGAAGTGGTAACTCTATTTCCCTAACTGGAGAGGGAGAGAGAATTTCTGGGAACAGTGGCCCATGAGGTTTTCAATGTATGCACACAAGAAATATGTATCATTGTAATTAGATTTTGAAAACATTCCTCAAAGTCTATGAGAAAGTCTTGAACCTGAACCTTAACATGGAAGATTATCAATAGCCTCTGGTCTTCATAGGATCCAGACATATTTGAAGCTGCTTGGAGGTATTCTATGCTTCTGTTTCTTTTGCTGTTGAACATTTCATGCAAAGATGGGCTTGATAAAGGACAGAAATGGTATGGACCTACCAGAAGCAGAAGATATTAAGAAGACGTGGCAAGAATACACAGAAGAACTGTACAAAAAAGAGCTTCACGACCCAGATAATCATGATGGTGTGATCACTGACCTAGAGCCAGACATCCTGGAATGTGAATTCAAGTGGGCCTTAGTTGAGCATCACTACGAACACAGCTAGTGGAGGTGATGGAATTCCAGTTGAGCTATTTCAAATCCTGAAAGATGATGCTGTGAAAGTGCTGCACTCAATACGCCAGCAAATTTGGAAAACTTAGCCGTGGCCACAGGACAGGCAAATGTCAGTTTTCATTCCAATCCCAAAGAAAGGCAATCACACAGAATGCTCAGACTACCGCACAATTGCACGCATCTCACACACTACTAAAGTAATACTTAAAATTCTACAAGCCAGGCTTCAGCAATATGCAAACCATGAAATTCCAGATGTTCAAGCCAGTTTTAGAAAAGGCAGAGGAACCAGAGATCAAATTGCCAACATCTGCTGGATCATGGAAAAAGCAAGAGAGTTCCAGAAAAACATCTATTTCTGCTTTATTGACTATGCCAAATCCTTTGCCTATGTGGATCACAATAAACTGTGGAAAATTCTGAAAGAGATGGGAATACCAAACCACCTGACCTGCCTCTTGAGAAGCCTATACACAGGTCAGGAAGCAACAGTTAGAACTGGACATGAAACAACAGACTGGTTCCGAATAGGAAAAGGAGTACGTCAAGGCTGTATATTGTCACCCTGCTTATTTAACTTATATGCAGAGTACATCATGAGAAACGCTGGACTGGAAGAAGCACAAGCTGGAATCAAGATTGTCGGGAGAAATCTCAATAACCTCAGATATGCAGATGACACCACCCTTATGGCAGAAGGTGAAGAGGAACTCAAAAGCCTCTTGATGAAAGTGAAAGATGGGAGGGAAGAAAGTTGGCTTAAAGCTCAACATTCAGAAAACTAAGATCATGGCATCTGGTCCCATCACTTCATGGCAAATAGATGGGGAAACAGTGTCAGACTTTATTTTGGCGGCTCCAAAGTCAATACAGATGATGATTGCAGCCATGAAATTAAAAGACGCTTACTCCTTGGAAGGAAAGTTATGACCAACCTAGACAGCATATTCGGAGAAGGCAATGGCAAGCCACTCCATTACTCTTGCCTAGAAAATCCCATGGACGGAGGAGCCTGGTAGGCTGCAGTCCATGGGGTTGCGAAGAGTTGGACACGACTGAGCGACTTCACTTTCACTTTTCACTTTCACACATTGGAGAAGGAAATGGCAACCCACTCCAGTGTTCTTGCCTGGAGAATCCCAGGGACAGGGAAGCCTGGTGGGCTGCCGTCTATGGGGTTGCACAGAGTCGGACATGACTGAAGCGACTTAGCAGCAGCACCAGACAGCATATTAAAAAGCACAGACATTACTTTGTCCACAAAGGTCTGTCTAGTAAAGGCTATGGTTTTTCCAGTAGTCATGTATGGATGTGAGAGTTGGACTGTGAAGAAAGGTGAGCACCAAAAAATTGATGCTTTTGAACTGTGGTGTTGGAGAAGATTCTTGAGAGTCCCTTGGACTTCAAGGAGATCCAACCAGTCCATCCTAAAGGAGGTCAGTCCTGGGTGTTCATTTGAAGGACTGATACTGAAGCTGAAACTCCAATACTTTGGCCACCTCATGTGAAGAGTTGACTCATTGCAAAAGACCCTGATGCTGAGAGGGACTGGGGACAGCAGGAGAAGGGGACGACAGAGGATGCTATGACTGGATGGCAACACCGACTCGTTGGACATGAGTTTGAGTAAACTCCGGGAGTTGGTGACGGACAGGGAAGCCTAGCGTGCTGCGATTCATGGGGTCTCAAAGAGTCAGACACGACTGAGCAACTTCACTGAAATCAGATTATTTATCTGTGATGTGATGTTGCATATATAGGACTTGGATATTGTAAAACCTAATTTATTGAAAGTTACCAGGTTCTAGAGTGTTTGGGCTATACTGAATTTTTCAAGGTAAATGAAAGTTTTGGATTAAACCCAATTAGGTATAATTGCAGTTCCCTCTAAACACCATAGTTGGTTATACTTCTTAGATTTTATTTCCTCTACTTTGAATTTCTTCTTGGCTACCTGGAAAACCCTTCTTTGCCTTTCAAGTCTTAACTCAATGGTCTCTTCATCTTTGAAGACAATACTGACTTCCTCCCAATTCTCCTCACCTCCATCTTCTAAGTAGATGTGATCTCTCTTTCCTTTACCTGGATAGCTGTCTACCCTACTAGAAGGTAAGCTCCTTGAAGGCTGAGACCTAGCAGTGACTGGCATATAGTAGAGAATCAGTAAATGGGTGGGTTTATGAATGAAATGATAAAAGAGTCTCAAAAGACTTAATGATATGTTCTTGTGGAGGCCACTTTGCCTCTTAAGGATATGAGCATTCCTGTAAAATTCAAGTTTGCTCCAAAAACTAGTTGACCTGTCCAAAATCAGCCTGTATTGCTACCTGCATGTCTAGGTAGAAAAGTCTGCGCTGCGCTTAACTCTTAACAAGCAAGGCATGAAGCCAGCTCTCTTTACTCCCTACTGATTTTGCATAATGACACTATATAACGACATTTTAAAATTGGCTTTCACCCCACTCCCCACTCATGAAGGTTATTAATGGTCAGACATCTTCAAGCCTTTTCTTGAATTCTTTGTCTTAATCTCTGAGCTGAACATTTTCTTTTGTTCTTTTTTTTATTATTTCCCCCTGCAGGCACTCCATTGATGATAATGTGGGAAATATATTTAAGAAAATGATACTCTCCTATTAGCACTGTAGTCAAAGAATTATTATGCTTCTTTTCCTGCTATTGATTTCTTTTTCGGTAGATATTTTTGTGTGATGTAAGATTAATAATCAGAATATACTTGTTTATTTTCATGTTTTTGTGTTTTTTCCCCTCCAGCAGAAATATTAGCATAAATGCTAAGCAATCTGAATTAAATAGCTTAAGTAGTAATATTGCTATTCCGATTGCTTGTCATTACACAGGAGGTTATAGTTATAGCTAACTATTCAGCACTACCTGAGTCATACACTTTACATTTGCAATCAGCCTATTATAGATGAACTGTGAAAATTGGAGAGGGCTTTTTATGATAATTGGAAGATGTTTTCCTTGAAGTAAAGTAAGACCCTTGAGAGAGCTGGAATTACTTGTCTGTAATTTTGTTATAAGCTTTAATGCTATTTATTTAACTTGAAGTTTATTGCTCCTGAATATATTTTCCTGTGTCTTTCTATTGAGTGACATACGTGCTATAGTGTCAATAATATTTCTACTTTGAATATTATTACACATTTTATTTTGATTGTTCTCAGCTTCAGAAAATTATCTTCCCTTACGGAATGATCCATAGAAAAAGGAAATTACACCTGGATTTTAAATTAAGAGTATGAATGGAAACACAAAAGGCAGTCTCTCTGATTCCACCTGGTTCTTTCTGTCTTCTGAGGAAAACTGACCCAACATTTCAGGTATTCACTGTGAATCTGTAGGTGATGTGTCCAGAATATTATGCCATGTGATTATGTGTTCTTGTGCCTTCCTTCTTACCTTTACAGCCTTTTGCTGGTCTGGCTGGTCTCCTCATTGCTCACTGAATGTGTGAGTGCTAAGTCACTTTAGTCATGTTCAACTCTTTGCAACCCTATGGACTATAGTCCGCCAGGCTCCTCTGCCAATGGAGATTCTCCAGGTGAGAATACTGCAGTGGGTTGCTAGTATCCCAGGGATCTTCCCCATACAGGGATCAAGCCCATGTCTCCTGTGGCTTCTGAATTGCAGATAGATTCTTTACCACTGAGCCACCAGGGAGGCCCTGCTCACTGAATACCTCATGCGTATTCATTCTTTTATGTCCTTGTGCAGACCATTTCTCTGCCTAGAATGTTCTTTCTCCTCACAACGTATCCAGATTCCTATAGTCACACAGTTATTAGGTGACAGAACTGGAGCCAGAACCTATTTTTGTTTTCTTCCAATTTAATTCCATAAATATAAATTGAGCATCTAAATGCAATGGACTATGCCAAACCTTACTTTGTCTATTTGGTTTCATTTCTTCCTAGAAGGAAATGTAGGCCAGAAATGGAGGCGTCTCAGTTATATACCTTGACTTCTGTTGCAAGGATATTTATATAAACACTGCTCATAGATCTAAGCATCATATTAAATTTTCAGCAACCAAAATGTAACAAATGATATTATTTATTTTATATCAAGATAAATATGCCCTTTGCCTAGAAGCAGGCTTAGTAATTTAAGCACTCTGCTTTTAGAGAACCAGGTGTCAAAAATTTAAGCTTACCAAAGAGATAAATAAAGAGAAGATTGTTCCCATTACAGAGATTCTTCAACTTACAAATGGATTCACTGCAGGGTTCCTTTAAAGAAGTTCTCCCTTCATACTTTTAAATATATGTTTCTTGATCATTGACTACTTAACAGAAAAAAAAAAAAAAAAACTGAGGAGCAGAAAGACAAATGCCTGGAGTGTTAGGAATTGCTGCTAGGTGATGATCATTGAACTGAGGATAAAACACTGAGATATTATAATGTAAGTGGGTGGGAAACATAGAGTTTGATTTGTATAAATTTGAATTCAGACAGTAATTTTCAAAAATGCATATCCAGCATAGAGAAGCACACTGGGCTTATATAATAAAAAATTGTAGAGCAGAGGTTCTTAGTTTATATAGACTCTTGAGGGGAAGATGTTCTATGAATGAGTGTGATAGACTGCTGGGCATACACACCGAGGAAACCAGAATTGAAAGAGACACATGTATCCCAATGTTCATCGCAGCACTGTTTATAATAGCCAGGACATGGAAGCAACCTAGATGTCCATCGGCAGATGAATGGATAAGAAAGCTGTGGTACATATACACAATGGAGTATTACTCAGCCATTAAAAAGAATACATTTGAATCAATTCTAATGAGGTGGATGAAACTGGAGCCTGTTATACAGAGTGAAGTAAGCCAGAAAGAAAAACACCAATACAGTATACTAATGCATATATATGGAATTTAGAAAGATGGTAACGACAACCCTGTATGCGAGACAGCAAAAGAGACACTGATGTATAGAACAGTCTTTTGGACTCCATGGGAGAGGGAGGAGGGGATTATTTGGGAGAATGGCATTAAAACATGTATAATATCATATAAGAAATGAATTGCCAGTCCAGGTTTGATGCAGGATACAGGAAGCTTGGGGCTGGTGCACTGGGATGACCCAGAGGGATGGTATGGGGAGAAAGGTGGGAGGGGTGTTCAGGATGGGGAACATGTGTACACCCGTGGTGGATGCATGTTGATGTATGGCAAACCCAATACAAAATTGTAAAGTAAAAAAAATAATAATTAAAAAAAATATAACCATAAAAAAAATAAAAACCTTAAAAAAAAAAGAAAAAAAATATTTCTGCAACTTTACTGCATTAAAACCACTACAAAACTCACTGACTTAAAAACAGTAATCATTTATTCTCTTTTTTACATTTGTAAGTCAACTGGTCAACTGGAGATTGGCTGATCTAGGCTGGGCTCATCTGGGCTTAGCTCCAAGCTGCAGGTTGAGCTTAGGTTTACTAGATATATTTCGAATCCATCTTGGACCAAAAGGCCACCTGGGGCATCTTCTTCTCATGGTAATGGAAGGAATGCCAGAGGGATAAGCAGAAGTATGCAGTGGCTATTAAAGACCATATTTGAAAATTGTGTTATGGCCCTTATATTGTACAAAGCAAATCACATGGCCAAGGCCAACAAAAATGGGCAAGGAAATATTCTCTGCTTTGAGACAGAGGAGCTACAAAGTCCTATGGCAAAGAACATCAATGTAGGGAAATAAGAAGGATTTTCAGCAATGATGTAGTCTATAACATGGGACTTCAGGGAGACCCAAAAGGCCCTGAACTTGTTTTTTAAAATGTTGTATTATATAGAGCTATTTTTCTAGGGAGCAAGTTCTTATTATTCATCAGATTCTCAAGAAGGGACACTGGAATTCCATCCATTTCCATTTGAGAACCACTTACTCTAGGGTCCTTTGTTATTCATTTGTTTCATTGTGTTAACATGCCCCAATTAATGACCCAGGGTTTTTCTGTGTATATTCTAATTTTCAGGTAATAGGAGAGTCAGTTCCTTTCCATCTGGTTATGTATTTTAAGAGCCCACTTGTTTGCCTGGGCTCTATTCAGCACCCAGCAAACCTTCTTTGCCCATGTTGCCATGCCCTTAGTTGCCATGTTGTCCCAGATGTTCAGGCTGGTTTTAGAGAAGGCAGAGGAACCAGAGATCAAATTGCCAACATCTGTTGGATCATTGAAAAAGCAAGAGAGTTCCAGAAAAACATCTACTTCTGCTTTATTGACTATGCCAAAGCCTTTGACTGTGTGAATCACAATAAACTGTGGAAAATCCTGAAAGAGATGGAAATACCAAACCACCTGACCTGCCTCTTGAGAAACCTGTATGCAGATCAGGAAGCAATAGTTAGAACTGGACATGGAACAACAGACTGGTTCCAAAAAGGAAAAGGAGTATGTCAAGGCTGTATATTGTCACCCTGCTTATTTAACTTATATGCAGAGTACATCATGAGAAATGCTGGGCTGGATGAAGCACAAGCTGAAATCAAGATTGCTGGGAGAAATATCAATAACCTTAGATATGTGGATGACACCACCCTCATGGCAGAAAGCAAAGAAGAACTAAAGTGCCTCTTGATGAAAATGAAAGAGGAGAGTGAAAAAGTTGGCTTAAAGCTCAACACTCAGAAAACTAAGATCATGGCATCTGGTCCCATCACTTTATGGCAAATAGATTGGGAAACAGTGTCAGATTTTATTTTTTGGGGCTCCAAATCACTGCAGATGGTGATTGCAGCCATGAAATTAAAAGACGCTTACTCTTTGGGACAAAAGTTATGACCAACCTAGACAGCATATTAAAAAGCAGAGACATTACTTTGCCAACAAAAGTCCATCTAGTCAAGGCTATGGTTTTTCTGATAATCATGAATGGATGTGAGAGTTGGACTATAAAAAAGCTGAGCGCCAAAGAATTGATGCTTTTGAACTATGGTGTTGGAGAAGACTCTTGAGAATCCCTTGGACTGCAAGGAGATCCAACCAGTCCATCCTAAAGGAAATCAGCCATGAATATTCATCAGAAGGACTGGTGTTGAAAATGAAACTCCAATACTTATGGCCATCTGATGCGAAGAACTGACTCATTTGAAGACCCTGTTGCTGGGAAAGATTGAAGTTGGGAGGAGAAGGGGACAACAGAGGATGAGATGGTTGGATGGCATCACCAACTCAAAGGACATGAGTTTGAGTAAACTCTCGGAGTTTGTGATGGGCAGGGAGGTCTGACATGTTGCAGTACATGGGGTCGCAAAGAGTTGGACACAGCTGAGCAACTGAACTGAAACGTTACTGAATTCCTTATGGAAATTTCATAGCTAGACTGGGGACATTGAAACAAGAAATACCTAGTTTCAAATTCTAGACTTGCCATTAACTACACATGTGATCTTATAACCATGTAGAAAGGGTTAATTTTAAATTTACACTAGTTCTACTTCTGTGACTTTATCCCTTTTTGGTTATTATAAACATACATAATGGCCTACTTTAGGGAGATAATCTGAGCCTCCCACCTGTAAAGGACTATAAGGAAATGAAAATAACACATTCCCCTGCCTGAGGCTTGCTATTCTAGGGGACATGTTCAAGGATTGAATAGTGTTTTTACTTTGTTTCCTCACCTCCCCACCTCTCTTATCCATAAAAGAACCTAGCAGCTAGGCCTCCACAAGATGATTATTTTGAGACAGTAGCCTGCCGCCATATTCTCAGTCAGCTGGCTCTCGGATTAAAGTTCCTTCCTTGTCTCAACACCTAGTCTCTCACGCTCATTGGCCTGTCGTGCAGTGAGCAGAATGAGCTTGGACTTGGTAACAATCTCAGGCAAGGAAATTAAATCCTTTGCATCTTAGTTTCCTTACCTGTAACCTAGGACTAACCATTCCCATGCTACAAGATCATTGTGAGGATTAAATACCACCAAGTGTGTATAGTACATGTCACATGTTGGCACCCAACAAGTGCTAGTCCTTCTTATTCCCATGATTGCTTATGTTGTATTGATACTTTTATCTTTGCTCTGTAATATAAATAGCATCTCCCTGTCCTGTGAGATATTAATGAAGAAATTTCTGAATCCTATTCCTTCTTATTCTTTGACTCTTGAGAACAATAATTAACTGTTCACTTCTATCATCTGATTCTAGACCCAGGATCAAACTGCATTTATATTTGCCATTTCCATGAATTTTTCTTCAGCCTTTCTCTCCTGGTAAGAACATTATGGAAGTGAAGTAGTGACTTGTTTTCCAGGAGGGAACTGCCAAGGCCAAAAAGAAATTGAAGTTTGTCCTCATAGCCACTTTGGCCCTTGACATAACAGAGATGGGAGAGGTGAAAAATAATTCTTTGTAAATAAAGTACTTTTTGACACAGTAGATTAAGCAATAATGGAAAAATTCTAAGATGTTGTTTTTCACAAATTACCACTGTTAACCTCTAAATTACATCAGCCAAGACAAATTTTTTGTTCTCTGAACTCTGACACAGATTGGGTGAGCCCTCATAGGGAGTAAGAAAAGCATTTCTCTAAGTTAGTAAGAATTAGTCTATTTTGAATCCTATTTCAGCCAGTGAAGATTCTGTTAGCTTTGAAAATTCTATCTGGATATAAAATGCAGTACTCCAATATCTTAAGAATTTAATTATCTTTTAAAAGTTCTCTCAGCTTAAAGTTAACACTAAATGACATTCAAGTTAGCACTAAATGACATTGCATTTCCAGAATGGCAGCTCTGTAATTAATTAATGATAACTTTTATGATATGTCCTATCTATTCTGTAAATATTACTCATACTATAGATAACTGTCCGTTCGTACTTTGAGCAATGTAAATTAAAATGTCAGTTTAATAATCTTAAATGCCTTTATATGTTATTTATTAAATTCTAGTGAGAAAGGCAATTAAAAAATAGAAAATAATGGAAGAAAACAGATTATAAATTGTATTTAATAGTAAATGTTCTGGAGGAGATAAGCTGATGATCAAGTATACACACTATCCACAGGAACTGAAAAGGCTATTCTTTAAAAGAGCATCCATATATTTTAAAACTGGTGTGAGGTAATTTAGTTAAATACTATACAGTGGGAAGTTAAATACTGCTCAGCAAGTTCATTGTTCTACTAGAGTTATTGCCTCTTTTGTGTGTGTGTGTGTGTGTGTGTGTGGCTGGTTTTTAATTTTTTAATGTTTTTTAATGTTTTTAATATATATTTATGTATTTTAATTGGAGGCTAATTACTTTACAATATTGTATTGGTTTTGCCATATATCAACATGGATCTGCCATGGGTGTACACGTGCTCCCCATCCTGAACCCCCTTCCTCCTCCCTCCCCATACCATGCCTCTTTTTTTTTTTAATTTTTGCTTCTTTGGCATGTGAGGGGCCTTAAAGGTTGATCATATTCAGTACAATACTCCAAATCTTTTTATTCCAGTATGGATTTGCTACTAATTTGTGAGTCTTTAAAGGAGAGATGTGAGCTAATTTAAGGGCTCTTATTTAGAAAAGCCTTTTTAGTAACCAGTTGTGGTAAAAATTTCTTTTTCATTAAATTTTGTTAGCTCAGTAATCAACACACTAAATTGTCACCTTTATATATGTTAGTAATATGTTATTCTTTCTCCTCTTCTGAATAATTCTAATTCTTGAAAGATGTGCTCTTTTAAAAAAAATTAAAACTTTCTAACATAAGTCTCCACTAGAATTTCAATAGAAATGAATTCCAGAAACACTTAGAAATACAAACACCATAGTAAAAGCCAAAGAATTAAGTCTCTTAGAAGTTGATTGAGCCGGCTTGTAGCAAAGGACAAATAGTGGGCATCCTCTAGGATTCCTGGACTCTTTAATGTCAGTTATGTTATCCCTATTTTGCAGATATTGATAACAAAACACAGAAGGATAAGTGTTTTTCCCGTTCTGAGCCATACAACTAGTGAGTGTCAAAGCTAGGATAAAAACTCAGAACATTCGGACTCTAAAACTTTCATTTATTGTGTAGATTGTTGAATTTAAGGAGAGGAAGAAGGTTGAGTCAGAAAATTACTCAAAGTTTCATGTGTATTCTTGCCTTCAATTTGCAAATGCTCTTGTCTTTATATACTCTCCTATGACCAACTAATGGCCATTGTTGACAGGCACTGGGTTATTTGTTCCTCTTTTGCCAGTACTGCTCTAAATTTAAAAGTACTTCTCTGAACATATTTTAAATATTTGAATTTCCCTTTTGTATGTGGTCAGTATAGCAAACTTGCATTTTTAGAACCTGATAAAGTGATATCTTGGGTTTTTAATTTCTCTTTTGTTCCTAAAGTTTTGTTTTGTTTTGTTTTTTTAATGTTCTAACCTTCCCCACTGTCTTGGCATGTCATCTATATACCTACCCACACATCTAATTTATGAGTCCACTACACACACAAAAAAAAAGAATGGGAATGACTGGGAGGTGTTTTCTTTGAATAATTTCCTTGCAATCTTCTATTTCTAAGACCACTCATGAGGTTTATTGACCTAGGCAGGGGTAACAAAGAGACTAAGGCATATGTAAGTAATATTAGGAATGAAAATAGTAATGCAATGATAAATTTTAAAAAAGGTTTGAAAATATCAGAAGAGCATATTATGGAGCAAGTTTATACAGATAAAACTGAAGACAAATGAAATGAACATATTAATCAAATTTATCAGGAAAAATGATAAAACCTTCATAAACCAACATGCTTAAATATATTGAATTAGTATTAAAGATTGAGGAAAATCCCAGGTGGCATAGTGGTAAAGAGTCTGCCTGCCAGTGTAGGAGACATAAGAGTCATGGTTCAATCCCTCGTTGGGAGGATCCCCTGGAGTAGGAAATGGCAACCCACTCCAATATTCTTGTCCAGAAAATTTTATGAACAAAAGAGCCTGGCAGGATACAGTCCATGGGATCAAAATAGTCAGATACTACTGATTGACTGAGCTCACAAATAATAAAAGCTAAGCACATTCCCTCCTCCAAAAAAAAAAAAAAAAAAAAAAAAAGGCTCTAGGTCCAGATGATTAAATGATTTTACTGGCAAATTTACCCTAACTTTCAAGGATCAAACAATCCAAATCACAGTAACAATTTTAGAAAATGGAGAAATAAAGCCACTCAACTCACTTTATGAGGCCTTGACCATAAAACCAGGAAAGGACAGAAGCAGAAGAGAAAAGCATAGTCTAATCTCACTTATAAACATGAGTGAAATGTATGAAACAAGAACCATTAGACAGTTATTGTTTGGGACCAAATCCTAAGGATCATCTTTAGTTCTTCCTTTCCCCCTTCATATCCCTTATGTAGTGAATCAGTTGGCAAGTTTTATTGACTCAGTCTGGTAAACAAATCCCAGATCTGTTTTGTTTGCTCTCTACTATCACAACAGGCCAAAGCATGTCTCCATGCAGTGGCCTACTTACTCACCTTTCCACTCTTGTCCTAATTATAATACATTGTCCTTTAAAAATATAAATTAGATCAAGTCATTCCTGGATCAAAACACTGTAAAGATTTTCTGTGATCCATAGAATAAAATTCAAACCTCTCACCATAATCTACATGTCCCTGTATAATCTGACTTCTACCTGCCTCTTCAACCTCATTGCCTACCATTCTTCCGGCTCACTCTACTCTAGGTATGCTGATATTCTTCCTGTTACTTGAAAAGACCAAGCTTGTTTCCCATTGAGAGGTTTGACATTTTCTGTGCCCTCTGCATGGAATACTCTCCCTATTGCTATATACACAGTAATTTCATTCTCATCTTTCAAGCCTCTGTTTAAAATTCACCACCTCAGAGAAATCTTCCCTATCTTACCATTTCTTCATTCTCTTTCCCTCATCCCCTCCTTCTGTATACTCTTAGCTGTGCTTGTATTTCTTCATATGGCTTGTCAGTATCTAAAATTGCAATTTTGAAATCTTTTAGAAGTTCATTCTCTTTTTCCCTCACTAGAATCTAAGCTCCAGGAGGACACAGAATTTTTTCTTGTTCTTTGTTGTATTTCTACACCCAGAAGAAGTCCTGGTAGTATGTATTAAATGAATAAATCTAGTGCATAATTCATTTCACAGATGAGAAAGCTGAAGCCCAGGGCAGGAAAAAGACTTATTCAAGGTTACTTGTCCAACATAAATGGAACCCTTTCTACTGAGTCTCTTCCAGTGCACTTTCTGCTCTACCACATGTCTGTGTGCCTCTAGCTCCATAATTCTAGTTTTAAAAGACAATCCTGTGCTTTCCCTGGTGGACTAGTATAAGTATTAATTAATGAAAATGCTTATGAAGCATGCAGCAGGCAAATCAGTATGATTATGAGACTTAGATATGGATACTATATTACTTTGTGTCTTTCTAGTAGTGGCTAGGTTTCATTTCAGGAGTGCTTCCTTTCAGAAGTTGGAAAAATACTTATTTTCTATGTGTGTGTCTATCAGTAAATACGATAAAGCATGTTAGAGCCAAACCTGCTCAGCTAATGAAATTTACTTATTCCAAATAATTCATGAGCCCACTGGCTCAGATTAAAGTCCCATTATTCACCAGTAAGCAAAGTAATTTTATGATTAAAAAAAAAAACAGAAAAGGTCACAGATTGATGGTGTGTATGCATACATGCATGTGTGCTTGTTCATCATTCAGTCACTAGGTTGTGTCCAACTCTCTGCAACCCCGTGGACCGCAACATGCTAGGCTCCTCTGTTCTCCACTGTCTCCCAGAGTTTGCACAAGTTCATGTCCACTGAGTTGGTGATGCCATCCAACCAACTCATCCTCTCTCGTCCCCTTCTTCTCCTGCCCTCAATCTTTCCCAGCATCAGGGTCTTTTCCAATAAGTCGGCTCTTCATATCACATGACCAAAGTATTGGAGCATCACTTTTAGCAACAGTCCTTCCAAGGAATGTCCAGGGTTGATATGCATGTGTGGTACAATTTCTTTAATTCATTATGCAAGTACCACTTGCCTGTGACTGTGCCAATGGAGATATGAAAGAAGTGGCAAGCATAATTTTTGTAATTAGTGATCTTCCAATATAGGATCCTGAAAGAATTAGGAAATTATTCTGACACATTATTTAAGCAATGAGGGATAGTAATAGTAAGAACATATCTATCAGGGCTGGTATGATTCAGAGCAAGAAAAAAATCACTATGAGGTAGAGTTTATCTGTACAGGTAACACAGAGGCTACATGTGGGAAAACTGTGTGTACCCTTTCCTTCTGCTTTTTGTGGCCAGGCTCACAGTGTATTGATATATCATTAAAAATAGTTTATTTTGTTTGCATTCAGGCTGAAAGCCATCGACCAGAGGAGACAGAGTTTTCTAGGGTTTCAAAGTAATTCTTAGAAGATGATAAGGTCCGGTAGTTGCCTTTGATTTTTGCAGAAGCACAGTGTTCAAGTATTCTTTGTCTCTCTTCAAAAGTGGGAGTCGAGATGGTGTCCTGCCACTGTGGAATATTTCACAAGGGTTCAACAAACTTTCAGAGTATCAGTTTCCTCTTGGCTTATCACCGAACAAAGAGGAAAGGATGTGTTCTGTTTTGTTTGCTCTGGGCAGCCTATGTCTCCAAATTGTCTGTTTCCTGTCAGCTGCCACTAGAGAGATGCTGATTAACTGCATTTGATTTGTGGATAGAATTTTAAACAACATTAAGGGATTCTCACTGAAACTGCTCAGCCCTTTCTGGCATAATCCTACAAACCCCAACGCTGAGTAATGCCCATTAAAGCTAATGGACACGCTGTCTGATGAGGGCAGTTCAGTCAACAGAGTAGTCTGTGATGGTGGCTGCAGGGGTTATTCAAAACTGTGCAAATGCCATACATGTCTGTGGGAAATTAGACCTTTCAACCAGCTTTCAAATAGAGCCTTCCATTTGCAACAGGCAAAACACTAACCACATTTTTTCTTTAAAAATGTATTAGGAAAGAAATTATGTACTAGAATGTTAGTTTTGTTATAATAAGAACTAGAGGGACTTTAAAAATAGATTTTGGTTACTGGGAGTAGAAAATTGGTTCACAGTGATAAATTTTCTGCGTTTATTTCAGAGCATTTCCTTGAGCAGTGTGTACAGGTAAGTGAGAAATACTATGGAATTTATTTTACATATTAGAGAAGGACAAGATCAGACTTTCTCAAAATAAGGATTGCCTGCAATAGAGTCACCTGGGAAGTCTATGATAAATGCAGATCCCAAGTCCCTATCCCAGACTTGCTGTTTCAGAGTCTAAACCTTAGGCCTAGAGATTTTCATTTAAAGGAAAACATACACAATATTGACCAGATGTTTCTCATATATTTAAGGTTTGGTAGCACTGGAAATTGAAATTGGAAAGTAAATACTTAGGAGCAAAGTTTGTTAGAAAGGGATCAGCAGAAGGATAGTGTGCATAGGGAGTGCTCGCCAAATTTGACAGCTTTTTATCTCATTGGCATCCCAGTATTGTTTATAAGAATAAAAATGCTGTGTCCAATAAAAGTGAGCTAGATATATTGTGGAGTGCTCCTGCAATACTGTACAACCATTTAACATAATTTTATAGAATGAGATATAAATGCATGGGAAGATACTTATTTCATATTGTTAATTGAAAAAAGCATGCCACAAAATATTATGTACGTCACAATTGCTTTCACAAACAGTATGTGGTTATAGGCAAGGAAAGGTCAGTGGACAGACAAATACTTTTATCTGATATGGTAAAAAGAACGAATGGTATAATATTACAGGTAATTTTTATAGTCTTTTGGCTTATCTGTATTTTCTCTATATTAAATAAAGAACATTTACTACAAAAGTAATACGAAAATTGTTATCACAAGAAGAAAGTATCCACTTCTATATCATAATGTAATGTTAACATCTTAATTGAAGCCCTTTCAGATCCATATTGTGTTGCTCTTTAGCACCTGAGATATTACTATTATTCAAATAAAAAGTGGTTATTTGTTATAGAAATAAAATATATATAAATAAATAGCTATGAAAAGAAGAGAAGCAAAAAGCAAAGGAGAAAAGGAAAGATATTCCCATCTGAATGCAGAGTTCCAAAGAATAGCAAGGAGAGATAAGAAAGCCTTCCTCAGTGATCAGTGCAAAGAAATAGAGAACAATAGAATGGGAAAGGCTAGAGATCTCTTCAAGAAAAGTAAAGATACCAAGGGAATATTTCATGCAAATATAGGTAAACTAAAGGACAGAAATGGTAGGAACCTAACAGAAGCAGAACATATTAAGAAGAGGTGGCAAGAATACACAGAAGAACTGTACAAAAAAGATCTTCATGACCCAGATAATCATGGTGTGATCACTCACCTAAAGCCAGACATCCTGGAATGTGAAGTCAAATGGGCCTTAGGAAGCATCACTATGAACAAAGCTAGTGGAAGTAATGGAATTCCAGCTGAGCTATTTCAAACCCTACAAGATGATGCTATAAAAGTGCTGCACTCAATATGCCAGCAAAGTTGGAAAACTCAGCAGTGGCCACAGGACTGGAAAAGGTCAGTTTTCATTCCAGTCCCAAAGAAAGGCAATGCCAAAGAATGCTCAAACTACCACACAATTACACTCATCTCACATGCTAGTAAGGTAATACTTAAAATTCTCCAAGCCAGGCTTCAGCAATACGTGAACTGTGAACTTCCAGATGTTCAAGCTGGTTTTAGAGAAGGCAGAGGAACCAGAGATCAAATTGTCAACATCTGCTGGATCATTGAAAAAGTAAGAGAATTCCATAAAAATATCTATTTCTGCTTTATTGACTATGGCAAAGCCTTTGACTGTGTGGATCACAATAAACTGTGGAAAGTTCTGAAAGAGATGGGAATACCAGCCCACCTGACCTGCCTCTTGAGAAACCTATATGCAGGTGAGTAACCAACAGTTAGAACTGGACATGGAACAACATATTGGTTCCAAGTAGGAAAAGGTGTAAGTAAAGGCTGTATATTGTCACCCTGCTTATTTAACTTATATGCAGAGTACATCATGAGAAATGCTGGGCTGGAAGAAGCACAAGCTGGAATCAAGATCGCCAGGAGAAATATCAAAACCTCAGATATGCAGATGACACCACCTTTATGGCAGGACGTGAAGAAGAACTAAAGAGCCTCTTGATGAAAGTAAAAGAGGAGAGTGAAAGCGTTGGCTTAAAGCTCAACCTTCAGAAAACTAAGATCATGGCATCTGGTCCCATCACTTCATGGCAAATAGATGGGGAAACAGTGGCTGACTTTATTACTTGGGCTCCCAAATCACTGTATATGTTGACTACAGCCATGAAATTAAAAGACACTTACTCTCTGGAAGGAAAGTTATGACCAACCTAGACAGCATATTAAAAAGCAGAGACATTACTTTATCAACAAAAGTCCATCTAGTCAAGGCTATTGTTTTTCCAGTGGTCATGTATGGATGTGAGAGTTGGACTATAAAGAAAGCTGAGTGCAGAAGAATTGATGCTTTTGAACTGTGGTGTTGGATAAGACTCTTGAGAATCCCTTGAACTGCAAGGAGATCCAACCAGTCCATCCTAAAGGAGATCAGTCCTGGGTGTTTATTGGAAGGACTGATGTTGAAGCTGAAACTCCAGTACTTTGGCTACCTGATATGAAGAGCTGATTCATTTGAAAAGACCCTGATGCTAGGAAAGATTGAGGGCAGGAGGAGAAGGGGACAACAGAGGATGAGATGATTGGATGGCATCACCGACTCAATGGACATGAGTTTGGGTAAACTCTGGGAATTGTTGATGGACAGGGAGGCCTGACGTGCTGCAGTTCATAGGGTCGCAAAGAGTCAGACACGACTGAATAACTGAACTGTACAGAAAATAAATTTACAAAATACAAATCTTTGGAAGAAGATGAATATAAATTGAATTAATGGAATGGAGGCCAATACTGTTTTTGTTTGGACCTACCTTAATGCAGGCTTACCTGGTTGTTCAGTGGTAAAGAATCTGCCTGCCAATACAGGAGACTCGGCTTCAATCCCTGGGTCAGAAAGATCCCCTGTAGAAGGAAATTACAGGCCACTCCAGTGTTCTTGCCTGGGAAATCCCATGGACAAGGAGCCTGGTGGGTTACAGTCCATGAATTGCAAAGGAATCAGACCTGACTTAGTGACTAAACAACAACAACCTTAATTTCACTCAAAAGTATCACTTTTAAACATTAGGTATATGTATTTAAAATATGTTTGTTGCAGCCTGAAATAAATTAAAATGGCTGATTTTGAACATTTTTTTAGATTTATTTTTATTTAGTTTATTGGTTATAACATTATACAAATTTCATGTGTATAACATTATATATGTACTTCTATATACCCTGCAGCCTGCTCACCACCCCAAATTTTGGATCTTATCTGTCATCAAACAGTTCATTTCCTTTACCCATTTCACTCTCCACACTGTCCCTTTCCCTCTGGGAACTACTACTCTTTTCTTGGTATCTTCATGTTTGTTTCTGTTTGACTTGTTTTGTTCACTGATTTGTAAAGAAAATTTTCAAAGAAAGAGTTAGAGATGTAGCCTCTAGAACTGCAATATCCAATATGAAAGTGATCGGCCACATGTGGCTATTGAGTGCTTGGTACAGGGCTGGTCTGATTTCACATATGGTAGAAGTATAAAATAGAAGGGGAAAAAGTGGAAGCAGTGACAGATTTTATTTTCTTGGGCTGCAAAATCCCTGTGGACTGTGACTGCAGCCATGAAATTAAAAGATGCTTGCTCCTTGGAAGGAAAGCTATGAAAAACTGAGACAGCATATTAAAAAGCAGAGAAATCGCTTTGCTGACAAAGGTCCAAAAGCTATGGTTTTTCCAGGATTCATGCACAGATGTGAGAGCTGGACCATAAAGATGGCTGAGCACTGAAGAACTGATGCTTTCAAACTGTGCTGCTAGAGAAGACTCTTAAGAGCCCCTTGGACAGCAAGGTGATCAAACCAATCAATCCTAAAGGAAATCAGTCCTGAATAGTCATTGGAAGGACTGATGCTGAAGCTGAAGTTCCAATACTCCAGCCACCTGATGCAAAGAGCTGACTCATTGGAAAAGACTCTGATCCTGGGAAAGAATGAGGGCAGGAGGTGAAGAGGGTGACAGAGGATGAGATGGTTGGATGACATCACCGACTCAAGGGACATGAGTTTGAGCAAACTCTGGGAGATAGTGAAGGACAGGGAAGCCTGGCATGCTGCAGTCCATGGATTTGCAAAGAGTTGGACACAAATTAGTGACTGCACAACAACAATATGCATATAGGCAGCTTTATGAGTTGACAGACACCTAAAGTGGAAACTGAGCTTCCCCAGTGGCTCAGTTGGTAAAGAATCCACCTGCCAAGCAGAAGTCACAGGTTTGATCCCTGGGTCAGGAAGATCCCTTGGAGAAGGAAATGGCAACCCGATCCTATATGCTTGCTGGGAAAATCCCATGGAAAGAAGAGCCTGGCAGGCTACAGTCCATGGGGTCACAAAGAGCTGGGGCTTAGCTACTAAATAGCAGCAAAAGGGGCAATTGCCTAAAGCATTTATGGCTTATCCTCTTTCTTGGATCATAATTACTCAAGTCCCTGTCATCTTGGCCTCCCCTGACTCAAGCTTCTGTCTTTGTAGTGAGACTTCTGCAGGCCCCACATTGAGGCTTCCTGACTCTCTTCTCTACACAGTTAATGGGTGAATGTCCCAGGGATAAAACGCAGAAGTGTGGAGCTCACCTCAGGGTAATTCCCTTCTATCTAGAATCATGGTCCCTCTAAATTGTGGTTTCCTTGATAGCCAATGCCTTCAAATCACATATTTGAAAAACTTTATACAGCTTTTGTAGTTGTCCCCAAGCTGAAGTAAGCTACTCTATCATGACTAGATGTAGGAAACAGTCTTGGAATTTTTTGTTTGCCAAGTTGGTACGCTAATCACCTTAAACCAGTGTCTTAGCTTAGTCTGTTATCTTGATTTATGTTCTCCGGATAGGGACCCTTTGCTTCAGTAGAGCCATCCTTGTTCTCAAGGAGGAATACTGATTAGCCCTCATCTTTGAAGAAACCTAACAAGCCACTCCCACTACTAGTGTGGCTATAGCCTTCTGACAATGACCCAGTGGCATTCTCTTTGTATATGAAAGATGACAGATTGCTAAGAAGGAACAGACCAAAGCCCAAATATTAATAATTTTGACAGAACTTAGGGGGGGCACAAAAGCAGCAATAAAAATAGCTTGCTATGTGATTATTAACTCACTCTTGGGTCTCACTGAGAGCTTTCAAAAACATTTTGCATCTTTACTTTTAGAATATCTTTCATTTCACACCTTTTAGTATTTTTCTGTTTGCCACATTGTATAATTATATTTCAAGGCTTGGTTAGTCCTCAAAGGTTATTCTTGGGTTTTAACCTTGAATACTCTACCAAGAAAAATGTAATGATTATATTTTCTTTATGGCAATATGCCTGTATATTCATGAGAGTTTATAAATAAAATGGATTTTTCAAAGACTAAATTCTACCAGTTCACTTCATGACGCTTTTTTCAGAATGTAGGTTTGAATGAAGCAAAATGAATCATTCCTGCTATTAAGACTTGCAGAATGTAAATGAAAAGATACACAAAATCATATTTTGCTGGTTCACCTTGTTGGATTTATGCCTTTCCTTTTTATCTGCTGTAGTTACAAATGCTCACTTAATAAACTTTAATATTTTCTCTCCCAATAAATAGCTTCCTGACGAAAGATTTTTTTTTTTTTTTGGATTAGCTGAAGAAAACTGTATACTACTCTGGTACTTAAGGAATCTTTTTGCCCATAAATGAAAAGTAAATTGAACACAATTTAAATTTATGTGCTAATCTCCCTCTGTAACTCCCTCCTTTCTTTTTTTTTTTTCTTTGTATCAATTTCAAAGGCTAGGCTAGTACAGAAAACATGACTAGATTGACCCAAAATCTATTTCCAAATTCAGAATTAGTTGAATCCTATTTGGGATTTGGTTCTACATACAACATTGTTGAGAATTGCCTGACATTAATTGACAAGTCATCACATGCTTACTAAAGGCAACCAAATGGATTACATTCAGAACAAAGTCCTGAAATAATAAGTGAACTTGACTCAATATGTGGGAAACACATGAACAGACTGGATTTGTATAGTCTGGAGAACAGACTGAAGGGGAGGTAGGAACATGATAGCTATCTTTAAATATTTTAAGAGCTGTCATGTTGAAGAGGAATTTAAATTCTTTATAGGAGGTCACAAAGAGTAGAAATAGGATGAACCATAAGAAGCTACCAAAAAGGTTCTGTTAAATATAAGATGAACTTTGTAATCATCACTGAAAAAATAACGGTATGTTTTTAATTTATGAGACAAAGATTTCTTAAATCTTAGAGTGTTGCTTAGTTGTTCTCAGTTAAGTAGCTAAAGAAATACAATTTTTATGCAAGAAACAATTATTTGAGAACTAATTGTTGAAAGTTCATTAAATGATACCTTTGAAGTACTAAAAAAATCAATCTAGAATTCTTTACTCAGTGAAAACATTCTCCAAAAATAAAGGCACATTGCACTTGTGTAAAAATTCATTTTTAAAAGAAGATGAACACATTTTCTGATAAAAATAAGTAGGAGTTTGGAATGTGTGAAACTGCACTAAAAGGTATATGAAAGGGAGTTCCTCATGCAGTAGGAAAATAATCCCAGATGAAAGAATGGGAAGATAGAGGACTGAAGAGCACAGAAAGGATAAATATCTGAGTAAATAAAAAGGAATATTATAAAGGAATAATGTTCGTTTAAAATAATAATAGCGTCTTGTGAAGTTTTAGAATATGTGTAGAATAAAATGAATAATAAAATAGCATAAGGGATCTGAGGAAAATAAGAAGGGTTAAAATATTTAAAAATATTTTCCACATTTGGGAAGTGGTAAAAGTGTTCATTTATAATGGACTGTAATAGGTCAAGAGTGTATAATCTAATTTCTATGGTAATAACTGTAAAATACTAACTACCAAGTTAAAAGAAGGAATAACCACAAGTTAAAAGTTGGGTTAAACAGAATAAACAACAGCAACAATAAAACTTATTTACTCTGAAAGAAAGCTGCTGCTGCTGCTGCTAAGTCACTTCAGTCGTGTCCGACTCTGTGCGACCCCATAGACGGCAGCCCACCGGGCTCCCCCGTCCCTGGGATTCTCCAGGCAAGAACACTGGAGTGGGTTGCCATTTCCTTCTCCAATGCATGAGAGTGAAAAGTGAAAGTGACATTGCTCAGTTGTGTCCGACTCTTAGTGACCCCATGGACTGTAGCCTACCAGGCTCCTCCGTCCATGGGATTTTCCAGGCAAGAGTACTGGAGTGGGTTGCCATTGCCTTCTCCGGAAAGAAAGAAGGGAGGAAGGTAAAAATTAAAACAAAAACAAAAACAAAACAAAACAAAAAACAGATAAGGACAAGTAGATACTTAATTCAAACCAAAATATATCATAATTGCATGAAATATATGTAGACTAGACTGCTGCTGCTGCTGCTGCTGCTAAGTCGCTTCAGTCATGTCTGACTCTGTGTAACCCCATAGACGGCAGCCCACCAGGCTCCCCCGTCCCTGGGATTCTCCAGGCAAGAATACTGGAGTGGGCTGCCATTTCCTTCTCCAATGCATGAAAGTGAAAAGTGAAAGTGAAATTGCTCAGTTGTGTCCAACTCTTAGTGACCCCATGGACTGCAGCCTACCAGACTCCTCCGTCCATGGGATTTTCCAGGCAAGAGTACTGGAGTGGGTTGCCATTGCCTTCTCCGGAAAGAAAGAAGGGAGGAAGGTAAAAATTAAAACAAAACAAAACAAAACAAAACAGATAAGGACAAGTAGATACTTAATTCAAACCAAAATATATCATAATTGCATGAAATGTATGTAGACTAGACTAAGTACTCCAAATTAATGATAAAGATTTTCAAAGTGGATTTCTTAAAAAGCTACACACTGTTTACAAGAGATACAACTTAAATAGAAGATAGAAAGATTCATAGTAAATGTCTGGAAAATGCATCATGCAAATACTAGCCAAAAGAAAGCTGATATATTAATATCTAGACCTAGTCAACTTTAAAGAAATATATATTACTATTAAAGATAAACAAATATTTCATAATGATTAAAAGAGGTCAACCCAGCAGGAAGAACAAAATAAATTCTAATTAACCTATTAGCCTCAACAAGTATAAAGCAAAAATAGTCAGACGTAGGACCACAATCATAGTTTAAACTTTGAGATGCTCCTCTCAGTAACTGATAAAAGAAGAAAAAATATATATTGAATGTTTGAATGAAAAAATGGCAGCTTGTACTAATTGATATGTACTAAAATAAACCCAAAAACTAAAGAATGCACCTTCTTTGTAACAAATGCACATTAATATTTATGAAAATAGATCTTATGCTGGGTTATAAGGGAATTCTTAATGGATTTCTAAGGACTAAAATTCTAAGCATGTTCTTTAACACATGAAATCAAACTAGAAAATTTCCAAATGTTTAGAAATTAAGTAAAACATTTAAAATTAGAAAAAATGACATTTAAATAGTTCAAAATAAGGCTAAAACAGTACTTAAAAGGAAATTTATAGCCTTAAAGATGCATCTATTAGCAAAGAAGGAAGAATAAATTCAGTTGCCAAATTATTCATCTCAATAAACTCGAAGAGGAGTAGAAATCAGAAAATTTATAAAGGAGAAGAATTGAAGTAAATGACAAAGAAATAATCATAAAACAAAGCCAATGAAACTTAAAGTTGATTTTCTGAAAAGTTTGGTAAAATTAATAAACCTATATAGTACTAATCCAGGAGAAAAATGGAAATACAAATTGCAAATTAAGAATGAGATGCCTTGGAAAAATATCTATTCAGGTTTCCCACCCATTTTTTTAATCTAGGTTGTTTGTCTTTTGAATGTTGAGTTGAATGATCTGTTTATATATTTTGGATATTAACCCCTTATTGGTCATATCATTAGCAAATATTTTCTCCCATTTAGTAGGTTGTCTTTCATTTTGTTGATGATTTCCTTTGTGGGGCAAAAGTTTTTAAGTCTAATTAGGTCCCATTTATTTCTTTTTGCCTTTATTTCTTTTGCTTTAGATGTTGTTATTGTTCAGTCGCTAAGTGGTGTCCAATTCTTTGTGACCCCACAGACCAGCAGACTTCCCTGACCTTCATTATCTCCCAGAGTTTGCTCAAACTCATGTCCCTTGAGTCAGTGATGCCATCCAAGTCTCTTCTCCTGCCTTCAGTCTTTCCCAGCATCAGGGTCTTTTCCAATGAGTCGGCTCTTCACATCAGATGGTCCAAGTATTAGAGCTTCAGCATCAGTCCTTCCAATGAATATTCAAGGTTGATTTCCTTTAAGATTGACTAGTTCTATCTCCTTGCAGTCCAAAGGACTCTCAAAGTCTTCTCTAGCACCACAGTTCAAAAACACCAATTCTTCGGTGCTCAGCCTTCATAGTTCAACTCTTACATCCATATATAACTACTAGAAAAACCATAGCTTTTACTATATGGACCTTTGTCAGAAAAGTGATATCTCTGCTTTGTAATACACTGTCTAGGTTTTTCACAGGTTTCCTCCTTGGATACAAACGTCTTTTAGTTTCATGACTATAGTCACTGCAGTGATTTTGTAGTCCAAGAAAATAAAATCTGGCACTGTTTCCATTTTATCCCCATTATATTTGCCATGAAATGATGGGACCAGAGGCTATTAGTTTTATTTTGTTTCTTTTTTTTCTAATTATTTTTAATTAGAAGGTAATTACTTTATAATATTGTGTTGATTTCTGCCATACATCAAATGTTGAGTTTCAGGCCAGCTCTTTTATCCTCATCAAGAGGCTCTTTTTTTTTTTTTTAACATTTCAAAACAGTTTTACTTATTTTTTTAAGTAGAAAGCTTTCATTATATTTATTTATTTTTGAAATTAATTATTTTAATTGGAGGATAATTACTTTACAATATTGTGATGGTTTTTGCCATACATCAACATGAATCAGCCATGGGTGCACATGACCCCTTATCCTGAACCCCCCACCCACCTCTTTTTGTTGTTGTTCATCACTCAGTCATATCCAATTCTTTGGGACACCATGGACTGCAGCATGCCAAACTTCCCTGTCCTTCACCATCTCCCAGAGTTTGCTCAAACTCATGTCCATTGAGTTGGTGATGCCATCCAGCCATCTTGTCCTCTGTCACCCCCTTCTACTGCTTTCAATCTTTCCCAGTGTCAGGGTCTTTCCCGGTAAGTTGGCTCTTTGCATTAGGTGGCCAGAGTATTGGAGTTTCAGCTTTAGCATCAGTCCTTCCAATGAATATTCATGGTTGATTTCCTTCTGTATTGACTGGTTTGATCACCTTGATGTCCAAGGGACTCTCGAGAGTCTTCTCCAACAACACAGTTCAAAAGCATCAATTCTTCAGTACTCAGCCTTCTTTATGGTTCAATTCTCATGTTTATACATGACTACTGGAAAACCATAGCTTTGACTATATGGACCTTGGTCAGCAAATTAATGTCTTTGACTTAAAAAAAAATTTCAAAATTATTCATTTTAATTGGAGGATAGTTGCTTTATAATATTGTGGGTTTTGCCATATATTGATGTGAATCAGCCACAGGAGCATATGTGTCCCCCACATCCTGAACCCCACTCCCACCTCCCTATCCACCCCATCCTTCTGGATTGTCCCAGAGCACTGGTCCTGAGTGCCCTGCTTCATGCATCAAACTTGCACTAGTCATCTACTTTACATATGGTAATATACGTGTTTCCATGCTATTTTCTCAAATAATCACACCCTTGCCTTCTCCCACAGAGTCCAAAAGTCTTTTCTTAACATCTGTGTCTCTTTTGCTGCCTTGCAATAGGATTATCATTACCATCTTTCTAAATCCCATATATATGTGTTAATATACTGTATTGGTGTTTCTCTTTCTGACTTACTTCACTCTGAATAATAGGCTCCAATTTCAGCCAACTCATTAGAACTGACTCAAATGTGCTCTGTTTTATAGCTGAGTAATACTCCATCATGTATATGTACCACAACTTCTTTATCCTTTCATCTGCCAATGGATATCTAGGTTGCCTCCATGTCCTAGGTATTGTAAACAGTGCTTCAATGAACATTGGGGTACATGTGTCTCTTTCAATTCTGGTTCCTCGATATGTATCACCAGCAGTGGGATTGCTGGGTCGTGTATGGCAGTTCAGTTTCCAGTTTTTTTTAAGGAATCTCCACACTATTCTCCATAGTGGCTATACCAGTTTGCATTCCCACAAACAGTGTAAGAAGGTTCCATTTTTCACCACACCCTCTCCAGCATTTGTTTGTAGACTTTTTGAAGATGGCTATTCTGACCAGCAGAGAAGGCAGTGGCACCCCCTCCAGTATTCTTGCCTGGAAAATCCCATGGACAGAGGAGCCTGGTAGGCTGCAGTCCATGGGGTCACTAAGAGTCAGACACGACTGAGCGACTTCACTTTCACTTTTCACTTTCATGCATTGGAGAAGGAAATGGCAACCCACTCCAGTGTTCTTGCCTGGAGAATCCCAGGGACGGGGGAGCCTGGTGGGCTGCCGTCTATGGGGTCGTGCAGAGTCAGACACGATTGAAGTGACTTAGCAGCAGCAGTGGCATTCTGACCAGAGTGAGATGATACCTCATTGTAGTTTGGATTTGCATTTATCTAATAATGAATGATGTTGAACATCTTTTCATGTGTTTATTAGCCATCTGTATGTCTTCTTTGGAGAAATATTTGTTTAGTTCTTTTGCCCACATTTGGATTGTGATGTTTGTTTTTCTGGTATTGAGCTGCATGAGCTACTTGTATATTTTGAAGATTGTCTTTGTCAGTTGTTTCATTTGCTATTATTTTCTCCCATTCTGAAGGCTGCCTTTTCACTTGGCTTAGTTTCCTTCATTGTGCAAAAGCTTAAAAAGTTTAATTAGGTCCCTTTTGTTTCATTTTGTTTTTATTTCCATTACTCTGGGAGGTGGGTCCAAGAGGATCCTGCTGTGATTTATGTCAGAGAGTGTTCTACCTAGGTTTTCCTCCAAGAGTTTTATAGTTTCTGGTTTTTCATTTAGATCTGTAATCCATTTTGAGTTTACTTTTGTGTATGGTGTTAGACAGTATTCTAGTTTCATTCATATACAAGTGGTTGACCAGTTTTCCCAGCACCACTTGTTAAAGAGATTGTCTTTTCTCCATTGTATATTTTTGCCTCCTTTGTCAAAGATAAAGTGTCCATAGGTGTGTGGATTTATCTCTGGACTTTCTATTTTTTTCCATTGATCTATATTTCTATCTTTGTGCCAGTACCGTACTGTCTTGATGATTGTAGCTTTGTAGTATAGTCTGAATTCAGGAATGTTGATTGCTCCAGTTCCATTGTTCCTTCTCAAGATTGCTTTGGCTATTTGAGGTTTTTTGTGTTTCCATACAAATTATGAAATTATTTGTTCTAGTTCTGTGAAAAATATCATTGGTAGCTTGATAGGGATTGCATTAAATCTGTAGATTGCTTTGGGTAGTATTAGGGACTTCCCTGGTGTCTCAGACAGTAAGAGCATCTGCCTACAATGCAGGAGACCTGGGTTTGATCCCTGGGTTGGGAACATCCCCTGGAGAAGGAAATGGCAGCCCACTCCAGTATTGTTGCCTGTAAAATCCCATGGACAGAGGAGCCTGGCAGGCTGCAGTCCATGGGGTCGCAAAGAATTGGACATGACTGAGCGACTTCACTCACTTTGGGTAGTATACTCATTTTCATTATATTGATTCTTCTGATCCATGAACATGATAATGTGTCTCCATCTATTTGTGTCATATTTGATTTCTTTAGTCAGTGTTTTATCATTTCCTGTATATGGGTCTTTCTTTAGGTAAATTTATTCCTAAATATTTTATTGTTTTCAAAGCAATGGTGAATGGGATTGTTTCCTTGATTTCTCTCTCTGTTTTCTCATTATTAGTGTATAGGAATGCAAGGGATTTCTGTGTATTAATTTTATATCCTACAACTAGTTCTAGTAGTTTTCTGGTGGTATATTTAGGGTTTTCTAAGTAAAGGATCATGTCATCTGCATACTGTAAGGGTTTTATTTCTTCTTTTACAATCTGGATTGCATTATTTCTTTTTCTTCTCTGATTGCTGTGGCTAAAACTTCTAACACTACGTTGAATAGTAGTGGTGAGAGTGGGCACCCTTGTCTTGTTCCTGATTTTAGAGGAGATGTTTTCGATTTTTCACCATTGAGGATAATGTTTGCTGTGGGTTTATCATATATGGCTTTTATTATGTTGAGATATGTTCCTTCTATGCCTACTTTCTGGAGAGTTTTTATCATAAATGGGTGTTGAATTTTGTCAAAGTCTTTCTCTGCATCTATTGAGATAATCATATAGTTTTCAATCTATCTATATGTGTAAGGGGGTGGAGCAAGTGGATAGATCCAAGGTGGATTAAGTCCACCTTGATCTCTCCATTGGTGTGAGTGGGGTAGTAAAGTCCCCCACTATTATTGTGTTACTGTTAATTTCCCCTTTCATACTTGCTAGCATTTGCCTTATGTATTGGGGTACTTTCTGCCATATGTGTGGTATTATCTGCATATCTGAGGTTATTGTTATTTCTCCTGGCAACCTTGGTTCCAGCTTGTGATTTATCCAACCAGGCATTTCACATGATGTACTCTGCATAAAATTTAAATAAGCAGGGTGACATTATACAGCCTTGACATACTTCTTCCTCATTTGGAACCAGTCTGTTGTTCCATGTCCAGTTCTAACTGTTGCTTCTTGACCTGCATACAGATTTCTCAGGAGGCAGATCTGGTGGTCTGGTTTACCATCTCTTGAAGAATTTTCCACAGTTTGTTGTGATCCCAAAGTCAAATGCTTTAGCATAGTAAATGAAGCAGAAGTAGATGTTTTTCTGGAATTCTCTTGCTTTTTCAGTGATCCAACAGATGTTGGCAATTTTATCTCTGTTTCCTTACCTGTTCTAAATCCAGCTTGAACATCTAGAGGTTCTTGGTTCTTATACTGTTGAAAACTACCTTGGAGAATTTTGAGCATTACTTTGCTAGCATGTGAAATGAGTGGAATTGTGTGGTAGTTTGAGCATTCTTTGGCATTGCCTTTCTTTGGGATTGGGATGAAAACTGACCTTTTCCAGTCCTGTGGCCACTGTTGAGTTTCCCAAATTTGCTGGCATATTGAGTACAGCACTTTCACAGCATCATCTTTAGGATTTGAAATAGCCCAGGTGGAATTCCATCACTTCCACTATGTTTGTTTGTAGTAATGCTTCTTCTTTTTTTTTTTAATTTTATTTTATTTTTAAACTTTACATAATTGTATTAGTTTTGCCAAATATCAAAATGAATCTGCCACAGATATACATGTGTTCCCCATCCTGAACCCTCCTCCCTCCTCCCTCCCCATACCATCCCTCTGGGTCGTCCCAGTGCACTAGCCCCAAGCATCCAGTATCGTGCATCGAACCTGGACTGGCATCTCGTTTCATACATGATATTTTACATGTTTCAATGCCATTCTCCCAAATCTTCCCACCCTCTCCCTCTTGACTTTACACTTTAAGATGTCTGGCTCTAGGTGAGTGATCACACCATTGTAGTTATCTGGGTCATGAAGATCTTTTTTGTATAGTTCTTCTGTGTATTCTTACCACCTCTTCTTAATATCTTCTGCTTCTGTTAGGTCCATTCTGTTTCTATTCTTTACTGTGCCCATCTTCGCATGAAATGTTCCATTAGTATCTCTAATTTTCTTGAAGAGATCTCTAGTCTTTCCTATTCTATTGTTTTCCTCTATTTCTTTGCATTGATCGCTGAGGAAGGCTTTCTTATCTCTTCTTGCTATTCTTTGGAACTCTGCATTCAGATGCTTATATCTTTCCTTTTCTCCTTTGCTTTCTGCTTCTCTTCTTTTCACAGCTATTTGTAAGGCCTCCTTAGACAGCCATTTTGCTTTTTTGCATTTGTTTTTTTGGGGGATGGTTTTGATCACTGCCTCCTATACAGTTTTAGGAACCTCTGTCGTTAGTTCTTCAGCATCTATTTCCTTGCCCACACTGGGGAAGTGTTCAGCTATTATCTATTTTCTCAGGTCCTTTTTCTCTCTCTTCTCCTTCTGAGACCCCTATACTGTGAATATTGGTACATTTAATGTTGTCCCAGAGGTCTATTAAGCTGCCTTCATTTCTTTTCATTCTTTTTTCTATATTCTGTTTTGTGGCATTGATTTTCATCATTCTGTCTTCCAGGTCACTTATCCATTCTTCTGCCTCAGTTATTCTGCTATTGATTCCTTCTAGTGTATTTTCATCTCTGCTTGTTTCTTCTTCAGTTCTTGTAGGTCTAATCCCTTGAATCTATTTGTCACTTTTTGCCTTTAGAGTAGTATCATCTGCATATCTACAGTTGTTTATATTTCTCCTGTTAGTCTTGATTCTAGCCTGTGTATCATCTAACCTGGCATTTTGCATGATACGCTCTGCATATAATCTAAATAAACAGGGTGAGGATATAGTCTTGTCGAACTCCTTTCCCAGTTTTGAACCAGTCATTTTTTCCATATCCAGTTCTAATTATAACTTCTTGACGTGCATATAGGTTTCTCAGGAGACAAGGTGGTGTGGTATTCCCATCTCTTTAAGAATTTTCCAGTTTACCCTCTCATATAAATAAGAAAAAGAGAAAAAGCCCAACTTTTGAAAACTTAAAAATTTGAACACTTTACCCAAAGTATTACTTCCAATAAATAACCAGAAATCATATGAAAAAAATGTGTTATTAGTTATTCTGCTAAGTTACTTCAGTTGTGTCCAACTCTGTGCTACCCCATAGATGGAAGCCCACCAGGCTCCCCCTTCCCTGGGATTCTCTAGGCAAGAACACTGGAGTGGGCCGCCATTTCCTTCTCCAATGCGTGAAAGGGAAAAGTGAAAGTGAAGTCACTCAGTTGTGTCCGACTCTTAGTGACCCCATGGCCTGCAGCCTACCAGGCTCCGCCTTCCATGGGATTTTCCAGGTAAGCGTACTGGAGTGGGGTGCCATTGCCTTCTCCAGTTATTAGTTATTAGGCAAATGCAAATTAAACTACACACATACCAGATTGTTTAATATTTGAAAGACTGATGACTGAGCCAAACATGGGTCCATTTACCTGCACACAGTAAAGCAAATATACTGACACCAAGATGTAATGCAGGAAAGTACAATGTTTATTGCAGGGCACTCAGCAAGGAGAAAAAGCAGCTTATGTTGAAAAACCCCAAATTCCCTGATGTCTTTCAGGCAAGGGGTTTTAAAGACAGTGTGCGGGAGGGAACTGCAGAGTATATTATCAGCCTGTGCACAATTCTTGTATTGGTTGGCATCAAGATGAACTTTTGAGTATTATCAGCCTTCTGATTTCAACTGATCTGGGATCAATGTGCTTGTGGTCAGCAGTTTTTATCTGGTAGGATTTGCTTCCTGTAAAAACAACTTAATGATATGTATCAGATGTTTATCTTTCAGGGAACTGGGAGTTCAGTGATTCTGCTGTGTGGCAGATTTGTAGTCTTAGTTGTAACTGGTTTCCCTGCTCAACAGCTATTCTTTGTTTCTACATCTTCATATTTTCTAATCATTAAATTTTGAGACAGACTTCTGAGACTTGGAGGAGGCAAGGGAGACTAATACAAAAGCCTTTTACTTCAAAGGACAGTGATACTGGGGCTTGTATATAGTTCTAATATCAAGTATTGGCAAAATATTACACAGATTGAACTTTTATATGGTGTGAGTGTGTCAATGGGCATAAACACTGGCAAAATATTCGAATGTTAGTCATATACATTATCACTCAGCAGTACTCCTCCTAGGTATGTAAAATAAGCCCATATTTCCATCGGAAGTCCAAAACATAAATCCCGGTAGCATCTTTATTCATAATAGCACTATTTACAATAACCAAGATATAGAAGCAGCCTAATGGAATATTACTCTGCCATAAAAAATGAAATAATGCCATTTACAGCGACATCAATAAACATTAATATTACTGTACTTGGTTAAGTAAGTTAGAGCAAAGCAAATGTCATATGATGTCACTTATTTGTGGGGTCTAAAAAATGATACAAATGCACTTATTTATGAAATAGAAACATATTTGCAGACATGGAAAAGAAATGTATAGTCACCAAAGGGGAAAGATTGGAGTGGGTGTGATAAATTGGGTTTATATCAACATATACAGACTACTATATGTAAAATAAATAATCAACAAAGACCTATTGTATAGCACAGGGAACTCTATTCTGTACTCTGTGATAGCCTATATGGGAAAGTGAAGTGAAAGTCACTCAGTTGTGTCTGACTCTTTGTGACCCCTTGGACTATACAGTCCATGGAATTCTCCAGGCCAGAATACTGGAGTGGGTAGCCATTCCCTTCTCCAGGGAATCTTCCCAGGGATCAAACCGAGGTATCCCACATTGCGGGAGGATTCTTTACCAGCTGAGCGACCAGGGAAGCCCAAGAGAACTGGAGTGGATAGCCTATCCTTTCTACAGCAGATCTTTCCAACCCAGAAATCAAATGGATTTCTCCTCCTTTGCAGGCAGATTCTTCATCGACTGAGTTATGAGGGAAGTCTATGGGAAAAGAATCTGAAAATAATAGATATTTTTTTATGTATATCTAAATCACTTTGCTATACACTTAAAACGAGTACAGCATTTTAAATCTCTACTTAGTATAAAATACAAAAAAAAAAAAAAAACTTGGTTCAACAAGCAGTGAATAAATTCCAGTACATCAGTCGAAATGGAATAATATACAGCAATGAAAAAAGAAGGAACTACTTATAGCAGTATGGATGGATCTCACAGGCTGAAAATGTAGAGCAAAATAATTGAGACAGAAGAGTGCAACTCTATGATAATATTTATAGGAAGTTCAAACTAGATAAAATTAATGTTGGGAAGGAAAGTTATGACCAACCTAGACAGCGTATTGAAAAGCAGAGACATTACTTTGTCAACAAAGTCTGTCTAGTCAAGGCTATGGTTTTCCCAGTGGTCATGTATGGAAGTGTGAGTTGGACTACAAAGAAAGCTCAGTGCAGAAGAACTGATGCTTTTGAACTATGATGTTGGAGAAGACTCTTGAGAGTCCCTTGGACTGCAAGGAGATCCAACCAGTCCATCCTAAAGGAGATCAGTCCTGGGTTTTCATTGGAGGGACTGATGTTGAAGCTGAAACTCCAATACTTTGGCTACCTGATGCGAAGAGCTGACTCATTTAAAAAGACCCTGATGCTGGGAAAGATTGAGGGCAGGAGGAGAAGGGGATGACAGAGGATGAGATGATTGGATGGCATCACCGACTAAATGGATATGGGTTTGGGTGGACTCTAGGAGTTGGTGATGGACAGGGAGGCCTGATGTGCTGCAGTTCATGGGGTCACAAAGAGTCGAAGATGACTGAGGGACTGAACTGAACTGAACTGAATAGGAATCATGATTTTGGTTGCCTTGTAGACATAATGACTTGAAGTGGATAGAAGAAGCCTTTTGAAATGATACCAATATTCTGTATCTTCTTTTGGATAGTTGTTACATTTACTATTATCTGTATCTATTTTCTTGTATAATTAAGATTTATGTACTTTTCTGAATATATGTTCTATTTCGACAAAAAGGCTTTCCCCACATTAAAAAAAAAAAACAAGACTCAAACAACTGAATAGAGGGAAGTGCTAACATAGTAATAGAGCAATAGAAAAGAAATGTGAACAAATATCCTGTTATGCGGCCATGAAGAGATACCCCACGTCCAAGGTAAGAGAAACCCAAGTAAGATGGTAGGCACTGAGAGAGGGCATCAGAGGGCAGACAGACTGAAACCACAATCACAGACAACTATCCAATATGATCACATGGACCACAGCCTTGTATAACTCAATGAAACTAAGCCATGCCATGTGGGGCCACCCAACAGATGGGTCATGTTGGAGAGGTCTGACAGACTGTGGTCCACTGGAAAAGGGAATGGTGAACCACATCAGTATTCTTGCCTTGAGAATCCCATGAACAGTATGAAAAGCCAAAAAGATGGGACACTGAAAGATTAAATCCCCAGGTCAGTAGGGGCCCAATATGCTACTAGAGATCAGTGGAGAAATAACTCCAGAAAGAATGAAAGGATGGAGCCAAAGCAAAAACAACACCCAGTTGTGGATGGGACTGGTGATAGAAGCAAGGTCCGATGCTGTAAAGAGCAATATTCCATAGGAACCTGGAATGTTAGGTTCATGAATCAAGGCAAATTGGAAGTGGTCAAACAGGAGATGGCAAGAGTTAACATCGACATTCTAGGAATCAGCAAACTAAGATGGACTGGAATGGGTGAATTTAACTCAGATGACCGTTATATCTACTACTGTGGGCAGAAATCCCTTAGAAGAAATGGGGTAGCCATCATTGTCAACAAAAGAGTCAGAAATGAAGTACTTGGATGCAATCTTAAAAGCAACAGAATGATCTCTGTTCATTTCCAAGGCAAACCATTCAATATCATGGTAAGCCAAGTCTATGCCCCAACCAGTAATGCTGAAGAAGCTGAAGTTGAACAGTGCTATGAAGACCTAAAAGACCTTCTAGAACTAACACCACCCCCCCCAAACAAAAAGATGTCCTTTTCATTATAGGGGACTGAAATGCAGAAGTAGGAAGTCAAGAAACACCTGGAGTAACAAGCAAATTTGGCCTTGGAGAACAGAATGAAGCAGGGCAAAGGCTAACAGAGTTCTGCCAATAGAACGCACTGGTCATAGCAAACACCCTCTTCCAACAACACAGGAGAAGACTGTACACATGGACATCACCAGATGGTCAACACTGAAATCAGACTGATTATATTCTTTGCAGCCAAAGATGGAGAAGCTCTATATAGTCAGCAAAAACAAGACTGGGAGCTGACTGTGGCTCAGATCATGAACTCCTTATTGCCAAATTCAGACTGAAATTGAAGAAAGTGGAGAAAGCCACTAGACCATTCAGGTATGACCTAAATCAAATCCCTTATGATTATACAGTGGAAGTGAGAAATAGATTTAAGGGCCTAGATCTGATAGATAGAGTGCCTGATGAACTATGGAATGAGATTCATGACATTGTACAGGAGACAGGAATCAAGACCATCCCCAAGAAAAAGAAATGCAAAAAAGCAAAATGGCTGTCAGAGGAGGCCTTACAAATAGCTGAGAAAAGAAGAGAAGCGAAAAGCAAAGGAGAAAAGGAAAGACATACACATTTGAATACAGAGTTCCAAAAATAGCAAGGGGAGATAAGAAAGCCTTCCTCAGTGATCTATGCAAAGAAATAGAGGAAAACAATAGAATGGGAAAGACTAGAGATCTCTTCAAGAAAAGTAGAGATAGCAAGGGAACATTTCATGCAAAGATGGGCTCAATAAAGGACAGAACTGGTAGGGACCTAACAGAAGCAGAAGATATTAAGAATAGGTGGCAAGAATATACAGAAGAACTGTACAAAAAAGATCTTCATGACCCAGATAATCACGATGGTGTGATCACTAACCTAAAGCCAGAAATCCTGGAATGTGAAGTCAAGAGGGCCTTAGGAAGCATCACTATGGAAAAAGCTAGAGGAGGTGATGGAATTCAGGTTGAGCTACTTCAAATCCTGAAAGATGATGCTGTGAAAGTGCTGCACTCAATATGCCAGCAAAGTTGGAAAACTCAGCAGTGGCCACAGGACTGGAAAAGGTCAGTTTTAATTCCAATCCCAAAGAAAGGCAATGCCAAAGAATGCTGAAACTACTGCACGATTGCACTAATCTCACACGCTAGTAGAGTAATGCTCAAAATTCTCCAAGCCAGGCTTCAGCAATACGTGAACCGTGAACTTCCTGATGTTCAAGCTGGTTTTAGAAAAGGCAGAGGAACCAGAGATCAAATTGCCAACATCTGCTGGATCATAGACAAAGCAAGAGAGTTCTAGAAAAACATCTATTTCTGCTTTATTTACAATGCCAAAGCCTTTGTGTGGATCACAATAAACTGTGGAAAATTCTGAAAGAGATGGAGATACCAAACCACCTGACCTGCCTCTTGAGAAACCTGTATGCAGTTCAGGAAGCAACAGTTAGAACTGGACATGGAACAACAGACTGGTTCCCAATAGGAAAATTTGTACGTCAATGGTGTATATTGTTACCCTGCTTATTTAACTTATATGTGAAGTACATCATGAGAAAGGCTGGGCTGGAAGAAGCACAAAATCAAGGTTACTGGGAGAAATATCAGTAACCTCAGATATGCAGATGACACCACCCTTATGGCAGAAAGTGAAGAAGAACTAAAGAGCTTCTTGATGAAAGTGAAACAAGAGAGTGAAACAGTTGGCTTAAACTCAACATTCGGAAAACTAGGCAGAAAGTGAAGAAGAACTAAAGAGCTTCTTGATGAAAGTGAAAGAAGAGAGTGAAACAGTTGGCTTAAAGCTCAACATTCAGAAAACTAAGATCATGGCATCCGGTCCCATCACTTGATGGCAAATAGATGGGGAAACAGTGGCTGACTTTATTTTTCTTGGCTCCAAAATCACTGCAGATAGTGATTGAAGCCATGAAATTAAAAGACGCTTACTCCTTGGAAGGAAAATTATGACCAACCTAGACAGCATATTAAAAACCAGAGACATTACTTTGTCAACAAAGGTCTGTCTAGTCAAGACTATGGTTTTTCCAGTGGTCATGTATTGATGTGAGTGTTGGACTATATAGAACACCGAGCCCCAAAGAATTGATGCTTTTGAACTGTGGTGTTGGAGAAAACTCTTGAGATTACCTTGGACTGCAAGGAGATCCAACCAGTCCATCCTAAAGGAGATCAGTCCTGGGTGTTCATTGGAAGGACTGATGTTGAAGCTGATACTGCTATACTTTGGCTACCTGATGAGAATAGCTGACTCATTTTAAAAGGCCCTGATGCTGGGAAAGATTGAGGGCAAGAGGAGCAGGAGACGACAGAGGATGAGATGGTTGCATGGCTTCTCCCACTCAATGGACATGGGTTTGGGTGAACTCCAGGAGTTGGTGATGGACAAGGAGGCCTGGCGTGCTTTGGTTCATGGGGTCGCAAAGAGTCGGACACCACCGAGTGACTGAAGTAAACTGATATCCAGACTGCTAAAATAAATTCTTTATTGTATTGAAAAATTCAATTCTGCAGACTGTTACTGACAAAGAATAAAAAACTTTCTCTCTTAACTGCAGATTTCATGACTTTATGTGGGAATTTAGTGACTTTATCTGTGAACAAAATCTGGCTTCACATTTTAAAGTGATATAATTGAAAATACTTTAGCTTCATAATGTAGGAAACCGATGCCCTTCTGTGTTATTTGTAACCTTCAATGTATTCTTATCATCTTTGCTTCTTTTTTAAGATGGTCTGTCTGGGTTTTAAGATGGTGATATGAATAATGTTTTCCCATCTGGATCTGTATCACTCTATTTCCCCATTCTAATTTTTCTCTTTCTCCAGTAGTTTTTTGGCTTTGTATTGGTAAATCAGCTTCAGTCATTTGACATCTTGAACAGTGATAGTGATGCAAATCCTTTCTTATGTATAAAGGTTTCTTTATGTCAAATGTTCTGGAATTGTCAGCAAAAGCATTTAAGTCTGTAAAGTGTTTGAAGTAAGTCATAAACAATAAAAATGTGTCAAACATGTTATTTAGTCTTGAATATTAAAATGGGTGTAAAAGAGAACAAAATTGATGCCTTTTATTTTTTAGACTTTTGATTTATAGTGTTCTTTGTTAATATTATTGTATAGGAGAGAACCAGTATATCTGATGAAGCAATTCAAGAAACTGTTACTGATAGAAATAAGTAGTTGCTTCCTAGTTTATGGAAAGAAGGAGAAAAAGAAAATATAAAATGCTCAAGACCTCCCACATTCTTCAAATATCAGGAAAATATTTATTTCTCATCAGGTTTCTGATGTTGTAATATTTAAGAAGCACAAGCTAACACATTAGAAAAGAGATCCCTTGGGAGAGAGGTAGTCCTGAGTGAAAATGAAACTAGGAACTCTTTCATTTGATTATTGCCTTTTGATTTTTTTGTTAGATAAGGAAGTTCCCAAGTTGGCTATGGCTTTTAAATTGAGGTACTTGAGGTGACAAGTCCTCATGGACAGGCATGCAATAACTTCACCAGGTAGACTATGTTAATGTGGCCCCAAGCCCATCCAAATTCTCCAAATTTGAGTATCTGGTTGGCACTAAAGGAAGTTTCCAGTTACTCTCTGGAGCTTTCTAACCCTGTTTGCAAGAGAATTTAAATACCAGGATTGCAAATGAGTATGCCTTGTCAAGCTGAGCTAGCAGCTAAAAATTGCTTGGCAGAAAAACTAGCTTAAAATGTCCTAGAAACAGTTAATGGAAACCTGAATATTCTGAGTTTCTTACTGAATTCTATACTACATAAAGCAACTTCTCAATTCAACAGAGTAAGAAGACTATGGCTGGCCAGAAAGTCTCTTATTTTCTGTTTGTGTGGTCTATGTTGATTTTTAGTAGCAGTGACTTCTGATTTCACTTTAACAGATTTAGTCATTAAATTACCATAGGTAATAAGATCATTTTAGTCTACAGCAGAAAGTTTGGTAACAGTTGTTTTATTTATGGCCAGCCATCTTGGCATAATAGAGCATGTTCTTAATTAGGCTAGGATTCTTGGTTTCCTATAATAGTAATCTTGACCTGTGACCACAGATCACAACCCAGCCACATATAAAGTTCATAAGGGAGACTGAAAAACTATGTGTCTGCTCTGCACTACCTCATTCATACAACAAATAATGATTAAGCTCATATGATAGTCATGGCATGTTGCCTGAAAAATGCAAAAGACAAACTGGGGGTAGTGTTGAAAAACTATATTCTGTTCATGATGGACCAATAGGATTATATCAAAATATGATATTTATTTTACATTCGCTTAACATTTGGTGAGTTGCATAGCAAAGGAAGTTTACGTAGATTCTATGCCCTAGCATTTGAATTCCACAACCTATGATCTTCACTTCTGTTGGCAACAATTAACTCAGATATTACTATTCAAAATGCAAGCAAAATAAATTGATTACATCTTTTTGATCATAACACTGAATATTCTGACCAGTAATTCTAATTATTTAGGAGAACACATGGGATAAAATTATCAGGGGCAACATCTCAGTTAAGTATCCTGCTGTGTTAGCTCACTGAGCCATAGTTTGCAAACATGATAATGTTTTATTGATTTTCAAACTTATTTTTAGAGCTATAATGTCCTTTGAAGAAAATGGCCTATGGAGCTCCTCTGTGGCCCTGGAGCTACCTCCACAGAACTTGTGGGATTCAATGATTGTGGTTTAAAAAAGAATCAGACAAATGAAAAGAAGCTAAGTGGTCATTAATAGGAAAAGGGTAGACTGTAACACTTCCTTAAGAGGAAATAACCTTAAACAGTTAAAATAATTTAACTAGATCCACATATATCAAACATATAATAAGCTTCAACTGTAATATTCAATTCAAAAATAAATTATAAAAGGACAAATACTATAGGATACTACATTCGACAACTCTTATGTCACACTTCAGATCCTCTCTAACTTACAAGTCTCTGAGGGCTCTTTGGCTGTTTTTTCTGCCTAAGCCAATCTTTTAGGCACTAATTCTGTTTGAACTGATACTGGCTTTAGAAGGGTTACCACATTGCTTCATTTCTCTGTAAAGTTTACCCGTATCTCCCACCTTGAGGCCTTCCTTTTGCCTCTGAAGCATGAGATGCCATGGGACTCTCTCAGGACACTTGCCTACAAAACCCAGAATTGCGAAGAAAATCGTGGTCTATGGTGAGACTCTGACCAGTGGAGACTGTTGCTGGCAGATAATTTTTTTCTCCTCACCTCACCCAGATTTATTTTCTGAATCATAGCAGTTGGAATATTCTCTGGGTAAATGGTCCCTGGAAATCAAGTAATCAGTTCTACTTGACCTCAAGCAGTGACCAGCTCAACATCATACTCCTAGGTCTCATTTTTCCCCCTGCTTCTCTACCCTTTTCCCTTTCTTCTGCTTCTGACGGGTCATGGTGGAGAGGTCTGACAGAATGTGGTCCACTGGAGAAGGGGATGGCAAACCACTTCAGTATTCTTGCCTTGAGAACCCCATGAACAGTATGAAAAGGGAAAAAGATAAGACACTGAAAGGTGGAATCCCCAAGTCGGTAGGTACCCAATATGCTATTAGAGATCAATGGAGAAATAACTCCAGAAAGAATGAAAGGATGGAGCCAAAGCAAAAACAGTACCCAGTTGTGGATGGGACTGGTGATAGAAGCAAGGTCCGATGCTGTAAAGAGCAATATTCCATAGGAACCTGGAGTCTTAGGTCCATGAATCAAGGCAAATTGGAAATGGTCAAACAGGAGATGGCAAGAGTGAACATTGACATTCTAGGAATCAGCAAACTAAGATGGATTGGAATGGGTGAACTTAACTCAGATGACCATTATATCTACTACTGTGGGCAGGAATCCCTTAGAAGAAATGGAGTAGCCATCATAGTCAACAAGAGAGTCTGAAATGAAGTACTTGGATGCAATCTCAAAAACTACAGAATGATCTCTGTTCATTTCCAAGGCAAACTATTCCATATTATGGTAATCCAAGTCTATGTCCTGACCAGTAATGCTGAAGAAACTGAAGAGAGCTATGAAGACCTACAAGACCTTCTAGAACTAACACCCCCAAAAGATGTCCTTTTCATTATAGGGAACTGAAATGCAAAAGTAGGAAGTCAAGAAACACCTGGAGTAACAAGCAAATTTGGCCTTGGAGAACAGAATGAAGTAGGGAAAAGACTAACAGAGTTCTGCCAATAGAACACACTGGTCATAGCAAACACCCTCTTCCAACAACACTAGAGAAGACTCTATACATGGACATCATCAGATGGTCGACACTGAAATCAGACTGACTATATTCTTTGCAGCCAAAGATGGAGAAGCTCTATACAGTCAGCAAAAACAAGACTTGGAGCTGACTGTGGCTCAGATCATGAACTCCTTATTGCCAAATTCAGACTGAAATTGAAGAAAGTGGAGAAAGCCACTAGACCATTCAGGTATGACCTAAATCAAATCCCTTATGACTATCCAGTGGAAGTGAGAAATAGATTTAAGGGACTAGATCTGATAGATAGAGTGCCTGATGAACTATGGAATGAGATTCATGACATTGTACGGGAGACAGGAATCAAGACCATCCCCCTAAAAAAGAAATGCAAAAAGGCAAAATGACTGTCTGAGGAGGCCTTGCAGATAGCTGTGAAAAGAAGGGAAGTGAAAAGCAAAGGAGAAAAGGAAAGATATACCCATTTGAATGCAGAGTTCCAAAGAATAAAAAGGAGAGATAAGAAAGCCTTCCTCAGCAATCAATGCAAAGAAATAGAGGAAAACAATAGAATGGGAAAGACTAGAGATCTCTTCAAGAAAAGTAGAGATAGCAAGGGAACATTTCATGCAAAGATGGGCTCAATAAAGGACAGAACTGGTAGGGACCTAACAGAAGCAGAAGATATTAAGAATAGGTGGCAAGAATATACAGAAGAACTGTACAAAAAATCTTCATGACCCAGATAATCACGATGGTGTGATCACTGACCTAGAGCCAGACATCCTGGAATGTGAAGTCAAGTGGGCCATAGGAAGCATCACTATGAACAAAGCAGTGGAGATGATGGAATTCCAGTTGAGCTATTTCAAATCCTAAAAGATGATCTGTGAAAGTGTTGTACTCAATATGCCAACAAATTTGGAAAACTCAGCAGTGGCCACAGGACTGGAAAAGGTCAGTTTTCATTCCAATCCCAAAGAAAGGCAGTGCCAAAGAATGCTCAAACTACCGCACAGTTGAACTCATCTCACACGCTAGTAAAGTGATGCTTAAATTTCTGCAAGCCAGGCTTCAGCAATACATGAACTGTGAACTTCCAGATATCCAAGCTGGTTTTAGAAAAGGCAGAGGAACCAGAGATCAAATTGCCAACATCCGCTGGATCATGGAAAAAGCAAGAGAGTTCCAGAAAAACATCTATTTCTGCTTTATTGACTATGCCAAAGCCTTTGACTGTGTGGATCACAATAAACTGTGGAAAGTTCTGAAAGAGATGGGAATACCAGACCACCTGATCTGCCTCTTGAGAAACCTATATGCAGGTCAGGAAGCAACAGTTAGAACTGGACATGGAACAACAGACTGATTTCAAATAGGAAAAGGAGTACGTCAAGGCTGTATATTGTCACCTTGCTTATTTAACTTATATGCATAATGCATCATGGAAACGCTGGGCTGGAGGAAGCACAAGCCAGAGTCAAGATTGCTGGGAGAAATATGAATAACCTCGGATATGCAGATGACACCACCCTTATGGCAGAAAGTGAAGAGGAACTAAAAAGCCTCTTGATGAAAGTGAAAGTGGAGAGTGAAAAAGTTGGCTTAAAGCTCAACATTCAGCAAACCAATATCATGGCATCTGGTCCCATCACTTCATGGCAAATATATGGCAAACAGTGTCAGACTTTATTTTCTAGGGCTCCAAGATCACTGCAGATGGTGACTGCAGCCATGAAATTAAAAGACACTTACTTCTTGGAAGGAAAGTTTTGACTAACCTAGACAGCATATTAAAAAGCAGAGACATTACTTTGTCAACAAAGGTCTGACTAGTCAAGGCTATTGTTTTTCCAGTGGTCATGTATGGATGTGAGAGTTGGACTATAAAGAAAGCTGAGAACCAAAGTATTGATGCTTTTGTGCTGTGGTGTTAGAGAAGACTCTTGAGAGTCCCTTGAACTTCAAGGAGATCCAACCAGTCCATCCTAAAGGAGATCAGTCCTGGGTGTTCATTGGAAGGACTGATGCTGAAGCTGAAACTCCAATACTTTGGCCACCTGATGCGAAGAGCTGACTCTTTTGAAAAGACCCTGATGCAGGTAAAGATTGAGGGCAGGAGGAGAAGGGTACAACAGAGGATGAGATGGTTGGATGGACTCACCGACTCAATGGACACGGGTTTGGGTGGACTCCGGAGGTTGGTGATGGACAGGGAGGCCTGGTGTGCTGCGGTTCATGGGGTCGTAAAAGTCAGAATCGACTGAGCGACTAGAGTGAAGTGAAGTGAATCTACAAACAGTAGTAGAGGCATGTAAATTTTTGACTGAAGCTTTGATTTCTAGGGATGCCAAACTAAAGTACCATGTACATACAGTCCAGGTTCAATGCACGATACTGGATGCTTGGGGTTGGTACACTGGGATGACCCAGAGGGAGGGTATGGGGAGGGAGGAGGGAGGAGGGTTCAGGATGGCGAGCATGGGTATACCTGTGGCGGATTCATTTTGATGTTTGGCAAAACTAATACAATATTGTAAAGTTTAAAAATAATATAAAATTAAAAAAAGAAAAAATAATAAAAAACCACCAAAATATTGTAATTACCGTCCAATTAAAATAAGTTAATTTTAAAATATGAAAATATTTAAATTTATCAGTAACAAAATTCTAAAAAGATGCAGCATACATCTGTGCAACAATTTCAGAATATTTGGTACCTCTTTGTCGAAAAAGGGATGGGGAGAGGCTTTAACTGTATTAAAAATGTCCTATTTATACAATGAGAAAGAGAGAAGTGTGTAGTAAACATGGCAAAACTATGTTTATATGTGTAAAATCTGAGTGGTGGACATTATCTCTTACATTCTTGTATATTTTGCTTTTTGTTAAAGGTATCATTCAACTTTATATTGTAAGATCCATTTCAAACCTAACTTTATTATCTAAAAGAAAAAATTTTCAATGTACATATAATACACAAGAATGTAAAATGTACCCAACTGTGGTATAGCCACCAAATTATAGTATAGTCACAATGTTGTATAACTATCACCACTTTATAACTCCAGAATATATTCTTTATCTTAGAAGCAAACCTCTTAGCAGCTATTCCCCATAACCAGCCCCCTCCTACAGCACCACTGCCTCTTCAGTCCGGAAACGACTAATGTACTCTGTTCTGTTTGAATTTACCTACTCTGGATATTTCAAAGAAATAGAATCATAAGATACATGGACTTTTTTTGACTGGTTTTCACTTAGCATATTTTCAAGTTTTATCAATTTCTGTAGCATATATCAGTTTATCATTTATTTAAGGCTAATTAATATTATTTTGTGTGGATAGCCCACATTTTGTGCATCTATTTTGGAACTGATGGACATCTGTATTGTTTTAACTGTTTAGTATAATATCATGAGTCATTCTACCATGAACATTCTTAATTAAGTTTTGGTGTAGAATTATGTTTTCATTTCTCTTGGGTATATACCTAGGAGTAGAATTGCCGAGTCATATGGTAGCTCTGTGTTTAACCAACTGTTTCCAAAGTCACTGTACTATTTTACATTCCTATCAGTGACGTCCAAGGGTCCTCATTTCTTTACATTCTCAGTAACACAATAATTTCTTCACTGACTATGGCCAAACTGTGGGTTTGAAGTTGTATCTAATTTTTAAAAATTTGCATTTCCCTGCTGACTAATGTTGTTGAGCATCTTTTCACATGCTTACCTGAGAAAGGTCTATTCAGATCATTAGTCTATTTTAAAATTTGTTTATTGGTCCTTTTATTTTTGAGTTATAAGTGTTCTTTTTATAGTTTCTATACATATCTCTTATGAGATAAATGATTTCTTATTTTTTTTCCATACTATGGATTGTCTTTTCATTTTCCTGGTAGTATCCTTTGGGTTTCTTTTTTTTTTTTTATCCTTTGGGTTTCTCTGGTGGCTCAGATGATAAAGAATTCGCGTGCAATACAGGATATCTGGGTTTGATCCCTGGGTTTGGAAGATCCCAATCCCCTGGAGAAGGGAACAGCTACCCACCCCAGTATTCTTGCCTAGAGAATCCATGGACAGAGGAGCCTGGCAGGCTACAGGCCATGGGGTTTCAAAGATTCGGACATAGCTGAGCAACTAAGCACACACACATATCCTTTGAAGCACAAAAAATTTTAATTCTGACAGCGTCCAATTTTTTTTCCCCTTTGGTTGCTTATGTTTTTTGGTGTCATTTATAAGAAACTGTTGCCTAATCCAACATCATGAAGATTTACCTTCAGGTTTTCATTTTTAACTTTTTATAGTTTTGGCTCTTACATTGAACTCTTTGATTCAATATAACATGTTTTTTGTTTGTTTTTTTTTTTTTATTTATTTTTTTAAACTTTCAAATATACAGTATAGTTTTTTTTGTTTGTTATTTTTAGTTTTCTGGGTTTTTTAAAATTTTATTTTATTTTTAAACTTTACAATATTGTATTAGTTTTGCCAAATATTGAAATGAATCTGCCACAGGTATACATTTGTTCCCCATCCTGAACCCTCCTCCCTCCTCCCTCCCCATAACATCCCTCTGGGTCGTCCCAGTGCACCAGCCCCAAGCAGCCAGTATCGTGCATCGAACCTGGACTGGCAACTTGTTTCATACATGATATTATACATGTTTCAATGCCATTCTCCCAAATCTTTCCACCCTCTCCCTCTCCAACAGAGTCCATAAGACTGTTCTATACATCAGTGTTTCCTTTGCTGTCTCATACACAGGGTTATTGTTACCATCTTTCTAAATTCCATATATATGTGTTAGTATACTGTATTGGTGTTATTCTTTCTGGCTTACTTCACTCTGTATAATAGGCTCCAGTTTCATCCACCTCATTAGAACTGATTCAAATGTATTCTTTTTAATGGCTGAGTAATACTCCATTGTGTATATGTACCACAGCTTTCTTATCCATTCATCTGCTGATGGACATCTAGGTTGCTTCCATGTCCTGGCTATTAAGACCAGAAACTATAAAACTCCTAGAGGAGAACATAGGCAAAACACTCTATGACATACATCACAGCAGGATCCTCTATGACCCACCTCCCAGAATATTGGAAATAAAAGCAAAACTAAACAAATGGGACCTAATTAAACTTAAAAGCTTCTGCACATCAAAGGAAACTATTAGCAAGGTGAAAAGGCAGCCTTCAGAATGGGAGAAAATAATAGCAAATGAAGCAACTGACAAACAACTAATCTCAAAAATATATAAGCAACTCCTACAGCTCGACTCAATATAATATTTTTGCATATAGTATGATATAGTAGTCCAAATTGATTCTTTTTCATGTGGAAATCAATTTGTCCCAGCCTCATTTGTTGAAAAGGCTATTCTTTTCCCATTACATGAACTTGACACCCTTGTCTAAAAGCAGTTGACCAGAGGTGTATGGATTTATTTCTGGAATATCAAGGTCTATTCCATTGACCTAAATGTCTGTCTAGCCTTACACCAGTATGACACTCTTTTGATTACTGTAGCTTTGTAGTAAGCTTTGATAGCAGGAAATATGAGTCCTTCTGCTTTTTTCTTCTTTTTCAAGATTATTCTAGGTCCCTTGAAAATTCATATGAATTTTAGAATCAGCTTATCTATTTATGCTGAAAAAGAGAGCTAACATTTTGATAGTTACTAAATTGAATATATATACCAGTTTGAAAGGTGTTGATGTTTTAAAAATATTAAAACTTTCAATTCATTTGCAAAAGCCTATTGTCCATTTATTAATATCTTAATTTCTTTTAACAATGTTTGGTACTTTTTAGTGTATAAATATTGTATTTGTTTTTTTAAATTTATCCTTAACTATTCTATGGATTATTATAAGTGAAATTATTTTCTTAGTTGTGTTTTTGGACTTTTCATTGCCACTGTATAGAAACACAATTGAATTTTCTGTGTTGTTCTTGTATACTGAAACCTAGCCTAACTAGCCTATTCATTCTAATAATTTTTTGTGGATTCCAAGAATTTTCTACCTAAAGATGATAAATCATCTGTAAATAGAGATAATTTGCTTCTTCCTTTCCCATCTTAATGCCCTTCATCAATTTTCTTGTCTTCTTACCATGGCTGATTCCTCTAGCAAAATGTTGAGTAGAGGGCAAACATCTTTGTTTTATTCTTGATCTTAGAGGGAAAGCTGTAAGTCTTTCCGCATTAACTATGACGTAAGTGTGGGTTTTTAAATGTGCTTTTTGTAAGGTTAAAAATGTTTGCTTCTATTCTTTTTTGTTGAGTGTTTTTTATCATGAAAAGGTGACAGTTTTTTTCAGAAACTTTTTCTTCATCTATTGAGATGGCCATGTATTTTCCCTTTTTTTTCTTAATATAGTGTTTTTTATATTGGTAGTTTTTAAAATATTGAAACAACCTTGCATTCCCATGGTGAATCTCAGCTCATCATAAATTATAATCATTTGTATATGTTCTTGGATTCAGTTTGCTAGTATTTTGATTATACAGGCACTATAGTGCCTGTATCTATAATTGATATTTGTTTACAGTTCTCTTGTGCTGCCTGTATCCAGTTTGGGCATGAGGATAATATTGGCCTTGTAAAATGACTCAGGAAGTGGTCTCCCCACTTCTATTTTTTTGTAAGAGTTTGAGAAGCAGTGGTATTAATACTACTTTAAATATTTTGGTACTTCACTAGTGATAACATTTGGTCTTGGGCTTTTCTTTGTGAGAAGTTTCTTGTTTAATTTTTCAACTTTACTTTTTCTGTCTACTCAGATTATCTGAACCTTCTTGAATCAGTTTCAGTAGGTGTGTTTTTCTGGGCATTTGTCTTTTTCATTTAGTTATCTAGTTTGTTGGCATACAATAATATCCACTTATAATGTCTTTGATTTCTATGAAGTTGATAGTGATACTCTCTTCTTTAATAATAATTTGAGTCTTCTCTTTTTATTGGTGAGTGTAGATAAAGTTTTGTCAATATTTTGATTGTTCTGTATTTTTTTTTCCTCAATTTTATTTATTTCCACTTGTCAGTTCAGTTCAGTCACTCAGTCGTGTCTGGCTCTTTGCTACCACATGGACTGAAGCACGCCAGGTTTCTCTGTCCAGGGGATTCTTCAGGCTAGAGTACTGGAGTGGCTTTCCATCTCCTTCTCAGGGCGAGTAGGGGGAGGGGTCCTGACCCAGGGTTTGAACCCAGATCTCCACTGCAGGTAGAGTCTTTACCATCTGAGCCACCAGGGTCCCTTTGAGTGTGGCAGGATCTCCTTTTTAAAGGCTGAATAATGTTATATATAATAATAATTACTATTGTAAATAATGCTACAGTGAATATGAGGTGCATTTATCTTTTTGTAGTAGTTTTTCATGTTCTTTATATAAATATCCAAATATATTATAGATTTTGTGGATGTATAGTAGTACTATTTTAAATTTTTTGAGAAATTTTGGTAATGTTTTCCACAATTTTTTCAAAAATTTGCATTCCCCACATTGCAAAAGTATTGCATTTCTCCACACCATTACCAGAACTTGTTACTTCTTGTTTTTTTTTTATAATAACCATTCTATTAAGGTGTAAAATGATATCTCATTGTAGTTTTGATTTGCATTTCCCTAAAAATTATTGATGTTGAGTACTTTGCATGTACCTGTTGACCATCTATATGTCTTTTTGGGGGAAAATATCTATTCAAATCCTCCACCCACATTTTATTTATTTATTTTTTGCTATTAGATTGTGTGAGCTTTTTATATATCTTAAAAACTAGCACATTATCAGATATATGATTTGATAATATTTTCTCCCATTCAGTAGGTCCTCTTTTTATTTTGTTGATCATTTCTTTAGCTGTGTAGATGATTTTTAGTATGATGTAGTTGCAGTGGTTTATATTTGCTTTTGTTGCCTTTGCTTTTACTGTCAAATCAAAATATCATTGCCAAAACTGAATGTTAAAGAGATTACTACCTATGTTTTATCTTAGGAATTTTATGGTTTCAGTTCTTACATTGAAGTCTTTAATCCATTTTGAGTTATTTTTTGTGTATGCAGCAAGATAGTGGTTCATTTTTATCCTTTTCCATGTGGTTGTCCAGTTTTCCTAATACCATTTATCAAAGATATTTTCCTTCCCCCATTATACATTCTTGGCTTTTTTTGTCTTGAATTAATTGACCATATATGTTTTGGCTTATTATTTGCTCTCTATTCCATTGCATTGACATGTGTCTTTGATTTTATGCAAATACCATACTGTTTTGATTACTAGTATTATAGTTTGAGATCAGGGAACATGACAGCTCCAGTTTTGTTCTTCTTCTTCAAGATTGTCTATTTGGGGGTATCTTGTGGTTATATAGAAAATTTCAGATTGTTTGTTAACTTTAAAATTAGGAGAAGAAAAGATTTACAAAGAGATTTTTACTTTTTTATATTTACCTTTAGTCCTTATTTGAGATACAAGTTAATATCTAGTGCCCTTTAATTTCTTCCTGAATAATTTACTTTAGTGTAAATTTCTCAGAAAGGAGGCTTCTTAATGATAGTTTCTCCAGCTTTTCTTGTTTCCCTTCTGGCCTCCCTAGAGTCTGGTGTCCCAACACATGTTACTTCTTCTTGCTGCTTTCTTCATTCTACCTTTGAGGGTTTTTTTTAAAATAGTTTGAATATGATGTTCTTAGATATTGATTGCTGATTCTATCATATTTAGTCTTTCTAGACTCCTGCATATGTATATTACAGTTTTTAATCAACTTTGGGAAATTCTTGGTCATTATTTCTTCAAATACTCTTTCTACCCTTCCCTTGCTCTTCTCCTTCTGGAACTTCCACAATACCCATGAGGGTATGTTTAATAGTTTCCCATATTTTTTGATGGGATAATTTTAAATTAACCTATCTTAAAATTTATTATTCTTTATTCTGCCCATTCAAATCTGCTATTGAACCCCTCTAGTGAAGTTTTCATTTCAGTTATTGTACTTTTAAGTTTCAGGATTTCTATTTAGCTCATATTAATATTCATAATTTCTATTTCTTTATCAATATTCTATATTTAATGATACATAAATCTCATGGTTTCTTATTGTTAAATACTCTGAGAATTGGGCTTTAAAAGAGATCCCACTCATTCTTCTCCCTCCAGTGATTGCTAGGCTGCTTATTTTCACCATGGTTATGTCTATGGCTCTTGGTTTTCAAATCTGCTGCAGAGATGTAGAGGTGATGGTAGTAGGACAAATTAAAATGTCACAGAGCTCAGTGCTGTTATTCAGATTCAGGCATTTTTGTTAAATTGCAATATCCAGATTGCTGCAAGTCTTTGATTTATTTTCACAGTTGTGAAAAAGTTGATTCTGACAATTTTTGCCATTGTCCTAATTGTTTATTGCAGAAGATTTTTGGAGGTCCTTACTTTCTCTGATCCAACCAAGGAGAACACTTTGACCAGCAGTGAAACTTCCATGGAATGCGTCAAATGAGAAAATTAATGTTACTATCAGAGATTGGAGGATCTCCATTACCAAAGAGAGGAAGCTCCATCTGGTGATCTTCATGGTCCTTTCCAACTCAATATTTTCTACCAGGATACCAAGATAGAATTGACCCCTATCATATTGAAATTTGTGCAAACAAAATAAGATTAAGTCAGGTGTTGGGATTTGAAAAACAAATATCTCCCCCCACCCCAAATTATCATTGGTTAGTATCAAAGTCAAAGATGACCACTCTTAGTCCTTTGTAAACAAGGGAGCACAGGTATTTCCTGACCCCTTTCTGTGAAGTTAGCTCCATCAGAGGAGCATTGTGTGAGATATTATACAAAGATGATACTCTGATAATTACCTTTTCATAAATGTTTAGAATCTTCTTCAAGAAGTTATCTTCAATATCTGAAGCAAACCTGATAAAATTATAATGGTTAACTGCTGAATTATTTGACGTGTAATGGATGGATGTATTATTGAGGTTTGGGTGTATTTCATGGCACAATTCTGGCATGTGTATTTCCAAATTTTCAAACTATAAAGTGATATATTTCCATAGAGTTAGTATATTTAATAGTTCATTGCTTTTTTAATCTTTTTTTTTAATTGGAGTATAGTTGCTTTGCACTGTTTTGTCAGTTTCTGCTGTCCAGCTATGTGAATCAGTCATAGGTATGTATGTATGTGTGTATACACACACACTCTCTTTTTTGGATTTCCTTCCCACTTAGGTCACCACAGAGCACTGAGTATAGCTCCCTGTGCTATACAGTAGGTTCACATTAGTATCTATTTTATACATGAAAGTGAAAGTGAAGTTTCTCAGTTGTGTTCGACTTTTTGCAACCCCATGAATTGGAGCTAACCAGGCTCCTCTGTCCATGGAATTTTCCAGGCAAGAATACTGGAGTGTGTTGCCATTCCCTTCTCCAGGGGATCTTCCTGACCCAGGGAGCAAACCGGGGTTTCCCACATTGCAGGCAGACGCTTTACTGTTCTGAACCACCAGGGAAGCCCATTTTATACATAGTAGTGTATATATATGTCAATCCTAGTCTCCCAGTTCATCCCACTCCTTCCCAATTGGTATCCACATGTTTGTTCTCTACATCTGTCTCTATTTCTGCTTTGCAAGTAAGATTCTCTGTGCCATTTTTCTAGATTACACATATATGCATTAATATATGGTATTCATTTTTCTCTTTTGAACTTACTTCACTCTGTGAAAGGCTCTAGGTCCATCTACATCTCTTTATTTTTTTATATATTTTATTTTATTTTTTAACTTTACAATATTGTATTGGTTTTGCCATATATCAACATGCATCCACCACAGGTATACACGTGTTCCCCATCCTGAACCCTCCTCCCTCCTCCCTCCCTGTACCATCCCTCTGGGTCCTCCCAGTGCACCAGCCCCAAGCATCTCTTTAAATGATAGAATTTTGTTTCTTTTATGCCTGAGTAATAGTCTTATGTATATATGTACTACATCCTCTTTATCTGTTCTTCTGTTGATAGACATTTAGTTTGCTTCCATGTCTTGGCTACTGAAAATAATCCTGCAGTGAACATTGGGGTGAATGTATTTTTTTGCATTATGGTTTTCTGTTGGTATATGCCCAATAGTGGGATTTCTGGGTTATATGTTGGTTCTATGTTCAGTTGTTTTTTTTTTTAAAGTACTTCCATAGCATTCTTCATTGTGGCTGTATCAATTTACATTCCCACCAGCAGTGTAAGAGGGTTCTGATTTTTTTTCCATACCCTTTCCAGCATTTATTGTTTGTAGACCTTTTTTTTAATGATGGTTATTCTGAGTTGTGTGAGATAATACCTCATAGTTTTGATTTGCATTTCTCTAAAAATTAGTGATGTTGAGCCTCTTTTCATGTATTTGTTTGCCATCTGTATATCTTCTTTGAAGACATGTCTGTTTAGGTATTCTACTCCATTTTTTGATTGGATTTTTTTAAAATATTGAGGTGCATAAGTTGTTTGTTTATTTTGGAGATTAATCCTTTGTCAGTTGCTTCGTTTGCAAATAAAAGATGACACAAACAGATGGAGAGATATAACATGTTCTTGGATTGGAAGGGTCAATATTGTGAAAATGATTATACCACCCAAAGCAATCTACAGATTCAATGCAATTCCTATCAAATTACCAGTGACATTTTTCATAGAATTAGAACAACAACAACAAAATATACTTTGTTCGGGAACACAAAAGACCCCAAATAGCCAAGCAATCTTGAGAAAGAAAAAAAAAAAAAAACAAAGGAGAGATATCAGTCTCCTTTTCCTCAGATTATACCACACAACTACAATAATCAAGCTAATATGGTCAGATCAGATCAGATCAATCACTCACTCGTGTCCGACTCTTTGCGACCCCATGAATCGCAGCACGCCAGGCCTCCCTGTCCATCACCAACTCCCGGAGTTCACTCAGACTCACGTCCATCGAGTCAGTGATGCCATCCAGCCATCTCATCCTCTGTCGTTCCCTTCTCCTCCTGCCCCCAATCCCTCCCAGCATCAGTCTTTTCCAATGAGTCAACTCTTCGCATGAGGTGGCCAAAGTACTGGAGTTTCAGCTTTAGCATCATTCCTTCCAAAGAAATCCCAGGGCTGATCTCCTTCAGAATGGACTGGTTGGATCTCCTTGCAGTCCAAGGGACTCTCAAAAGTCTTCTCAAACACCACAGTTCAAAGCATCAATTCTTTGGCGCTCAGTCTTCTTCACAGTCCAACTCACATCCATACATGACCACAGGAAAAACCATAGCCTTGACTAGACGAACCTTTGTTGGCAAAGTAACGTCTCTGCTTTTGAATATGCGATCTAGGTTGGTCATAACTTTCCTTCCAAGGAGTAAGTGTCTTTTAATTTCACAGCTGCGGTCACCATCTGTAGTGATTTTGGAGCCCAGAAAAATAAAGTCTGACACTGTTTCCACTGTTTCCCCATCTATTTCCCATGAAGTGATGGGATCAGATGCCATGATCTTCGTTTTCTGAATGTTGAGCTTTAAGCCAACTTTTTCACTCTCCACTTTCACTTTCATCAAGAGGCTTTTGAGTTCCTCTTCACTTTCTGCCATAAGGGTGGTGTCATCTGCATATCTGAGGTTATTCATATTTCTCCTAGCAATCTTGATTCCAGCTTGTGTTTCTTCCAGTCCAGAGTTTCTCATGATGCACTCTGCATATAAGTTAAATAAACAGGGTGACAATATACAGCCTTGACGAACTCCTTTTCCTATTTGGAACCAGTCTGTTGTTCCATGTCCAGTTCTAATTGTTGCTTCCTGACCTGCATACAAATTTCTCAAGAGGCAGATCAGGTGGTCTGGTATTCCCATCTCTTTCAGAATTTTCCACAGTTTATTGTGATCCACACAGTCAAAGGCTTTGGCATAATCAATAAAGCAGAAATAGATGCTTTTCTGGAACTCTCTTGCTTTTTCCATGATCCAGTGGATGTTGGCAACTTGATCTCTGGTTCCTCTGCCTTTTCTAAAACCAGCTTGAACATCTGGAAGTTCATGGTTCACATATTGCTGAAACCTGGCTTGTAGAATTTTGAGCATTACTTTACTAGCGTGTGAGATGAGTGCAATTGTGTGGTAGTTTTAACATTCTTTGGCATTGCCTTTCTTTGGGATTGGAATGAAAACTGACCTTTTCCAGTCCTGTGGCCACTGCTGAGTTGTCCAAATTTGCTGGCATATTGAGTGCAGCACTTTCACAGCATCAGGTACTGACATAAAAACAGAAATATCAATCAGTGGAATAAGCTAGAAAGCCCAGAGATAATGCCATGCACCTATGATCACCTAATCTATGACAATGAGGCAAGAATATATACTGAAGAAAAGATAGCATCTTCAGTAAAGTGGTGCTGGGGAAACTGGACAGCTATGTGTAAAAGAATGAAATGAGAACACTCCCTAACACCATACACAAAAATAAACTCAAAATGGATTAAAGACCTAAATATAAGACCAGAAACTATCAAAATCTTAGAGGAAAACTTAGGCAAAAGGTTTTTCACATAAATTGCAGCAAGATCTTTTATGACCCACTCATGAACATAAAAACAAACATAAACAAATGAGACTTAAACTTGAAAGCTTTTGTGCAGCAAGGTAAACCATAAACAATACCAAAACACAACCCTCTAGTCATTGCTTTTTTAAAAATTTTATTTATTTTTTATTGAAGGATAGTTGCTTTACAAAATTTTGTTGTTTTCTGTCAAACTTCAGCATGAATCAGCCATAGGTATACATATATTCCCTTCCTTTTTAAAAATATATTCCCGCCTCAAATTCAGAGTCATCTCTGTGTCTCAAATTATAACTCAGTATCAGTATTTGATGTGACGATTGCATTGTCTTGCATTTGTTCATTTTGTGTCATATATTAGAGTCATTGTGATCTGATTGTTTTCACCTAAAAAGCACCTCTTTTAAAATCCTATGAGTGCAATACTATGTTGAAATGATTATTATTGTCCTCTCCAAGTACCTTGAATCATAGTTGATGCAGACCATCACATGATGGTATTTTCAGACCTATAAATGTCATATTAGCATTCAATTTTACCACACTTGGGAACTTCTGCTTGACATATTGTTCTTTCACTTACTTTTAAATTGTCCATTGCAACGAGTTCTTTGTGGCTGGTAATCATCATTGTTTAGAGCTAATTAATGAGCTCAAATTCAGGGACTCAATTTGATGAACCAGTTAGTCTCAATTTCCTTTGACTTTGAAGTCTATCCTGTGTACCAAGCTATATTGGGCCAGGAATCAACCTTTTCTTCAACTTGAACTTCCTGTGTGACTTTGGGAAGGTTACACAACCTGCTGGACCTCAGTTTCCTTAATTATAAATGGAAATATTTGTACTAGGTGATCTTAACTCTAAGATTCTTTGACTCTTAACAAGTTGGAGCATGTGAAAGAACTTGGTGAACTTAATGGATGCTTGTTTCTCCTATTGGTGGACAAAACCGATATTACTATCCCCAAGCCCATTCCTCGTTCTATCTCTTTGCAATTTAAGTCTTACATATTTTAGAAAGTTCAACACAGTCTACATTACCTCCATGTAGACTTCTCTGACTCTGCCAGCAACCCTCAGTGATTATTTCTTCTCCTCCTCCTCTTCCTTTACTATTTATCTTCACTTATTATCATTACTACATTTTTTGCCTTCTCTGTCCCTTTGTATTGTTGTTTAACTTTAGTGCTTTTGATTATGGGGATGATAAACTATGAACGTTTATATTCCACAAAGCATATTGCCCAATGTATTGTGTGAAAAATAGGTTCTAAATTTTTAGACTAGACTCTAAAAGTATAGTCTTAAGTTCACAGTGCAAAGCGTAAATGAATTTTCCCACCTTCATTTCCCAAAAAAGATACATATTTTTGAAGGTATTTAAGGAAGCATGAAATAGAATTTGGAGTTTACCTTACATATAAACCTCTTCCCTTCTAGTCTTGACATTTGTCCGCCACATAAAGTCAAGAATCTTCCTTTTGCATTTGAGTGCCCTACCATGGCACTCTTTTCCTTTTATATTCTCTAGAATACAACATGATTTAATCATTCAGGTATGACTGACACATTATTTTCTGTTACCTTTTTAAGAAACATGACAAAGGATGTCATGACTGAAGGGAGTGCTTGGTTACTTGAAAGTACCAGAGCCAGATCTCTAGTGCTTGATGAAAATAAATGGTAGCATGTCAACCACTAAGTGTATCTCCAGTCTATTCTCCAGTCTACAGGTGTGAAGGGGAACAAAGTCAAACTCAATATTCATGGCAACATTGAATTAGATTCATTATAAGTATTAGCCTAGCTTGTCCCAGTCCCTTGAGGATTTGCCAATAAATGTCTTCCCCATCCTTTATTCTCTTTCTTAGCCTGAATAGAGAGTTTGTTTGAGCACAGTGCTTAGCAACTCAAAGTGTATCTGTCCCAGGAGCCTTGAAGAAACGTTTCAGATTTAGTCATGCTGAGGGAGCCACATTGTTCCTCTATCAGGTCAGGGCTGTGCCACACTTAAAGAAATTAGTTATTCCAAAAAAATATTTTTTTCTCTCCATTTCTGTGCCAGAATGAGACTCTAAGTAATAAGCAAATTTGATGTTGCTTACAGAAATTTCAAGGCTTCCCAACTCCTAGAACTCAAGTAGCCATGGAAATAAGTATGGCGAAAAATGAGCTTGGACTGAGTGGAAATTGTGAATTATGTGAGGAAAGGGAACTTAAATATGTGCTATGTGATGTTACTGTGTAGGATTGGGAAGACTTGTGTTGAGTTGGTATTTTAAGGAATAATGGGCTTCTTTGTGTAGGTTTGTAAGGTAGGTGGTAGTAATGGTAGTGAGAATAGGTTGGCTTTGTTCTAGGCAGGATTGGTGGTAATAATATAAGCTAAGCTAAGCTAAGTCACTTCAGTCGTGTCCAACTCTGTGCGACCCCATAGACGGCAGCCCACCAGGCTCCCCCGTCCCTGGGATTCTCCAGGCAAGAACACTGGAGTGGGTTGCCATTTCCTTCTCCAATGCATGAAAGTGAAAAGTGAAAGTGAAGTCGCTGAGTTGTGTCCGACTCTGTGTGACCCCATGGACTGCAGCCTACCAAGGCTCCTCCGTCCATGGGATTTTCCAGGCAAAAGTACTGGAGTGGGGTGCCGTTGCCTTCTCTGGGTAATAATATAGATTGTATATATTTCTGTAAAGGATATTTGAAAATTAAACTGATCTTAGATTCATTCATATTTCATCTCTTTAAGGAAACAGAAACCTTTCTTATTGTGGTGTCAGGAAAGAAACAGATGACTTGTTCTTCTTATAATTTTACTAGAAAAAAAGATGTGCCATGCCCCCAGTTTGACTTAAATGCATAATTCAAGATTATAAAAAAAATAATATACCTTGTCCCTATGCTGCCTTTGGCATGATTCAGGTTTTCAGACTATTGTGAATGAATTTGACAAATGTGATATTGGCATAATTCATGGAATTCATGGAATTTTTATAGTTATGAGAAATGTGAGCCCCATTAAAAACTCCTTATTTAGTCTTGTATTTCTTCATGACATGAATACTCTTGACCTAAGAGACTCAACCTTATATTCGGTGCTGTGCCCCAAAGGACCCTCTACAACACCACTGCAGGAGGGTTCTTTCACTGCCGCCTGCTCACATCCACGGTTCATACTACTTGTGTTCTCAGGCCCAGCTGGGGTCTCTCTAGCAATACTAGTCCCAGGAACTTGCTTGCCAATGTCAGTGTATGTTCCTCAGCTGCAGATATCTAACATTGTACCTGAAGTGCCACTTGTGCAGCCCAGACTTTCTTATTGTAGTGTTTATTTCTGCTACTGATTCATCAGTTTTTGTTTATCTGAGTCAACTCTGCTCAATTTCTGGCAGGTTGTTAACCAGCATATTTGGAACAGCAATTCATTCTTTTATTTTGACATTCACAACTGACATCTTCATTAATGCCAAGCATAAAGTTCTCAGATTCCAGATCTCTTTGGTGTCTCTGTATTCCTTCTGCATCCAGCTCTTTGCCACAAACTATATTTCATGTAAATGCCACTTTTTTCAACCATTTCACATGTTTTACAGTGGAACCATATGCCTTATAGATATGATGCCTTTTCAAGTCTGTATCCAAACATAGCTTGTCAATGACCTCTCACAAATTCTAAGTCAGCTTGTAAGCTTTTGCACTTATTCTGAAATGTTTTCTTTAGGCCTTGTAAACTACTTCTCATGCTATTTCCTGTATTCTGTACTCTTATGTGTTTTTTTGACATTAAGTACAACTACCTTACCACTTTTTTATTGTCATTTTAGTTAATCACATTCAGCCAAGTGGTTGCCACAGGAGACTACTTCCTCTCTGTGTTTATTGAGTTTTAGAGCTCTGTCACAGATATTCTTCTACTTTGGATATTCTTCAATTCTGTGACCATTTCCTAAGCTCTTAATACATCAGTGATGTTAAATTATCAGAAACCTATATTGAAGAGGAAATAGTGTTGCTTAATTTAGGGAATTAATGTAAGATTTATGGTCAAGGCACTCTGAGTCACTTACTTGAAGATCAGCAGGTAATCCTGGGAGAGCCACAGGTTAGTAGGTTGTAATCTGAGTTGTACATTTGATGTGAGAGCTATTGGTTTTACTTGTTTACACAGTTGTCACCATTGTTGCACAATTGTTAACATTTATTGAGTGTTCACACTGTGTTAAGCACTCTTCCAAGGGCTTTATGTGGAGTATCTTATTTAATATTCACTTTAACCATTCAAAGTAAGTTTTATTATTATCTCACTTTTACAGATGAAAAATCAGAGACTTGTTTGAAAACATACATTGTAGATCAAATATTTGAACGTAGGTAGTATAACTTCAGGGTTCATATTTCTCTAACACTTCACATTGTGAAGTGAAAATGAAAGTGTTAGTAGTAAGATTAATAGTAGGTGTTAGTAGTAGAAAGTGTTAGTAGTAGGACTGGAAAATGTTAGTAGTAGGATTGCAGAGTGTCATGTCTGACTCTTTGCAACCCCAGGGACTGTAGCCCACTAGGCTCCTCTGTCCATGGAATTCTCTAGGCAAGAATACTAGAGTGGGTTGCCATTTGCTTCTCCAGGGAATCTTCCCAACCCAGGGATTGTACCCAGGCCTTCTGCATTGCAGGCAGATTACCCTCTGAGCCACTAGGAAAGTCCACAGTAATGCACATTGTACAGTAATTGTATAGTGATGTTTATTGGGTAGTCATGATGATCTAAGCACACAGTATAGTTAGCCACCATGTAGTCAGTAGTTTATTGAATTGTTTCATCAATCCTTCAAAACAAGTTACATCATTATTTTTCTTTGACAAATGAGAAAAAAATTAAGGTTTAGAGAAAATAAGTAGTGCTTCCAAAATGATACGGGTAGTATATAGCAGGGAAAGACGAACTCATATCCATAACCACTTTGTTATTTTGCACCAGTATAGGATTAAAAACCAATAAACAGAAAAGCTGATCTATTTGTTTCTATAGCAAGAAGCAAAAACAATCATATCTTTAATCCTGCTGCTTGCAGGGCCTATTAAATGGAAGATATTGGGATATATAACCAGTGTCAATAATGTATGTATAGTTATTCCTGATGTTAAAAATGACAGAATTTCCTCAAACATGGAATCGATGCCTTTCTTCATTGAGACATTTGGCTTACCAAAGAATTCTAGAACCATCTTGTCAGAAGTAGCATTAAGGAGAGGTGGAGTAGTATGTGGCATGTACCCCTAAGAAAAGTGAATGTATATAAATGTGTATTGCAGTGGAAACAGTAACATTACAAGAGAAAGTGTGATCAAGTAGCTGTACTCTTATAATACCCCACCCTTAGAAAACAAACTGCCAGTTAACTGCTAGGATCTAACTATAACTGTCTACTCGACAGAAGAAATTGGCATGTTGAAGAAGCAGGATATTTGATTGGAGAAGATATGGAAAGATGATTTAGGAATATGAACTGCTGCCCATGGGAGGAAGGCCAGGATGGACTTCCAAGTGGGAGGCGAACAGTACGAGAATGTACGGCATTAATTGTGGGAAGCCCACTGAAAACATAGGCACATACTTAAAGACAGATGTTATCCACTTTAGAACTTTGATCTTGGCTAACCTTAATTTTAGGTATTATTTATTTCCACTCTGAGAATCTTAAAATTATCTGAAAGAAATTAAAGGACTATATTTTAATTCTAGAGTTTGTGTTTAGAAATTTTTATATCCTAACGTACTGATGTTAGCAGGGATTTAGAATTTGTTGCCAGGCTTTTCTTGGAAATTTTCCCCCCTGGCACAGCCCTAGAAATGCTAACTTGGAAAAATGGCATCTGGCTGGCAGTCCCTTAACACAGACACTCTTGAATTTTCGCTAAAGTATGTATGAAGATGTGAAAAATCATGATAACTCACAAGAATGCTGAAAATTTGGACTAACAGTCAAATTATTTCCAGAACCTGGGAGAAATTTCCACAAAACTAAAAATCAGAAAGAAGTGGATTGAAAAGAACAGTCCTTGGACCAGTTGCACTATGTTGATAGAAGTTTGATAAGCCAATACATAATGATTAGGTAGGAAAAAACTCTTCTTTGTTCCCAAAGTGTATAAATACTGGTTCCCAGAAAAAATTCTATACCTAGGAATGTGGAATAGTTGTCTCATTGCATAGAAGGCACTATTTTAGAGGCCTACAAGGCTGGCCATCATCCCTGAAAATATTGCCATTCTTTCTATGTATACTCAGAAACTGAAACTACCAGAAAACTATCAAAGAAGGGAAATGATAGTGATGGTTTTGGGAATTTGACTATGAAACCTTGTTGAATCGCATCTACAAGGACCAGTTCCTACAAGCAAATCGCTATATGTAGGGACAGAGAAAGGAAGAATCTTGGTAGGAGGGTATTCCAAGGATTGTAGTTTTTAATGTATTCCATCAGTTAAGATTATTAACAAGGCAGGCACTTGGGTCAGTGTGAAATCCCTCAGTTGGGCCTGACTCTTTGTGACCCCATGGCCTATGCAGTCCATGTCTACTACTCTCTAGGCCAGAATACTGGAGTGGGTAGCCTTTCCCTTCTCCAGGGGATCTTCCCAACCCAGGGATCGAACCCAGGTCTCACACATTGCAGGCAGATTCTTTACCAGATGAGCCACCAGGGAAGCCCAAGAATCCTGCGGTGGGTATCCTATCCCTTCTCCAGCAGATCTTCTGGACCCAGGAGTCAAACCGGGGTCTCCTGTACTACAGATGGATTCTTTACCAACTGAGCTATCAGGGAAGCCCTTGGGTCAGGAGAGGACCTAATCTTTTTTTGGGAGGAGGAAGGATTTGTTTTAATTGATGTACGCTTGATTTATAATATGTTAGTTTCAGGTGTTCAACATAGTGGTTTAATATTTTTAAAATTAAATTGATTTATTTATTTTAATTGGAGGACAATCACGTCACAACACTGTGCTGGCCCCTGCCACATATCGACACGAATCAGCCACGGGGGCACATGCACCCCTCCATCCTGAACACCCCTTCCACCTCCCTCCCCACCTCATCCCTCTGGGTTGTCCCAGAGCACTTGCTATGAGTGCAACCTAGATGTCTATCAGCAGACAAATGGATAAGGAAGTTGTAGTACATATATACAATGGAATATTACTCAGCTATAAAAAGAACACATTTGAGTCAGTTCTAATGAGGTGGAGGCAGGTCAGGAAGCAACAGTTAGAACTGGACATGGACCAACAGACTGGTTCCAAATAGGAAAAGGAGTACATTAAGGCTGAATAGCTGTATATTGTCACCCTGCTTATTTAACTTATATGCAGAGTACATCATGAGAAACGCTGGGCTGGAAGAAACACAAGCTGGAATCAAGATTGCCAGGATAAATATCAATAACCTCAGATATGCAGATGACACCACCCTTATGGTAGAAAGTGAAGAACTAAAAAGCCTCTTGATGAAAGTGAAAGAGGAGAGTGAAAAAGTTGGCTTAAAGCTCAACATTCAGAAAACTAAGATCATGGCATCTGGTCCCATCACTTCATGGCAAATAGATGGGAAACAGTGGAAACAGTGGCGGACTTTATTCTGGGGGCTCCAAAATCACTGCAGATGGTGACTGCAGCCATGAAATTAAAAGATGCTTACTCCTTGGAAGGAAAGTTATGACCAACCTAGATAGCATATTAAAAAACAGAGACATTACTTTGCCAACAAAGGTCCATCTAGTCAAGGCTATGGTTTTTCCAATAGTCATGTATGGATAACCCACTCTAGTTGTTCTTGCCTGGAGAATCCCAGGGATGGGGGAGCCTGGTCGGCTGCCATCTATGGGGTTAGACGGACACGACTGAAGCGACTTAGCAGCAGCAGCAGCAGCATGTATGAATGTGAGAGTTGTACTGTAAAGAAAGCTGAGCACCAAAGAATTGATGCTTTTGAACTGTGGTGTTGGAGAAGACTCTTGAGAGTCCCTTGGACTTCAAGGAGATCCAACCAGTCCATCCTAAAGGAAATTAGTCCTGAGTGTTCATTGGAAGGACTGATGTTGAAGCTGAAATTCCAATACACTGGCCACCTGATGCAAAGATCTGACTCATTTGAAAAGATCCTGGTGCTGGGAGAGATTGAAGGTGGGAAGAGAGGGGGACGACAGATGATGAGATGTTTGGATGGCATCACCAACTCAATGGACATGAGTTTGAGTAATTTCTGGGAGTTGGTCATGGACAGGGAGGCTGTGGGCCATGGGGTCACAAAGAGTCAGACACGACTGGGCAACTGAGCTGAACTGAACTGAATGGATATGCACATGTAGAGGATTGACTTATGGACACGGAGTGCGAAGAAAAGGGTGGAATGAATTTTAAAAATAGCATTGCCATATATACACTCTCTTGTGTAAAATAGATAACTGCTAGGAAGTTGCTGTATAACACAGGGAGCCCAGTCTGGCACCCTGTGACATGGCTGGGTGGAGGGGAGGGAGGTTCAAAAGGGAGAGGATATATGTATCCTTATGGCTGATTGATGTTGTACAGCAGAAACCAACACAACATTGTAACATAATTTTCCTCCAATTAAAAACAAAGAAAAACCTATACACAGATATTTATAGGAGCTTTGTTCATAATTTCTAAAACCTGGAAACAACCAACATGTTCTGAATAACTAATGGATAAAAAACTGTGGTGCATTCAGACAATGATATATTATTCAGCACTAAAAAGAAATGAGCTATCAAGCCATGAAAAGACATAAAGGAAATGGAAATGTGTATTAGTGAGTGGAAGAAGGTCTACATACTATATGACTCTTGGAGAAGGCAATGGCACCCCACTCCAATACTCTTGCCTGGAAAATCTCATGGACAGAGAAGCCTGGTAGGCTGCAGTCCATGGAGTCGCTAAGAGTCAGACATGACTGAGCAACTTCACTTTCACTTTTCACTTTCATGCATTGGAGAAGGAAATGGCAACCCACTCCAGTGTTCTTGCCTGGAGAATCCCAGGGATGGGGAGCCTGGTGGGCCGCCGTCTATGGGGTTGCACCGAGTCGGACACGACTGAAGTGACTTAGCAGATATGACTCTAAGATCTGGAAAAATTGTATACACAGTAAAAAGATAACTCATTTCCTGGACTGAAGGGAATTGAGAGGGATGAATAGGTAGAAAGTGAGAAAGTGTTAGTCACTTAGTCATGTTTGACTCTTTGTGACCCCATGGACTGTAGCCCACCAGGCTCCTCTGTCCATGGATTTCTCTAGGCAAGACTACTGGAGTGGGTTGCCATTCCCTTCTCCAGGGGATCTTCCTGACCCAGGGACTGAAACCACGTCTCTTAGGTAGAGACACAGAGTATCTTTGAGAGCAGTGAAAATACTATGTATGATAATCTAATGATGAATGTATGTCATTATACTTTTCTAAAACCATAGATTGTAAAATACCAAGAGTAGACTATAATGAAAACTGGGGACTTTGGGCAATTATGATGTTTCAGTGTAGGTTTATTAATTGTTAAAAATTTACCACTTTGGTTGTTAGTAATGGGGAAGGTAATACATGTTGTGGGAATAGGGGGCACATGGGAAATTTTTGTACCTTCTCCTCAATCTTACTGTGAACTTAAAAATGATCTAATGTAAACAGAATAAGAAGAAAACTTTGTTATATGATGTGTAAAAGTTGACAATATTTTTGATCAGTGTGACTAGAGACTGTAATTTTTATGGCAAAAGGGAAACAGAAAGAGAATCATAGAATGATATGTAAATGTTCCTCTGGAGAGAATTTATGACTTCTAGCCAGCAGTTTCCTTCTAAGCATGTGAAAATTAACATAACATATCATCTGTTTTAATCCATAAATATACTTTTCAGCAATCATTTTCTCTTGAAGAGAGTGTCTTACTTGCAGAGCCAGAGTGTTTCTTTTTTCATTTGTTCTGTTCTCCTGTCTTGGTAGGCCCAGAATGGACTGGAAACTTTCCAAAGCTGAAATTAAATTTGATCTTACAGGATCTCAGTTCTTGGAAATTTTGTGAATGTGTATGTAACTATTGTGACAGGACAAGTATGTAATATCGTTAGAGCATAAAATTTTCATTTGGGATGTCCCTGGCTCTTTTTTTCCTGAAGTGTTTTCAACATTTCTCTATATATATCCAGAAGTGAAACCTCTGGCTTGTATCTCACCTGAGCAATGTGTTTCTGTAATGCCCTAGTTGGACTTTGTCAGACTCTATGCTTTCTACTATAAACAGAACCCCAACTTGTACCATGAGCATATTATTCTATTCTACACTGAGCATAGCTGATGGTGTGGTGTACATTCCTTGATACTACGTGTTTTTCCTTTCCTTTTTCACAAATGCCATTATTTCTTCCTCTCTTTCTCCCACCTTTAACCATTTTACCATAGCTTTCTTCCTTCATTTCATTCCCAGTTTCCATTTTCCATCTCCCTTTACCAAAAATATAAAGCCAAATACTAGTCTGGAAGGTCCATACAAGAATATTTTCAAACTCTTGTTATTACCAATTAGTGTATGTGAAGTCAGTTTAGCAGGTTGCAACCAGCATTTTAAAATGTAAAACAGGAATATCATGTATAGAAAGGCAATTCCTATTTTATGAAACAAATGTAGGAGGGGACTATTTTCAGTTTAAGATGTATATTATGCTGTAAGGCAAGCTCAAAAATATTTGAAAAACATTACTATAAAGCCTATGTATGGTATAAGACATAGATTTAGAGCCTGATTAAGTAATCTATCAATCAGGCAGCTGACCTAGGTGCCAATCCATAAATTTAAAGAAAATATTCATAGATAATATGAGCAAATGGAGAAAATTCCTTTTCATTTGGTTCAGGTGCTCAGTCATGTCCGACTCTTTGCAACCCCATGGACAGCAGCATGCTAGGATTCCCTATCCATCACCAACTCCTGGAGCTTCATCAAACTCATGTCTATCGAGTCGGTGATGCCATCCAACCATTTCATCTTCTGTCATCCCCTTCTCCTCCCGCCTTCAATATTTCCCAGCATCAGGGTCTTTTCCAGTGAGTTAGTTCTTCACATCAAGTGGCCAAAGCATTGGAGCTTAAGCATCAGTCATTCCAATGAACTGATTTCCTTTAGGATTGAATGATTTGATCTCCTTGTAGTCCAAGGGACTCAAGAGTCTTCTCCAACACCACAGTTCAAAAGCATCAATTCTTCGGTGCTCAGCTTTCTTTATAGTCCAACTCTCACATCCATACACGACTACTGGAAAAACCATAGCTTTGACTAGATGGACCTTTGTTGCAAAGTAATGTCTCTGCTTTTTAATCTGCTGACTAAGTTTGTCATAGCTTTTCTTCCAAGGAGCAAGTGTCTTTTAATTTGATGGCTGTAGTCACCATCTACAGTGATTTTGGAGCCCAGAAAAATAAAGTCTGTCACTGTTTCCATTGTTTCCCCATCTATTTGCCATGAAGTAATGGGACTGGATGCCATGGTCTTAGTTACTTGAATGTTGAATTTTAAGGCCAACTTTTTCATTCTCCTCTTTCACTTTCATCAAGAGGCTCCTTAGTTCTTCACTTTCTGCCATAAGGGTGGTGTCATCTGTATATCTGAGGTTATTGATATTTCTCCCAGCAATCTTGATTCCAGCTTGTGATTCATCCATCCTGGCATTTCACATGATGTACTCTGCATATAATTTAAGTAAATAAGGTGACAATATACAGCCCTGATGTACTCATTTCCCAATTTGGAACCAGTCCTTGTTCCATGTACGGTTGTATGTGTTTCTTCTTGACCTGCACACAGATTTCTCAGGAGGTAGGTAAGGTGGTCTGGTATTCCCATCACATTAAGAATGCTCCATAGTTTGTTGTGATCTATGTAATCAAAGGTTTTGGCATAGTCAATAAAGCAGAAATAGATGTGTTTCTGGAAATCTCTTGCTTTTTCATTGATCCAACGGATGTTGGCAATTTGATCCCTGGTTCCTCTGCCTTTCCTAAATCCATCTTGAACATCTGGAAGTTCTCGGTTCACATTCTGTTGAAGCCTCATATGGAGAATTTTGAGCATTACTTTACTAGCGTGTGAGATGAGTAGAATTGTGCAGTAGTTTGAGCATTCTTTGGCATTGCTTTTCTTTGGGATTGGAATGAAAACTGACCTTTTCCAGTCCTGTGGCCACTGCTGAGTTTTCCAAGTTTGTTGGCATATTGAGTGCAGCACTTTCACAGCATCACCTTTTAGGATTTGAAATAGCTCAGCTGGAATTCCATCACCTCCACTAGCTTTGTTGGTAGTTTTGCTTCCTAAGGCCCACTTGACTTCATATTCCAGGATGTCTGGCTCTAGGTGAGTGATCAAACAATCATGGTTATCTGGGTCATGAAGATCTTTTTTGTGTAGTTCTTCTATACACCTCTTGCCACCTCTTCTTAATATCTTCTGCTTCTGTTAGGTCCATACAATGTCTGTCCTTTATTATTGAGCCCATCTTTGCATGAAATGTTCCCTTGGTATCTCTACTTTTCTTGAAGAGATCTCTACTCTTTCCCATCCTAATGTTTTCCTCTACTTCTTTACATTGATCACTGAGGACGGCTTTCTTGTCTCTCCTTGTTATGCTTTGGAACTCTGCATTCACATGGGTGTATCTTTCCTTTTCTCCTTTTCCTTTAACTTCTGTTCTTTTCTCAGCTATTTGTAAAGGCTCCTCAGACAACCATTTTGCCTTTTTGCATCTCTTTTTCTTGGGGATGTCTTGATCACTGCCTCCTGTACAATATCACAAACCTCCATCCATGGTTCCATTTACTGGAACTCTATTAGGAGAGTAGTTCTTGTGGACAAAATAGATGAGTTTGTAGACAGGATTGTATTGCTTAGAGCAGCATGCAAAGTCTTAGTCCTTTTTTTTTTTTTTTTCATGTTCTCCCATTTCCACACATAGCTAATACTGATGTTTTAATCCATTTTCAACAAATATTTAAATGAGTTTAATTTGACAGGGCACCAGATTGTTATCCTGCTGAATTTGCTTATGTGTCTTGACTCAAGTTTGCGTAGACCTTAAACTCAGAGGAAGCAATGCTGTTGTAAAAAATGTATTTATTAGTTAAGATTGTAATAGCTTTTATAATAATGAAGCTCAATTTTAGTGATTTAGTACAATATAAGACTTCTTGTTATTCATATGATTTACATTGCAGGTGTGGAAAAGTCAATAGGTAGCTTTCCTCCAAATGATGATTCAAGTAGTCAGAATTTTTTCCCATGCTGTGACTTTCTCAGACTTTTAGAGTCTTCTGCGTCCAGCCTGAAGATGGGGAAATAGAGTGTGAAAAACACAAACCCACTTACTAAAAACTCTGACCTGGAAATGATACCCATCACTTCTATTCACACTGCATTGGCAAAAACTTGATATCTGACTGCATCTGGAGGTATCCCTCCACACTGGGAGGGACTAGGAAATGCCCTCCTAACTAGTTGCCTGCCTCTCAGTAACACCACTACATAGTAAAGAGGGGATGCATTTTTGGGGAACAGCTTTCTCTTTCAGTCACCCAAGTTACAGTATTCATAAAAGTGTCTCTGGAAATTGCCAACTTACTGGATTTTTGGAACACATTGCTCTTCTTTTTACCATCTCCATGCTCTTTTGCATTGTGACAGGGTTGTGTTGATTATTGGTGCTTATACTTTTCTGGAAAAATATAGACCATTTCATTTCTGTCTTACTAAGGTAGTGATTTTGACATCTTTACATATAGTTGCACATTGCTCTTTGTTTAAATGAATGTAGTTAGCAAACATGAAATGTATAAGTAAATCCTAAGTTGTGGGCAGCTACCTCATTTGTTCAGCTGTATGATTTCCATTTGGTTGATCAGGCAGAGTGCTTTGCATTCTATGATTTGTGATATTTGGATGCAGTAGAATGGCTTTAAGTTTTGATTAAACAGAAAGCTTGAAAAGGTTTAAACAGTAAGCTGTATAATATTGAAAACATTATAATCTGGTTTAAATAAACAATCTGAATGAATTAGATATAAACACATTTATTTTGGGCAGAAAACATTTACTTAGAAATTGTGCCTATGATTTTTCTTTAGGCTTCTGAATATCATAATAGTTCATGATTATGGGTTGCAATTGTTGGCAAAGGCATTATTGCTTTATTAGAATTCTCGTTCAATATCTGTATGGTACTATTATTTGATTATCACTGTATTTATTCTCCTCTGACAATCAGAACAAAATATTAAAACTTGGAACCTCGTTATATCACCTAGAGTTTTCTTCAAAGATACCTGTCAACAGTGTGACTATGGAAAATTGTGTTGCCTATATCTGAAATTCAATGTGCAAATATCCTCAAAATAATGAATGCAAAAGATTTGTTAAATTAGCACTGATAAGATGGCTTTGCCTTCACTGAAATGAGTCCAACACTAAATTTATATAATGAATTACTCTCTCATCTTTCCTTTTTGTTTCCTGATCTAGTTTAGTGAGCAGGAAAATTAAGTGCTAATATTAAATTCACTGGAGTATACAAGAAAAAGGAATAGCGTCCACACTGTTGATTAAATGGCAAGGTATAAGGCTGGCCATAAGGTTTAATTGGAAGCATGGGAGCTGTTGGTTTCTTTGTGTTATCTGACCATCGGAATGTTGATTCTTTTCTAACAAATCATCAAGGAAAAGAGACAAAAATGGTGACATGGGGAATAAAAGTATTTCCTCATTTCCAAAATAATTGATCAGTAACCACTCTAAAGTTATTCATTACTTTATGTCAGTGTTTTGCAACACGAATTCCATAGAAACATTCACCATGTGAAATACTCCACAAAAAAAGACTTTAGAAGAAAATAAGTTAGGGAAACACTAAATCCTTTCTTACAGATGATCACAATGCTTGTTAGCATTTTGAAGGCTTTGAGAAATCCTTCTGTTAGGAAGCCTATTTGACTTTAAACCTAGAGATCTCAATTTATTTTAAGCCACTATTTTTTTTTAGTAAGTATTAACCCTAATCCCTGGATTTCTGCCCAGCATTTTTTTCTTATAAGAAAAAGGTGAAAAATAATGCTTGTAGTTTGTAAAATATAGAAATAGTTTTGTTTTCAAAACCCAAAATATAATACCCAAAAGAACTGAAAACACTTTTCCAAATGAAAATTTATACATCAGTGTTCATAGCAGCAGTATTCACAATATCCAAAAGTGGAAACAACTCAAATGTCCATTAATTGATGAATGAACAAATAAATGAGACAAATCCATGTAAAGGAATGTTCTTTGACTATAAAAGGGAATGAGGTACTGGTACATGCTACAACATGGATGAACTTTGAAAACATACTAAGTAATAGAAGACAGTCACATAAGACTACATATTATATGATTTTATGTATACAAAATGTCTAGAATAAGCAAATATATATAGACAAGGTAAATTTTGTGATTGGTTAAGATTCAGGAGATGGGGATTGGGGAATGGCAGCTAAATGGTATAGAATATCTCTTTGTGGTGACGAAAATGTTGTAAAATTGACCATGGTGATTTTTGCACATATCTGTTAATAAACACAAAACCATTGAATTGTGTACTTAAAATGATTGAATTTATTGTATGTGAATTATATCTGAATAAAGTTGTTAAAAATGAATGATAGTCATCAGTCAGTAAATGCTTAAATGTCCATAAATTCTTCTTAAATATAAGCAATATCTGGTAAAAGATGGAGTTATCTTGAAAAAGCTAGTCAAATTAAAATCAAATTATTTAAAGATTTTTTAACTTAAGTCATTAATAACAATATTCAGTTCAGGTCAGTCACTCAGTCGAGTCTGACTCTTGTGACCCCATGAACTGCAGCACACCAGGCTTCCCTGTCAATCACCAACTCCTGGAACATACTCAAACGCATGTCCATTGAGTTGGTGATGCCATCCAACCATCATCCTCTGTCGTCCCCTTCTCCTCCTGCCTTAAATCTTTCCCATTATCAAGGTCTTTTCCAAACAATCAGTTCTTTGCATCTGGTGGCCAAAGTATTGGAGCTTCAGCTTCAGCATCAGTCCTTTCAGTGAATATTCAGGACTGATTTCCTTTAGGGTGGACTGGTTGGATCTCCTTGCAGTCCAAGTGACTTCAAGAGTCTTCTCCAGCACCACAATTCAAAAGCATCAAGTCTTTGGCAGTCAGCTTTCTTTATAGTCCAACTCTCACATCCATGCATGACTACTAGAAAAACCATAGCTTTGACTAGGTGGACCTTTGTTGGCAAAGTAATGTCTCTGCTTTGTAGTATGCTGTCTAGGTTGGTCATAACTTTCCTTCCAAGGAGCAAGTGTCTTGTAATTTCATGGCTGCAATCACCATCTGCAGTGATTTTGGAGCCCAGAAAAATAGTCAGCTATTTGTAAAGTCTCCTCAAACAACCATTTTGCCTATTTGCATTTCTTTTTCTTGGGTATACTCTTGATGACTGCCTCCTGTGCAGTGTCACAAATCTCTGTCCATAGTTCTTCAGGCTCTCTGTTTATCAGATCTAATCCTTTGAATCTATTTGTCACTTCCACTGTATAGTCATAAGGGATTTGGTATAGGTCATTTGAGTGATCTAGTGGTTTTTCCTGGAGTCCAAGGGACTCTCAAGAGTCTTCTCCAAAACCATAGTTCAAATCATCAATTCTTCAGCACTCAGCTTTCTTTATAGTCCAACTTTCATCTCCATACATGACTACTGGAAAAACCATAACTTTAACTGGATGGACATTTGTCGGCAAAGTAATGTCTCTGTTTTTTAGTATGCTGTCTCGTTTGGTCGTAGCTTTTCTTCCAAGGGGCAAGCACCTTTTACTTTCATGGCAGGCCCCATCTGCAGTGATTTTGGAGCCCCAAAAAATAAAGTCTGTCACTGTTTCCATTGTTTCTCCATCTATTTGCCATGAAGTGATGGGACCAGATGCCATGATCTTAGTTTTCTGAATGTTGAGTTTTAACCAGTCTTTTTACCCTCCTCTTTCACTTTCATCAAGAGGCTCTTTAGTTACTCTTCAGCTTGTTCTTCATCCAGCCCAGCGTTTCTCATGATGTACTCTGCATAGACGTTAAATAAGCAGGGTGACAATATATAGCCTTGATGTACTCCTTTCCCGATTTGGAACCAATCTTTTGTTCCATGTCCAGTTCTAATTGTTCTAGTTATTGTAAATAGAGCTTCAATGAACACTAGGGTACATGTGTCTTTTTTACTTTTTGTTTCTTCAGGGTATATGCCTAGTAGTGGGGTTGCTGGTACACGTGATGGTTTTATTCCTAGTTTTTAAGTAATCTCTATACCGTCTTCCATAGTGGCCATATCAATTTACATTCCCAGCAACAGTGTAAGAGGATACCCTTTTCCAAACATCCTGTGTGGCATTTATTGTTTGTAGACTTTTTGATGATGGCCATTCTGACTGGAATGAGGTGCTATCTCATTGTAGTTTTGATTTGCATTTATCTAATAATGAATGGGGAGAAGGCAATGGCACCCCACTCCAGTACTCTTGCCTGGAAAATCCCATGGATGGAGGAGCCTGGGGGCTGCAGTCCATGGGGTCGCTAAGAGTCGGACACGACTGAGCGACTTCACTTTCACTTTCCACTTTCATGCATTGGAGAAGGAAATGGCAACCCACTCCAGTGTTCTTGCCTGGAGAATCCCAGGAATGGGGGAGCCTGGTGGGCTGCAGTCCATGGGGTCGCACAGAGTCGGACATTACTGAAGTGACTTCGCAGCAGCAGCAGTAATGAATGATGCTGAGCATACTTCCATGTGTTTGTTAGCCATCTGTATTTCTTCTTTGGGGAAATATCTGTTTAGGTCTTTTTCCCACTTTTTGATTGAGTTGTTTGTTTTTCTGGTGTTGAGTTGTATGAGCTGCTTATATATTTTGGAAATTAATCCTTTGTCAGTTGTTTCATTTGCTATTATTTTCTCCCATTCTGAGCATTGTCTTTTCACCTTGTTTATAGTTTCCTTTTCTGTGCAAAAGTTTTTTTTTTTTAATTTAATTAGGTCCCACTTGTTTACTTTATTTTTTCCCCATTACTCTAGGAGGTGAGTCATAGAGGATCTTGATTTGATTTATGTCATCCAATGTTCTGCCTATGTTTTCCTCTAAGAGTTTGATTGTTTCTGTTATTACATTTAGGTCTTTAATCCATTTTGAGTTTATATTTGTATATGGTGTTAGGAAGTGTTCTAATTTCATTGTTTTATATGTAGCTGTCCAGGTTTCCCAGTACCACTTATTGAAGAGGCTTTCTTTGCCCATTTGTATATTCTTGCCTCCTTTGTCAAAAATAAGGTACCCATATGTGTGTGGGCTTATTTTTGGGTTTACTATCCTGTTCCATTGGTCTATATTTCTGTCTCTGTGCCAGTACCATACTGTCTTGATGACTGTAGCTTTGTAGTATAATCTGAAGTCGGGAAGGTTGATTCTTCCAGCTCCATTCTTCTTTTCAAAGACTGCTTTGGCTATTCAGGATCTTTTGTGTTTCCTTATGAATTGTGAAATTTTCTGTTCTGCAAAAAATGCCAGCGATAATTTGATAGGGATCATATTGAATCTGTAGATTGCATTTGGTAGTATGCTGCTAAGTCACTTCAGTCGTGTCCGACTCTGTTAGACCCCATAGATGGCAGACCAATAGGCTCCCCCGTCCCTGGGATTCTCCAGGCAAGAACACTGGAGTTGGTTGCCATTTCCTTCTCCAATGCATGAAAGTGAAAAGTGAAAGTGAAGTCGCTCAGTGGTATCCGACCCTCAGCGACCCCATGGACTGCAGCCTTCCAGGCTCCTCCGTCCATGGGATTTTCCAGGCAAGAGTACTGGAGTGCGGTGCCATTGCCTTCTCCGATTTGGTAGGATAGTCATTTTCAAAATATTGATTCTTCCTACCCAGGAACATGGAATATCTCTCCATCTGTTTATGTCATCTTTGATTTCTTTCATCAGTGTCTTATACTTTTCTGAACACAGTTCATTTGTCTCCTTGCTGCTGCTAAGTCACTTCAGTCATGTCCGACTCTGTGCAGCCCCATAGACGGCAGCCCACCAGGCTCCCCCGTCCCTGGGATTCTCCAGGCAAGAACACTGGAGTGAGTTGCCATTTCCTTCTCCAATGCATGAAAGTGAAAAGTGAAAGTGAAGTCACTCAGTCATGCCCAACTCTTAGTTAAGTTTATTTCTAGATAATTTATTTTATTTTTATTTGCAAATCATTTATTTGATAAAGCACTTGTATATGGAATGTATATAGAATGCCTGTAACCAAATAATAAGAAAACAAACAATTCATTAAAAATGCACTAAAGATGGACATTTCAGCAAAGAAGATACAGAGATGACAACTAATCACATGAAAAGATTTTCAACATCATTAGTCTTAGTGAAATACAAATTTAAACCATAATGAAATACAATTGCACATAATGCCTAAAATGCAAAAGGCATCATGCCGAGCATTGGGATAATGTGGAGGAACTATCATACACTGTTGGTGGGAATGTAACATGGTACAACCACTTTAGAAAACAGTTTAATTTCTTTAAAAATTAAGCATATCCCTGCCATACAGTTTGACCACTGCATTCCTAAGTATTTGCCTGTGAGAAATGAAAGCGTGTCTGTACAAAGACTTGAACATGAATGTTTAGAACAGTTTTATTTGTACTTCAAAACTGGAAACAACCCAAATGTATATCAGCTGATAAATAAATAAAGAAATTGTGATATTAATGTATTTATGCGATGGAATACTACTCAGTAAGAAAAAAAAAGAATAAACTGTTGATACATGTAAGAACACGATGGATCTCAGAAAAATTGTGTTGAGGGAAAAAGACTAGGTAAAAGAAACATGTGATTCCACTTATATAAAACTCTACAAAATTCTAGGCTATATAGGAAGCAGATGAGTGGTTGTCTTTTGGAGATGGGAGGTATGTGGAGGGATGGGACTAGAATTATCAAGGGAAATCAAAGCTTTTGGGGGTGATGGATATGCTTAACTAGCTTGATTATGGTGATAGATTCATAAGTGTATGCATATGTCAAAATTATCTGGTCGTACATTGTTGCAATGGTGAATGGGATATATTCCTTAATTTCTGTTTCTGATTTTTCATTGTTAATATATAGGAATGCAAGTGATTTATGTGTGTTGATTTTGTATCTTGCAACTTTGCTAAATTCACTGATTAGCTCTAGTAATTTTCTGATAGTATCTTTAGGGTTTTCTATGTATAATATCATATCATGTACAGACAGTGAAAGCTTTACTTCTTTTCTGATGTGAATTCCTTTTATTCCTTTTCCTTCTCTGATTGCTGTAGCCAGGACTTCCAAAACTATGTTGAATAATAGTGTTGAGTGTGAACACCCTTGTCTTCTTCCTGATCTTAGGGGGAATGCTTTCAGTTTTTAACCATTGAGAATAATGTTTGCTGTGGGCTTATATATGGCCTTTACTATGTTGAGGTAGGTTCCTTCTATGCCCATTTTTTGAAGAGCTTTAATCACAAATGGGTGCTGAATTTTGTCAAGGCTTTTTCTGCAGCTTTTGAGATTATCATATGGTTTTTATCTTTCAGTTTGCTAACATGCTGTATCACATTGATTGATTTGCATATATTGAAGAATCCTTGCATCTCTGGAATAAATCCAACTTGATCATGGTGTATGAGCTTTATAACATGTTGTTGAACTCTGTTTGCTAGAATTTTGTTGAGGCTTTTTGCATCTATGTTCATCAGTGATATTGGCCTGTAGTTTTCTTTCTTTGTGTTGTCTTTGTCTGGTTTTAGTATCAGGGTGATGGTGCCCTCATAGAATGGGTTTGGAAGTGTTCCTTCCTCTGCAATTTTTTGAAAGTGTTTTAAAGGGATAGACATTAGCTCTTCTCTAAATGTTTGATAGAATTTACCTGTGAATCCATCGAGTCCTGGGCTTTTAGTTTTGGGGAGATTTTTGATTACAGCTTCAATTTCAGTGCTTGTAATTGGGTTGTTCATAACTTCTAATCCTTCCTGGTTCAGTTGGAAGATTGAACTTTTCTAAGAATCTGTCCGTTTCTTCCAGGTTATCCATTTTATTGCCATATAGTTGCTCATAATAGTCTCTTATAATCCTTTGTATTTCTGCATTCTCTTGTAACCTCTCCTTTTTCATTTCTAATTTTGTTGATTTGTTTCTTCTATCTTTTTTTCTTGATTAGTCTGTCTAAAGGTTTGTCCATTTTATCTTCTCCAAGAACCAGCTTTTAGTTTTATTAATCTTTGCTATTCTTTCATTTTTTTTCATTTTTTTCTGTTCTGATCTTTATTTCTTTTCTTCTGCTAATTTTTTGATTTCCCTTTGATTTCTCCAGTAACCTCTTCATTATTTAGAAACATATTGCTTAATCTCCATGTGTTTGTGATTTTTACATTTTTTTCTTGTAATTGATATCTAGTCTCATAGTGTTGTGGTCAGAAAAGTTGCTTGGTATGATTTCAGTTTTCTTAAATTTACTGAGGTTTGGACTTGTGACCCAAGATGTGGTTTATCCTGGAGAAAGTTCCTTGTGCACTTGTGAAGAAGGTGTATTCTTCTTCATTTGGATGGAATATCCTGAAGATACCAATGAGTGTTGATCTCATTTTTGTTTTACTTACAAGTTTGTTTTATTTTCTATATTCTTCATATTAATTATATAGTACAGTGTTTATCTTTCTCTGACTTATTTCACTTAGCATAATATCCTCCACATCCATACATATTGTTGAAAATTTTCATTCTTTTTAAGGCTGAGGAGTATTCTATTGTGTACTATTCTAATACTATATATATATGCACACACAATAGAATACTACTATTATAATACTACTATACTGATAGTGTGTGTGTGTGTGTATACACGTTTCAGTTCAGTTCAGTCGCTCAGTCATGTCTGACTCTTTGCAACCCCATGAATTGCAGCACGCCAGGCCTCCCTGTCCATCACCAACTCCCAGAGTTCACTCAGACTCACGTCCATCGAGTCAGTGATGCCATCCAGCCATCTCATCCTCTGTCGTGCCCTTCTCCTGCCCCCAATCCCTCCCATCATCAGAGTCTTTTCCAATGAGTCAACTCTTTTATATATATATATATATAGCTGATCTCCTTTATCCATTCATCTGTTGATGGACACTTAGGTTGATTCCACATCTTGGCAATTGCAAATAATGCTGCTATGAACACTGGAGTTCGTGTGTCTTTTTGAATTAGTGGGTTTTTTTCCAGTTGTATACTCAGGAGTGGATTTCTTGGTAATATGGTAGTTGTGTGTTTAGTTTTTTGGGAAACACCCATACTGTTTTCCATAGTGGCTGCAGCCAATTTACATTCCCCTTAATAGTCCACAAGGCTTTCCTTTATTCTATATCTTTACCAACACATTGTGTTTTGTCCTTTTACTAAAAACTGTTCTGATAGTTATGAGGTGGTATCAGTATCTCATTGTGGTTTGATTTGCATTTTCCTGATGATTAACAGCTTTGAGCATCTTTTCATATGCCTGTTGGCCATCTGTTCATCTTTGTAAAAATGTCTATTCAAGTGTTCCTCCCATTTTTAATGTTTTTTTTTTTTTTTTTTCCCCGGTTGTGTGAGTTGTTTAAATATTTTGTATATTAACCCGTTATCAGTCATATCATTTGCCAATATTTTCTCCCATTGAGTAGGTTATCTTTTCATTTTGGTTTTGTTTCCTTGGCTATGCAAAAGCTTAAAAGTCTAATTAGGTCTCATTTATTTATTTTTGCTTTTATTTCCTTTTCTTTAGCAGAGAAATCCAAAAATATTGCTGTAATTCATGTCAAAGAGTGTTCCACATAGTTTTCTTGTAGGAGTTTTATGAGTTTTAGTCCTACATTCCATTTTGAGTTTATTATTGTATATGGTGTTAGAGAATATTCTAGTTTCATTTGTTTACATGTAAGTGTCCGATTTTCCCAGCACCACTTAATGAATGGGCTGTTTTTTAATCCATTGCTTATTCTTGCCTCCTTTGTCATAGATTAATTGTAGGTTCATTGGTCTGTTTCTGGGCTCTTTATTCTGTTCCATTGTTCTATTTGTCTGTTTTTGTGCCTCCACTAGGCTGTTTTGTTTACTGTAGCTTTATAGTATAGTCTAAAGTTTAACTATTCTTCTTTCCTAATATTACTTTGCCTGTTCAGAGTCTTTTGTGTTTCCATACAAATTTTAAAATTACTCTAATTCTGTGAAAAATGCCATTGGTATTTCGATCTTCATATAGTTTAGTTTGTCTTTCTCCAGCTTATTTTAGAATTTTAATGGAAATTTTTCTATTAGAGTCATAAGAGTAGTCATATTCCTCCAGATTTTTTAAAAGGTGAATAAATATGGTTTAACTGTAAGATACATGCTGAGTTTTACTATTTTTAACTGAGTTAAAGTTAAAGTGTATGAAGTATGATATATAATGACATAACATTGGATACAATTTCAGAAATACAGTTGAGGAGGTACTTATTTGTGGAAATAAAATAACATGAAAAAATGTTTAGAAACTTATCAGCAAAAATGAAAAAAATAGATGGGACAGTAACTAAACTAAGTGGCTGGGAACGTAAGACCTCAAGTTTTTTTTATTTGGATTTTTCCTTTTATTTTTCAAATTAGAAAAACACAATTCACTTAAAGTGAATATAGAGCCATTTATGTTTCACTGTCTGAGTGGAAATTGCCAAAAGTAATGAAAGTACCAAATTTTTGGTTCCAATTGGAAAATTCTAAATAAAAACCATGTCATGCAAATGACTTTAAATTTTTCATATCCAGCTTAACAGTTCAGTTCAACAAATATTTACACTGAGCAGCCTACCATGGTGTTTAATAAGAGTCTGGGCTTTGGAATCAGATGACCTGAGGAGGTTTTCCCAGATCACAGCTCATTATCTGACTTTTAGTGAGTTAAAATGTCAATTGTCTTAGTTTCTTCCTCTCATACCTACTTTGCAGTGGTGCAGTGAGGATTCAGCAGAAAAGTGTGTATGTGTGCCTGGCTATAGTAAGCACTCAATAAGCAATAAACAGTAATACAAACTCTGTGTCACAGTTTGTGTATACAAAGACCGATAAGACATTATGTGTTATTAAAGTGTAAGCAAAATATATATTGAGACATGACTCTAATGCAGCTGGCTTAACACTGAACACATAGGTCAAACTGTTACATTACTTAGTTGTCTATATTATACAAATTATAGGAAAATATACTACACAAGCAATGCTAAATTGAGTTCTATATGTGTAAATATCAAAGAATATATGAGTTCCCAAACTCTGATATAAAATTCCTGGTATGGCATAAGTTGGCTATGACTTCACAATACAAAGTGTGCTAGCTATAAAATGCATTTTGGGGAAATTCATTATATCCTTAAAACCTTCAAAGTGAGATCAGCATGTAAGGAAAGTGAAGTTTGCTTTACTTTTAAAATAATTCTTTTTTAAATAAAATTGATATTTTGGAAAATATGTGTTTTTTTGTTGCTTAGAAGCTTCACATGAAAAGCTTCTATGAGGTCAAAAGAACATACCTCAACCATCTATGCATTTATTGGTCATTCTCTATAGACTGCTTTGTAGTGAAAAGAGAGAGCCCTTCAAAATGCAGTCATATATAGAATAAAGTACAAAAACACAATATGATTTATTTCCATGCAAAGAGTGAATTTATTTTAATAGGGGAAGCATCAATATACAAAACAATGTTGTAATTATCTCATTGAGGGTTGTTTGTTAATTTCTCAGAAGGGAAGAGCTTTTGAGGTGCGCCATGGGCCCTGGTTATTTTTTAGTTAAATGTAACTTATATTGTTGATGAATAAAAGATAGTTGTGTTCTACATCATTTATTCCCCTTCTGCATCCATCAGCTGATACAGATAGAAGAGTATCACTGGGATGAAGACAAGCCCTTCTTGTGCCCAACTTACACCATTCAGTTTTCCAATTAATTTAGCATTTTATTCAGACAGAGCTCTCTGTCAACTCGCAATCCACATTTGCCAAATTTTGATCAGAGTTTACTATAGTCACTCCCAAGGTCTACATGTTTCCTCTGAATCAAAAGAAGAGGTTCATTAATGTGCAAAGTAATATTTAAGTATGGATTATATTTTGATGTGTTCTCTAGCAATTCCTCATTCCTAGATGGCATATTATGTGTGATTATAAATAACGTGATTGCTTCTCCTGGGTGGCTTATAAATGAATTGTGAAGGTAGTTCCATACATATTGTAGAAATATTTGCACACTTCCTATAGATAGCTTCATTGAAAGGTCACTTTTGTTGTTTACTTTGTGCATGACTGAGAGGTTACAGAGGTGAGGAAGTCTCAGCCCTACCCTTAAGGATGTTGGTGTCTAGTTAGTGTTCTTAGTTGCTTAGTCATGTCCTACTCTTTGCAACCCCATGGACTGTAGCTCACCAGGCTCCTCTGCCCATGGGGATTCTCCAGGCAAGAACACTGGGGTGGCTTGCCATGCCCTTCCCCAGGGGATTTTCCCAGGTCAGGGATCAAACCCAGGTGTCCCGCATTGCAGGCCAATTCTTTACCGTCTGAGCCACCAGGGAAGCCCTGTCTAGTTAAGGAAATTAAATGAGTCAATCAACACTTAGAGTACAATGTAGTAACTACCCTTATAAAAGAAAACACCGGTGCTGTGGAAACTAGAGTTGGTACAGATAAACAAGTTACAGAAGCCTTTATGAAATGATATGAAAACGTATACTTGCATAGATAAGTTCTGAGATACACATGTCATATGTTTTATCTTGCAGTCCTCTTTAGTGACAAAATTTTTAACAAAACATTCCAGGTGGAAAAGAGTTATATAATTTTTTTATTTTCTCTATTCCAAAGGATTCACATACCCAGGCTCAGAATGAAGGTTGAGGACCTTTATTTGGCTTCTCTGTTATGATACCCAGAAGCCAAGCTAACTGGGTTAGCATAATAAGAACAATAAATCAAGAAAATAGAGTTAAGTTTCTGAATGGAACAGAGGTATTCATCATTATGAGTATAATTTTATTTTTCTCTCATAAACTGCAGCCATAATGTGAGTTTTAATGTGTTTCTGATTTTCCTGGTGACATGAATCACAGATTCAATCATCCTAATCAACAGCCAAACATGCTAACCTGGACCCTAGCACATTTAATATGTTTCCTTAGCATAGCTCATACTATCGATTTCTTTTCCCTCTGTATTTTTCTTCTTTATACTTTCTGTAGAATGAGTGTCTTTGACAGTGAATTGAACAAGAGTGAGGAGGATGGAGTTAGGCTGTGTTCCAAATTGACAAAATTAGTCTGTTGGAATCAAAAGGTGTCCAGGGACAGTTACAATGAAGACAGAATTGAGGAGGGGGGGATTCTTCCTTTTTGTCTTGGGCCAGTAAGTAACTAAATTAACACAGCTAGCAAACTATTTTAAAAAATTCTATGTGTGTAAGATGGATTCAGAGGAAAACAGTGTTACCTCTAAAGCAGTCTGCAGGTAAGCATGTTATTTCACATAGCAGACCGTGGCTCTAGAGAAGAGAAATCATTGTGATTTTCTATCATGATAGGAATCAGTCTTCAGATCATAAATAAGCAACACAGAGAAGTAATTTTTCCCTTCTTGTCATCATGACCCACAAAACCATGGATGTTTCAAAGTACGCAGTCAATTCAGTATGTATTTCTTGGGAGCCTGCTAGGTGCTATGTGCTAGAAATATATAGTGATACTCAAGAAAGACATGAAGTCTGCAATGTGGCAGGCAAGGCAAATATTGCACAAGAAGTTACAGGTATGAGTATTATGAAAGAAATTTAAAAGATCATGGGAGTGTAAGAGGGGACCTAATTTAGCCTTGGAGCAGGTAGATATGGTCAGAGTCTCCCAACTTGGAGATAGGAAGGACAAAGAAGATTCTTTAGCACTGTACCACCTTGGTACTTTGTTATTCTTTACATTCACCCCAAGGATAATGGAGCCATTTAAGTTCAGTGCTAAACTCCCCTTGCTCTGCAAACATTCTAGAAGGGTTAGCCCTTATCCATCACTTAGGAATGCTTTTAGTTATGTTTTCCAAGAGTTCTGTGACATTCTCAGGCCCAGTGCAGTGTCCTTACCCTTCTATTTGGTTTCAGAAGCTTGTCTCTCAGGAGGAAACATACGGAGTTAAATTTTGTTTTATCCAGTTCTACAGTTCATTCATTGAGAGTCTTCTGGGCCAAGGAATCCATTGTCAGTAGGAGTTAGTTTTCCCTACTAATGAAAAACTACCAGGAAGACAGAAAAAATAATCTTTTTTTTAAAAAGTGGTGTGTTTGCTGGGGAGGGGAGCTGTGAAGATAACAGTGTTTATTCCGGAACTTCCTTAAAGGAGTTCAAAGTTGATTTCTGGGGTGAAAGGAAGTGTATACAAAAATTGGGGATCAGTGCTGTGCTCCATGAGTATGCCTCTGAAAGCATGGTAAATTGTCCTTCTGAAGCTCAGTCCTGTTGTGGCCTGAGTAAACGGCATAGAGGAAAAAGTATTGCTTTTCCTTCACACCCAGTTCTGGCTGACCTGGCAGGTAAAATGCAACCTTGGGATATATTGAATCCTCGAGGAAAATCTGGACTCTATTAATCCTGGCAGTGCTACTAACCTTGGACGACACTAATCCTGAGCAGCTAGGCTTTCTTTTCTGGGACTCAGTTTGACCATTTGTAAAAATGAGAAGGTTCAATTGTAATTCTGTGGTTTTCTTCATAGGCATTCCATGATGATACCATTAGGAATAATTGCATTGGCCAAGGGTTTGCCACTTCACACATACACAGACGTGCGCGTGCACACACACCCTTGTTTTCAACAAGAATAGTTCAGCTTTTATACACCTTCATGTTCTAATCTCTTCAAGATTCATATGTTGAAATTCTAATTCCCAGTGTGATGGAATTTAGAAGATAGGCCCCTGGGAAATAATTAGGTCATGAGGATGGAGTCCACATGAATGGGATTGGTTAGTGCCTATGTGATCATTTCATAATGTATACAAAAATCAAATCACTATGTTGTCCACCTGAAACTAGTGTGTTAATTATAACTCAAAAAAAATTTTTTAAATGAGAAGTTCCCTTAGAGCTCTCTTGCTCTCTTTCTGCAAGAGAAGATACAATAAGAAGCAGTCTACAACACAGTAGAGAGTTCTCACCAGATCCCAACCATGCTGCTATATTGACCTCAAACTTCCAACATCCAGAAATGGAAGCAGTACATTTCTGTTAGTTAAACACCACCAAGTCTACAGTGCTTTGTTGTGGTCTATGGTATTGAATTGAAACAGTCATTTTAAGGGACTTTGAGGGGCATCAAGATCTAAGGAAATACCCAAATTGCTTTTATTTGGAATTTTTACCATCAGAAACTTGGACTTTGGCAATTGGACTTTATACTATTTTTATTATTGTCATTATTTTGTTTGATTTACTCTTCATTTTGCTCAAGTTGCTTTTGAAATGTCATATCTTAATTATGTTCCAGAGAAAATGTATCTCTTTAGGGACATCTTTGGCAGGGCTGGCATCACCAATGTGTGACCCATGCAGTTGCTTTGTTTACTATTCTTCTGGTGTTTTCTTGAAATTCTTGATGACTTTTGAGCAAGAAATCCAGCATTTTCATACTGTACCAGGTTCAACAAATTATGTAACCAATCCTGGTCCTTGGTGTCTGTTTTATCCTAATTTTACTGTGTTATGTGGCCCATGGATGGTGGTAGTAGGGAGGAAAATGAACAGAGAGTAATGTGGTTTGTTTTAGACTCCAGACACCCAGAGTTTGTCATCAAGCCTGATTTCCAGGTTGAATGGCTGGAAGTTGAGTTGGCCCTGCTTCTTGAGATTGGGGGGTGAAGTGTGAAGTTCTCCACAGCCTAGGTATAGTCATTTCTGTGTTGCTGCTTGGATAATTCATGTCTGTCACATATGAATTATTTTAAAGGTGTCTGACATGAGCTATCTTGTAAACTTGGCTATAGGAGGTAGGCAGATGGAGTGCTGGATTAGGAAGATTTATTGCTGCCATCAGATAAGAAAAGAGAACCCTGCTAACAGCTTTCTATCACTCTGGATGCCATATATGGTACGTATTAATAAGTGAATGCTGGCACATGCCTAGGTCTCCCCCTTAGGAGAGGCACTGAGGCATCATTGAGATTATTTATTGTTATTGTTCATGGTATTCTTATGAAGCCTGCAGGATGAGGCCTAATATGATGGTTAACATTGCAGAGCTGTAGGCCTCAGAGAAGATATATATCCCAGGCTTAGCAACCTAGAGGTAAGCTCCCAGCTAACAAGCATGATAGATTAAAAACTTGTTTCACGTGGATATCATGCCACAAATAGAGTTGTTAGTTAGTGACCCACTATCACTAGGATGCATACTCTGAGGGGTTCTTCATGAGCAATACTGGGTCTTTTTCCTTCTGACAGGTTCTCCTTGGAATTAGCAATAGAAATATGCTGGCTATATGGGCACAGTCTGTGCCTGTAGAAAGTTTTAAGACAAATTAATTTGCTAGTCAATACCCAGAACTTTGCTGGTGCCTCTTCTCATCAAAATAGAAAGAAAACCATCTCTATTTTCTTGGCCTATTAAAAAAAAAGATCCAAAGAAAGTATGTATACCCTAATGTATCTCATGCTAGGGAAAGAGGTTTAAGAAGAATGTATCAGACTAGTGAAGTTTATTTGAATTAGCCCTTACTATTTGCAGCTTACATTGACCTCTCCGGGAATGGGCTATCATGTATCTTGTCTTTTTCTAAGCTAGTATCTCCATTTAGCATGGGCAGAGTTGATATGTGGATCTTGTAGCAGCTTGGACTCTTGGTGTTCAGGGACTTATAGTAGCCCCTTGCAGTTTCTGAAATCAATCTTTCTTTGAAATGGGGCCACTCAATTTGTAACTTCTTTCTCCTACAGTCATTTAGACTTATGAATTTGCATGAAAGAAACAGAAATCGGAGCATATTTTGTGAATAGACTATAAAAAGAGCTTTCCAGGAAGATTGGTGCTTTTGCCAATATAATCTAGGTTTATTTCACTTTGTACCTCAGTCTTGCACTTTTCTCTTGCGTTTGAATGTACGAACTGGGAATTATACCTCACATTCATGTGTGGTACGGCCAGTGACCATTTACATCAAAGGACCCAACTCCTCTTGCTTAAGGTTTCATTCTCTGGACTGGTAGAATGTTGGCAAACTCCACATTATGCCTTTCCCTTGCTTCGGTTCCTCTTCCCTACCAACCAGCATGCCTTCCTCTGTTCTCTCCCTGCCTAAACCTATACTTCATGGCTCCCTCTTGCGCCACCATCTCCCTGAAGCCTTTTCTCAGTACTTCTTCTCAAACCAAACATCCTGTCCTTGAAATTCAGATGGTACTCTCAAGTCAGTACCGTAATGTTTTACACTTAGTTATCATATAACTTGGGCTTCCCTGATGTCTCAGATAGTAATGAATCTGCCCACACTAGGAGAACTGGGTTCAATCCATGGGTTGGGAAGATCCCCTGGAGAACGGGATGGCAACCCACTCCAGTATTCTTGCCTAGAGTATTCCATGGACAGAGGAGTCTGGCAAGCTACAGTCCATGGGGTTGCAAGGAGTTGGACATGACTGAGCAACTATCACACATATCCTTTAACTTGTGGCTTGCCTGGTGGCTCAGCAATAAAAAATCTGCCTGCAGTGCAGGAAACCTGGGTTCGATCCCTGTGTTGGGAAGATCCTCTGAAGAAGGAAATGGCAATCCACTCCAGTATTCTTTCCTGGAAGATCCCAATAACAGAGGAGACTGGTGGCCTATAATCCTTGGGGCCTCAAAGGAGTTGGACATGACTGAGTAACTAAACAACAACAATCCTGTACCTTAAGTTGTCCTTTTTTATTGATTTAGGTCTCTTTAGCCACTTCGCGCCTATAGTGTACATACTTACTTGTTTGTTTTTAATCCTGCAGAGCACTGGTACAACTTAATACATATGTGTTTGATTATTGAGTCACTGGATGGGTTAAATCCTTGATGGCCTCATTGTGCTATGCTTAGTCACTCAATTGTGTCCAGACTCCATGGTGGGCAGCCCACCAGGCTCCTGTCCATGGGGACTCTTCAGGCAAGAATCCTGTAGTGGGCTGCATGCCCTCTTCCAGGGGATCCTCCCAACCCAGGGGTCAAACCCAGGTTTCCCACATTGCAGATAGATTCTTTACCATCTGAGCCACCAGGGAAGCCCAAAACTACTGGAGTAGGTAGCCTATCTCTTCTCTAGGGTAACTTCCCAATCCAGGAATCAAGCCAGAGTCTCTTGCATTGCAGGTGGATTTTTTTTTTTACCGGCTGAGCTACCAGGGAAGCCCGATGGCTTCAATAATTATGTAAATATATGAAAAGGGAACCATTTGCTTCATATAAACTACCTTGTTAGGTTGACATGACACAATTCTGGAATAATTTATTGGAAAAAGAGGAAAGGAAGAGTACCAAAGGTACTTAGAATCATTATCCGAAAAAAAAAAAAAAAGGGGGGGGGGAGATCATCCCTATTTGAAGATGAGGAAACTGAGGCACCGACTTGTTAATTGACTTGCCTAGGATTGCTGCTACTGCTGCTAAGTCGCTTCAGTCGTGTCTGACTCTGTGGGACCCCATAGACGGCAGCCCAACAGGCTCTGCCGTCCCTGGGATTCTCTAGGCAAGAACACTGGAGTGGGTTGCCATTTCCTTCTCCAATGCATGAAAGTGGAAAGTGAAAGTGAAGCCGCTCAGTCGCATCTGACTCTTAGCGACCCCAAGGACTGCAGCCTATCAGGCTCCTCCATCCATGGGATTTTCTAGGCAAGAGTACTGGAGTGGGGTGCCATTGCCTTCTCCGTGCCTAGGGTTACAGGTCTAGTTTTCAACAGAAAGGAACCTGGAAGCCCACTTCTCTCAGTATATGCTGTGCTATTTCCCATAGTGAACTATGATATCCTGGCAACCTTTGGTGGTTAAGGGTCCTTCACTTTTTCTGTGTCTTTCATGAAATGTGTGTGTGTACTCAAGAGGAGTGAGGGAAAAAGAATAGCTATCAACTCATTTCTCTAGAAATTTGAGTGCTGTCTTATTGCAGTATGTGCACTAAAACTGAAGCGTTAATCTCTCTTCACCTTCCCCCTCATTCTTCTAACAGCTCCTCCCCTCCCCCCATTTGACTCCTCTTCACATCCAACCTCCCTTCCCCTCTTCCTCTCCTCAAACATCTAATTACAGTTTTGCAAGAAAAAATTACTACATACCGCTATATTCACACTGGAACTTGCATCAATTTTAGTGAATCAAGCTCGAGTACCACTTTGCATTGCATTCCTATAGCAGCACCAACTAATATAATGTAGCGGAATAAAACTGAAAGCTCAACAGTGTTGCTTCTGGATCTGGTGCATTTACGACTTTGCTCTTCCTTGATAGTTGTCTGTTTTTCCAACTTTGTTTTTGAAAAGGAGACACAAATTTGAATGATGCCATTTCATGTTTGATTGCTTTGCATTTGAAAAAAATGCACAAAATCATGTTGCTCTACAGTAATAGAAAATATTACTATATGAAAGTATAAGTGGAGAGTGAAAAAGTTGACTTAAAACTCAACATTCAGAAAACAAAGTTCATGGCATCTGGTCCCATCACCTCATGGCAAATAGATGGGGAAACGATGGAAAGAGTGAGAGACTTTATTTTGGGGGGCTCCAAAATCACTGCAAATGGTGACCACAGCCATGAAATTAAAAGACGCTTCTCCTTGGAAGAAAAGCTATGACCAACCTAGACAGCATATTAAAAAGCAGAGACATTACCAACAAAGGTCCATCTGGTCAAAGCTTTGGTTTTTCCAGTAGTCATGTATGGATGTAAGAGTTGGACTATAAAGAAAGCTGAGCACTGAAGAACTGATGCTTTGAACTGCAGTGCTGGAGAAGACTCTTGAGAGTCACTTGGACAGCAAGGAGATCCAACCATTCCATCCTAAAGGAAATCAGTCCTGAATATTGATTGGAAGGACTGATGTTGAAGCTGAAACTCCAATAATTTGGCCACCTGATACAAAGAACTGACTCACTTGAAAAGAACCTGATGCTGGGAAAGATTGAAGGCAGGAGGAGAAGGGGATGACAGAGGATGAGATGGTTGGATGGCATCACCGAGTCAATGGACATAAATTTGAGTAAGCTCTGGGAATTGGTGATTGACAGGGAAGACTGGCGTGCTGCAGTCCATGGGGTCGCAGAGTCAGACACAGCTGAGCAACTGAACTGAATAGAAAATAATGAGTTTTGGATAAGAGACAGAGGAGAAGGTATGAAAAGTTTGTAAAAAGCATTCTGAGAACTCTAGTTTCTTCTACCTACTACAATAATAATCCCAGTAATCTGGAGGCCTTTGACATAACCTTGTAATGGCCCTCTCTGTGCCTATCAAGGCCTCAGTGTCAGCTGTGCTCAGAAGAAAGGGAAAAGTATATACATGTTTCAAAAATCAAAGGAAACTGCCTGAGTAGACCAAAACAAAAAGGAAACCCCAAACAGTGAGGAAAACAGAATGAAATGGCATTGAATGCCAGACTAACAAGCTTTGATTTTTATCCTAAAGACAATTCAGAACCATTGAAAGTGTGGCAGGAAGAGATTATTCACAGTGCCCAGGCTACATTGATTCATCCAGATTACCATCAAAGTCTTTGACTCAGATTCCTGTGTATTGAGTTACTTCTCTAATTAATAGCATTTGGAGTAAAATTATAAAAGCAGAGAGATTAAGATATTGGGCTCTAGACTCTGACTGCCTTTCTTTGTTCACATCTCAAGTTCACCACCTTCTGTATGACCTCAGATCCCAGTTTCCACACTTGTACATGGGGAATAATAAGAGTATGTCATGAATTTTTTGAGAGTTAAATGAGTTGATATACAAAGATTTAGTACCATGTGTGGCACATAGTAAGTGCTTAATGGTGGTTGCTACTAAAAATAAAAAAGGAGAGGGAACAGGACAAAAAAGAAAAAGGAAAGCAGTCAGAGGTCAATTATTGCTGCCTTGGCATCAGATCACATTTGGAGATTTGAACTGACATTCTGAATTCTGAGCCCTTGCCTGACTTTGAATGTCTTATTGGATCAAGGATGTGAATTTCCTTTCAAGAAAATTCCTTGCTGAATTTGCTTGAATTGCTGGATCTCTTATCTTTATCCTACCCTTGTGAAATAATGTCTCTTGCTGACAGCCATGTCCAGATGTTAGAGGGTGATTCTATTATCATGACTTGGCTCACCTTCCCACAGATAATATTTTTTCAAGTCTCCTTCCAGTCTCAGCTCCACTGTCATCTCATCCAAGAACTCTTCCCTGACCAACATCTAAAAGTAGCTTCCCTACCCCATACCTTCAGGAAATCTCAGTCCCATTATTTTATTTTCCACAGAAGATAATATTAATTCACACTATGTGTTTACTCATGTATTGGCTGATGACCCCCATTGACATGTAAGCTGTTTAAGGGCACAAGCCCTGTCTGCTTTATAGTCAACACTTCTTCTCGGGCTCCTAGCACAGTACCTGGCTCAGAGTAGGTGCTCAATAAACATTTCCTGGATGGATGGACGGATAGATGAATGAATGAATTTGGCATGTGCTTATTAAACATCCATTATATACTTACCGGAGCTTCCCACGTGGTGCTAGTGGTAAAGAATCCATTTGCCAGTGCAGGAGACACAAGAGACATGGGTTTGATTCCTGGGTCAGGAAGATCCCCTGGAAAAGGAAATAGCAACCCACTCCAGTATTCTTGCCTGGAGAATCCCATGGACTGAGGAGCCTGACAGGCTACAGACCATGGGGTCACAACGAGTCAGACACAACTGAGTGTACACACACAACACCGCCTGATTACCTATTTTGGAGAAAAGACACTGTTGAAGAGTTAACCAACAGAAATGCCAGACTTTAAGAGGTTTGTGTGTGCTGTGTTTCTTGTTGTTTCCTCTTGCTGTGGCTTTCACAGCAGCATTCATTCAGGACTGTTTCTGGCTTTAAGGGACAAGCTATTTCCAAGGAGCTCTTCAGAGCTGCAGAGTTTGCTTTGACTTGTTTCAGGAATATTTCCAGTCACCTTGCCTCTTCCTAATTCACTGTTGGACCTTTGATTTCTAAAAATGCTGGCACGGTTAAGTATGTCCCCTAACATACATCCAAATTTATTTTGAAGATAAATAAATACACTCGGGAAGCTGATATTTTGCTAAGATTTTTCTTTTTTTTTTTAATTTAAATTATTTATTTTAATTGGAAGCTAATTACTTTACAATGTTGTATTGGTTTTGCCATACATCAACATGAATCTGCCACGGGTGTACACGTGCTCCCCATCCTGAACCCCCCTCCCACCTCCTCCCCATACCATCCCTCTGGGTCATCCCAGTGCACCAGCCCCAAGCTTCCTGTATCCTACATCGAACCTGGACTGGCGATTCGTTTCTTACATGATATTATACCTGTTCCAATGCCATTTTCCCAAATATCCCCCCCCCCCTCTCCCACAGAGTCCAAAAGACTGTTCTTTACATCTGTGTCTCTTTTGCTGTCTCGCATACAGGGTTATCATTACCATCTTTCTAAATTCCATATATATGTGTTAGTATACTGTATTGGTGTTTTTCTTTCTGGCTTATTTCACTCTGTATAATAGGTTCCAGTTTCATCCACCTCATTAGAACCGATTCAAATGTATTCTTATATGCACCTAAAGGTGAACTACAGTGAGGCTTAGTTGACCTCTTCATGGTGATTTAGATATTTTCTTTTCTTTTAGGTTTATTGACTTACTTTCTATAAGGAAAGATGCTAAGTCTTTTTTAAAATTAAGTTTTAAGTACAGTTCTCTTTTCTTTTTTTTTTTTTTTTGACTGGGCTACATAACATGTGGGATCTTAGCTCCCCAACCAGGAATGGAACCTGTGCTCCTTGCACTGGAATCATGGTGTCTTAATCATCAGAGCCCCATAGAAGCCCCCAAAGATGTTCAGCCTTAAGAGGAAGCACTAGTAAGAAGAAAAATTATTTGCCCCAAGTGCAAAGGGTAGGAAACTAAATCAGCAGCTGCTGCTAATGACAACCACCCCTAAGACCATTTGACACATACCTTATTCCACACTAGGCACCATTCTCCGTGCTTTATGTGCATTTATTCTAAGGAGAGGGAGAAGGCAATGGCACCCACTCCAGTACTGTTGCCCGAAAAATCCCATGGATAGAGGAGCCTGGTAGGCCGCAGTCCATGGGGTCGTTAGGAGTTGGACACGACTGAGCGACTTCACTCACTTTTCACTTTCATGCATTGGAGAAGGAAATGGCAACCCACTCCAGTGTTTTTGCCTGGAGAATCCCAGGGACGGGGGAACTTGGTGGGCTGCCGTCTATGGGGTCGCACAGAGTCGGACACAACTGAAGTGACTTAGTAGTAGTAGTATTCTAAGGAGAAGGACATTTTAGGGCTGAAGCTGCTGCCGCTGCTGCTAAGTCACTTCAGTCATGTGCGACTCTGTGCGTCCCCACAGACAGCAGCCCACCAGGCTCTGCCATCCCCGGGATTCTCCAGGCAAGAACACTGGAGTGGGTTGCCACTGCCTTCTCCAAGGGCTGAAGCTAAGAGAACTTTATTTTTGTTATATGTCATTAGACCTTTTCTTTTATGCAGATAAGACACATAAACATCCTAGTTTAGGGATATTAATTAGAAGGTAGTACCTTAAAGACCATAGTTGTGCTTTTAATGTTATTATTCTCTGGGACTCTGCATCACTGACTTGAACAGAGAGGTCAATGCTACAAGCTCTATCCACCAAATAGGTGTGTTGAATAGCTGTTGTCTAATTTTCTGTGTATGGCAAAAAGTTCGTAAATGTAGCATTGTTTGATCATTTTTAATGGTCATTATTACTTACTTGGGTTTCTTTATCCTGGAAAGAATGGTTGGTAACCATTTCTTCTCATTACATTTGGCTGCCTACCAGGATTAATGGCCTTCCCTGGAGAAGGCAATGGCAACCCACTCCAGCACTCTTGCCTGGAGAATCCCATGGACGGAGGAGCCTGGTAGAGAATCCCAGGGACAGAGGAGCCTGTTGGGCTGCCGTCTATGGAGTCACACAGAGTCAGACATGACTGACGTGACAGCAGCAGCAGCAGCGGCTGGTGGCTCAGATGGTAAAGTGTCTGCCTACAGTGTGGGGGCCCTGGGTTCAATTCCTGGATCAGGAAGATCCTCTAGAGAAGGAAATGGCAACTCACTCCCATATTCGTGCCTGGAAATTCCCATATTCGGGGGAGCCTGGCAGTCTACAGTCCATGATGTCCCAAAGACTTGTACATGACTGAGTGCCTAACACTTTCACTTTTCTCCAGGATTAAAGCACCCACAATTCCTTGGGGTCACAGCAATCAGATATTGAACAGTTTGTTAGTGGTGGTGATAGGATTTCAGAAATGAGATCTGGATTTAACTGAGCTATGATAGAGTTTTCCAGGTTTTAGTATGTGTATGTAGGGTTTTCTTTTTTAAAAGTCACAAAAATGTATTGTCTACACATTATTTTGATTAAGAAAAAAATTTTGAATCATCTTAAGGCAGTAAACAGATATGCTCTTCCAACCAGGAGATTTCACTATAAATCTAATTTTTTCATATGTATTCTCACACATCTCATACAGTAATGTTATTTGCATAACAAGAAATCATTTCCCTCAGGACAGCTGAGCATGTCCTACACACATCAGTTTGGCTTTATGGGAAACATCTGAGTCTGGGTGTTCTTGTGGACATTAATGGGGTCAGTATCCTCACCTGCCATTCCAAATTAAAAATCACCCCTGGATCCTGTTGCGTCCTTAGGGCTAGGAAATAGATTCCATACCCCTGGACGCAAATAACAGATCAGCAGTTTACCTTCCTTGGACTGTCTCTGTAATACCTGAAATAGATGATGATTTTTAAGTTTGGGTTTAAATTGTGTCAGAAGAAAAACAAAGTGTTTTCTTTTTTGACTCATCTATTCTTCCTCTTTTCCTTTTCTGATATTTTTGACACCAGATTTCTCTTAATGCTTCTTTAAAGGTTCTTTGTAAAGATTAAAGAATAAACAGGATATCTTTGCAAATAACAAAACATAAGTATCTTTCAAGTATATAAGATTCATTTTCTACATATACCATAATTTAATGTTAGGATCTGTTTGTGCATGTGTATGTGTTTTGTGTGTGTAATTATGCAATCAGATACTTTTTATGGCTCTATGATATATTCACTGATATATTCAATGATCTATGAAATTTGATGGTGAGTGCATATTACACAAAATACACTGATCAAGTTGGTTTTGAAAATTGCCCAATAACTGCTTTATAAAACAATATAATTTAGATTCATTCATTTCAAGCAATTCCTGAACAAAACCTTCAGGGAAAAAAAAAATCCTTTGGCTTTCCTCTAAGAAATATGCATAATGGTTGACGTATTTCATATTGCACTACCTGACTTTATCATAGTATACTACACTGTGCCAGGGGTTAATTCCTTATGTGTCTGTGAAAAATAAGAAAAAACTTTTTTTTCCATTTCTAGCTAAATCAACATCAAAGACATGCAGATATGATTCATGAATATTAGTTAGTTTGGACAATACGGCAGAATGGAATCAAGTAGTGTGCTCTAAATAAAAAGCCTTCATGCCTGAATCTTATCCTAGAGATTCTGTATAAGTAGTTGGTTATTGGACTCTGACCTGAGTATTTTTTAAAGTGTCCCATGTGATTCTAATGTTCATTCAACAGATGATCCAAGAGAATCATTGGTCTAGATCAGATTTGGCAAACATTTTCTGCAAAGGGCCACATAGTAAACATTTTAGATTTTGTAAGTCAGGCATTTCTGTTTCAGCTACTCAACTTTTCTATCGTAGCTTGAAAGCAATTTTAGACAATACAGAAATGAATGAGTGTGGCTATATTTGAACAAAATTTTATTTACAAATACAGGAAGCAGAACCAGATTTGGCCTGAGAGTTGTAATTGCTGACCCCTGCACTAGGCCAATTTTAGCATGCATCAGATCACCTGGAGGGCTTGTTAAAGTACAGATTGTTGAACTCCTCTCCTGAAGTTTCTGATTCAGTAGATGAGGAAACAGCAAGAATTTGTATTGCTATCAGGTTTCCAGGTGATGTTGTTGCTGGTGGTCTAGAAATTATACTTTTGGAAGACCATTGATCTAGACCCTTTTAGATCTACCTACACTGCTTAATGATTAGTCTAATACAGCCCATTTTTAGACCTCAAGTTAGCCAAAGAATAGAATAATTCCTTATATGGTAAAATATATTAATAAAATACCAATACAGAAAGGTTGCATTGTAGTTAATTATGAAACTGTAAGTGTATTCTTACTGAAGTTGGGAACAAGACAATATCACTACTATTATTTGAGTCAGTTCTGTATATATCAGCTACTATTAATTATCTATTAATTTATAATAATTAGAATTATACAACATATATGTCCATATCTGTAGAAATACAGAAAATATATAATAATTACGTGTGTGTGTGTATATATATATATATATATTCCAGCTAAAATCTAGAATTAATTTCTTCTGACCATTAAGAAATTTATAGAACAATATGAAGAAAAAAATTTGTTAAAACTCTACTGAGGGACACTAATAGATGGAAAGAGATATCTTGTTTACCTCATTCTTCAATAGGAAAATAACATTAAAATATGTTAAAAATTAATGTGATCACAACTAAAATACCAAAGGAACTTTGGATTAGGCATAGTGATTACAAAATACATAGAAAATATGAAAATAAATGTGTGAATACAGCTAGGAAAATAATGAAGAGTAGGAGTAATGAACAAAGATTAACTTTATAATATATATTATAAACTATAATAATTAAGGTACGGGAATAGGAAGACATGTCAAATAGATTTTTTATCCCACAAATAGACCTAACACTAGCATATAATTAGAGAGCCACAAATATACAGACAAAATTGTGTTGAAACTAACTATCCATTTAGGAAGAGAAAAATAAACAAGGACAAGTCTCTATCTCACTCTTCATAGTGAAATTAAAGCTAGGGAGATCATAGATTTGAAAATAACATGAGTGAAATTATTAAAGTATTGGAAGTGAGCACTGACCATGGAGACTGGGGTTGGAGGTCTTGAAATATAAAAGGTTTAACACATAAAATGTAGAAACTCTGGTGAATAATTATTAGTAAATATCACTATATAAATTTTAAAGTCCTTGACAGGAAAAATCTAATGATCAAAGGGGAAAGCTTTATGACACATATAATCGATAAAAGCCTAATAACTGCCATTCTTATGAATTGGTACAAGATCACTAATACAAAAGAAAAGTGATAATAAGAAATTCAATTAAAGAGGAATAGAAATGTCTTATAAACATAGGAAACAATTTTCAGTTTTACTCATGAGTAAATGCATATTAAAATGAGTGGTAAACATTAATTTCTGATAATATGCAGTGTTGGCAAGTGAACAGATAGCATAGAAACAACTGTGTTACTAGAAATTTTTCCTACTGATTGGTGGTTCTGAACCTGGGCGATTGGCCCCCAAGGGGACTTTGGCAATGTCTCATGGCATTATTCACTGTCACAATGGGATGGGAGTGCTACTGGAAATTAGTGGATAAAAGCCAGGGATGTTGCAAAACATCCTACAATGCATCAAACAACACCCCCACACCAAATAATCATCTGGCCAAAAGCATCAATTGTGCTGAGGTTCAGAAATCGTACTAGAGATATACATGCATACCTAGATGTATGTTCAAAGGTGTTCTTTGCAGCATCATTTGTAAAAACAAGACTGAAAGCAACCTAAATGTCCATCAATAGAAATCTGATCATATAAACTATGAGATATCTGCAGAGTGCTATTATACAGCCTTTAAAAATAATTAGGTAGATATGCACTGATAGGAAAATATTTAAGAGATATGCTAAGTATGACTGATTTCCATTGTTGTAAGGCAGAAACCAAAACAACATTGTAAAGCAATTATCCTTCAATTAAACAGAAATCAGGATACAAAACATGTATACAATATATGTCCCCATTTGTGAAATAGAAAAAGGTTATATGTGAACATATATATATATATATATATATATATATATATATATATATTTTTTTTTTTTTTTGCATATACATGAGGAAATCTGCAAGCATGCACAAGAAAGTATCGAAAAGAGTCACTCCTGGGTAATGGATCTAGACTGGAACACTCACTTTTTATTGTGTTCTCTTTTGTTCTATTTGAAATTTTATACTATGAAAGTTTTTTTTTTTTTGATTTTTGGTATTTTTAAGAGAAGGCTAAAATTACTTCCTTTTACATTTCCTAGTCTTCTTATCGGAGAAGGCAATGGCACCCCACTCCAGTACTCTTGCCTAGAAAATCCCATGGACAGGCTGCAGTCCATGGGGTCGCTAGGAGTCGGACACGACTGAGCGACTTCACTTTCACTTTTCACTTTCATACATTGGAGAAGGAAATGGCAACCCACTCCAGTGTTCTTGCCTGGAGGATCCCAGGGATGAGGGAGCCCGGTGGGCTGCCATCTATGGGGTCACACAGAGTCGGACACGACTGAAGCGACTTAGCAGCAGCAGCAGCAACAGCAGTCTTCTTATCCATTTCCTCCCTAAATGGAATCTACTCTCCAGGGAAAATGGACCAACATTTATTTGTTTTTTGTTTGTTTTTGCTCTGTACTTTCTGCCAATTAAGTTTTCCTCCCAATTCCCTTTAAAAAATGTTTTTAATCCCTCAAGGAAAGTCCTATCTCAAAAACCACTTTCTAAACTCAGTCTTACCTAGTGTCCACAGTCACATGGCGTCAGTCTTTCATTACACATACATAGGATTTTGTATATTTTTTTAGGGCACTCATAACCTATGTTGTAGTGATTTATGAAATTTTCTGTTTTTCTTCTTGCCTTCAGCCCAAGCACACACATTAGATTGTGAGCTTTTCAAGGACAAAACCATGTGGTATTCATCTTTGAATCAGTTACATTGTGCATCAAACTGCCTAAGGCATAATCTTTGGTCAATAAATAGTTGTTAGATTGAATTGAATTGAATGGAGGTTTATAGTATATAAAGAACTATAAACAGATAAACACAAAAGCAAAAGCAAATAGAAAAAGTTAGCCAAACAAGTTTTTTTTGCCGTCTTTAACAGCCTAAATCTAGTGTTGTTTAGTAGTTTTTGAGCTTAACATTTGTGTGTGTGTATATATATATGTGTGTGTGTGTATATATATATATATATATATATATATAGCATCTTCTGAATAGAGATCAACCCTGTATAATATAATATACCTGAATAATTTTGTATTATGTTTCCTTTAATAAAATCATTTCAATTCTTATAGCACTTCCATTGAAATTGCAATTGTTACTTTTAAGTGTCAGTCATTCTTTATATGTCTCACTGGACAAAGTACTATTTGTTTTTGTTTTACACATGACAGATCAATTCTAGAAGTAAAGGTGACACTTCTTTTAACCTCTCTAACCATTATGTTTCTTGAGTGTTGTATGACTCTGCTGAAAAGCAGCATTTCAGATATGCATGAGGATGAAACATGCATCTTCATTACACCTCCCATTTCTTTAGAAACAACATGGTATATAGTAGAGAAACTCAAAGTTGTTTCTTGAGGGATGCTTCATCATCCATTTCATACATCCCAAGATAAGTTCAAACTGTGGTAGGAGTTTCATTATGGAATGAACAGTTCTTCGTCTTTCAAGTCATTTTATATTCTCAAAAACTTATGAAAATCAGATCAGGGCTTGGTTAGAGGTGTGACAGTGCTGAATCTTGCCATATCCTAAGCTTTCTGGGTGTCTTACTAGTCTCTCCATACACGAACATATTTCATAAGTATTTCCAGTCATTATTTGACGTATTTATCACTATAACTCTGATTTCTTTACTAGAGGGGGAAAATTATTCTGCAGTATCTAATATACTATGTATGTGGCATTCTCTATTCCTAACACAATTCTAGCATCTAATTAAAGTGAGTTATGGTTTTTAACCCCTGTGAAGTGATGTTACAACCACTTAACAATGGTTACTGTACTTCAGTGTATAGGTCATTGCTTAAATACACCTTCATTCCTCAGTTCAGCCTCATCCAAACTAATTAGTCAGCTCCCCAGACATAGAGAACAAATTTGTGGCTTCAAACAGGGAGAGGGTTGGGGAAGAGATGGATTGGGAGTTTTGGGTGAGTAGATGCAAACTCTTAAATATAGAGTGGATGAAGAAGCAAGAATCTATTGCATAGCATAGGGAACTATATCCAATATCCTGTGATAAACCATAATGGAAAATAATATTTAAAAAAACAATATATATGTGTGTATATATGAATCACTTTTCTGTACAGCATAAATTAGCACAATATTGTAAATCAAATATATGTCAATAAAAAATAGTGTGATCACTTTCTATTCTAACAGTATTCTAGCTATACAGCAAAGCTCACTTTTTTCAAATTTCAAATTAAATCACATTATCAAAAATAGATGTAGAAACTTAGGAACATCTGGCTTTTCAACAGATATTTTCCTTGGCAGGGACCCAATTGAGTTACCCATTTAACAACCTACATCTTGAAGGCACATTAATAAAAAGTATACAAACAAACATCTAGAACTAACTTTTTTCTTCTCGGATAGAAGGAAAACTAGAAGATCCAGGTATTGCTATTATTTCCTTTATTACTTTAGACAGTTTTTTTTATTGGATTTAAACCTGGGGTAAATTGAAGGAGGCAGGGGGGGAAATAGGTTATTTTTTAAGTGTAAAGCCAATGTAAGAAAACTTGTCATGGGTAATTATAGTATCCAGACTAATAACTTTCAGTCTCTTCCAGAATAATTTATGAGCACGGAAGTAATCACACATGTGGGATTTTCAGAACATTTAATAATAAAAAAAAAAAAGTAGTAGGAAAAGCACTTTTGAGGAAATATGACCCACAACAATTCCATTACCCCTACTCTCAAACTTACCGATTGGCTCCTATCTTATTATATTTACATGTTCTACATGTTACCTTGCTAGATGATTTGTGAGGGAGACACAAAAGTAGAAAAAGACCTGATCTTTGCCTTCAGGTTAGCTCTGGAGACAGTAATTAACATGGAAACCAGCACTACACTGGATGATTCAGAAAAATATGTTAGAAGCATAGAATTTCAAATATACTGGGATAATCAGTGCAGGTCATATGTTGTAGGTGGGCATTGTAGGATGGATTATTACATTACTGTTTGAAAAATATTAGTGTGTAATAATGCTAATCATAGGTTGGAGAGTTCATCCTCCCTTGAGATCAAAGAAATACTCTCAGGTTACAGAAAATATGTTTTAAAATAGTTCTTTAATATAGATATATTTGTAAGTATGTTTACTGTTTTGTTATTGGAAAGCAGCAGAGAGGAGAGATGAAAGTGAAGTCTTAGTATTTTTAACTTGTGGTTAAGGACCAAAGGAAAATGACTAGAATTGACTACAAGTAATAGGAATGAAAAGAAAAATAAGAAAGCATATAAAAAATCAAATTTGCCTAGTTTTTCTTTATGTTTGCAGAAGATTGAATTAAATTACTTTGCTGCTGCAAAATCAGTAAATGTATGAAAGCCTCCATGCTTATCTCTTTCTTGCATAGGTTTGTGTTTTCAGATAACAATGATCCAAGAGCAGAGTCCCATATCAAAATATTTTAATTACACAAATAAACACCGAAAAGACCCCACTGATATTTCATTGCTAAGTTAAATGACCAAATGACTGGTAACAGAGATGATACACACTGACCAGGATTGATGTTTTACAGCAACCTGTAACTGTCCTCACAGATGTCAGCTTGTAACTACTGCCTTTTGTCAGAATTATCCTACCCACATGGATTTCCCAGAATTTAGCAAAAAGTATCGGAATTGAGAAAATGAAGGAGCTTTTGACTTGGCTATAGAAAGACCGGTAATATATAACATTCATTTTTTTTGTTTAAAAAAAAAACATTTTTCAGCATAAATGAAACGTTTAACAAATATCTTTGGAGCTATCAAATATTTTTCTTTTCCTGAGATCCAGCTGCAGCACCTTTACAAACTACTCCATTGTGTGTACCTATATTTAAGTGTTGACATTTTATCTTAGAAAGTTGTGATATGCAAAGGGAAGTAAAAACCTGGCAGTAGACTCCCTATGCTGGCCATATACTTTCACATCAGTCCATTAATGTTATATCAGTTGATGTCCCCCATTGGTCTTTAGCATCTTTTTTCACAAGATTTTCTTCTCTTCTTGCTATTTGTCCTTTAGAGTTCTGCTCATATCCCAAAGTTTTCTCAACTATTTACCTCCATGTTCTCCTTCCCCTTCTTTGAATGTCTCTGAAGTACTAAGAGCTCAAAATTGGTTTCTCAGGTTTTTTCCTGATGTGCCTCCCCATAGTGCCTGCTGTTCCATGATATGGCACTTTCCAGAAATTGTTTCCCTATCTATACAGTGATGGTTATAATGTTTGTTTGTGTGCTCAGTCGTGTCCAACTTTCTGTGACCCCATTGACTGTAGCCCACTAGGCTTCTCTGTCCATGGAATTTTCCAGACAAGAATACTGGTATAGGGTGCCATTTCCTACTCCAGCAGATCTTTCCAACCCAGGGATCAAACTTGCATCCCTTTCATCTCCTGCATTGGCATGCAGATTCTTTACCACCCCCTGGCAAGTTCAGGGGTGATCTTTAGCCACCTAAAGACTTATTTGTAGGGATAAATGAGATAAACCATTTAAATTGTATGCTGCAGAGCCTGGCACCCAGTAAGAAGTCAATGAACTATAGCTATTACTTTTATGTACTCCATACATTCTTAGTAATTGATAGTTTGATTAAGCTTCCTTTCAAGTCTGCATTCTATGAGAATACACATATTTATATGCTGGAAAGAGCCTCAGACCATGTCTGTAGCAAAACAACTAGTTAAAATTTGAAAATACCATCAACTAGTTACTTCTTCTACCATACCACTCATAAGTAGTTAAGCTTAATTATCTGAGTGAAATGGCTCTTTAGATGTCTTGGTATTAGAATGTACATAATTTGTAAATTTCCACAAAAATTGCTAAGTAAAAGGAGGTGAAGAATAAACTCATGCTTATGAGACATTTAGATAGACTTACCACTTAGTAAAACAATGATTTGACATGCATTTTTTTTAAACGTTTTATTTTGTACTGTGGTAAAGCTGATTAACAAACAATGTTGTGAGTTTCAGATGAACAGTGAAGTGATTCAGTCCTTGTTGGTTATCCATTTTATTTTAACTTTGTATTTCATATTGGAATATAGCTGATTAACAATATTGTGATAGTTTTGGCTGGACAGCAAAGAGACTCAGCCATACATATATATGTATCCATTTCAGTTCACTTCAGTTTAGTCGCTCAGTTGTGTCCAACTCTTTGTGGCACACCAGGCCTCCCTGTCCATCACCAACACCTAGAGTCCACCCAAACCCATGCCCATTGAGTCGGTGATGCCATCCAACCATCCCATCTTCTGTCGTCCCCCTCTCCTTCTGTGCTCAATCTTTCCCAGCATCACGGTATTTTCAAATGAGTCAGCTCTTCACATCAGGTGGCCAAAGTATTGGAGTTTCAGCTTCAGCATCAGTCCTTCCAATGAACATCCATGACTGATCTCCTTTAGGATGGACTGGTTGGATCTCCTTGCAGTCCAAGGGACTCTCAAGAGTCTTCTCCAACACCACAGTTCAAAAGCATCAATTCTTCAGCACTCAGCTTTCTTCACAGTCCAACTCTTACATCCATACATGACCACTGGAAAAACCACAGCCTTGACTAGACGGACCTTTGTTGGCAAAGTAATGTCTCTGCTTTTAAATATGCTGTCTAGGTTGATCATAACTTTCTTTCCAAGGAGTAACCGTCTTTTAATTTCATGGCTGCAATCATCATCTGCAGTGATTTTGGAGCCCCCCAAAATAAAGTCAGCCACTGTTTCCACTGTTTCCCCATCTATTTGCCATGAAGTGATGGGACCAGATGCCATGATCTTCATTTTCTGAATGTTGAGCTTTAAGCCAACTTTTTCACTTTCCTCTTTCACTTTCATCAAGAGGCTCTTTAGTTTTTTTTTTTTTTTTTCTCTACTTTCTGCCATAAGGGTGGTGTCATCTGCATATATGAGGTTACTGATATTTCTCCCAGCAGTCTTGATTCCAGCTTGTGCTTCCTTCAGCCCAGTGTTTCTCATGATATAATCTGCATATAAGTTAAATAAACAAGGTGACATCCATTCTCCCACAAATTCCTCTCCCATCCAGGCTGCCACATAACATTTAGAAGAGTTCAATGTGCTATACAGTAGGTCCTTGCTGGTTATCCATTTTAAATATACCAGGGTGACACATGTTTTTAAAAGTTTTTTTTTTTTTTAATTCATCAGTTGATCTCTAATTTGATTAAATTGCCGTGTGTGTGTGTGTCTGTGTGTTTGTGTAGAAACAGCTTTGACCTCTTTAAGTGCCAAATATGTGGACAATTACTTCTCTCCAGGGAATTTTCTGGTTGCAGCAAAGCATTAGGAAGTGGCATAAAAGGCATTTGCAGTGTCCCTCAGCCTCATAGGCACTGTGTTAATATGACTGTATTTTGCTTGGCAAAGCAGCACTACATGAAAAGGGACCTTGTTCCTCACATTCTTCCAAATAGTGGTCTGTTCTGTATTCCCATCTCTTCACATTTTGGCAGTAAGAAATACATTCCATTGTGAAATGAATTTCGCTGACTGTTTAGACAATAAGCACATAATCGCCCCAGCCTGTGAGCAAATATCTTACTCAGCAGTCAGTGCTATATGCAGGAGAATGACCCTTTCAACATGGCAAATAGTGCTCCAGGGACGTGAGTCAATGCAGCTTTTGAAAAGGCCAAGGAATAGCACTGATTGTTGACAATGTGACTCAGAGTGATATACGTTTCTGGCAAACATGCAGGGTGGTGGTAGCATCTTATTTATTTGAAATTTATACCCTGGTATCTTTCAGAAGACTTTCAGGTAGTTTTCAAGTTGAGCATAATGCATAACATTGGGCAATTTTGAATTAAACAGAATAGAGACCACACTGTTAATGAGCATAGCTATTCCACTCTCAGTATCTTCCCTCATAGCTCTTTGGGTAAAGAATCTGCCTGCAATGCAGGAGACCTGGGTTCAATTCCTGGGTCAGAAAGATCCCCTGGAGAAGGAAATGGCAACCCACTCCAGTATTCTTGCCTGGAAAATCCCATGGATGGAGGAGTCTGGGGGGCTACAGTCCATAGCGTAGCAAACTGTCCTCGGACACAACTGAGCGACTTCAATTTCACTTTCTTTTATACTGGTCAGAAATTTCAACCTCAGAGGTGGTCCACATCATAGCTTTATCAGGAGCAGAATGCTTGGGGATCAAGGCAGCCCCCCCTGAATGATACAGAACAGGACTCAGCTGTTTTGTGACTGCAAGTACAAATGGGCATGGCTTGCCTATGTGTTTCTCAGAGAATCATTCATTACCTACATGTTGTATCTCTCCCTGGGCAATAGGTGCCTACAGTAGAGCATGTCTGATAAATTTCAAAGATGGGCTCGATAAAGGACAGAAATGGTATGGACCTAACAGAAGCAGAAGATATTAAGAAGAGATGGCAAGAATACACAGAAGAACTGTACAAAAAAGATCTTCACGACCCAGATAATCACCATGGTGGGATCACTCACCTAGAGCCAGACATCCTGGAATGTGAAGTCAAGTGGGCCTTAGAAAGCATCACTATGAACAAAGCTAGTGGAGGTGATAGAACTCCAGTTGAGCTATTCCAAATCCTGAAAGATGATGCTGTGAAAGTGCTGCACTCAATATACCAGCAAATTTGGAAAACTCAGCAGCGGCCACAGGACTGGAAAAGGTCAGTTTTCATTCTAATCCCAAAGAAAGGCAATGCCAAAGAATGCTCAAACTACCACACAATTGCAATCATCTCACATGCTCGTAAAGTAATGCTCAAAATTCTCCAAGCCAGGCTTCAGCAATATGTGAACCGTGAACTTCCTGATGTTCAAGCTGGTTTTAGAAAAGGCAGAGGAACCAGAGATCAAATTGCCAACATCCGCTGGATCATGGAAAAAGCAAGAGAGTTCCAGAAAAGCATCTATTTCTGCTTTATTGACTATGCCAAAGCCTTTGACTGTGTGGATCACAATAAACTGTGGAAAATTCTGAAAGAGATGGGAATACCAGAGCCACCTGACCTCCCTCTTGAGAAACCTATATGCAGGTCAGGAAGCAACAGTTAGAACTGTACATGGAACAACAGACTGGTTGCAAATAGGAAAAGGAGTACGTCAAGGCTATATATTGTCACCCTGTTTATTTAACTTATATGCAGAGTACATCATAAGAAATGCTGGACTGGAAGAAACACAAGCTGGAATCAAGATTGATGGGAGAAATATGAATAACCTCAGATATGCAGATGACACCACCCTTATGGCAGAAAGTGAAGAGGAACTAAAAAGCCTCTTGATGAAAGTGAAAGAGAAGAGTGAAAACGTTGGCTTAAAGCTCAACATTCAGAAAACGAAGATCATGGCATCCAGTCCCATCACTTCATGGGAAATAGATGGGGAAACAGTGGAAACAGTGTCAGACTTTATTTTTCTGGGCTCCCAAATCACTGTATATGTTGACTACAGCCATGAAATTAAAAGACACTTACTCCTTGGAAGGAAAGTTATGACCAACCTAGATAGCATATTCAAAAGCAGAGACATTACTTTGCCAACAAAGGTTTGTCTAGTCAAGGCTATGGTTTTTCCTGTGGTCATGTATGGATGTGAGAGTTGGACTGTGAAGAAGGCTGAGCGCCGAAAAATCGATGCTTTTGAACTGTGGTGTTGGAGAAGATTCTTGAGCGTCCCTTCGACTGCAAGGAAATCCAACCAGTCCATTCTGAAGGAGATCAGCCCTGGATTTCTTTGGAAGGAATGATGCTAAAGCTGTAACTCTAGTACTTTGGCCACCTCATGCGAAGAGTTGACTCACTGGAAAAGACTCTGATGCTGGGAGGGATTGGGGGCAAGAGGAGAAGGGGACGACAGAGGATGAGATGGCTGGATGGCATCACTGACTCGATGGGCGTGAGTCTCAGTGAGCTCTGGGAGTTGGTGATGGACCGGGAGGCCTGGCCTGCTGCAATTCATGGGGTCGCAAATAGTTGGACACGAGTGAGCGACTGATCTCTGAGTGGAAATTTTCAGTGTTTTCTTTCTAAATGCTTTAGTTGATCTTGCCAACCTAAAGCATAGTACAAACACCTTTGCCAACATCCATGAGGCTCCAAGAACACATTTTGCTGTGAAGATTTGGGAAAATGATTTGTATTAAATCTTTAGTCTCCTAGAGTGAAGAGTTAAAGTTTTCACATTTCTGGCTATAATGGTTTTTCCCTGACCACTGGCCATCTGTTGTGGTGTAGAGACATTTTCTACAGGGATACATCCGTGCCTTAGAAATTTTTGTCAGAACTGTCATATCAACTCAGCATTTTCTTGTCATCTTTCAGTTTCTATAAAGTGCCTCTGAATTGACAGCTGTCACCAACATGCTTAGGTGGCAATTTAGAGGTTAGTTTAATTGATCAAGGTTAAATTTTCTACCTGCTCACTGAACAATAAGAAATTGGGACTGATTTATAGTTAGGAGCTAACGCTTATGTATGTAAAATTTTATAAATGAATTATGGGACACAGTAGTTTCTATGCATCCTAATAGTAATCTTTCACACAGAACTGGATGTGATATTCTGTCTCTATAAAAATGGAAGTCACAGACATACTACAACTCATTTTATTATAGCTTTATTGATAGCAAGGCATCAATATAAATGCTTTGCCATCTTTTGTTAGCACATGATCTTTAATCTCATTCTAGTTAAGCTTTCAGAAGTAACCATGACAAAACTACTACTTAAAATATACTTATTTTACTTTGCATTGTGCTTCTATTGAACCCTATGTTTTTAAATTTAAAAGCATACATACTAAAATTCTTTTGGGAAGTTATGTTTTCAAAACTGTTGTGTCCAACAAATTTTTTTCCTTTTATTTTATTTTATTTTTAAAATATAAATTTATTTATTTTAACTGGAGGCTAATTACTTTACAATATTGTATTGGTTTTTCCATACATCAGCATGACTCCTCCACGGGTGTACACATGTTCCGCAAATGTACTGATTAAGGAGAGCTGCCAATAGTCCTCAGTTAGGTATGTGATTTTTTTAGTGAATGTAGATATGTACTTTTCTGATATCCAAACTTACATACTACATGGTTGTAAGGGAATTGCTCATATATTTTGCACTACACTTAAGGTAATAGAGAATCTTGTCCAGAGCTGACCACATAGTGAGTTTTCATTAAGTGAATTTTGTTTCTCCCATTGTATTAATTTTTTTTGTTTGTTTTTCCTTTCCCAACTGGCTATAGAGGCAAATGTCAACTCCCCTCGGCCACAGTGATACAGTGAGAAGTTGATGGGGAAAATGTGTATACCATTCCTTAGAAGATCCTAGTGACTTTCTGGAAATGTTGTGTATAAGAAATGTATAAACTCTTTCACCAATTCCCGTGTAGTTACTTTCAGTGCAGGCATACTGGGTGCACATCTTGAGTGGCAAGTGAAGTATAAGGTTTGGCCTTACTTGTTATACTTTTGTTGTTTTGTCGTTCAGTTGCTCAGTTGTGTCTGACTTTTTGCGACCCTACCTCTGATATCTGGAGCCACTGCAATATTTTTCTATCTTCTCATGTCCTCTTGCCTCTAAAGGAGCTAGAAGCATTGCCTAAGTTCCCCTGTTCTAGTTCATGTTTCAGGTAGTTAACTTACCACTCCTTGTTTTCTGTGCTCTGTGCAGAAACAATTTGGTTCTAGACTGTGGTTCTGTGACTGTGAGGTCTCTCAGTCACAATTATTTTCAGCACTAGGCAGTTAGATGCTGTTGCTAAGGATGAATCCTATTGAAGTCTACTTCCTACAACAGCAAAATCTGTCCTATAGTTTGACAGACTAAGACCAATGCTTAACTTGTTACTCAGAGTGAGACGGTTTAATAGTTTCTCCATGTAAGGAGTTACTAGCAAACACTATAAAAAATATGCAGCCATATATTTCCTTGTGTGGTTTAAAAGTAATACGAAGGTATTAATATTTTGCTTCACTGATGGGAGATTTAGAAGTTTCTGCTTCATTTGATTCATACAAATAAAACTCTATAACACTTTACAAATGACTCCATCACCCCCCCCACCATGGGATAGATGTATTTTTTATTTTTTTTTAATTTAAATTTATTTATTTTAATTGGAGGCTAATTACTTTACAATATTGTATTGGTTTTGCCATACATCAACATGAATCCACCACGGGTATACACGTGTTCCCCACCCTGAACCCCTCTCCCACCTCCCTCCCCATACCATCCCTCTGGGTATTTTTTAAATGGTAACAATACATAATGAGAGATTTCAAAATGATACTGTAAAAGTCCTCCATCCATGCTTCTTTTCCTTTTTTTTTAATCAAGGCACATGAAAGGAGAAGTATCAGTAGTACACTAATCTCCACAGCAAGTCATGAGATACAGTGGATCTTGCAGATGAATATAAGGTGACTTAAGGATTATAAAAACATAAGACATATTGAGTACTCTTCAAAAGCACAAAAACATCAATGGCCCAAGAGAGGGAGAAGATCTTTAAAGCATATTGAAAATTATTATTCAATAAGGAAAGCATGTTATTTGATACCTTCTTTGGGGTCAGTAGCAGTTGAAAGACCTATGTTACAAAGTTATATTTGTCAAAGTTATAAATGTCAACAGCTGTTTCATTCCAGATGGATTCTATTTGTGAAGCTGTTTAAACACATCTTTTTTTTTTTTTGAATTTGTGATTACTAGAGGGATACAAGGGAGAGGCAAGGGCACCCCACTCCAGTACTCTTGCCTGGAAAATCCCATGGATGGAGGAGCCTGGTGGGCTGCTATCTATGGGGTCGCACAGAGTCAGACACGACTGAAGCGACTTAGCAGCAGCAACAAGATGTTTGTGAGTGAGTGAAGTCACTCAGTCGTGTCCGATTCTTTGCAACCCCATGGACTGTAGTCTCTCAGGCTCCTCCATCCACGGGATTTTCCAGGTAACAGTACTGGAGTGGGTTGCCATTTCCTCCTCCAGGGTATCTTCCCGACCCAGGGATCGAACCCGGATCTCCCTCATTGTAGACGGACGCTTTACCATCTGAGCCACCAGGGAAGTCTGTTTAGGGACTATGAAAGAAAAATAAAAAACATGTTCCTAGGGATATATGGCCTTATTAACTCCAGTGAAACCTGGTGGAGGAAAAAAACCATAAGGTTGCATGGAAAGACTGCATGGAAATTGGCCTGAAATTCAGTTTACCAGCAGAGGATATTAGAACAGAGTTTTTCCTATAAATTTAAGGAAGTGGTGTTACTGGGTTGCAGTGACTACTGCATGTGCTTCCTACTCACGTGGGTTCATGCCCCATCCCCCTAGGACCCTGAGCATTTTTTGACTCCAGACATACTACTTTGGGCGCTATTCAGTGTGTCTCTGTTTTTTTGATTTTGCTTTTGTTTTGCTTTTATAAAACTTTAATGTATTAGTACCTTTAAATTATTAAGCAATCCGGGCAAAGGATGAGTTCATGCTACACATGCCTGGGGAATCAGTGGTCAAGGGACCAGACAAGTAACTTGAGTTGGTGAAAGGGGGATTTAGAGCGGGGGGAGGTCCCCACAATACCCAGAGGAAGGATAAGTGTCTTGGAATCAGGCCCTAACAGGAAATTGAGATGGTAAAAAGAACATGGACAGGAGGCTGGATAGCCTTTCACAGAACTGACAGAATGCCAGAGGTATGCCTTCCACAGGACTGCCTTCCAATAGGCAGGAAACAGCAGGACTATCTAGAGGATCACAGATGAGAATGAAGTGGGCTCAGGGTATTCACATTGTATTCACATCGAAGGTTTACAGGTCAGAGCTATGTCTATTAAGAACTGAAAAAAAAAATGAGCATGTCAATTGGAATTTCAAGGTTTTTCTTGTTTGTTTGTTAGTTTCTTCAGAAAGTTTTTTTCTTTTTGTTTCGGAAACACTTATTGAACACCCACTTTGAGCCAGGGCACTGAGACAGACTGTAAGGGATACAGAAATTTATAAAAGAGTGTCCCTGCTTCCCACAGGCTCACAGTGTAGTGGGCAAGACTACTGAGAAAATTCCACTACTTTGAAAGTATTAAGCACCATAATAGTATTATTCAGTAGAACCTTAGGGAGAGCAATGAGACACACCTGCATTCTGTGTAGGTTTTCGCTGATGTTCATACGTGAGCAAAACCAAAAATGGCCATAGAAGAAAATGTCACTTGATTTGATTCTTTAAAGGGAATTGGCCAGTTGAACAGAGCTGAGGGAAAGGCATTTAAATCAGCAGGAAAATACATATGCTGGGCACTGAGACATGCAAGTGTGGCTTCTTGCAGGAGCTCCCGGCAGGCCGGTTGGCTCACACTGGAGATGAAAGGGAAAAGATGGCGGGAGATGATACTAGAAAGATGAACAAGAGCCAAATCAGGAAGGGCCTTTGGAGGCCAAAGTAGAAGAGTCTGCATGTTACCTTGGAAACAGCAGGAAATCACTGAAGGATACTAAGCAGGGAGTGACATGAGATTTGGATGTTAGCAAAAACTCAAACTGACAGCTGTGTGCTAAGTACTATAATAGAGGTAAGCAGATGAGTTGGAGTACAAGGAAGCTACACAGAAGAGTGCACTGAACTCAGTAACTGAGAAGTTAAATAAGCCCATAAAACTTGTACAAACATTTGTGGAAGACAGAGTTATTTAATTTGAAGTCTTTTCCCTCCAGAATTTTGAGTGCTTTTTAGTTTACAGGAATTCAGGACATTTGGCAGAATGTGATAGTTGAAGGACATGGTGATTTCCAATACATCCATATATTAAAGTTGCAGAATGTAATCAGAAGGCCACCAAGATACAGGGGATTGGGATGGGGGGTGCATTTTCTGACCCTCTAAGGATGACGTAAAGAAAGATGTCAGCTTCCAACATGGCCCTTATGGCTTTGTTTGAGGCAGAATCCTCACATTTCCTAACACCAGCATTGTCATTAGGGAAAATCAGAAATTTGTTATTTCTCTTTGGGCCTTCTCTGTTCAATATGAGTATTTGAGCTTTGGGTTTGTCCATTCAAAGAATGGAAAAGGCCACAAAATTCAAAAAGCTTTTCAATTTATCCTTAAAATGAATTTAAGGTTATACTAGTATCACAGCCACTCCTAACTCAAGCAATATTATTCAGTGATTTAGCTTGAGGAAGAGCAGGAACATTTTAGATTTTCAGTTTCTCTTGGGTTAGAATCCACAGCTCCATCAGCGATTACTCTTTCCTTTGGAGATGAAATCAAAGGTCATCATTACCTGTTTTGAGTTGTGGCTCTGGAATTTGCTGCAGTTATGAAGTCAAACAGCTGAATACCTTGATATTGCAAACTTAGCAGAATCACTTGAAAAGAAAGAAAAGTTCCCTGATATTTGTACGTTTGTGTTTTTTATCACCTAATGCTAGCTGACCAAAATTATATTCAGCAGAGAGTCAGGAAATTGATTTTATTGAAATTGATAAGTAAAGCGTATATAAATTAGTAATTGCCAAGTCATAAAAATGTTTGTTATAGTTCAACAATCTTTATGTCAGAGTCTGAGTGTCCCTAATGATGTTGCTGAATTGATCCTTATATTAATATTTTAAACAGCAAGATCAGCTGTTTATCAGTTTACAAGGAAGTGAGAACATATTAAGTACATATATATACACATAAGCCAATATTGGAGAAGGAAATGGCAACCCGCTCCAGTATTCTTGCCTGGAAAATCCCATGGATGGAGGAGCCTGGTAGGCTACAGTCCATGAGGTCTCAAAGAGTCAGACCCAACTGAGTGACTTCACTTTCATATACCAATATTACTTAACAGGAAAATACAGTGTTGCTGAGGATAGAGTTTGTCTGAAAGGTAAGATGAACAATTAGTTAATACTTTATTTTATTGTTGTTGTTTAGTTGCTCAGTCATAGCTAACTGTTTTGTGACCCCATGGACTGTAGCCTGCCAGGCTCCTCTGTCCATGGGATTTCCCAGGCAAGAATACTGGAGTGGATTGCCATTTCCTTCTCCGGATCTTCCTGACCCAGAGATCGAACCCATGTCTCCTGCATTGGCAGGCAGATTCTTTACCGCTGAACCACGAGGGAAGCCTAATCAATAGTTGTGCACTACTTTTTAAGGCCAATCATTTAACTTGAATTTTGATTTTTATTAAGTTCCAAGTTTGGTCTTTCATTGTGATTTAATTACATACCTTTTGGTGTATGGTTGCCTTTCATTTAGATGTTATATTCAATGAAACATTCAGGCAAGTGAAGGTAGGCTTAAGTTCCCCCAACCTTGAAGTCAATATTTGCTGAAACTTTCTAAAGTGTCCAGGCACTGTACTAACTACTTTACAGAGAATGTCTCATTGAATTCTCACTACACAATCCTATGAATCAAGTGTATTTTACATATAAAGAATATAGGTCCAGGGTCATTAAATAATACACTACAGGGCCTCAAAATTTTTAAGCAATGGGGTCAAGATGTGAACTTTGGCAAAGCAAGTCCACAAACCTTACTCATAACCACTGTTCTATACTATCTTAATACACCGAGTTTTTAGCCCGAATCAAGACTGTCAAGGTTTAGAAGTGGGTTCATACTGTTATAAATAGATAGTCTGGCTTCAGAGCCGAAATCTTATATATATTGAAATTCTTGATCCCTTCATACTCTATGATCTAACTTCTATTCCTAGATACTTAACCCCAGAAAAATGAAAACATATGTCCACAGAAAGACTTTTTCACAAATGTTCATTGGTGCTTTATTCATAATAGCCCCCAAATGGAAACAACCCAAACTTTTATCAATAGGTGAATGGATTGAAGAATATTCATAAAATAGCATACCATTGAACAATTAAAGAGATGAATTGCTAATACATACAACATGGATGAATTTCACAGACTTAAGGATGAGTGAAAGAATCCAGGCAGAGAGGAGAGTACATCCTGTGTGATTCCATTATAAACTTCAAAAATAGGCAAAACTACTGTATGGTGAAAATAATCAGAATTGGGCTTCCCAGGTAGCTCAGTGGTAAAGAATCCACCTGTCAAGTAAGAGATGCAGGTTCAATCTCTGTGTGGGGAAGATTCCCTGGAGGAGGATATGGCAACCCACCCCAGTATTCTTGCCTGGGAAATCCCATGGACAGAGGACCCTGGCAGGCTGGTCAATGGGGCTGCAAATAGACATGACTGAGTGACTGACCACCACCACTACTGGAGAGGAATTAACTAGAAAGACTAGAAAGGAAATTCTGGGATGATGAAAATACTGTTTAACTTGATTGGGATGTGAGACACACAGGTTTACGCATTTGGAAACACTCATTCAGCTGTATATATAAGATCTGTATATTTCACTCCTTAGAAATTATACCCCAGAAAATGTAAAATCAGCAAACAAGAGCAAAATTTAACCCTTAAAATAACTGTTTTCATAGTTCAAATGGGTAGATCATATCCAAATTTGTGACCAAGTCAAGAATCAAGGCCATCTACTCTGAGGAAACTGTGATGAAGCTTTGAAAATGTGCAGTGGAATGGAATGTGCAGTTAAATGTTTTTAACCAGGTGGTTCTAAGACTTTTGGCCAAAAGGACTTAAGATAGCCCAAGCCTATCCCCAAGAAAATGACTGTGATCTTCTCGAGGGACGACCTATACATTATCATCTCTGTAATACCAGTGCTTAATACATTAGAAGAATAAGTAGGACTTGGCCATGTGACTGGGATGCCAGATAACTTTCTTCTGGGCACCTGGTCTAGAGTGGAACAACTAAAAGCCTGGGTATGTCAAACTTCCCAAGCAAAAGAGATACAGAGGCAGGCTGAAAGACCTCAAAAATGCCTACTGAAAATATTCCTATAGCATTCAAGGCTTTAGCCTTGAGCAAAATGTCAATAGAAAAGCTTCAGTTTACTCTAAAGCTACTGCCCCAACTATTCCCTTGGTTTTCTTCTTCTTTGTATTCAGGTCTCTGCTCAAATGACAGCTCCTCAGGAAGGCCTTCCTTGACCTTATTATCTACATTAGTCAACCCCTACCCTCACTCTCACTCTGTGTCCTCTTACCTTGCTTTACTCTTCTTCCTAGCCCTTATCTTATTCTCCATGATTATTGGTTTATCTGATTACTCTGTCTCCTTTCACTAGGCTGTAAGACCCCTGCAGGGTGGCGCTTTATATGTTTTGCTTACTACTATATCCTCAGTGTCTGGAAAAATATCAGGGGAGAAGCGCATGATCAATAAGTATTTGTTAAATGTAACACATTAATTTTAAAATCTGCTAATCTAAAGAAAACAGTACAGGTTTAACCAGGTAAAAGCAAGGCCTGCCTCTTATGTGACATAAGAGTATAACTACCTATGCCTGCTGCTGCTGCTGCTAAGTCACTTCAGTCATGTCCGACTCTGTGCGACCCCACAGATGGCAGCCCATCAGGCTCCACCGTCCCTGGGATTCTCCAGGCAAGAACACTGGAGCGGGTTGCCATTTCCTTCTCCAATGCATGAAAGTGAAAAGTCAAAGTGAAGTCGCTTAGTCGTTCCTGACTCTTAGCAACCCCATGGACTGGAGGCTACCAGGCTCCTCCATCCATGGGATTTTCCAGGCAAGAGTACTGGAGTGGGATGCCATTGCCTTCTCCAACCTATGCCTAGAGTTACTATATTATACTCAGAAACATTTGTCTGTTTTTCATAACAAGTGCTTACCATAAGTAATTAGCCAGTTATCAAGAAGAGGTAAGTAAAGGGCGGGCTATCAGGTTGAATTGAATAGTTTTCTTATTGTAGCTTCTGCCACCTGGGCCACGGAGTTCAAATGGTCTCAAGAGTTAAGCAGAGAAGACAATGGCACCCGACTCCAGTACTCTTGCCTAGAAAATCCCATGGATGGAGGAGCCTGGTGGGCTGCAGTCCATGGGGTCACGAAGAGTCAGACACGACTGAGCGACTTCACTTTCACTTTTCACTTTCATGCATTGGAGAAGGAAATGGCAACCCACTCCAGGATTCTTTCCTGGAGAATCCCAGGGACGGGGGAGCCTGGTGGGCTGCCGTCTATGGGGCTGCACAGAGTCGGACACGACTGAAGCTACTTAGCAGCAGCAGCAGCAAGAGTTAAGGCACTTGCTCCAATTTATCTTTATGATAGAAGCAGGAAATGGTACTTTTCTATGTATTGACATCTGTCAGAGCTAGTTTCCTTTCATACTGAAAGAGATCAGTCCTTAATGTAATACAGGATTATCTTCTTTGCCACACATAAGCTAACTTTGATCCCTCTTATCTCTCTTCCTGAAAGGATGTCACCATTTTACCATTTCTCTAGCAACCTGCTGAGTTCCAAACAAGACACTGTTTTAATTTAAGTAGAGACTTATCTGGTCAACCATTCACATATATGGCCATTATAGTGGTTTGAACCTTCTCAGGTTTTCTGAAATGAATTGTCTGAATATCAGATTCTTAATTTAGGTTAATGAAAGAAGGGGAAGTTATGCTATCAGAGCAATACATGGTTTTATGCTTTCATTTTTTTCTCATATCATAGAGTCATCCCACAAACATGACAGTTCAATTTTCTTTCATAATTGGAACTTAGATTCACTCAGTAAGAAAGTATATATTGAGGTTCAGACTTACTAGCCTCAATGCCAGTGTGAGCAAGGTCAGTTTAATTCAATCCTGCAAACATTTAATGAACTGCTGCTCCATGCTAGACACTGTACTAGATAAAGAGATTTTAAAAAATATAACCTATGCCCTCATGGAGACTATGGTTCATAAGTATGTAATAAGTAATTACAGATATAATGAGTAATATAGAGGAGAATATATTGAGTAAAATAACATGGAGAATATAGTCTCTAGGATCTTAAAGTGCTTCTGTAAGGAGGCAATATTTAGGCTGGAACTTGTAAAATAAATGGAAAGTAAACATGGACAGACTGAAGATGGTTATTATTTTCACATTAAGTGGCCACATCTTTGATTCTAGCATAAATGCTAACACGCAGTCATGCCGAAGCCCATTGGCTTGTTTCTTAAGTGGATAACAAAGAGCTGGATATGGAGAGAATGTTATGCCTTGAATGAATGTATTCAGTAATTCAGTAAATATTTACTGAATACCTACCATGTACCAAACACTGCCCTACACCCTAGAAATATGTTAATAAGACAGACAATGTCTTCATTATCAAGGAGCTTATATCTCTAGATATGAGAAGGATAAGATAATAAGTGAGGAAATACCAGATACTGATAAATATAAAAAATTGAAAAGACTAGGAGATTTCTTTTTGATTAGATAGGAAGTGAATTTAAGCTGAGATACTAATTATATGGAGGAAACAGTCAATTAAGAATTGGGAGAGGAGCATCCTAGGAAGATGTAATTTTAAGGATAAAACAGGAAAATCCAGCAAAAAAGATAAAGAAAGAACATTTGGTGAGTAAGAAAAGAAGTAGCAAGGCAGAAGCGTGAAAGCGAAAGTCACTCAGTTGTGTCCAACTCTGTGCGACCCCATAGTCCATGGGATTCTCCAGGCCAAAATACTGGAGTGGGTATCCTTTCCCTTCTCCAGGGGATCTTCCAGACCCAGGGATGGAACCCAGGTTTTGCACATTGCAGGCAGATTCTTTACCAGCTAAACCACAAGGGAAGCCCAAGTAAGAAAAAAAGAAGTAGTAATGCAGCAGAAAGAACTACAGAAAGTGTTGAATACTAGAAGGAAGTTGTTGTCAACAGTGATACATGTTGTAGAGAAATCAATTCACGTGAAGACAGAGAAGTGATTCGATTTGGTAAGATAGAGGTCACTGGTGACCTTGACTTAAGTAGCATGGGTGAAGTGTTAGTGGCAGAAGCCCCACTGGAATGGATCAAGGGGAGAATGTGGGTGAAGAAGTAGCGACAGTGACCATGACAACTCTTTGAAGATTTACCCTGAGAGATAGCAGAGAAATGGGACAGTAGCTGGAGGGAAAAAAAATGTTATTAAGGGGAAATTTCTTTGTGTGTTTTTATTAAAACAAGAGATAATAGAGTATTTTAATTGCAGAGGGAAATGTTCACATACAGAGACCAGGATTGACAACACAAGAGGGAAAAGGGACGATAGCAGGAGTTTGAAAGAAATCTTAAGAAATCTAGATGAAACTCTTTAATGGGAGCAAGAATGTATCATCCATTGTAGCAGTAGCAAGCTGAGAGTGTGACAAGATCATCAGCTGAGATTATGTGTGTGAGGTGTGAGAATACAGAGGGGCGAGGAGCAGTGAAATGAGCAATTGTCAGCAATTTGAAGAGAGTGGACAACTTGTGAAACTTTTTTTTTTTTTTAAGTACAGAAGCAAATATACTAGGGAAGTGTAGGAACATCTCTGGGTGGCAATGTTTGTGACATTTGAGATTTGCGGCCATGCATTTAAAATGAGACCAGTCTGCACAGTTATAGAGTTTTCTGCAACAACATTTTGAAACTGAAAGAAGGAACTAAAAGAAGATATTCTTAATAAATTCTATAGCTAAGGTCACAGAAAACTACTTGTTGCTTACTTTTCTTAAACTTACTTTTCTTTTTTAAATGTTACTTGCTTTTCACTTAGGGCTAAAAAATTTCCCCAGCTCGCCTGAGTGCTAGTATACATCTTGCCTTGTGATAGTTACAATACCAAATGACACTTTCCCTATCTCAGTTCAGCTCAGTTCAGTCGCTCAGTCTTGTCCGACTCTTTGTGACCCCATGAACCACAGCACGCCAGGCCTCCCTGTCCATCACCAACTCCCGGAGTTGACCCAAACTCATGTCTATTGAGTCAGTGATGCCATCTAACTATCTCATCCTCTGTCATCCCCTTTTCCTCCTGCCTTCAATCATTTCCAACATCAGGGTCTTTTCAAATGAGTCAGCTCTTCAAATCAGGTGGCCAAAATACTGGAGTTTCAGCTTTAACATCAGTCCTTTTTTTTTTTTTTTTAATTTATTTTTTAAAATTTTATTCTATTTTTAAACTTTACAATATTGTATTAGTTTTGCCCAACATTGAAATGAATCCGCCACAGGTATACCTGTGCTCCCCATCCTGAACCCTCCTCCCTCCTCCCTCCCCATACCCTCCCTCTGGGTCATCCCAGTGCACCAGCCCCAAGCATCCAGCATCGTGCATCAAACCTGGACTGGTGACTCGTCTCATACATGATATTACACGTTTCAATGCCATTCTCCCAAATCTCCCCACCCTCTCCCTCTCCCACAGAGTCCACAAGACTGATCTATACATCAGTGTCTCTTTTGCTGTCTTGTACACAGGGTTATTGTTACCATCTTTCTAAATTCCATATATATCCTTCTAATTTTACATCTGATATTTCCAATTTCCTACTAAGTCTTCTACAGTTTAATCTTCTGTCTCAACGTTATTACCCCTACAACACTGTTTCTGGCTCTTTTGTAACCCCATGGACTGTAGTCCTCTAGGCTCCTCTGTCCATGGGATTTCCAAGGCAAGAATACTAGAGTGAGTTGCCATATCCTCCTCTAGGGGATATTCCTGACCCAGGTATCAAACCTGCATCTCCTGCATTGCAGGTACATTCTTTACCACTGAGTCACCAGGGAAGCCCAGGATACTGGACATCTGTTCTCTTGTCTCTTCTATAGAAACTCACTATCTTGGCAATAGGCTCTGTTAGGTCCTTGGCAATAATCATTTGCAAGTATAATCATTTGCAAAATACCTGAGTTCTTTCACTTTATTCAATAAATAGTAAATAGATCAAGATAAGAAAGTTGGCCATCAGGAGGCTCAAACTGGTTCATCATCATTGTTGTTGTTCAGTCACTAAGTCACATCTGACTCTGCAACCCCATAAACTGGAGCGCACACTAGGCTTCCCTGACCTTCACTATCTCCTGGAGTATTGGAGCTTCAGCTTCAGCATCAGTCCCTCCAATGAATATTCAAGTTTGATTTCCTTTAGGATTAACTGGTTTGATCTCCTTGCAGTCCAAGGGACTCTCACAACCTTCTCCAACACCTCAATTTGAAAGCATTAATTTGTCAGCCCTCAGCCTTCTTTATGGTCCAACTCTCACATCTGTACATGACTACTTGAAAAACCATAGTTTTGATTATATGGATCTTTGTCAGCAAAGTGATGATTCTACTTTTTAATATGCTGTCTAGGTTTGGCATAGGTTTCCTTCCAAGGAGCAAGTATCTTTTAATTCCATGGCTGCAGTCACTATTGCAGTGATTTTGGAGCTCAAGAAATAAAGTCTGTCACTGTTTCCATTTTTTCCCCATTTATTTGCCATAAAGTGATGGGACCGGATGCCATGATCTTAGTTTTTTGAATGTTGGGTCTCAAGCCAGCTTTTTCACTCTTTTCTTTCACCTTCATCAAGATGCTACATATATGAGGTTGTTGATATTTCTCTCCGCAACCTTGATTCCAGCTTGTGATTCATCCAGTCCAGCATTTTGCAGGATATACTCTGCATATGAGTTAAATAAACAGGGTGACAACATACATCCTTTTTGTAGTCCTTTCCCAATTTTGAGTCAGTCCGTTATTCCAAATAAGGTTCTAACTGATGCTTCTTGATTGGCATACATTTCTCAGGAGTCAGTTAAGGTGGTCTGGTATTCCCATCTCTTAAGAACTTTCCACAGTTTGTTGTGATTCACACAGCCAATAGCTTTAGTGTATCTTGTTTCTATTTGAGGCTTTCTAGACATACCTTTCTAACAGAAAAAGTGAGCATGAAACTTGGTTATATCCCAAATCATACACCCTCAGGAACAGTTAAATAATTGCTTCTGAAAAGGAAAAAAAAAAAAAAGAGAGACATGTGGAGAGTGTTGATTCTTAGTAGAATGCATTAGGAATCTTATAAAGTGAAGTTTAGAAAGATAGTTGTAAGCATGGGATCTTAATAAGTTGATACAAAAAGTGATGTGACACAGCAAAGGGCTTTCTTGTTACACAGTAGGTAAACTCAGGAAAGAGAAAGTAGAAGCAATTCATAGGTTCAGGTTTGCATATCAAGAATGAAAGGTGATGTGAAAAAAGATTATGTGAAAGGTAAAGTGGAGGTACTCCTGAATTGAACAAAAATCAGAATCCAGCTAGATTGGTAATAGGAACCAAAGTGAAAGCAAAGGGGGTAAAAATAAAAGTGATGGGTTTTTGCAGAACGAATGTGGGAAGATTGCAGCAAGAGCTGTGTGAAATTGAATGAGTACTTGCAGGAAATGACATAGAATAGAAATGCAAAGCATTAATGGTCCTTCAATAGGGTCCTAAGTGTTCAGCCTGTCATCCACCAATAATAACAGGAGCTAAAGAGGCCTTCTGTGTCTGAACTGCTATATGCAAAAAGCAAGGCAGGACAAAGGGAGGTCTTTTCAAGGAATAAAACACCAGGTTTACAGGGAAAGAGGAAAATATCAGAACAAGTTTGAGTGTAAAATAAAGATAAGCCTATAAAAGGAAGAGAATGAAAAGAAGAGCTAACATACAGAAGATACATTGAAAGTCCATCAATTTCACAGTTTTGGTTTTCTGAAGCATAGGCAGACACGACCTCCACCTAAATAGCTCCTTTTGTGATCTGGAAGTCGTGTCTTATGTATTTTGAAATTTCTCCTTGATTTGAGGAATGAAGTCTCCGTGTCCTTTCTTAAGTCACAGGAACTGAATGTTGTGGTCCATGAACTCTCTAGGAAAGAAAATCTTAAATTTTATTTTCATAATGATGGAATTTGTATTGTTTACATATAAAAAGTTCCTCCCTAGAGTGAAGAATGTCAGTAGTCATTACTCCAACTCTATAATACCCACACATACAAGTGTTATTATGTATCAATACTATGGAAAACTATTTTTTTCCTAAAGAGAGTTTATGAATTAAGCCCTTTTAAAAAACTGAATATTTTTAAGGAGGAAGAATGGTTTAAAGAAAAATAATTAGTCTATGATATTGTTAAGAGGTGCAATTTCAGATGATCTTGTTCTGTAAACACCATCATAATGTTACTCCGTTCATAAGGTTTTATTGAGATGCTATGTTAAAGTTCTAAGGTTTTTCATATCCCTGACAATCACTTAGATAGGTAAAGAAGTTGGTTGATTGTTTAAGCAATGGTATTAGTGTTGATGGGAGGATATAATTGGTGGGGTTTCTAAATGTTCTTTTTCTTCCCCCATTGTGCTGGTGTTTATAGGTGATAGATTTGTTTTTATATCAGTGTTAATTAGGAAAATCATCCAGGATATACTTAAATTATATTCCTGCTCCTTCTGTCTCTCCCAAATATAAAACACACAGCTGTTTTTAAATCCCCATTCAGCATGTTATTTAATTTTTATTATTCTACATTGCTATAAGCATCCAGCGAGAGGGTGAAATCTGATATGGCCTCTAAAAATCAATGAGCTATCAAAAAGTTGACAATAATTTTAATAGAAGTTTAGAGAATTTAATCATCACTCAAAATATAGACGCTTCTTAAAATAGCAAATGTTTAGAATCCTCCATTTATAGATTTGGTTTTACAGGTGAACGTAACAAAGCCCTAACTTTTAGTGCTTAGCAATTTTTTTGTATCCTATTTAGGTCATATTCATATTCTCTCTCTCATTCTCATTCATGCATGCATTCTCACATACACACACATATACACACACACTGAGATTTAAAGAAACATAATTACTTTTTATCTTCTGTGTATCTTTCCATAATATTCTTCCTCATATTTCAGCTCCTTCTCTGAGGCAGGTTTTTATTACTGCTGTCAGTCTGTTGCTGGGTCACTTGGTAAGGGTGAGAGAAGGAACCATTTTTCTTTACATCATCTATACCTGGTTCTGTAGGTCTCTGCTCTATTCTTCTTTCCATTCACATATGTTGCTGATATTACTTTCTCCTGTATCTCTGGCTCCCCCATTCCTCTCCCTCCATCTCTATACACTGATATCCATATTTGCAGAAGTCATTACTCTCACTTCCAAGAAGAAAAATAATAATTGATATTAAAGTAGTTAGCATCTATTGAGTGCTCACTATGTCCCAGGTACTATTCTAGGAACTTTATAGATATTAATTCATCTAATCTTCACTATAACTCTATAGGTTAGGTATTATTATATTATCATTTTCACACTCACTTTACAGATGAGAAAACTGACTATATAAATTTCTTAAGTTTTGAGGTAGACTATATAAATTTCCTAATTTTCCACATTGGCAAAGACAAAAATTAAATTCCCAATGGTCTGGCTCCAGAATCCACACCTTTTATCAATATATTGTGTTTAAGTGAAGAAGACTGAGAAACCTAAGATGTTGAGCTATCTCAAAAATTTCCTGGCTTTTCTCCAGACTTCTTCCAAAATTTCAAAAAAATTTCAGAAACATTACAGAAAGGGAAAAAAATGGACTTATCACTCCTCAGATTTTCTTCTTCAGGACTTGAAGATTCTTTTGACAGGAGAGACTTTGAGAGTTTCTGTCTACCTCCTGGAAGAAAGTGAAGTCGCTCAGTCATGTCTGACTCTGCTACCCCATGGACTGTAGACTACCAGGCTCCTCTGTCCATGGGATTTTTCAGGCAAGGGTACTGGAGTGGATTGACATTTGCATCTCCAGGGGATCTTCCCAACCCAGGAATCAAACCTGGGTTTCCCACATTGCAGTCAGATGCTTTATCATCTGAGCCACCAGGGAAAGGGCTCTCCATCTACTATTCCAGTTGTATGTCTTGATATCTGTTTTCAACATACGTATCTCTCCTGGTAAGGTGGTTTTCATGCTCCAAGTCATCAGAAAAGGAAAGAGACTTGGGTTTCATATAATGAATGACCAGGATATACATCATGAAGAGTAGGTGAAAATAAAATGGACTGAGAGATGGGGAAGCTGGCAACTCTTAAGTCATGGTAAAGATGCTGATGTTACACACATGGAAGGAACTTCTTTCTTCTTAAGATTTTTACAATCCTGGACCTAGAGTTTCAAAAAATTTTCAATATTGAGTTCTTACAATGTGTGGGAAAGATGCAGTTAGTGAAATAAGAACAGGTCGAATCTGTGATGAAAATTGCTATCTCACTCTCAGAGTCCAATATAATTACATTTTTATTAGAATCCTACCTGTTTTTAATGTTGAAATTATGCTAGAGATGAAAATGTTGAGGAGCAAGTACCTTTCAAGGTTCAGGAATATAATTTGATTTTTATCAAATTGTGATTACATATAATGTTAAAAATTCATTGAAGGATAAAAATGTTGAGGAGACCCTGTGTCCTTTTCCCACTTTCAATAAGGATCCTGTGGTACCTCAAGAGACAGGGTATGACTACAAACTGACTTAAAACAGGGTTCACCATCCCCTCCTTTATATGTTATGAAGTTTCCTCTAAAGAGTGTGAGATGATATTATCTAAACTCAATTCACACATTTGGGTCAAGGTTAAAGCGTTCCCCCAATGTAGGCAGGGAGGAAAAATGCTTTGTTTAATGTTAATGAAAAAATTTCACCTGTGAAATAGCTTTAGACTGTGAAATTAAATCCCCTATCTATGTTCATTCCCTTAGCCTTCCTCCTTCTACCCCAATCTGTGATCTCTTTGGATTTCTCAAGAAAGTTTTAAAATATCATATTGCACAGAGGAGAAGTCAAGAGATGTAAACATGAAGGACCATTTCTATGACCTTGGAGAAAACTACTCTTCTTTGAGTATTTCCTTTTCAATTGGAGTGTAAGATGAATAAAAACAGGGTCAGCATTTTACTTTCATGTGGCCTTCTATAGCGCTTCACACAGGACAGGTACTTAATAAAGATGAAAGGATTTGGGGTTTTTTTTAGAATTTTATTTTATTATTATTATTTTTTAACTTTACAATATTGTATTGGTTTTGCCATACATGAACATGAATCTGCCACGGATGAAAGGATTTTGATCTGAAATAGCCAGTGTGCATGTTGAGTAACACCCCAGATTCTTCAATGACTTAATCGATTGTTTATGAACCTGTCTGTGTTCATGTCTATGGTCCATGGGCCAACAACATGAGCATCACCTGTAGCCTCATAAGTAATGCAGATTCTCAGGCCCCACCTCTGTTTACCCAATTGCAATACACATTGGAAAAAAGATCTCCATGTGATTTGTAAGTACATTGATGTCTGTGAAGCACTGTTTTATGTTTTATTCAGGACTACACTTGACTAATCCTACCATGAACACCTCTTTCTTTCTCTTTATCTAATATTTCTTTTTGTGTGCCCCAGCTAATTTCATCCCTCTTTTTTCTTCTTCTGCTTACATTAGTAGTAGTAGTAGTGTTAGTCACTCAGCTGCGTCTGACTCTTTGTGACCCTTTGGACTGTAGCCCGCCAGGCTCCTCTCTCCATGGAATTCTCCAGGCAAGAATATTGGACGGGATTTTCATGCCCTTGTCCAGGGGATCTTCTAACCCAGGGACTGAACCTCGATCTCTTGCATTGCAAGCAGATTCTTTATCATCTGAGCCAGCAGGGAAGACCTCTACTTATATTAGAAGCCTAATTCCACCTTTCTAGTTTACCATATAATTCCAAGTTTTTCCAAGGTTTAGTTCTCACTATAATGCTTTGAACTCTTCATAAAAAGTATTATCTAATCATCTGTGCTTCCTCAAATAGCTTTGTTGAAATTATATGAACAGAGAAGATAATTTCCAGCCTTCTCAGTTTTGTGTTTCCTAGGCCAAAGTTACTTACCATTTCTCTCAAAAATTATGGATTACAATATTATTACCTTTAAATGATGAGCAGAGTTTTGGTAGCAGATAATTTCCCCAAAGGGAATGATTTCTGACTCTCATCTCTATGGAATCTTACATTTTATATAGATAAGGGACAAGTCAACTGAAAGAAATTTATTCTGAGATTTCAGACACATAAGGGATTTTTATCTTTACCTAATGTGGATTTTTGCTGTGTTTTGTCTCTCTCAAAGCTGTGGTGTTTCCAAATTTAATGAGATTATATGACGTATTACCATCATTTGCAAAGACAATTATCAGCTGCAGTTAATCCTAGTCCTTTGGAGAAGCAGTATTGGGTGTAATTTTTCCCCTCCTTGTGGGTACTTTTTGAACTTTGACCAGAGTACTGCAGAAGGGAGAGGAAAGCAAATGGGTATTTGGAATAAGGCTTTTTATGGCTGACTTTATCTGGGAATTTATGAGAGCCTGGGAGGAAGCATCTCACTGAAATTCACATTGTTTGGAGAGAAAATAGTTTAAATCTTCATGGGCAGATATAATATATTACTAACTTGTAGAAGAAATACAATAATGGGTACTTTTAGCTGAATTAAAACACATTCCATTAAATTAAAACAACATCAGCTCCTTGTAGGTGACTTTTTCAGGACTCCTATGTAGGTCTTACATTTCAAAGAAGAGATAGGTGATTTGTTCTAGAGTTCTGAGGTCTATCAGAAAAATCAAATGGTAAATCTCAGTCAATTCCTCTATTCATGTAAGCAATATAATTTCATACCCCCTAAATTCCAAACCAGTTCATCAAGTATTAAGCGATTAAGCTTACCTGGAACCCTGAGAATTAGTCTCCAAGAAAGAACCAAAGGTGCATTTTGAGATTGTGTCACTGTTGGGTTCCAGTTGTATCACTTTACCACCCCCCATCTCTGCCACCAACTGGGCAGGATAACGGAAGCCCTTGGTAGTTCCTTTATCAAAGGAACTGGGTAGATTCACAAGGCTTGGGGTGAATAGGTTAGAACCAGGAACCACAATTATTCAGTTCCGAGATAGCAGTGGTTTCTGAAGTCTTACCTGGTCAATTATAAAAACAGAGTTACTGCAATTACAGCTTTCTCTCAAGGGGGTTCTCTGCCAATTAAAAAAAAATCTAGCTGGCAGCTGCCTTTGTTATTCCCCATCTGTGCTTCACTCTCATAACTGCCTTTCACTCTGGCCAGCAACTTGGATCTCCGACTCCCCTATAATTGAAAGCTTGGCTAGATGGTGAAGCAGGTACAAAGATGGATGAGAGGGAGACTGAAACTGAAGAGAGTGAAGTGACTTGTCTTCAATTGTGAACGATAATGGCAGAACTGACTAATGAGAGGCGCTCAGCTATTTGTTCAGTTGAACGCTTCTTCAAACTTTGGGGGAAATCAAAAAGAACAGTTTCTCATCAGGAACAGCTTGGGAATGCTGATATATAGTCCTATAACTTCATTTTATAGATGTAGAAACTGGCCTGCTATCGTGATTTGTCCAGAACTGACCTAAGTCTAGGTCATCTGATACAGGTCAGTCCTGCTTTTCCAGTATGAGAGATGGATAGTATTCCATAGGCCAATTCATTTCTACTACTATTTGGCTTAGTCTAGGAGGATACCTCCTATTTGTGCTGAGGAAGGAAATCCTGTCCTTATTTAAATATTAGTGACATAACACAGGATTCACGGTTTAATCTGGGCGGCAGCAGGGACTGACAGTCTGTAAAGTCTCTTCCTACAGTAAGATGCTAGTATCACAGAAGCCACCAGCGCCAAAGGTGAAAGTGATTCATACTAAGGCAGTGCCACACACTGTAGCACTGTTCCTCCCTTTTCATGAAGATCGCTGTTGTTTAGTCGCTCAGTTGTGTCTGACTTGTTGCGACCCCATGGATTGTAGACTGCCAGGCTCCTCTGTCTGTGGGATTTCCTAGGCAAGAATGGTGGAGTGGGTGGCCATTTCCTATTCCAGGGGATCTTCCTGACCCTGGTATTGAAACTGTGTCTCCTGTTTGGAAGCAGATTCTTTAACACTGAAGCAGCAGGGAAGCCCTTTTCAAGAAGACAGAACGTTCAATTCCACCAATCACATTTTTCTTGAAATGTTCTTTTAATAAGGGCAATTGTGTTAGACTCACAGTGGGAATGTGAGTTGATAGTGTACATAGCCTACAAAGATCTAATGCTGAGATCAGAAATGATGCAGAGACCTGAGAAGTAAAAAGACAAATACCAAGAAAAGTCCATGGAAAGCAGCTACAAAGGTAGAGTAGTAAAAGTCAGAACCTTTTTAGGACCAGAAACCTGGGTGACTCACTATTGATGAATTGATTAATAAAGGCAATTCTCATCTTTCAAAGTGATAACTGCATTTTCTAATAAGAGGAAAACATCTTCCCTGGTTCCACACACTGGTTTTAGGATGATGTTTTTGAGTATATAAAAGTTACAGGATTATTCCTCCTCTACTGAACTACCATACCTTCTCAGATGATCCTCTATTTTTGGAGCTCACATTTTCTCCTCTGGGTCTTTATTTCCCATCATATAGTGTGCATTTGTAAAACGGTTGTGGATAGAGGTATGATGAAGTTTGTGGTCATCAAGTAAAGGAATCTTCAGTGGATAAACAGAGTTGGACATGTGGTCTTGGCTTAAGGAGCACCATCCTCATCCAGAATACATGGAATAGGAACCCATATATGGCACAGTTTCAGGTATCAGTAAAACTTGGACATTTCTTCTCCTTCCCTCACTCATATAAGCACATGGAATTTCACTGGCTAAATGATATTTGATTAGCTGAAGGCATTAGTCTTTGGAGCAGTCCTCCTAGACACTCATCAAGTTGTCACTAATCACTGGCCTTTTCATGTAAATGCAGTGTAAATGCATGTAAATGCAGTCTCTATTTGTAAAGGGAAGGGAAGAAACAACAATGAGAGTTTAAGCCCTCCAGTCCAGATAAAGGACCTACAACAGGATTGCTAGATCTGGACAGGTAAATGGCCTGCTTCACAATTTGGTCTCAAGTGGGCCTGTCCGAGAGGGTCAGTAACAATGTTTATCAGGAAACTGAATGAATAATGCTGATCCCTCCTATTCACTGGGTTTAGGAATTAAATGTTGGTGTCATATTATTAGATGCTGTAGGGGGCGCAGAAGAAGCAGAAAAGTTCATAGACTTTTAAAAAAATATTATTTTAAATTAATTAATTTATTTTAATTGGAGGCTAATTACAATATGGTGGTGGTTTTTGCCATACTTTCACATGAATCAGCCATGGGTGTGTGTCCCCCATCCTGAACCCCCTCCCACCTCCCTCCCCATCCCATCTCTCAGGGTTATCCCAGTGCACCGGCCCTGAGCACCCTGTCTCATGCATCAAACCTGGACTGGCCATAAGGTAGAAGGAACCTCAGCAGACTGAAAGAAATACAACAAACTTGTGCAGGAGTACAAATGAGAATGACAGAGGTCTAATGAGAGGTACTCAATATTAGTTTGTTTGAACAGATTTTCAATTAGAGAACAAACGTGATGAAAATATAATTTTTATCTCCTTTTAATACCGTTTTGATTTGTGTAACTTTCCAACACTCCAATGCTTTTAGTGGAGTGTTTCCTTCTGAGTATGGGCAAATTCTTACCATAGTTTTGCAAAAACCTGTCTGTTACCTTAAATAAGCTTAACCTTGAGATCTATACACTCTTTGGAGACAACATATCCACAATTTTTAAGCTAATTTTTGAAAAATTAAGTGTGAATAATACTTGAATCATTTAGCTTTTTCAGCAGGGGCTTTATATTATCTTGCAAAATGATTCTTATCTTTGCTATACAGGTATTTTTGTTTTTGGTTTTTAGTCAAACTTTTAAGACCAGGTGAGTCTCAAGAGTAAATAATGAATTGCATATTTGAATGGCTTCCCTGAAAGTTAAGGTACATCCTATTAACCCAGAAATGCCAGTATGATGTCGTACAAATAGTTTTTTCCCCCTAAATAGCAGTTGACATCTTGGCAGTACATGCATTTCAGCCTGTTTTATTACTTTACCATGGTGTAAGAGTTTTACTCATTCTGAGATGGACTTTGAGTGTTTTCTTTGCATGCCTGTTAGTGGTAATAGATTTTTATATATATGTGTGTGTGTGTGCGTGTGTGTGTGTGTGTAAGATACAGTTTTGCCTTTTATCATCATTTGTTTCTTTCTCTCTCTCTTTTTAAACCAAACTTTGTTTGCTTCTTAGATCCACAAGGGAACTATCCACTATCTTTTAATGTTTATATTAGAAAGTTTAGTGGAATAGAGAGAATGTCTCTGTGGTGACTGGCCATTTCCCTTGCATTAATAGCATTCCAAAGCAAAGGTTGTTTTTTAGATAACAACGTTCAGCAAAGGTCATTCGTACCATTTCATCTTTGATTCACTCATTCTTATATTTTCATAAGTGTTTTGAGAGCCTTCATGAATGGGCTTACCCAAAACTCCAGCCCTACTATTTGATGTTTGCTGCATGGCATGGGCCAAAGGAAGGGTGAACAAAAAAGAAGTTACCAAAAGCAGTCTGAGAATTCTAGAGATCTCAGAATTAACAAAGGTTCCTAATATTGGTAAGTCCCAACCCCAAACAAAATTTTAACCATAGCATGTAAATTATTTATGACTTAATAGTAGAGACAGAGGAGGTAGGGGATCTCAGGATAAATTACTGCTGAGATGAGTGAGAAATGAAAGGGGAAAGGGTTGATGGGGTGACAGTCTTGGAAACCTGAGGGTAACATCTTGAATGGGATTTAAGAGTAAGAAATTTAATTGAAAATTATAACATATGGTTAAGACTTGGGCTTTGTCTTCTAATCTTGGCTCTGCCCCTTACTAGTTGTGTAAGGGGACAATTCACTTAAACCCTGTGAGCCTGCCTCCTCATAATATGAAGGTGGGATAATAAGTTAACTTCCTACTGTTGCTATGAGATTCAAAGGAGATTATATATGTAAATCAGTTAATGAAGTGACTGGTACATAGTAAGTGTTCAGTAATGGAAAATGTGTTAATATTTAAATCTCAATGTTTACTATGTCCTGCCCCCAGGATTCTTCCTTTTATTAAAGTATGTCTGAATCTGGGCATCAAAGCAAGGAAAATATAGCTTGTGACATCTCTGCTTTTTTTTTTTTTTAATCTGGAAGTGTGCAAATCAGCACATAACATAGGGATGCTTTTACACCATTCAGTGGAATGAAATACAATTTTATGGAAAGTATGGAGACACAGTAGTTTGTCCAGACCAAAGTTATGGGGGCATGTGAGTTTGTTTCTACTCTCTGGCTATGATGAATAATGCTGCTATGAATATTCTTATACAAGTCTTTACTTGTGGTGGCATTGCTATTAATATTAGCAGTAGTATTTACTACTGTTATGATACTACCTGACATAATTCACCTGACAGATGCATTGACACCTACAGCAAAATAAAGTAACTAACTTTCAATGCCCCTTAAAGAAGCATCCCGGAAAACAAAACAAAAAGCAGTTGCCTTTAAATAAATTAAAAAAATTGAAAGATCCCGGTAGGAAACCAAGTTTAGGTTTTCTAAAGGCAAAAGGCTTTCTAGGTTCCCAGCTTAAGGGTCATATTCAGTTGCCCCTCACTTAAAATAATAAGTTCCTGAAAAGCAAGTGATGCTCATGTTGTGGGCCTAATATAGATATATATCAGTACCAACTATGTGTCCAGCTTGTAGAACTGGTTCTTTAAATGGGAACACAGGGCTAAATACACACACACACACACACGCACACACACACACTGCAATGGAGAATGATAAAATGCAATGCTGTTGAGTTCTAATTTATGTGGTACCATAGAATTTCAACAAAAGTAAGGTAGGGTGGGGTACTCAGGTTAAGTAGTCAATGAAATCATACATTTACTTTCTCTTTCATTGTAGTTTCTTTGGTTCCTAGTCCTTGTCCTACTCACATCTCTTATAAGAAGGAAATGAGTTATTCTGATTTGAACTGTGATAGGAAAACTCACTGAGCAGTGTGCCAAGTAAAAGGATTCAGTCAGGTTAGGTGACTGGGGAGGAGGGTTTCTCATAGTGTGGTGCAAGGAAATTCCTTCAACTGAACAAACTAGAGCACATGCAGAAAATGCATGGAAGTTGGACCCCCAAATAGTCGTTTTTATCACACTCTCTGGGTGATTTTGATATACACTGGTTTGAGAACAGTGAAGTGGAGGCCTTGATGTTATGTTTGCTTTATCTGTATCAGTTATCCAAATGTAACCTGATGAGAAAGACACTTCTTGACTCCTATAATATGACTCAACAAATCTAGTATAATATGCACTATGCATATAGTAAGCATTCAGTCACCTGAACTGAAATGCCTAGGATGTTGATCTGGAAGGAGTCTTGAACATATCACTCCAAAATATGCTGCTCTAGAATATTGATTATTTTGTGCTGAAAGTACTTGAAGAACTGCAGGTGCAGGAGCAACTCTCTGACCTCTCCTCTTTCTGCATAAAAGCAGGTCATACATTTTCCAGTGAAAAACGCGCCCTCCCTATACCGGGGAAAGGAGGACATTCTTATCACTGGAGGCTAGAGTAAGTGCTAAAATGGATCTGTACAAATAAACTTTCTGAATAGCTCTTATTCTCCAATAGTTTACCCTATATATTTCTTATTCACTATTCCACACATTACTGCCCCTAGCTTAAGTCTCTTAGTTTTGCAAATCCCCTCAATTTATCATTCTTTGTGGTATACAAGCTTTGGGGGCCTAATGGGTTCTTTGGGTCATCATTTTCCTTTGGAAGAGTCCTGTGTGCATGTAAAACTATTAAATAGAATTTGTATGCTTTTCTCACTTTAGCCAGTCTTAGGTCAGTTTAATTCTTAGTCTCAGCCAGAACTTGGGATAGTAGAATGAATTTTTTTCTTCCTTACAATTATTTATATAATGCTATTCTTAAAATTGTATAATCTTCAAGGCTAATGTTCTATAGGGGAGGTAGGAAGAATGCCCGTAAAAAAATGGGAGATGCATATCAATAAAAGGACACTTCTATTAAGTGAAAAGTAACTGTAAGTTTAATAAATTTGAAATCAGAGCAAATAAATTTTTCAAGTAAATCCAATTTTGTTCATAATGGGAAGGGCGTCTCTCACAACCAAAGGAAAATAATTGAGCACTTTGATCACACTTTTAAGTTTTTGAATTTGTCTTTGAAAATACATAGCTTTTTAAAAAACATCAAGGACTCTCACTTTTAAGGGGGCTTTCACCATGAGTCAGTGTATAAAAAATCTGCCAGCAATGCAGGAGACACAAGAGACCCAGGTTCAATACCTGGATTGGGAAGATCCCCTGGAGAAGGAAATCGCAACCCACTCCAATATTCTTGCCTGGAGAATTCCATGGACAAGGGAGACTGGCAGGCTACAGTCCATGGGGTCGCAAAGATTGGGACATGATTGAGCACACACACAGACACACAAGATTTTGGCATGTAACTTAAGTAAGTCTAAGAGGTGGCACTGGTAGCTTAACACAGAGTAGGGGGGTGCTGAGAACTGAGTATGAATAGAATGGAATTGGTGGGGGAGGAAGCAGAGCTTATGTGGCAATGAAGGGAAAAACAAAAACATAAATGGAATAGAAAATAGAGGTAAAATGAAAACAGTTTGTAGTAAGAAGCTTGGAAGAGAGTGACTAAGAGGGAAAACATGGCAGAGCCCAAGCCATTTCATAGTTGAGTTACAGCAAAAAAAGAAAAAAACACTACTCAGGGATGTAAGAAGGCAAGCTGTTCCTCATCTGCTTTTAGGTAAGCTACTAAGTGTAGCTTCGCTGATGGCTCAGACTGTAAAGAATCTGCCTGCAGTGCTTGTGATCCAGGTTCGATCCCTGTGTTGGGAAGATCTTCTGGAGAAGGGAATGGTGACCCACTCCAGTGTTCTTGCCTGGAGAGTCCCGTGGACAGAGGAGCCATGTAGGCTATAGTCCATGGGGTTGCTAAGAGTTGGCCACAACTGAGTGACTAACACACCAAGTGTAGCACAGAGGCTTTCCAAGAGAAGACCCTTGGCCAAACATAGAAGCAAACCCCATGATGTGCCTGACATCCCCACCATTAAACTCATTATTTGTGTTATGGTGTTGTATTTCTTGGTGTCATTCCTTAAAGGTCAACTGAAATTGACTGGAAGAATTAGAATACCAACAGCATTGATGTGAGACATGTACCCTTAACAGAAAGTCTTTCAGAATACTTTGTAAAGTAAAACAATAATAATAATAATTTGTTTTTTTTTAAAAAGAATACTTTTAAGTGTGCCTGCTACTCTAGGGCTACCCTGGTGGCTCAGATGGTAAAGAATCCACCTGCAATGTAGGGGACTCCGGTTCCATCACTGGGTTGGGAAGATACCCTGGAGGAGGGCATGACAACCCACTCCAGTACTCTGGCCTGGAGAATCCCATGGACATAGGAGCCTGGTGGGATCACACAGAATCAGACATGATTGAGTGACTAAGCACAGCTACTCTAGAGGAATGAAACATTTCATGACATGACCTATCCAGCCTCAACTTTTCCCAATCCTTTGCTCATTACACTCCAGCCATAAATGGACACACAATATTTTGTGCTTCCATGCCTTTGTATGTACCATTCTGTCTGCTGAGAATGCCCTGTCTTTCTACCAACCTGAGCTCAAAAATATCTCCTCTGTGAAGCTTTCCTTGTGTTGCCTTTTCTTATACTTCCATTGAAATTTGCATATGCCTAACTTTGAGCAACAGCATTGCTGCTGCCGCTGCTAAGTCACTTCAGTCGTGTCCGACTCTGTGCGACCCCAGAGACGGCAGCCCACCAGGTTCCCCGTCCCTGGGATTCTCCAGGCAAGAACACTGGAGTGGGTTGCCATTCCTTCTCCAATGCATGAAAGTGAAAAGTGGAAGTGAAGTCACTCAGTCGCGTCTGACTCTTAGCGACCCCATGGACTGCAGCCCACCAGGCTCCTCCGCCCATGGGGTTTTCCAGGCAAGAGTACTGGGGTGGGGTGCCATCACCTTCTCCAGAGCAATAGCATTAATGCATTGTAATTAGTGATTTCAGTATCTATGATCTCTAAACCATAGTTTCTTGCTCCTAAACCAATTGGTACTTATTTCATAATCACATGTATCACATGGTAGAGACTGTACTGTGTTTAAAATCTGAGGCACTGGAGTTAGAAAAACTTGGCTTAGAATTCCTGCTCTGGCATTTTCTAGCTGTGTCATCTTGAAAAAGTTACACAACCTCTCTGAGTTAAAACCAGGGTTAATAACAACAACAATTTTTAATAGCATATATTATTGTTGTCCAGTCACTCAATCATGTCCGACTCTTTGCGACTCCATGGACTGCAGCACGCAAGGCTTCCCCGTCCTTCACCATCTCCCAATGCCTGCTTAAACAAACTCATGTCCATTGAGTTCGTGATGTCATCCAACCATCTCATCCATCTCATCCTCGGTCATCCCCTTCTCCTCCTGCCTTCAACCTTTGCCAGCATCAGGGTGTTTTCTGAGTCGGCTCTTCGCATCAGATACCTAGAATATTGAAGCTTCAGCTTCAGCATTAGTCCTTCCAATTAACAGTCAGGACTGATTTCCTTTAGGATGGACTGGTTGGATCTCCTTGCAGTCCAAGGGACTCTCAAGCGTCTTCTCCAACACCACAGTTCAAAAGCATCAATTCTTTGGCACTCAGTTTTCTTTATGGTCCAACTCTCACAGTATATATTATAGAGAGATTTAAATGAAATATCACATGTGCATGAAAGTCCTTAGTCTGCTGAGATATTTTAAGCCTACATATAAGGAAAAATACAAAAGAAACAAGACTAGGAGTCAAAAATATTGGAGTGTTATTTTGAGTTTCTGCACTGACTCACTTTTTATTCCTAGCAAGTTACTGAAAACAATTGTTTTTCCTATTTTCCACAAAAATCATAAAGAAATTGGTCTCTAAACTTCTCTATGTGATCACTGAATTTAAACAGAGGAGGTAACCTAAAAGGGGGGCTTCCTTTGTGGCTCAAATGGTAAAGAATCTGCCTGCAATGTGGGAGACCCAGTTTTGATTCCTGGGTGAGGAAGATCCCCTGGAGAAGGGAATAACTACCCACTCCAGTATTCTTTTTTACAGCTCTTACAATAAAGAATCTGCCAGCAGTGGACATCAGGGTTCAGTTCCTGGATCAGGAAGATCCCCTGGAGAAAGAAATGGCAACCCACTCAAGTATTCTTGCTTGGGAAATCTCATGAACTGAGGATCCTGGCAGACTGACTGAGACCCCAACTCTTTCACTTTCAGTGTAAAAGGATATTGGAGCTTCTCAGAGTGAGGTAGCTGAGAAATGCCAGATGTTGCCATGCTGCTGCTGCTGCTGCTGCTGCTGCTAAGTCGCTTCAGTCGTGTCCGACTCTGTGCGACCCCATAGACGGCAGCCCACCAGGCTCCCCCATCCCTGGGATTCTCCAGGCAAGAACACTGGAGTGGGTTGCCATTTCCTTCTCCAATGCATGAAAGTTAAAAGTGAAAGTGAAGTCACTCAGTCGTGTTCAACTCTCAGCTACCCCATGGACTGCAGCCTACCAGGCTTCTCCGTCCATGGGATTTTCCAGGCAAGAGTACTGGAGTGGGCTGCCATGTTGCTATGGCCATCTGAGAAATAGCCAATCATCTTAATCACCTGCCTGCCTGTTAAGTCACTTCAGTCATGTCCGACTCTGTGGGACCCCACAGACAGTAGTCCGACAGGCTCCTCTGTCCATGGGATTCTCCAGACAAGAATACTAGAGTGGGTTGCCATCCCCTTCTCCAGGGGATCTTCCTGACCCAGGGATTGAACCCACGTCTCTTATGTCTCCTGCATTGGTGGCTGGGTTCTTTCACACCACCTGGGAAGCCCTTGTTACCATTTCTTGAGGGCTAACTTTTTATGTGCCTAGGCACTAGGCCAGGTATTTTATTTATAGTTCTCTGTTTTTCATTATGTATAAACCAAGGCTGATTGGGTAAGCATGCAATGAGAGTATTCAACTATGGAATTGAGTAGCCTGAGAATTTATGACTCTATTCTTCAGTACTTTTGCTTTCTTGTAGAATTATTTTGTCGTTTCTTCTCTCACTGTTTCTCTGGACATTTTTTCTTCTTTTTTTCAAAGCAATAAGAAAAGAACTATCCCTTCATCCATGATTTGAAGTCCTCTTCAAGTCTGGAAGGTAGTTCAGAGGGAAAGCTATAAAAGTTGAAACACCAGTTCTATAAAATACAGCCATAAGTGCCTTCTTACTGGAGTGAGGTTACTGCTAAGGTATAATTAGTAGTAACACATATATTAGCAATTAGAAAGTCAGGGGAATTGAGACGTGAACAAAAGACCATCTGTTATGAGAGAAATATCCAACCCTCAAAATCAGTAGGTAATAGATGCTCTCTTCTTGAAACATAATAAATAGCTAAAGAATAACAAAAGAATGTCTTGTTGCCTGATAAAAATACTCTTGGGAATTCCCCCAAAAGAACCACACAATAATAATAACAGTTTTGATTTTTAAAAAAATTGAGCTAGAAATAAAAAGTGGCAGCAATTTTCCTCTGACCTTATTCCTGTGTTCAGGGACTTCCTCAAAAGTAATTGTAGACCTCAACTGCTAATTGCTAAAGAAAGCAATTTCTGGTTAGGATTACAACAGCCTTTGAATTTAAAATATATTTAACTCATTTATGCAAATCACATGAAGGGTATTTGCTTTACCTCCTGAATGTATCCAACCATGAGAAGTCACAGGGGCCCCTGGAGAGCAGAGGAAAGGACCCAGACTTTGGAGCCAGGGAAACCTGAGTGTTAAAGTTTTGTCTTCCCCACTTTATGTGGGATCCTGGACTATTTCATTAAACATCAATTTCCTTCTTTATGAGATGGAAGTATGGTTTTCCAGCTCGTAGTGTTATTGTGACATTTAAAGGAAACAATGCAAACATTTAGCCCAGTGCTATTGCTGCTGCTGTTTTTGTTATTGTTGTTTGTGGTGGTGGTCTCCCTGTTACAGAATTCTGGGCATGATAGGCCACGGAGTTTTCCTGAATGACAGTTTGATGTCTTTACCTAATGAAGGCAGATTGATGTGGGATCTCTAAAATGAAGATATATAAAATTAGTACTGACTACACAGGGTTATAGGCTTCCCAGATGACTCACTGGTAAAGAGTCTGCCTGCAATGCAGCAGGCGTGGTTTTGATCCCTGGGTCAGGGAGATCCCCTGGAGAAGGAAATGGCAACCCACTCTAGTAGTCTTGCCTGGAGAATTCGATGGACAGAGGAGCCTGGCAGGCTACAGTCCATGGGGTCAGAAAGACTCAGACACAACATAGCAACTAAACAACAACAGCAACATAGAGCTATGTGAATGCAAGGAGCTAACGGAAGTGAAACAGCACAGTACCTGACATGTATTAAGCACTCAATAAACGTTAGCTACGATTATTATTATTTAGCATAGTGGCTCATAGGCTTTTGCATGGTATTGACCTTTATTTGTTACTCCCAGGACTCCTCCTGTACAGTGTTTGATTATCAGAGTGCAGAGATTCCACAGCATTGGCTAGTTTCTGGGGAAAACCCACATTGCTGCTGGACTTGAGTGTTGATTCAGCAAGGTGAACAGAGCAGAGATAGAGAAATGATGCCTCTTATATAATATAGATTAGATATGAGGGAGTGAGGATTTTATGCTAAATTAAGATGACTAAGCATTCATTTAAAGATGTTTCATCCCTACCTTCACATATCCATTTTCATATGATTTATCATGCTTATTAGAACAGTGTCAGCAGTTTTCTAAGACAGAGCCACAGTGAAAAGTATGTTGATGTCCTGTTCTCTTCAATTTCAATCTGATTGTCGGATCTAACTTAGGGAGGTGGACTTGAATCATTTCCAGATAACCTTTGTGTACATTCTGCAAATCCCTTGAAATGCACTCAAGTCAAATTCCTGGTTGGCATTCAGTTCTAGTGCAAGGTCAGTGCTCCAACACAGCTGTCAATCCAGCTCTTTAGTGCTTATTTCCTCAGTAAGACTGTTGATGTTAATTTCAGTGTGCTATGGCTCCAGGACCATCTAAGGGACTAAGTGGATCAGGGAGAACTATCCTGAGGAGGTCACCTTCACATTTTTATCCCCGTAAATCAAAGAAAAATAAAAATCAATCTGTGAGAATGGAGGGAAAGCCCAGTCTTAGCTATGATCCTGGGAGTTTTTGATGGCTATAGGGCTTGTAAGCAAACAAGATAGCTAAGAAACTGAGGACTCCTCCTTTGTCTGCCATGCTAGGTTGCTACTCAGTCCGTCAGCAGTATGCACTCAGTCGCTTCAGTCGTGTCTGACTCTGTGTGTCTCTATGGACTGTAGCCCCCCAGGCTGCTCTGTCCATAGGAGTTTTCCAGGCAAGAATACTGGAGTGGGTTGACATGCCCTCCTCCAGAGGATCTTCCCGACCCAGAGATCAAACCAACATCTCTTACTTCTTCTGCATTGGCTGGCAGGTTCTTTACCACTAATGCCACCTGGGAAGCCCCAGCAGCAGTATCAGATCAGATCAGATCAGATCAGTCACTCAGTCGTGTCCGACTCTTTGCGACCCCATGAATCGCAGCACACCAGGCCTCCCTGTCCATCACCAACTCCCGGAGCTCACTGAGACTCACGTCCATTGAGTCAGTGATGCCATCCAGCCATCTCATCCTGTGTCGTCCCCTTCTCCTCTTGCCCCCAATCCCTCCAGCATCAGAGTCTTTTCCATTGAGTCAACTCTTCGCATGAGGTGGCCAAAGTACTGGAGTTTCAGCTTCAGCATCATTCCTTCCAAAGAAATCCCAGGGCTGATCTCCTTCAGAATGGACTGGTTGGATCTCCTTGCAGTCCAAGGGACTCTCAAGAGTCTTCTCCAACACCACAGTTCAAAAGCATCGATTTTTCGGCGCTCAGCCTTCTTCACAGTCCAACTCTCACATCCATACATGACCACAGGAAAAACCATAGCAGCAGGACTTCCCAAAACACGAGCCATGGCCAAGGACATCTCTGCCATTGGTACCTATATCGTGAACAAGGAGATTCTCAGGAGATTGTTTTAGGAGGCTCAAATATTTAAGATAAAGTTCAGCTGTTTTCATTTACTCCAATTGTTCCCATTCTGTTAAATTTAGTTATTCTTTAGATGATATTGATCATGAATGAACTGCCCAAGGAGGTAAGTGGGCATTTGCCTGTGGTAAGCGAACCTGAGCCTCTTTCTTCCTTTGATTCCTTCCTTCCCACCCCCCGATTTATTCAAGTAGTAAATAATACTTGAGCATATGTCTACCATATGTCAGAGAGTAGAGTTGGAGATACGTTACAGCAATCAAATCACGCATGACCCTTACCCTTGGTTAGTCATTACAGTTAAGATGTGCTCACTGATAGCAGCTAAACAATTGTAGAATGTGACCACTGAATGAGGAGACTCCCTAATGCCCATTCCCGAATACTCTCTATGTTACTCTTATCCTTTGTGTGATTTATGTTTTCTTTCTCTTGCAGAACTTTTAAGAAATCTAAATAATGTATATTTAGATGCAGAATACACACATACCCCTAAGCACACATCTTATAGATTTCAAATATGCATAGTCTGAGGTTATTAAAACTCTTGTAAAGATATGCACCCAGCATGTGGGGAAATGAAGGTATTTTAGAAATGTGACTGCTTCCAGTTTACTTATTCTTACTCTGATATAAAAGAAAATCAAGATGAACCAGATTACAGTTTTTTATTTCTAAAGACATTACTATTTTACTTTCTGTGCATGCATGCTGGTGCGAGCATCTGACTCTTTGTGACCCCTTGAACTGTAGCCTACAAGGCTCCTCTATCCATGAGATTCTCCAGGCAAGAATACTGGAGTGGGTTGCCATTCCCTTCTCCAGGGGATCTTCCCCACCCAAGGATTCAACTCCCATCTCCTGCTTTTCAGGTGGATTCTTTACTGCTCAGCCACCAGGGAAGCCCCATGTTACTTTCTATGTGCCCCCTTTTTTAAAGAGTTTTCAGTGACATGTGCTAAATGACTTATGACATTTCCCCTCTCTATTTTAATGAAGGGCCTGGTTAAGAAGCAGAAGAAATTTAAAACTCAAATGATGTCCCCGTTCACACTCCAGGTTACTGGGGAAATAAGTCTTTTTATGATTTTATGGATAGCCCATGCTCCCTGGCTTTCTCCTCTGTGATCATTAATGGGTGCTAACACCCACGGGTAGATGGCATAAAAGAGAGCCTGTTAAAGAGGATGTGAGAGATGTTAAAAGTTTCAGTGACCAGCCTCCTCAGTAGAAACCTCCTCTCCCATTTTAGTGACTCCCTTTAGGTGTATGGAAGTCTATATCTGAGTGTCAGATAGCTGATCTGAGAGGGCAGCACCAGGCAGGCTCATCCCTTGGAGGAGACGGTTTTCTCCTGTGGAAAAGGACTCAGAAAAGTTCTAATATCTGAAATGCTTCCAGGTCGATTTCTACAGTTTAAGATCAGGGGATGCTAAGGGCACTGAATATTGGTGACACCGCCTGCAAGCTGATTTCATGTATCTATACATGAAAATGAAAAAATCAGAGAGCACTAAACGAAAGGGAAATGAACATAAAAAGGAGACAGAGTGTAAGTAACCTAAGGCAACCTTTCTTATTTTATCATTTTGTTAGGCTGACACTGTCCTCCTTTATAAAGCTAATCACACTATAATAATCAGAGTTCTTGTTTTGTGTCTCTCTGCCCCACTTGACTGTAAGTCCTTGGAAGGTAGAAAGCCAGATTTCAGTAGTTTTTGTTTTTTTAAAATCACTTACGCCTAGGTATGTCCTGATGCATGATAAACGTTTAATAGATATTTGGTTAAAAACAGAATGTATTTCAGAACTATGAAACTTATGAATCTTATCTCACATTCTTTATTCTGGTCAAATGTCTAATCAGATGTCTTCCCTGATCAAATTTGTACCTTCTTGCTCCAACAGTTTAACTTACTTACTTCATTTTGCTCTATAGCAATCATCACTACCTGAAATTATATTATACAATTAATTCTTATTCTGTTTATTCTTTGTGTCCTCTGCTAGAATCTTACTTTCCTAATCTTACTTTCCTTACTTTCCTAAGCAAACAGGGAACCTGTTTGCTTATTCACTGCTGAATCTCCAGGATGTAAAACAGTGTCCAACACAAAATAGCATCTCAATAAATATATAATGGCAGTTTTAGGAAGTGAAGTGAAGTGAAACTTGCTCAGTCATGTCCAACTCTCTGCCACCCCAAGGATTATACAGTCCATGGAATTCTCCAGGCCAGAATATTGGAGTGGGTAGCCTTTCCCTTCTCCAGGGGATCTTCCCAACCCAGGGATAGAACCCAGGTCTCCCGCATTGCAGACAGATTCTTTACCAGCTGAACCACAAGGGAAGCCCAAGAATACAGGAATGGGTAGCCTATCCCTCCTCCAGCGGATCTTCCCAACCCAGGAATTGAACCAGGGTCTCCTGCATTGCAGGTGGATTCTTTACCAAATGAGTTATCAGGGAAGCTTACTCCATTAATTTCTGTTCAGTTTGGATTCCAAAGAACATCAGAAGAGTTTGAAAGAATTGTTAAACACAGACCCTTAGGCAAATAAAATTTCCTTCTAATTCAAGGTTTCATTACTTCAAGTAGTCAATAAAATGTGAAGAAGAATAAAAAAAAATAGAACAGACTTTGAGTAAGAAATCCTCTTGGCAACATCAGTATATTTTGTTTTCATTTTATCAGGAGCAGGTAGTATTATAAGTGCTTGTTTATTTCAAAAGAGTGGCATTATATAAATTAATTTACTAGCTACAAACTTCAGTGCCTAAAACTGACTTTTCCAGTTTCAATTATTATCATTTTCTGAAATATTTTCAAGGATATTGACTTTATGCCGAGGGTACAGAACATACTTGATGGGCTGTACATAGCACATGATTAACTAAAACTGTGCAATGGACTTCTTCATGCACTTGGCAATTATTATGCTTCTTTAAAATAAGGTTTAAAGAACAGAAACAGTATTTATGACCGAAAGGAGAGTATTTTCCTTGTTTTATTGAATGTCCTGGATCTAACAGCTCACTTAATGAGAACAGTCCTTAATGTCAAAATCAAATTCTCATTCAGCACTTTTCCCACTCAAAAAAGCTTTCTACCTATCACACATCTTGAAGCATCTTGGCAATGCACGATATAGGGAGACTTAGAGTCAAATTCTGCTTTTAACCTAGAACTATGAATAGTCTCTTCATCTTCCAAATTTATCTTTACATGAGATGTATGTTACGCTTTTTTTTTCCGAAGCCCACCCTCAGGATTTAGTATTGCACACTACCAAGTGGAGATAGACATGAAGTTATGCTTTTACCGTGGTTAAAATAGCACAAGATAACATAGTACTGTAAGACCATAATGTGGGCAGAAATAATAACACAAAATTCTATATGTGGACTAGGACATGATTAAATAACAACAGATTATGTGAGCAGCAAATTATTGCTTAGAGGTTCAAAAACAGGTAAGGAGTGAATGTTGAAAACAAAGATCGGGAAAATTAGATGTTGCTGGTTTTGTTGTTGGGGGTAAGTGACGGTTTCTGAAAAATTCACTGGTGTAATAGAAGGGATGTAATTCTGCAAACAAAAGCACAAAGAGGAATCTTTACCATTAAGTGCAAGCTTTTACAACTCTCTGTTCAATTTCCTTGTAACAGATAGCTTCTGGGAGGTGTGTTGGGTGGTGTTCGATAAGAAAGACAGCATATTGATGTTGACAGAGATGGAGTGGTTATAAACTTGGCAGGGGATTCTCATTAGTTGTTGTCTTTGTAACTTCTTTCCAACTTCTGATTTGTGAGTAGAGTTGCTATGCTGTTTTTCACACTTTTTTTTTCTTTAGTAGCAGAGATGATATCTTTTTTGAGAGATGGAAATGTGTTTTCTATGCCTACTGCTATCACATTGGGCTTTTTCTTTCTCAACCATTTTTCTCTGTGGTGGCATTTGAAAATGAACTTGCAATGTTTTCCACTGTGTATTGTAGGGGGATTATAGGCAAAAACTCTTTCAAGAGATCTTGTTTTGTTCCTGCTTAGAACTGTTATCAGTTTCACACACTCTTTCGTCTTCTTATCTTTAAGTAGGATCCAAGAAGAAAAGAAAGGAGTCTCAAAACATATTTTTTTGAGTTTTTTCTGACTGTTTACTATCCAAGGAGGAAGACAAACTTACTAACTTAAAACAAGTGAATCCTTTAATATGATTTTATTTGAGAGCATATAACTCTAATTATTGCTCTATCACATCATTAGGACTACTTTAAAAAAAACATATTTCATGTAGAAATTATTACCTCTGCTCTCAAAGTAGCTGCACTGCTATACTTTCCTTAATCAGTAAGCTAACAAGACTTTATCTTTTTCCTCAGCATATTCTGGCCTGCCCCTAAACACCAAATTAATCTTAAAAGGCCTTGGAATTAATGTTGAAAATCGTTCCACATTTTTTTCTATTATCTCAGCAATAGTGCAAAAGTCCCTATACCCCTTCCCTCTTTAAGGGTATGAAAGTGAAAGTGTTAGTGGCTCACTTGTGTCTGACTTTTTGCGACCCCAGGGCCTGTAGCCCACCAGGCTCCTTTGTCCACGGAATTATCTGGGCAAGAATACTGGAGTGGGTAGCCATTCCCTTCTCCAGGGGATCTTCCTGACCCAAGGACCGAAACCATGTCTCCTGCATTGCAGGCAGATTCTTTACCATAGAGGGGCTATAAATTAGATTTTATTTCTTAAAGCACAAAAGAGTAAACTTGATCACAGCATGAAAATTGCTAGATTATATTACTTCAAAGGAAAATAATTAAGAAAAATAGCATGCATAAGGGTGTTCATAAGTTATTTTACATGGCAAAGTCATTCAGAAATGGTTGTCAGTATTTCTTGTAGTTCCTCCCTTTTCACCTTTTCAGGAATCTGTTATTACCCCCAGAATTCTTTCATATTTGGCTAAAAGTATTTTATGAAAAAAAAGAGTGTTGTTTAAATAATTGCAGCTGTTTCTTGTTTCTTGTTTGGGGAAACATATTAGTGAGCCTTTCAGTTATGAAGGAAAGACTCTGAGCTAGAAGTAGAGGTTGAAATAATTAGGAACTAAATTGCTCTCCTCTGTAAGTATTTTGAGGTCTTCCCTGTAGCTCAAATGGTAACAAATCTGCCTGCAACACGGGAGACCCGGGTTCCATCCCTGGGTCAGGAAGATCCTCTGGAGAAGGAAATGGCAATTCACTCCAGTATTCTTGCCCTGAGAATCCCATGGACAGAGGAACCTGGTGGGCTACAGGTCACTGGATCGCAAAGAGTCGGACGCGACTGAGTGACTAACACTACTACTATAAGTATTTGAATTTTCTATTATTCAGCCAGGAAGACAAGAGTAGGGACCGGGAATCTGTGGCAAAGAGTTGATGGAAGAATGGGCTCCAGAATTGTGCCAGATTGTTAGTAACTAAACATCACTGTGGCAGGAACTTATATCTGATACTCAATTTTTTCAAGTTGGTAACTGTTCTGTCCATGAACCCCACCCCCGCTCCTGGCTAGGCCAAATATAGTAAAAGTCTCCAACATGTAAAAGCACTTCGGTAATCATACCTTGAGGAGTCATGCAGAGTAGGTTGCACCTATACATGGAGTGAGTCACTGAAGAGACGGAACAGTCACCAGTAATAATAATGCCAAGAGGGCCAAAGTGGAACAAGAATTGAACTAGAAGCTGAAATTTAGAACTAAAAATATCAACAACAACTAGGGAAAATGAGAATATTGAGAAGAGCTTGGACTTCAACTGTATAATAATTGAGACTTGAATATTTTTCATTTGGTATTAAAAGAAAAATCTCATCTGGAAGGCTAGAGAAATAGGGATATTAAATATGTGAGGAAGTATGAGCATAAGCACGCACCCTGGGGACAATGGTAAATTTATAAATACTTACGTATTCAGATTTCATATAATTTTCATTATTGTACTTGGTCAGATTTGTAGTTTTTTTTTTTTTTTCCCCAAGGAGCAAGTGTCTTTTATTTATTTATTTTTTAAATTTTATTTTATTTTTAAACTTTACAATATTGTATTAGTTTTGCCAAATATCGAAATGAATCCACCACAGGTATACCTGCGTTCCCCATCCTGAACCCTCCTCCCTCCTCCCTCCCCTACCCTCCCTCTGGGTCGTCCCAGTGCACCAGCCCCAAGCATCCAGTACCGTGCATCAAACCTGGACTGGCGACTCGTTTCATACATGACATTTCACATGTTTCAATGCTATTCTCCCAAATCTCCCCACCCTCTCCCTCTCCCACAGAGTCCATAAGACTGATCTATACTTCGGTGTCTCTTTTGCTGTCTCGTACACAGGGTTATTGTTACCATCTTTCTAAATTCCATATATATGTGTTAGTATACTGTATTGGTGTTTTTCTTTCTGGTTTACTTCACTCTGTATAATAGGTTCCAGTTTTATCCATCTCATTAGAACTGATTCAAATGTATTCTTTCTAATGGCTGAGTAATACTCCATTGTGTATATGTACCATAGCTTTCTTATCCATTCATCTGTAGTTTTTAAATATAACTAAGATCTGTTTGTAGTACCTTTATAATTTGAGTGTAGTTGAGATTTATAAAGTCTGTTTATCATTCTTTGTCTTCGTTGAAGCCCTAGATATTTATTGCTAGTTGTCTTTTATTTGAATTTTCAACTTAATGATTATAACACACCATGATTTGATGATAAATCCCTATTAAACACTGTATTTCATAGCACATTGTCTGATACACCTAATCCTCTTCAGAAAGGGAATCATGTTAAAACATATTTGGGAAACACTGAACAAGAATGAAGCAGGGCAAAGGCTAATAGAGTCTTGCCAAGAGAATGCACTGGTCATAGCAAACACCCTCTTCCAACAACACAAGAGAAGACTCAACACATGGACATCACCAGATGGTCAACACTGAAATCAGACTGATTATATTCTTTGTAGCCAAAGATGCAGAAGCTCTATACAGTCAGCAAAAACAAGACTTGGAGCTGACTGTGGCCCAGATCATGAACTCCCTATTGGCAAATTCAGACTTAAATTGAAAAAAGTAGAGAAAACCACTAGACCATTCAGGTATGACATAAATCAAATCCCTTATGATTATACACTGGAAGTGAGAAATAGATTTAAGGGAATAGATTTGATAGACAGAGTGCCTGATGAATGATGGACAGAGGTTCATGACATTGTACAGGAGACAGGGATCAAGACCATCCCTAAGAAAAGAAATGCAAAAAAGCAAAATGGCTGTCTGAGGAGGCCTTACAAATAGCTGTGAAAAGAAGAGAAGTGAAAAGCAAAGGAGAAAAGGAAAGATATACCCATTTGAATGCAGAGTTCTAAAGAATAAGCAAGGAGAGATAAGAAAGCCTTCCTCAGTGATCAGTGCAAAGAAATAGAGGAAAGCAATAGAATGGGAAAGACTAGAGATCTCTTCAAGAAAATTAGAGACACCAAGGGAACATTTCTTGCAAAGATGGGCTCAATAAAGGACAGAAATGGTATTGACCTGACAGAAGCAGAAGATATTAAGAAGAGATGGCAAGAATACACAGAAGAACTGTACAAAAAAGATCTTCACGACCCAGATAATCACGATGGTGTGATCACTCACCTAGAACCAGACATCCTGGAATGTGAAGTCAAGTGGGCCTTAGGAAGCATCACTACGAACAAAGCTAGTGGAGGTGATGGAATTTCAGTTGAGCTGTTTCAAATCCTAAAAGATGATTCTGTGAATATGTCAGCAAATTTGGAAAACTCAGCAGTGGCCACAGGACTGGAAAAGGTCAGTTTTCATTCCAATTCCATAGAAAGGAAATGCCAAAGAATGCTCAAACTACTACACAATTGCACTCATCTCACACGCTAATAAAGTGATGCTTAAAATTCTCCAAGCCATGCTTCAGCAATACGTGAACTTCCAGATGTTCAAGCTGGTTTTAGAAAAGGCAGAAGAACCAGAGATCAAATTGCCAACATCCGCTGGATCATGGAAAAAGCAAGAGAGTTCCAGAAAAACATCTATTTCTGCTTTATTGACTATGCCAAAGCCTTTGACTGTGTGGATCACAATAAACTGTGGAAAATTCTGAAAGAGATGGGAATAGCAGACCACCTGACCTGCCTCTTGAGAAACCTATATGCAGGTCAGGAAGCAACAGTTAGAACTGGACACGGAACAACAGATTGGTTTCAAATAGGAAAAGGAGTACGTCAAGGCTATAAATTTCACCCTGCTTATTTAACTTCTGTGCAGAGTACATCATGAGAAACTCTGGGCTGGATGAAGCACAAGCTGGAATCAAGATTGCCAGGAGAAGTATCAATAACCTCAGATATGCAGATGACACCACCCTTATGGCAGAAAGTGAAGAGGAACTAAGGAGCCTCTTGATGAAAGTGAAAGAGGAGAGTGAAAAAGTTGGCTTAAAGCTCAAATTCAAAAAACTAAGATCATGGCATTTGGTCCCATCACTTCATGGCAAATAGATGGGGAAACAGTGGAAATAGTGGCTGACTTTATATTTTAGGGCTCCAAAATCACTGCAGATGGTGATTGCAGCCATGAAATTAAAAGACGCTTACTCCTTGGAAGGAAAATAATGACCAACCTAGACAGCATATTGAAAAGCAGATATTACTTTGCCAACAAAGGTCTGTCTATTTAAGGCTACAGTTTTTCCTATAGTCATGTATAGATGTGAGAGTTGGACCATAAAGAAAACTGAGCCCCAAAGAATTGATGCTTTTGAACTCTAGTGTTGGAGAAGTCTCTTGAGAGTCCCTTGGACTGCAAGGAGATCCAACCAGTCCATCCTAAAGGAAATCAGTCCTGAGTGTTCATTGGAAGGGCTGAGGCTGAAGCTGAAACTCCAATACTTTGGCAACCTGATGCGAAGAACTGACTCGTTTGAAAAGATCCTGATGCTGGGAAAGATTGAGGGCAGGAGGGGAAGGGGATGACAGAGGTTGAGATGGTTGGATGGCATCACCGACTCAATGGATATGAGTTTGTGTAGGCTCCAGGAGTTGGTGATGGACAGGGAGGCCTAGAGTTCTGCAGTCCATGGGGTTGCAAAGAATGGGACATGACTGAGCGACTTAACTGAGCTGAATTCAACCAGAATCAACCAAGAGCAGATTTTCAGTTCACATCAATAAAGCAATGACTCTAAAAGGTATCCCAGAGAGAAAAAAAATATATTTAATATGGCTTTAAACAACCTCATATTGAACTCACTTTTTACCCAATCCTTATTTATATCTTGTGGATCTAATGTACATTAAAACAAAAGAATCCAGTTTGTTTTTGTAGTCTCATTTATTCACAGAAATATAATATAAAAAAGGATTTACTGGTTAAAGGGGAAAAATCATATAAATCCATTTGTGTTTAACACATCTTTATATATAGATTATTCCAAAATAATTTGTTCTTTTTATCCCATGAGGAAGATAAAATTTTTCTCTTTTCATTTTATATTCTTACATTTACTGAACATTCCTTCTCTATTTTCTTCAATCCAACATTATCAACTATGTTGGACTGAACAGATATTACAAAATATTGCTATGATGCCTTAATACAGTAATGTAGTATCCCTGTTTGTGTATGAGTCTCTCATTTCTGAATCCAGCATTTCATATAGTCTATATGGCTCCTTCCAATAACCATGGCCCACATGTAAGTTCATAAAACATCATTATCATTCTTTTGGTAATGAGACAAAACCAAAAAAGAAAACTAAAAGGAATTTGATCAGTGTCTATGAGAAAGGTGCGTTACCTTAACTTATGGCTTCTCATTTCTTTCCCCTTTTTTTATTTTTTTACTTTGAGTTTCCTTTTTTAGTATAAATTTATTTATTTTAATTGGAGGCTAAACCTCTCATTAGTTCAATACTCCCTTTATTCCCAGAAGTTTGCAGTGTTTGTTCTGGAAATACCCTGGAGCACAAATAACCATGGATCCAAACCACATCCCCGAAGACTGTAGTAAATAAGAACACAGAGAGTTTAAAGATAATTAGCCAAGATCACAGAGCTAGTTAGCAAAGTAGAAATAATAAATTATTCAACCTAGTCTTGACTTCTCTTTCTATGGAATAATCCCAGATATTTTGGAGTTTTCAAAAAAACCAACAACTAAATACCAGATTTGTAAAATGTCATTAGCAAGACATTTAGTTGGATAATTTACTAATGACCCATTTAGTAATTTAAAGAAAAATTCCAGAAACATTTGTCTTCAGAATACTACATATTTTTTAATATGTAAGGATTTTTGGGAAGAGTTTCATTTCTGTCAAGCACATACCTTGACATAATAACCCACCTGAAGAGCTGGTTACTGTTAAGAAGTCACATGTTGAAGGATTCTTGAAACCTCATTAATGTGACAGACAATAACATTTTTATGATATGAATTTGAACTCTCAAATGTTATTCACAAAAATTGGTCATGATCATGCTTTTGGAGCTATTGCAGCTGAACATGATAGTAATATACAATAGAAAGGGAAAAAATGAAGGTCTATGGATTTCTCAATTATAAGACCTTTCAAAGCTTAACCCCACCTGCCCAGGACTGGCCTGGCAATCTGGTCCATCTCTTTGGACCATATGAAATGTGGCTGACAGACAGGTGGTGTCCTACCAAACCAGTAGTTGAGTGACCAGGGTGTATAGGGATTGCAGGGCAGCAGGGACTCATTGCCAGACCTGATCCTCCTGGGGCACATTTCTCTGTTCAGTCAAGGCTGTGGACTTGGGACCAGACCGGGAATATTATATTTGCAGTAGCTAATACACACGTGGAAGGACTGATGTTGAACCTGAAACTCCAGTACTTTGGCCACCTAATGAGAAGAACTGACTCTTTGGAAAAGACCCTGATGCTGGAAAAGATTGAAGGCGGGAGGAGAGGGGATAACAGAGGATTAGATGTTTGAATGGCATCACCAACTCAATGTACATGAGTTTGGGTAAACTCCGGGAGTTAGTGATGGACAGGAAGGCCTGGTGTGTTGCAGTCCATGGGGTCGCAAAGAATTGGACACGACTGAGCAACTGAACTGAACTGAACACATACATGGTACATGAAAAGGTAGGTAACATCACTAATCATCTTGGAAGAGCAAATTAGAATCACATGAGATATCACCTCACACCTGTCATATTGACTAGTATCAAAGATACAAGAGATAAGTTGGCAAAGGTATGGAGAAAGGTAACCCTTGTGCACAATTGGTACAAATGCAAATTGGTACAGCCACTATGGAAAAGCATATGGAGGTTCTATAGAGTTTTAAAATATAGCTATATATCCAGAAATCTCACTTCTGAGTATATATCTAAAGCAAACAAAATACTATCTCAAAGAGATACCTTCACTCGTATATTCTTTATCAAAGTGTTAGTCACTCAGTCATGCATGATTCTTTGTGACCACATGGACTGTAGCCTGCCTGGCATCTCTCTCCATGGGTTTTTTCAGGCAAGAACACTGGAGTAGGTTGCTATTCCCTTCTCCAGCAGATCTTCCTGACCCAGCGATCGAACCCAGGTCTCCTGAGTTGAAGGCAGGTTCTTTACTGTTTGAGGCACCATGGAAGCCCCAGACATGGAAACAACCTAAGTATCCAACAATGGCTGAATGGATAAAGGAAATGTGGTGTGTGTGTGTGTGTGTGTGTGTATAAAATGGACTATTATCTATTGTATACTTGGGATGCAAGGAGATCAAACCAGTCAATCCTAAAGGAAATCAGTCCTGGATATTCATTCGAATGACTGATGCTGAAGCTGAAGCTCCAATACTTGGCCAACTGATGCCAAAAACTGACTCACTAGAAAAGATCCTGAATCTGGGAAAGATTGAAGGCAGGAGAAGAAGGGGACGCCAGAGGACAAGATGGTTGGTGGCATCACTGACTCGCTGGACATGAACTTGAGCAAGCTCTGGGAGTTGATGATGGACAGGGAAGCCTGGTGTGCTGCAGTCTATGCAGTTTCAAAGAGTTGGACATGACTGAGTGAGCTGAATATATAACAGTATATATTAGTATTTGTTCTTTAGTCACTAAGTCATGTCTGAGTATTTTGTAACCCCATGGACTATAGCCCACTAGGCTGTTCTGTCCATGGGATTTTCCAGAGAAGAATAGTTGTGTGGGTTGCCATGCCCTCCTCCAGGGGATCTTTCTGACCCAAGGATCAAACCCATGTCTTCTGCATTGGCAAGCAGATTCTTTACCACTGAGTAACCAGGGAAGCCCATATATTAGTGTGTGTGTGTGTGTGTGTGTGTGTATAAATAGGATATTATAATGAATATTATATATTATTATAAAATATATAAATATATTAATTATAATTATATAATTATTAATATATATAAATAAATATAAAAATAAACATCTAATTATTATAATTATATAATTATAAATATTCATTATGTTTACCATGAATATTATATAATGAATATTATTCAGGCATAAAAAGGAGGAAATCCTACCATTTGGTGACACAGAGATGAACCTTGAGGGTATTATGCTAAGTGAAATAAGTCAGACATAGAAAGACACATATGTGGAATCTAAAAGCATTGTACTCCTAGAAACAGAATCCTGGCTGCTAGGGGTTAAAGGCTGAAGGAAATGGATAGCTGTTGGGTAGAAACTTTCAGTTACAGAAGCAATGAGTTCTCGGAATCTAATGTACATCATGGTGACTTCAGTAAACAGTACTGTGTTATATACCTAAAGGTTGCTGTGAAAATAGAGTTTTAGTGTTCTTACTGTAACAACAACAAAACGGTAAGTTATGTGAGGTTAAAGATGTGTAACCATTTCCCTGTGTATATGTGCATAAAATCATCACATTGTATAACTTAAACTTTTAAAATGTCATGTGTCAGTTATATCTCAGTAAAGCTAAAAAAGAAGCAAAACAGAAAAAAACAGAATTACGGCATTTTCACCATAGAATCCTGTCAGAGATAGTGGAGGAACTCCTTAACTCATGTTAACCTTGCATGTGCTTCTGGGAAACACAGTCCCTCACAAGATGGAGTCATTCTTTTTGTGAAGAATAATATGTACAACTTTGCTGGTATATATTGCTTGCTAATTTCCTAGAAGATAAAAGGAGTAGGGAAAATTTGCAAGGGGAACAGGAAGTGTATAAGTAGATAGTTACCAAAAAAGGCTCAGTGTAAACTTGTGGGATGTTACTCACTAATGTCAAAATTAATAGTTGGATTGAAAGGGAATAAAGAAATTGTGGGGAAGATGGTGATATTATTTGAAAAAGACTGTAGGTAAACTGAGGGAATCTTGTGAGGTAGTACTGAGCAAGACGCATGAGGCTTATGGACAGGAGATGGGCCTCAACAGAGTAAAGGAATTTTGTCAGTGAAGGAAGAAAGGAAATTCTGGAGAGTTACAGGTTGTCAGCAGTCCCAGACTAAGGAGTGTGATCTAAATACAAGAGAGTGTGAGATGGCAGGGTAAGCAGCAGGCAGAGGAAGTAAAATATATATCAAAGATCTTCCATGCGCCAGTTAATAGGTCAGGAAAGTCACATTTACTATCTCACCGAAATATTCGTAGTGGCCCTTTAAGGGATATTTTTTTCTCAAATCCATATCCATCCTCTGTTTTCCCTTAGAGTTCAAGCCCCTGTCAAAGGCCAGCCCTGCCATTTGTGCTCTGGATCCCATCACCTTAATTTCTCTTTTGACTGAAACATTTTCAGTGGCATTCAAACATGCTCTGTTCTTTCCTATTTTAAAGAAACACGCAAATGAAACTCTCAACCTCCAATTCTCCCTTATCTACAGTCCTGCTTCTCTCTCCCTATCATGGAATAACTTGAAAGCATTTTTCACAATCATTGACTCCATTTCCACCTCTCTAACTGGCTTGTGAACATAGCTAGGGGTGGAGGAAGGGCAACAGACTGTTCCTTGAGGCAAATTCTGCATATGTATTATCCTGTCATAATGGTTGTTAAGAATATGGTGAAAATTTTTTAGAATAAGCTCTGGGAAAGCATGGCCATGAAAGAGAGAAATTCGTCAAAAGTTTTCCATCTTTTAAAAATGCACTGATCCCCCAGCAACTGCCCCAGACCTGCCCCTCTGATCAGGAAACATATCATGCTCACACTTCTGCTATTGAATCCACTGGAATCTCACCTCCATCCATTACAACCAAGTGAAACAGCTTTTAGTGAAGTCACCCATGACCACTGTGGTATAAAATCCACTGGTGACTTCTCTGTCTTCATCTTAACATCTTGCTTATATCTGATCTTGTTAATCATGTCTTCTTGAAGCACTATGTCTCCTGGATTGCTTGACATTATACTGCCCTGGTTTTTCTCCCACTTTACTCTTTAATCATTCTCACTCTCCTGACCTTTATGTCTTAGACTGCAGGGCATTGAGGCAGAGGAAGCATGCTTTGTGGTTGGTATCTCATCACACTACTTTTGTAGAAAAGCACAGTGCAGTTATATAATCTTCTCAAGGTACACAATTTGTGGATGAACCTCCACTGCCCTGTGTCCTGGTGCTAGAAGGTTAATTGTCTACATCTTGCATTAAATTCTAGTACTTTCTTTGCACCTTTGCCTTCTGTCTGTGTTTTATATCCCTGTAGGAATGTACCCTTTGAAATTTATCATTCTGAATCCCCATCTTACTTAAAGTAGCAGATTAAAAAAGAAAGAGGGAATATAAGATAGGTTAAATATCTATAAACTACAATGTCCTATCAGAGGAAAAAATTCCATATTTCAATAGTATGAGGAAATGGGATTTCTGTGGCTTAAAGAATGAGAGTGGGTAATTCATAAAGATGATTAAAAGAATAAAATACATAAACTTGGCTTAGGGGGTAAGTTCTACATATGTCTCCAATTGTGCAAACATTAGCAAGAGAAAAGATTGATTTAGTTTAGTAAAAGATACAAAGGGGCTGTTACTAAGAGTAATGAAGTTATGCTTAAAGAAACCAGAGAGGATACAATGGAAATATTAGAATAAACATGTGGAGTGAGCCATGGAAAGTCCCTTAAGGAGAGCCTTTACTAGTAAAGGGAGGCCAACTCTATACAATGATATAAGCAGCTATTTTGCTAGATCAGTGACACCCTCAACTCCAAATCTGCACAACAGCAAATACGACTTCTCTGTCTTGCGTGGCTTTAAAGGGGCTGGCAGTACCTGTGCTTCCCAGCATATCGATCAGTGGGTTCTAGGTCAACTTTTGCCTGTAGTTATCCCTTGACCTTTTAAAGACAATGATTACCAACATTTTTTTTTTTCCCACATCAGAGCACATAAAGAATACAAAAGTGTATGTGTGTGTATGTGTCGGACAGATATCATAGACCAGCAGATTCTCTGGTTGCCTCAGATTCTGTTCAACCACCCCAAGGACTAAGGGGATCAATGTGTTGCCTAACCTGGAACCCATTCTTAGCAAACCAGTGTTCTTCAAAACACTGACCAGGGAACACTGTCCTAAAACCTTTTGTTTAGGCAAGAAAGGTAGCTAGTTTCCAATTTCCAATCCACTCTTCCATTGCCCCTCTTTCTCTACCTTTTTATGACTGCTGTGAAAAAAGTCCCTCCTTCTTTTCCCTTTCCCCATTCCCTTCTCTACCCAGTTATTGCTTTAATATCATAGCCCAAATGATTCTCCCCAAATCCTTACAATGAAGAATCAGAGCCATGGTTATTATTCATTGTTGAGTCCTAAGCTATGACTGACTCTTTGCAACCCCATGGACTGAAACACACCATGCTTCCCTGTCCTTCACTGTCTTCTGGAGTTTGCTCAAACTCATGTCTCTTGAGTCGGTGATGCTATCTAACCATCTCATCCTCTGCTGTCCCCTTCTCTTGCCCTCAATCTTTCCCAGCATCAGAATCTTTTCCAATGAATTGGTTCTTTGCATCAGGTGAGCAAAGTATTGAAGATTCAGCTTCAGCATCAGCCCTTCCAATGAATATTCAGGGTTGATTGCCTTTAGGATTGACTGGTTTGATCTCCTTGCTGTTCAAGGGACTCTCAGGAGTCTTCTCCAGCACCACAGTTTGAAAAGATCAATTCTTAGGTGCTCAGCCTTCTTTATGGTCCAAGTATCAGTTTATCTTTAGGAGACAGTTGGGCATTTTTCTTGTTCTCTAGGTCAGGAGGCATCTGAGTTTACTTTTTACACATTCAGATGGACGGGAAGCTATTTCCATAGAGTTCTTAAACTGACTAATGAAATTTCGCCTGCCTCATATTTTGGTTGTTCTTTTCATCCTGGAAATAGCCAGTTTCCCAACCACCATCAAAGAATTATAATCTCTTTGAAATTGTCAAGTCTAATTAGTAATAACACACTAAGACTCTACAGTTACTAAGTCTAATTTTATGAATATAAACTGCAGTACTTTAATTATGTATTCCTCATTATATGTATACCTAGGGTTGAGTACTGTTTAAAAATTGGCAAAATAAATCACTCTTAGAGGAATTAGTCAACTTGTAATACCCAGGCCTCTAAATGCATTAAACCTTGTACTCAGAATACTTGAGAGGAAGCTCTAAACACTTTTTAGAATATCAAAAGAATGGAGAAGATAGTCTTTACCTATGAGGGAGTCAGTGGGATAAGTGAAAAGTGCACAGAACCAAGAGTTAGGAATAAAGGACTCTCTCTGGACCTGATTTTGTCATTTGCAAATATTGTGGACTTTGACCTACTGGAACTTCCTGAGTCTTAATACTATTTTAAGTAATACTTGAATAGTATTTTTAGATAAATGAGCTTTATTTACATGGTGATGTGAATTTGAGCATGTCCCTCCATTCCATCTTCTAAACCCACTAACTTGATATTAAAAAAGTAAAAAAAAAAAAAAAGGGGGGGAGGAAGGAGAAGATGGGATGAATGGAGAGAGTGCATGGAAATGTATACCCTACCATGTGTAAAATAGATGGCCAATGGAAATTTGTTCTATGATTCAGGGAACTCAAACTGGGGCTCTGTAATAACCTCAAGAGGTGGGATGGGGTAGGAGACTCAGAGGGAGGGCACTGATTCAGGTTGCCTGATTCATGTTGATGTATGGCAGAAAGCAATGCACTATTGTAAAGCAATTATCCTTCAATTAAAAATAAATAATTTTTAACAAAGAGAGAAAGATAAAGAAAATTATAATCCAATATCACAGATGAACATAGAAGCAACAACAACAACAAAGTAAAAAGGCATAGCTTACCAAAGGAGAAAACCACCTCAGTTGGTGAGGAGATGACACCAAACAAGAGATGGCAAAAAGAAAGTTGGAAGTTGAACAGCAGATGGACAAGTGTTATGCTAATTCAACAGACCTTGAATAAGTGAAACCTAAGTCTACAAAGTAGGGGGATTGGGAAGCAGGAAGCAGTCAGATTTTTACCAGAGAATGCCAGAAACTTTCAAAACTAGAAATATCAAATAGTTCTTCAGACAGGGCATAGGATGAGACTGAAAAGAGGCTGCCTGATGCAATGCTTTAAAACAAGGAGTTAGACCCTCATCCCAGGTCTTTTCCCCATCTAGTCCCCCCTACCCCTGGCAGTGGCTTTCCCTCCTCTCATTCTGGTTGGAGGCTGAATGTTTGCTCTTTGGAGAAGTTTAACCACTCAGGCTCTGTACTCAGAGACACCAGGTCCAACCAAGGACAGAGGAGATGCTTTATGATGAAAGCAGGGAAAATAAGAGGATGTCTACGTATTAAACAGTAAATTTCCAATCCCCTTTCCATACTCCAGTCCAAGAAACTGGCAGCCATGTTTCTAACCCCGTATATACTGAAGCAGGACAGAGAGCTCTAAGAGGGACTCCTCCAGGAATACGACATTGATAGCACACTGATACCTTTGAATGCATATTCAGATGAGGTTTTTTGATTCTTTAGAGAATCGGGATGAATTAATTTTGGTGCATAAAAAACTAAGGAAATGAAAATATGAGCCAATTAGTGAGCTCCAATTTTTTTACATAGTACAAGAAAAGGGAGGTAATCATAAAAAAAAAAAAAAACAAAACACTGAGCAGCTCAGCTATAAATAATGTTATATAATCATAATAGTGCAAACATTGTACTGACTTAGCCATATGTGGTATATGTATTGGATGAAGGGAACATTTAGAAACGCTGAATTCTCATCTTATAATAGAATTCAGCAGATAGTTTTTTAAATTGAGAAAAAAGTTAAAATAACAGTGTAAGTGTATAATTTAAACAGGAGGAGGTAAACATCAGAAGAAATAGAGCAAGGATTGGATGTGGTTTGCTTTTGGAGAGGATGGTGTAGGGACTGTTCTTGCCAATAGAAGCTTAGTAGTCATACAGTAGTAGCAGTAGTTGACTTTTTAAAGTGGGACATTTGTTAGTATGTTTGAAATCTTTTTAAGAATTAAGTTTGACTGAATAGCCTTTGATGTCTCCTCCTTTGAAAATTTGGCTTTGAAAAACTTGAATACTTCTCCCAAGAGCTTGAGCCTTACTCTCATTCATTAGACTAGATGCTAAGTAGGAAGAAGGTACGTTAAGTCTTCCAGGCTCTCATGCACTCCATAGTATATGAAGCACTCACGTTACTCCCGTGAATAATTTACTCAGTACTCTGTAATAGCCTATAGCAAAAATGCATCTAAAAAAGAGTGGATATACATATAACTTATTGACTTTGCTGTACACTTGAAGTTAATACAGCATTGTAAATCAATTATACTCCACTAAATTTTTTAAAAATTGTTAACAACAACAAACAAATACAATTAAAAAATCTGTGGACATACTCCTTGGCACAGATGTATGGAAGTTTTTACTTTGGCTATTGCATGAACATATATGTGCTTCTTCTGTAAAATAGATGGAGAGCAAATATGAAAATAACCAACCAATAAGTGAAAACTACCATGAAGAGTAGTAGTGTGACTCAGGAAAAAAATGTTTATGTCCCAGAACTAATTGACCCTCACCCCATGTCCCAGAGTGGGATAAGAGTTGTTTTCATCTTAATTTCTCCCTGTATTACAATTTGTATATCTTTCTCTTTACCTGATTATTGGTGTTTAAAAAACTTCAGTTACCCATTCTTCTAGTTATCACTGGCAGTAATGCTGAAATTCCAGATTGAACTTGTCTCTCACCTCGTGGTAAATCCAAGTGCTGATTCTTTGTCTCTCATTCCTGTCTTTGTGCAGTCCCTGCATTGTATCCAATGAACTTTAATAAGAAATAAATTATATTTGACTCACTAAGAACTTGTTATAATTTTATTTTATTTTTTTTTAAATTTTATTTTATTTAACTTTACAATATTGTATTGGTTTTGCCATATATCAAAATGAATCTGCCACAGGTATACATGGGTTGGTGACCATCAAAATGGAGTGTAAGTCTTGCTTACTGGTAGGTTTGAACACAGTTATTTCCTTTTGTGTTCTAGTTGTTCCTCTGATAGATGCCATCCATCTTTCATTGTGCATTTTCCACTGTTTTTACCCTCATAAGCATTAAGGCATTTCTGGAGTGTCAGACCTAGTAAAAGGCCAGCACAAACAATTTGTCTCTGGGGCATTTCTTCATCTCTCTTAGTCTTCTCCCTTTCTCCTATTTGTTGGATCAAATCTTTTCATATGATCACAATTCTCATCCTGTCCTCTCCTTTACTCCAGAGTATCTAGAGTTCCTGCTATGATTTCTTCACATGTGAGGAAGCATATCATATCCAGACCTATATTGCCCTCTCATATCTAACACAGTGTAACTGTCTACATTTCAGTCGAGCGTGGACTATGTTCTCTCCTAGGGAATTAGAACTGAAAGCCAAATTTAAGTGGTAAGGGTTGAGATTTCTTTAATGTAACTCTCTTCCCTGGTAATAGGTATACCTTAATAGGCTGCTTCACTCTACATTATCTAAAGAAGGTACAGGTGGCTGTGTGTGTCTGTGTGTGTCTGTAGTGTAATAGATGGCACAGGAGAAAGGGGAATGAGAGGTGTTTCTGGTGCCATTTATATCTCATCTTATACAGGGACTTGTATGCTTTCCTCATATAGAGAGTTCCTTTTTTGAAGTTAGAACTTAATTTGAATATTTTAATTTTTGCTTGGAAGATGACACACGTTTATTTGTCACCATTCTTTATTATATCAGAATATTATTACAGCTTTGGTAACTTGTATTTTCTTCAGACTTCTTTTTGCTTTCAGACCTCTAATAATTCTGAACTTTTTTTGTATATTTGACATGCCATTTTACTCTGTGTAAGACTAGTGTGTTGTTTAGCCAATAAAAACAGAAAAAAGGCTTTTATTTTATTCTAAGTAATTAATCTAGTTATTTATTTTTGGCAAGAAGGGGAATTCAATTCCCTGAAATATTTCTTTCGGGTTAATAAATTTTGATATTAGCTTGGGTGTTATGGTTTTCAGTCCAGCTGCTAATGATGTAAGATTCCTATGCTCCAGAGAGAAGATTTTAGAAGTAATTAAGTGTGAATACCTCCTCATTTGCTTGTCTTCTATTATAACAAGATATTTCTTTTTTATTTAAAAGTGCCAGCTCTAGCCTAATTCTTTTCACAGTGAGCACTTTAGAATTTGTGTGTAGGCCATGGAGTCTCTCCTGATCCAATCAGCATACTTTGGAAAAAGAGAAGGGGTGATGAAAAATGGGGATGCTAACCGAGAAACAGCTGTCACTGTCTTTCACCAAGAAAGACTGGATGGCATCACAGGAAATCTGTGGTGTCATATCATGCCTAAAACATGGTTAGTCTCAGAAAATAAACTCTTTTGAGAGTTAATAGATTGAAAGGAAAGGGAAGAGAGAAAAAGAAATGGCGATGTATAGGAAACCCAATCAAAGAATGGTGACTCAACAGCCTGAGGGATCTATTTTGGAAACAACTTCACAGGCCACCACTGAGACCAAAGCTAAGGGCAGAAATAAGGAGGTGAGGAGGCAGAAAAGTGGGGGAAGAAGGAGTAGAGACAATGCCAGGAACAGTATCCACTGGGACAATCTAGGTAGAGATGGCAGAGGAACCAAGGCTGTGAGAGGACAAATTTGTTCACCTTGAGTTATTAATGAGATTTTCATGTTGTGTGTCACGAGGCACTTGGTAAAGAAAGAGTTCATTTAACAATGGAAAAATCAAAGAACTGCAAAATTTTGCAGTACTACTTTTTAAAATTTTGTTGGAGTATAGTTGCAATACTATTTCAATGCTTTTTCATTGATATATTTTTTCATGCTTAGTGAATTAATGATTGACCTGGTTTGTTTAGGGTAGTACTATCCAACAGAAATATAATGTGAGTTATATATATTATTTAAATTTTCTAGTAGCCACATTAAAAAAAAAAACATTAAATTAAAGGTGAAATTAAGCTAATAATTGACATATGTATTAAATACCATAATTTCACCAATTAATCAGTATAAATGATTCTTGATAAGTTATAGTACACTTATTTTTTTCATACAAATACATAAATCCCAGCATGCATTCTGCACTTACAGTGCATCTTAATTTGCACTAGGACCATTTAATGTTCTCAACAGTCATGCATCACTAACAGCTGCCATATTGGACAGTACAGGTTTAGAGGAACCTGTGTTTTCATCATCACCTATAAAGTTGTCTTGAAGACAAAACAAGACACAATTTGATCAAGCTGCTAGGTCCGCACTGTCCAATACAGTGACCACTAGCAACATGTGGTAATTTCAATTTAAATTAATAAAAATTTAAAAATGTAGTATCTTGGTTGCACTAACCACATTTCAAATTTTCTGTAGACACATATTATTAACCAAATGGCTACCCTGTTAGGCACCACAGGTCTAGAGACTTAATGCTTTTCTCATCTAAACTGAGAATTAGAGAAAGATATCTAAGTTGTAGGGCATTTATATCACCCTTGATGAAAAACAATTATCTTTTTTCATTTCATTCCAAAATCCTCTTTCACTCTGTAAACTACTTTCTTCCCTCTCCACTTAATAAAACTTTACTATGACCTTGCCTGAATGTGCTAGGTTGCTTCAGTTGTATCCGACTGTGACCCTATGGACTGTAGTCTGCCAGGCTCCTCTGTCCATGGGATTCTCCAGGCAAGAATACTGGAGTGGGTTGCCAAGCCCTCCTCCCGGGGATCTTCCTGACTAAGGAATCAAACCAGTCTCTTTATGTCTCCTGCATTGGCAGACAGCTTCTTTACTAATCGTGCCACTACAGACTGCAAAATTGTTCAAGAGAATCTTGAACAATTCAGTTATGTTGATATCCCTTCTCTCACAATAATTGCATTTTTTTTAACAGGTTTTATAGGGATGTGTGGCATCCTGTGTTTAGAATACACAGCACAGTTGAAAAGAGTTGAGGAGTGAATTTCTGAGTGTGCTGACATAACTTACAAAACATATTTTTAGCTGGTGTTAACGACGATTGTAGAATGTACAATTTGGAAATTAGGAAGAAACATATAGGAATACTCTTTTTTCCCTTCTCCTAAATTTTAGGTACTTTTTTCTTGTCTGTGCTCTGGGGAGTATTTTAACTTCATATTTGCAAGTTAATGGCAAGGCCTGTTCAGCACTGAGGGAATTACATAGTCACAGACAATTAGTCTTTTAAAAGGTCTGCTGCTTGGAAATTTGCCACTAAACTCAGTATAGCCTCAGAACATAATGTAAATTTTTAATGATTATAACTTTTCTAAATTCAGCGTTCAACAAATCTTATAGTAGTGTTTTGAAATTTTAAATCAAACATAACCCAATTAGGTTGTTACTTGATTAAACTGAACTGCCACTTCACTGAAGTGTTTAAATAAATCAACATTAATATGCTTTTACTACAGTAAATAAAGTTATATCTATATAGTTGAAATGTCAATATTCACACATGGCTCTTGAAAATTAAATACTCCCTCTACTTCGAATAACAAATCTAGTATTAATTTCAGGTAAACTATTGATTTCTTTTTATAGACTTGTGGGACTACTTTGTCCCAAAACTCTACAAGTTCTTAGTTCTTAAAAAATAATAAACCAAATAGCTGTTGTATTCTTTTTTTAAATTTAAATTTATTTATTTTAATTGCTATTCTAAAGCCACTAAGTTGTCCTAAAAATGGTTCTGATTAATGATCTTTTCTGTCTAAAATGCAATACTAATTGTTCCTTCAGAGTAGCTCAAAGAAATCTGTTTCATTCTAATAGGATAAAATTGTTAGGAGACCTTTTACTGCTTTGCTTCCACAATATACCACCAAGTACTTGCACTGTGTACTCAACAATAGATATTCTATAGCAGATAGTCCTCATTAAAGGTTCACTAGTATTACATGGCAGAAAAACAATCCTGTTTCTGCCCATATATACAGCATGATAAATTTAAATATCTCATCCCAAAAGGAGGCTTTTAGGAAGCAGAAATTAGGTACACTGAAAAATATAACTTTCACTTTTCCATTTCTCTTGCTTTTCAACAGATAGCTGCTGTAAGTCGGTGCTACATTTTCCATGGCATTCATAGTTCTGCATTTCCTTGTTATCCTCTCTTTACTTGTCCTTTAGCAGCCTAGTTCAGTTTTGTCTGGTCCCCTGAATCCTGTATAGGATGTTCCAACATCCACTAAATCCTTATTTGAGTACCCTCTATTAAGTGTCCTTCACTTTTAAAATAAGGTATAACTAAAGCAAATCTGTCTTGGAACTTTGGTTTATCGGAAAGAGATTGTGTACACAGTGTACACTATATCACCTGTGGTTAGTTAGACTTAGGATTAGCTGAGAGGGATACGAAGCCTTAAATAAGAGTAGCTTAAACACAATGGTCTTCCCTTGTGGCTCAGCTGGTAAAGAATCTGCCTGCAATATGGGAGACATGGGTTCGATCTCTGGGTTGGGAAGATCCCCCGGAGAATGGAAAGGCTACCCACTCCAGTATTCTGGCGGAGAATTCCATGGACTGTATAGTTCATGGTGTTGGAAAGAGTCGAACAAGACTGAGTGACTTTCACTTTAAACACAGTAGCTTGTTTGTCTCAAGTGTTCAAGTGCAGAGGTACACAGGAGGGCTGTTATGGTCTAGCCTATTGATTTCAGAGCTCTTCCATGTCTGGCCTCCACTCTGAAGGATATCTCATGGTCAAAGAGGACTTCCTCCAGCCATTCTAGTCAACAAGAAGTAAGGTAAAGGAAATAAAGTACCTGAGTTTATGTACTCTACCTCCTATTACATCCCTTGACTAGGACTTAGTCTCTGGGCCACAATCAGTTGCAGAGATGACTGGGAAATCTTTGTGCTGGGTAACAGAAGATGAGCTAAAAATTTGGAATTCTGCTACTACACAACAAAGGGTATAATATTGGGGAAAAACCATATGTCTGTGCCATACTGTTCTCTGGTGTGGAATTCTTGCTCAGCAAAAGACCATTTCATGAGCCTGGCAGCTTCTGCTAGAAAAATAAAGGAAGACTAAGTTTCTGATGGAACTTCCCTAAAGAATTACTTACAATGCCTTGTTTTCCCTTGCTGGATCACTATACTTTCAGAGCACCTCTCACCACAGCATATGAAAATTTTTCCTACTCTCATAGGTCTTAAAATCCCTGGGATTTCAATGGTTTCTTACTGAAACTTCCTAATTTACTCTTATAAGTCATTTTGCAATTTTCCATTGTGGTATAACATGTCACGGGGAGAAAAATGTTGAATTCTTTCCTTAAATGCCTGAACTTTTTTTCTTTTCCACTATGCACTTTCGTTTGCCACACACTGAAGCACCTCTGCTGACATTAAAAATCTCTATATAACCCAAAATTAATTGAAATTTTTGAGATGATCAAGCAATAATAACAGTAACAGCCACTGTGCTTTGAGTGCTTACCCTATGTCAGATATTGTGCTGTGGATTTTAGTTATATCATTAAATCTTCAGAACAAGCCTGTTAAGTAGGACTATTATTATTGTCCTTAGTTTTTAAGTGGGAAAACTGAAGCTCATAGAGGGTGTTTAATTTGTCCTAATCCACATAGCTACTGAGGAATGGAATCCAGGATTCATACCCAGGAAAACTAAATCCAGATCCCTTCTCAGCCCAGTCTTCACCACAATACGCCCTGACTGGTTGACATTATTCTACATGGAAAATCAAGATCTGTGCTGTTCAATATGATAGCCACTAGTCACATATGGATACTTACATTTATATTGGAATTAATTAAAACATTTAAAATTTTAGTTCTTCAGTCATACCAGCTAGCTACCATGTGCTCATAAGACAATGGCTGGTGGCTACAATATTGAATGATGCAGATAACATGCCTACCATCACAGAGTCTCTTAGAGAGTACCCATCTAGATAATTCAGGTCCTAATCTGGATTTCCTTATAGCCTGAATTATCTGTCTCTGTAGATATGGGCAAAGTGAAAGAGATACATATTTAAGAAGAAATGACTGAATTTATCATTTTGTCTCATAAATTTCACATTTATAAACAAACATTTGAGAGGAAAATGTGAATATTCCTTGAATACTATCTCTGAAATCACCAATTTATTATCATGTCCTCTTTATATCCTTACTTATTGTTATATGAATGGTGAAATCATGTCAGACATATAATATCAGTTCTAAAGAGCCAATGCCTGATGTTAGTACAGCTTGCCCTACATGGCATCTATTAGTCCTTTCAAAATTATAATGGAAAAACTTGCTGTTTATTCTTTTCAGTATTATGCAGTGAATGTTTTGACAATGGTGAAAATAAAATGAAAAACACAAAGATGCATATCAGTGTGTAGAAGCTAAATACAATTGCTTCTAATCTTTATCTTTTGCTATCTTATAAATTTATAGCAAATACTGAAAAGTGAGTACTTAGAAAAGAAATGGAAATCATCTGTGGATTTGATATATAGTCAAATGCAAAATCCTATCCTTTAGAATCATAGTAGTTAACAACTTCACAACCTTTGTGGTAAAAGTATTCAGTCTCACTAAATCTCACCAGCTTTTACTGAAGAAGCCCAGTGGCTTTGCCTATTTGAAAATGCTATATTAAAAGAATGCTCTGGTAGTTGGCAAGGGAAAGAGCAACCAGAATGACTTAATATACTGCTGCCTACAATTAAGCCCATTTTCCTTTTTTCAAAGGTGAAAGGAGAAACTTTTAACTTAAAAAGTAACGCTTTCCTGTAATTTGAATATCTATTCTTTGTGTGCCTAAGAAAACATATTCAGAAGGTAAATTTGCAAACACCTTGGTTATTTTAATTTTGAAAAAAAAAAAAATGACAGATTTCTTCTAGTGAGCATCGCAGTCAAGCTAGTAATTTTCCTACCTGTATTCCTTCTGAATTAAAGAGCTCCAACTGAAAGTAATAAAATGTCATATTAAGGAAGCATATATTTTCTCCTTTGTATACAGAAGTTCTTAGCACTATCAGGTATTCAAGGAAAAAAATAGATTTGCATTTCAATCAAAGAACATCAGCCACAGGACAGAACAGACATGATCTTTCAAAGTTCCATTTAAGTGCACCTCTGAGATAAAAGGTGGCTTGTGACAATTTTCTACACTCTGTGTTGCATCGTCTATTTTGAGGTACTATAGGAAATCCAAAAATATGCTTTGTCATTATAATGCCCACACCTCTGAACTGGTTAAAAATCAGCAAACATTCTAAGGCAGGTATAGTAATTACAGTCTTAATTTGAAAAAAATCAAGAAGTTTAGGATTGGAATAGATAACATCATTAAGACGACTTCTTTTGAGAGCAAAGAAAATGTAACCCCAGAGAACTTAGTGTTGACCTTGGCTATGGTGGCTCAGATGGTAAAGAATCCACCTGCAATGCAGGAGACCCAGGGTTCAATCCCTGGGTCCAGAAGATCCTCTGGAGAAGGGAATGGCAACCCACTCCAGTATTCTTGCCTGAAGATTTCCAGAGGAGCCTGGTGGGCCACAGTCCATGGGGTCTCAGAGTCAGATGCAACTGAAAGACTAACACTTTCACTTTCATACAGATCAATCCTTGCAAGATGAAATCTGGCTGTAGAGCTCAGCTCTAAGATTAATTGTGGAACTCTGGCTGAGTCCTTTTCACTTTTCCTGGACCTCTGTTTCCTTCTGTATAAAAAAAAAAATATTAAATCTCCATTCAGATCCTATGATCTATGGATGATTTCATGTTATTTACCAAAGGTTAATCAGCTAGATCATATTTTAGCAGATTCTACTTACTAAAACACTGAGTTAGCTGGAATATATTGTTATTATTATTATTACTATTGTTGTTGTTATTAATTTAGCTTTCGGGAAAACCCAAGCAAGCTAGTATATGTGTATACGTGCACTCAGTTGTGTCTATTTGTGGCCCCATGGACTGTAACTCACCAGGCTCCTCTGCCCATGGAACTTTCCAGGCCAGAATACTGGGTGCCATTTCCTACTCCAGGGGATCTTCCTGACCCAGGGATCAAACCCGCATTTCTTGTGTCTCTTGAATTGGCAGGTGGATTCTTTACCATTAGTGCCACCTAGGAAGCCCTGCAAGCTAGTATAAGGAATTCAATTTTTAAAATGGCTCCCAGGAAATAGTTTTAGGTCAAACCTCAGTCTCAGCCATTTTAATTTTCCATCTCTTGCTCTGGAGAGTGAGTGCTGATGTGCACAGTGATGACCATGAAATCCTCAATGATCATAATTGCCCAGTAAAAATGCAACTCAAGTCCATTTTATATCCAAGTGTAATACTGACAACCAGGAGCAAAGATATTGTAAATCGCTGGCAGATTTGAACTGTTGTCTGCTTCAGAGGTAAATGCAAATGTATATATTAGGGATATACTTCATGACAGTCCGCTGACTGACCAAAAACTAAGGTGCTGAAAATGGTCTTCATGTTGGAAGAGCTTGCTTTCTACTTCTTTACTGAGTAAAGAATCTGAGGGAAGAATCTGATTTAATATCAGCCACAATGTTTGCTGGATGGTTCACCCCATGGTACATAATGATAATAGTCTCTTGCCTCCATCAGCAGTATATAAACTAGGTCCTTTGGCCAGCATAATTCAGAGTTCGTCTCTGAGGGCTTCATGGTTCCATCTTTGATCTCTGTTCAAGGAATTGGCTGTGTTTGCCTTCGTTTTGGCCTTCCCAGGTGGCACAGTGATAAAGAATTCACCTGCCAATGCAGGAGACACAAGAGACATGAGTTCAATCCCTAGGTTGGGAAGATCCCTAGAGTAGGAAATGGCAATCCACTCAAGTATTCTTGCCTGGAAAGTTCCATGGACTAAGGAAGCTGGCAGGCTACAATCCATGGGGTCTCAAAGAGTTGGACAGGACTGAGCATGCAATACACACTCATCTTCATTTTATACTTACCAAACCCATTGCAACTAAATCCTGAGAAACCCTCAATTTATTTCATGGAAAGTATTCAATAATGTTCTGCTTCAGCTGTTCTGACAAAGGTTTGGAGCCTCTTGGCCTGAATGACTACTAAATAGGTATAAACTTTCTCCATCAGTCACCTGTCAGCCACTTTCCTTTGAGTCAAAGGGATTGAAAACCTGTTGGTTTCTAAAACCTACTGGCTATATGTACTGAAACTGTAAGTGAGGAAAGCATTTGAAATGATTTAGATGTAGGCTTCTGGAAACAAAGCTGTGAAGATGAAATAGGCAGCTCAATATACTAATATAATTTGATTGGAAAAAATGAAACAAAACTAAAACTTGTTAGTAATGGAAGGACTGCCCCTCGAGAACATCAAGTCCAATTTAAATAGGTCAGATAGAGAGGTAAGAGTCTGAGAGTTCAAACGGCACATGCTTGGAGACAATACTGTTTGGTTTCTATTTTGACATAAAATAGGACTTCTCTTGGGCTTCCAAGGTGGCGTAGTGGTAGAGAATCCCCCTGCAAATGCAGGAGATGCAGGGGGCATGGCTTCAATCCCTGCTTTGGGAAGATCCCCTGGAGGAGGAAGTGGCAACCCACTTTAGTATTCTTGCCTGGGAAATCCCATGGACAGAGGAGCCTGGTGGGCTACAAAGAGTTGGACACAACTGAGCGCACACACAGAGAGAATTTCTCTAACAGAGTTTAATGAAAACTGGTGGTTATAAAAATGGCTCCTAGGTGGTTGGAGACCAGATCTCATGCGTACATGAGTATATGAATTGCTTTCTGTCATACTCATATAAATATCTCTTATTGACATCTCATCCTAAAAATGCTCGTTTCACACTCTGGTTGAGCATCCCTTTCTGTTCCTTGCTAGTCTAAGAAGTGGTTAGGGTATGGAGGAGCAGGGAGTCAGGACTAAAGTTATTTGGTAAAAATCAAAGAGCAGGAATGTGGCGTCAAGAGAATAACCTACTGTCAGTCTTGGATAAGAGCTAGAACTGATGAGTAGGAAGGATTTTTCAAAAAATTAAATAGACTCTTAGTGTTCAAATACCAAAAAAAAAATGCTATCCCTTTTATATAAAATGCTGTCAGCAGGGTTGTGTTGCCACTGTTGTTTGAAGAAAATTTTTTCCTGTACTTTGTTTTAATTTGATTGCTATTTTACAAGTTGTGGCAATTAAGATCTACTGCATAGAATATTCCCTAAGGCAGGAGTTGTATTAAATTTGGTAACTGTGATAGGCTACCTAGCTATTGAAAGGTGATTCTTTTTTAGGTTAGTCTTGGTTTTTGTGTCTCCTTCTCCTACCCTCCCTTTCCAACACTGGAGGGAAGTTCCCTGAGGTGGTTTTCAGATTAGTATTGCTTTTACCCATGGGATGAAAGAGAGGTTGGATTAGCTGAACACTACAAGTCACTGGTGGTGGGAGAGTCAAGGAACACAGATGAAGGGAGGTGTGGAGACTTTGAATGGGAGGCCGGATTGGCATAGAAACCTGAAAGGTTGAAAGTACTGAACACTGATGCCAAAATTTCTCTCTCTGCCCCCATTCTCTTTTTAAAATTTTCTTTATTTATTTTTGGCTGTGCCAGGTCTTCATTGCTATGCATGGGCTTTCTTTAGTTTTGTCGAGTGGAGACTACTCTCTACTTGTGGTGTGCGGGCTTCTTATCATGGTGGCTTCTGTTGTCGAGCATGGGCTCTAGGGCATGAGGACTTCAGAAGTTGTAGCCTGTGGGCTCTCCTAGCCTAGGGTGCAGGCTCAGTTGCTTCCTGGCATGTGGAATCTTCCTGGACCAGGTATTAAACCCAAGTCTCCTGCATTGGCAGGCAGACTCTCATCCAGTGTACAACCATGAGTCTTCTGCCCACATTCTTGAAAGTTGATCTTGTCCTTATTTCTCCCTAATACTTCAGTAAGGCAGCTGCCTGTGTCCTGGTCCCAGAACATGTCTTCATCAGTTTCCCAAGCAATCTTGCCTATGTACCACATCCAACCCTTGTTGCCTATTAATTTTTAACCACTTTATATCCAAAATTATGCTTGATTTCCTGAGTAAGAGTTCCTGGAAGCAAAACCTTCTAGTACTAACTGTGATACTGAGTAAACTCAAATGTGTCTAGGAGCAGCTGCTGACATTTTGACTGAAAAATATGATGGTTGAAAGGAGCAGAACAAGTAGATCAGTTACATAAATGTCTGGACTAACCAGTCCTATGGAAATGTATTTTTGATTGGTGTCTCAGGGTAGTGAAACTCATCAAGGACCAACTTAGATTTAATAAATACCAGTGTGGCTTATGGGAGGAACTTGAGAATCTTCAAGTCTGCACACTCAAATGACCAGTGTTATAATGGTGGGTAGCCTTTCCTTTAATACTATGACTCCCCCTTTCCCCTTCAAAGTACATTTTAATTAGCTTTTATTAAATATGCTTCAGCCTAAAGAAGGCAAATTAGGAAAAGGTATAAAAATAGCACTGGCAGTATTACAGTGAACTTTGCTTGAAAACTAAGGCAAGGGGGCAGTAGAGTTCTAAACAACGGGCCCAAACTCTCCCTTCCCAGAGTCCTCTTTGAAATGCTGTGTTGATGTGCTATTTCTTTAAATATTTACCACGTTTACCATTTTCTAGATCAGAAGAGCTGTCAGAAGGGCACTTTAATAATTTTGTACTTGGGATAAATTGGAAGGATTGGTTAGTGCTGATGAATTAAAAAGGAATACCAGTTTGGGAAGTTCAGGTTTCAGTATTTCAAAGAAAGTTAGAAATTGCCTCACATGGTCACCAATTTCTAAGCCAATGGTTCTATGAAATTTTTAAATGCAGGCAAATACATATACACATAGACAGAAAAATGCACACACACACACTCAAACTATAGACACACTTTCCACCCAAATTTGCTCTTTACTTGAGGTTCAGATTCCATAGGTCTGGAATAGAATCTAAGCATCTGCATGGGACATTCTGCTATAAAGCCAATATTGAAAACCCATGCCCCATATATTTACATTTGGTCTGGAGTTCGATGCCAGCTGGATGCTTTATTGTGTAACAGATTTATTTAACAAATAGTTTGCCAAGCAGTGTTACAAGTGCTTTCAAATACTAACTCCTTTAATAGTCTCATATCAACCCTATGAGGTAGGTGCTGTTATCACCATTCCCATTTTGCAGATCAAGGTAAAGAGGGGGTCCTCAGGTGTTTAAACTTCTACCAGTAATCTTCCATCAGAAGTAAAAAGGCACAAAAATTATATCCCACAGAAATATATTGATTATTCTTAAGTGTATGTCAAAGTCCTACAAACATTGTAAAATAACTATATAAGATGATAACTTATGACATTAACCAGAGTGAGGGAAGACACATGGATCTGGTTTATGAATATTAAGAAGCACATAAATCAACTTTACTCTCTCCTAAAATGAAATGAATAGCTGAAGAATAGGCTCTGCTATGAAACTTTATTCCGAGGGAGGGGAAGGGAAAAACAGGACACAAGTCAAACCCATGTGAGTGTTCCAACGGTCATTTAAACATATGACTGCAATCTTCCCTTTTTTCATTTTTATAAATCAAGAAAAACCGTGGCCTTCTTGATGGCCTTGAAATGTATTCCTGTATTATCAATGTTATGACCAATGTTACCACCAAATCTAGCAACGTGAACTTCAGAAACTAGTACATAAATTCAGTCTTCTGTGTTTGTGAATCTCTTGTGCTTTGCTGACCTTTCAAAACAGTCTTTTATCGGTAAGTTAGATCAGTCAATGAACCTAGGTCCCAGCCTCAACTCTGAGATGAATGAATGAGCTCTATGTTCTCTCCCTCCTCACACTCTCAGTTTCTTCATCTGTAAGATGGATGGGTTTGCCTCAGATGCTCTCTCCAAAGTCTCTACCAGTATTAACGTTATTAAGAGCCATTGTTACAGGAAGTTCATGACTTCTATTTCTTCAGAGTAATAATATGTTCCTGCCTAACCCCTGGATCTATGAGTGAGCATCAATTAGAAAGAATATAGTGCTCTGTGGTGGGCAGCTGACTTCTCTTACCTAGCAGAAATGAATCTGTCAGCTTTCATTAGGTGTTGTCAGGCAACATCATGCTCAGTGATTGATTGCACCAGAACAAGTGTTAGGCTAACATTCAATTATTCCAGGATTCTAAAGAGGCAGTGTATTCTACTCTTTAAATTCCTGGGAATTAGGAATGCTGCAAAGCATGTAAAATGGTTGATTGGATGCAAGTAATTGTTCCCTTTGCATTTAATGTTTCCATTTTGAGACTGTTGATGCTGCATCTGGTTTTACCATCTTTTAAAATTTGTCAAGGTAAGAAGAAAAAGTTTCTGGAAAGCCTTAATGTGGCAATCACTAATGATCCTCTTTGTGCTTTTAGCTGCATTGCTCCTTTGATCTGTCCCCCAGGGTAGAAGTAAGTGAGGAAAACCTCCTCCTAGGGAAAATGAATCAAGAAAGAGCCAGGTAGCAGTGGTGGTTAGGAAGGAGGAGGCTTGAAGTAATCATTTTTTTTTTTTTCTTCCAACAGGAGTTGAACTGTCAGAGCCTTTGCATTATCAGCTTTTCTCCTTTAATCTAAAAGTTAAAAGCTATTGTTCTCATTGGAATTGATTTTCTGTTTCTTGCTTTACTCCATCAACCCTTTGGTGAGGAGCCATGGAATAATTCAGGATGTTCTCTCTAAGGTAACGAGCAAGTCAGCATGACTAGCCCTGCTCATTGGCCCCTTGCCTGGGTGATGAAGGATGCTTCATAACTTCTTTTGCTGGGCATGGGGTGGCTTGTGATTTTCTTGATATGCTTGTTGTCTGATTTTTCAAGAGCTGCTCTAACTGTGGCTTAGGAATCCAAGAGGACTGGGCAAGGCCAGGCTGAAGAGACTGTTTTGCCCCTTGGAGGATGTGTGTGTGCTCAATTACTTCAGTCATGTCCTACTCTTTGCAACCCCATGGACTGTAGCCCTCCAGGCTCCTCTATCCATGGGATTCTCCAGGCAAGAATACTGGAGGGGGTTGCCATTCCATTCTCCAGGGCAACTTCCCGACCCAGGGATCGAACCTAGGTCTTCTGCACTGCAGGTGGATTCCTTACCATCTAAGCCACCAGGGAATCCCTTCTTGGAGGATATTATCTTACAAAAGCTCCTTACTATCTGCGAAAAAAATACTCTCTTCTTCCCCTGGCTTCAACAGAACCATTTTCTAGCCCACATGTACCTCTGTCCGTGGGATTTCCCAGGCAAGAATACTGGAGTGGGTTTGCATTTCCTCCTCTAGGGGATCTTCCTGACCCAGGGATCGAACTCCATGTCTACTGTGTCTCCTGCATTGCAGGTAGATTCTTTACCCAGTGAGCCATTGGGGAAGCCTAATTAATACTTTATCTGGTAGCAAATATTTGCTGTGTGCCAGACACTGAGCAAAGTCCTTAGGTGAATATCCTCTACCATGAAGACCACCTGCCCTTACCCCTTCAGGCTTTTCTCTGTTGCTTGGAAAGTCTTCTCTTACACTAAGACCTGAGAGCAATCTATTTCCCCTAAAGTTGCTTACTTTTAAAGAGAGTATTTTTGTGTTTTCTTAGATTTCAAAATAATAAATGTATTCACCTTTCAAACAACAAGAAAGTTTACAAAACAAAACAGAAGTTCCCCCTTAATTTCTTATCCCATCCTCAATGATCTTATTTGCATCTTTCCAGCTCCCTTTCTGTGTATTTATGTACATGTGTATATATAAGCCTGTGTAATTTTTCTGTTTGCAGCAAAACTTTCTGCCGTGTGGAAAATATTATAAATCTGTACTACTCAATATGTTAGCTCTTAGCTCCATGTGGCTGTTGAGTACTTGAAATGTATCTAGTGTACCAGAGGAGCTGAGTTTTTAATTTTAAGTAGTTTCAATTGGTTTAAATTTAATAGTCGTATGTGGCCATTGGCTATTACTGGACAGTGCAAATCCAGATAATAGGAATCAGGAACTCAGAAAAGAAAACAACACCAAAGTGAGGAACATACCTCTGGGTACTGGGATATCAGTGTGTTCCTTCAGATGCATTATCTCGCTTAATCTTCACAACCCCATGAGATCAGTTCTAGTAACAGATCTAAGAATCAAGTCTCAGAGAGATTAGGTAACTTATCCAAGACAGAAAGCATTAGAGGGTGGACTCAAACCTAGACAATCTAGCTCCAGAATGTACCTCCCTGAGCAGAAGCACATGGTGAACCGTGCGGTGAAATGCAAATGGCAGGAGCTTTGGCATAGACAAAGCTAAGTTTGAATCTTGATCCTGCCACTTACTGGACTCCTTAACTGTGTGCCACTGAGTAAGTCATTGAGCCTCCTTGGTATCAAATCGGTAAAATGAGACTCATAATTCTTTCTCTGCCATCATCCATGGGACATTCACTTTAAGACAGAGAAACATGCTTTTCCCTCTTCCATATTCCTTATCAGCAATATTTATTTGCCTTTGGGAGATGACTGCCCATAGTTGGGGTTATGGTCAAGGGCCATGAAACAGATAAAAGTTAGGTGAGTTTTACATAGAATAAAATAAAGTATGTACATTGGTCTTTGTGGGCCAGACCTTACTAGCATGGAATGCTGGCAGCAGAGATAACTGAGAATTTATCCATACCTCAGATGAGATTCTTGAGAATCCCTTGGACAGCAAGGAGATCGAACCAGTCAATCCTAAAGGAAATCAACCCAGATATTCATTGGAAGGACCTATGCTGAAGCTGAAGTTCCAATACTTTGGCCACCTGATGTGCAGGGCCAACTCATTTGAAAAGACTTTGTTGCTGGGCAAGAGTGAGGGCAGGAGGAGAAGGGTTCGACAGAGGATGAGATGGTGGATAGCATCATGGACTCAATGGACATGTGTTTGATCAAACTCCAGGAAATAGTGAAGGACAGGGAAGCCTGGTGTGCTGTAGTTCATGGGATCACAAAGAGGTCAACATGACTTAGCGACTGAACAACAACAAGTGAGACAAAAGGAATCTCCTGAACTACCTCACTGAGTATAAGGCTAAAGGCAGGGAGCAGTTTTGTTTGCTAGAGATGAGTTTGTTAACATTTAAGATTTATAGTCAGACTGTGGATCCAGTCTCAGTTCTACTGCTTACTATTTGTGTGGACTTAACAAAGGCCAGCTACTCTCTTTATTAGTTTCCTCATCTACAAATTGGGAGTGATAATAGTACCAACCTCCTGCCTCATTGTATTATGAGGATTTGTGAAAAGTTTATGGTAAATACTTAGGTCCTAACACAAGGTACATGGCTACTACCATTTTCACTTCTGTCAACAGCAGCAACTTCAGTGGCTCATTCATCACTACCACCACCAGGCCATGTAGATGCTGAGGACTTAGGTTCTCATCTCAACTCTGCAACACCCTTGGCGACACAGGGCAATTTCACAAACCCCATGTGCTTCAGGTGTTTACTTTGTCCAAGCAGGATAATGAAAACTTCCTACATGGTCACTGTGATAATGAATTAGAAACATCTAACAAATCTCTTGCATACCTAGAACTTTGGATCTGTCTACTTCAAAGGTTTTTCTTTTTAGAGTACCTGCTAAGGTACTGTAGACAGTTTCTTTTTGATATACTGGGAGTGTCCAGACTTTAACCTAGATTTCATGAAATATCCATTTGCTTTCCTGGGCCATCGAGGAAAGAAAATATTTAAAGCCTATTTCCTTGAGATTCAGTACTGGGATTGCTTTTGTATTTTTGAATCCCCAATCACTTTCTTAGCTCTGAAAGAAAGGTAGGCACTTCTGACTATGTGGTTTATGAACCTTGTCATGGTTCATTTGGAGTAGTGTGTTTTTGTATTAATAACACGTTTGAAACACGTGCTTGTAACATACTCCATTGCATGATTCTTTCTCTGAGATCTACTAGAAATGTCAGTCTGTTTAAAGGGAGGTGTTAAATGTTAGCATAATATTTATGAAGCTCTTCCAGGAAAGAATACTGTGTAAATAATAACATCAATCTAAATGGTCAGTCACTATTTAAAAAGAAATTTTACTGGGAAACAGTTGATTTACAATATAGTGTTAGTTGGTCAATCACTATTAATTCCGGCTAATTGTAGGAGAGACCAGTCTGAACGGGTGAGGAATCTAAACAGTGGAATGTGTGAAAAGGAGTGCTGGGTAGTTTGTGATGAGTAAGAATCATGCTGGGCCTGCTTTAAGGAAAGATAAGATTCACTTGTAATCACTGTAATAATGCGATGGAATTAAAGTATTTGAAAGCACAGTTCCGTCTACTAAGTAGTTTGAATATTCCTCCAGCATTTCTGTTTATACCGTTAATTTGCTTAGTAAAGCCTTTCTTCAGGGATAATACAAGGTCAGCTTAAGCCCAGCCTGTGTCCAAATGATCAGAAAACTCGAGTTTATGAGGTCCGTATTAATGAGGACGTATTACAATAATAAATCAAGAAAGAGTAAAACTTAGAGGAGGCTCTAAGTTATGCTGTCTTTTATTTTATTTAATTGCTTTTTTTCTTATTATACATTTCAGTGTCACACTACATGTGATGTTAGGATTAGAATAGTCCCCTGGAAATCCCAGAAATAACTGTATACTTTGAAACAGAGACCCATTTATTAGTCCCAGTTAATCTCCAGTGAATGTAACATTAGTAAAGTAAGTAGATAATATGAAAATGTTAAATTTTATTGCTAATCTTAAATTCTGCTTAAGGGTAAAGAAAAACCTTAATATTATGGCTAAAGAGTCAAGTCACACTAGATTAGCATTCTTGTACATTAATAATGAAAATAGCTGAGCCCGATTAGTGTCACTTGAAGTTTTTTGAATGAGAGATATGGCCTTACAAATTAAATGGTTTGAATACTGGATAGAGTCTAGGGAAATAATTCTTATTAAAAAGTTAAAACTTGCCCTTCTCTTCTAATGAAAAATTTATCATTGATATAGCATTACATACCATTCACTCTGCAGCATGAAAACGATGGGACTTTGTAGACCATAAAAGTGTAATAAAGAAGCCACTAAAATTGATTTTCATTTAAGTAGATTACCAGTGTTTTCTTCCTTAAATGGAGGAAGTGTTCTGTACTCCTCTTACCTATTTTCAGCCATGATACTCTTTCTCCATACATGATTAGACACACCCTCCCATTTGGGGATGCTAAAATGTCCCTTGTTTTTCTCATCCTTAACTCTAAAACCTTTTTCATTCTGGCAAAAGAAGAGGAAATATATAGAACTGAATGTACAAAATTGTACAAGTACATAGATAAACTAAATTGTAACATAGTGAACTGCCTCCCCATTAGTCTAATTCTCTGCATTCTTCTTCTCCAGCCCTCCCAATTCTAATATGCCCAGTTGTCTTCCACCTAGCCTAAGTTCTTGTAGTGTGATGCCCCGAACAAGCCTACACTCCTTTTCTGTCCCCAATGTCACAAGACTTACTTGTTCTGTGTCCATTTTATCAGACCGCTGCTGTTTGTCAAGAGAGTTATTAGTTGTAGTAATGGCAGTAGAAGGAATCATACTGTAATAATGAAAACAATAGCCAGTGTTGAGTATAATGACTGTTTTATTGTGCTCCAGCCACTCTTTTTTAAAAATTTTATTTAAATTGGAGGCTAATTACTTTACAATATTGTAGTGGCTTTTGCCATACATTGACATGAATCTGCCCCGGGTGTACATGTGTTCCCCATCCTGAAACCCCATCCCACCTCCCTCCCCATCCCATTCCTCTGGGTCATCCCAGTGCACCAGCCCTGAGTACCCTGTCTCATGCATTGAACCTGGACTGGCGATCTGTTTCACATATGATAATATACATGTTTCAATGCTATTATCTCAGATGATCCCACCCTCGCCCTCTCCCACAGAGTCCAAAAGACTGTTCTATGCATCTGTGTCTCTTTTGCTGTCTCGCATATAGGGTCATCATTACCATCTTTCTAAAGTCCATATATATGTGTTAGTATACTATATTGGTGTTTTTTATTTATGGCTTACTTCACTCTGTATAATAGGCTTCAGTTTCATCCACCTCATTAGAACTGATTCAAATGTATTCTTTTTAATAGCTGAGTAATAGTCCATTGTGTATAAGTACCACAGCTTTCTTATCCATTCGTCTGCTTGCTGATGGACATCTAGGTTGCTTCCATGTCCTGGCTATTATAAACAGTGCTGCAGTGAACATTGGGGTACATGTGTCTCTTTCAATTCTGGTTTCCTCAGTGTGTATGCCCAGCAGTGGGATTGCTCGGTCATAAGGCAGTTCTATTTCCAGTTTTTTAAGGAATCTCCACACTGTTCTCCATAGTGGCTGTACTAGTTTGCATTCCCACCAACAGTGTAAGAGGGGTCACTTTCCCCCACACCCTCTCCAGCATTTATTGCTTGTGGACTTTTGGATTGCAGCCATTCTGACTGGCATGAAATGGTACCTCATAGTGGTTTTGAGTTGCATTTCTCTGATAATGAGTGATGTTGAGCATCTTTTCATGTGTTTGTTAGCCATCTGTATGTCTTCTTTGGAGAAATGTCTGTTTAGTTCTTTGGCCCATTTTTTTGATTGGGTCATTTATTTTTCTGGAATTGAGCTGTAGGAGTTGCTTGTATATTTTTGAGATTAGTTTTTTGTCAGTTGCTTCATTTGCTATTATTTTCTCTCATTCTGAAAGCTGTCTTTTCACCTTGCTTACAGTTTCCTTTGTTGTGCAGAAGCTTTTAAGTTTAATTAGGTCCCATTTGTTTATTTTTGCTTTTATTTCCAATATTCTGGGAGGTGGGTCATAGAGGATCCTGCTGTGATGTATGTCGGAGAGTGTTTTCTACTCCACAGAGATGCAGAGATGTGAGTCAGCTTGTCAGAGGTTGCAGACCTAGTCCATGTAAACTCTATTCAACCTCCCTCTAGTGCCCATGCTTTTATTTTCCATTATATTCCTTGTGTTTCTGACAAATGATTGCATTTTAGTGTGCTATAAAATGTTGTGTAGTTTTATTCATAGATCAAAGAAGGGCTTCACTAGAGGTTAAAAATGGGTAGAAATCTACTCCTCCATCTAACTTTTCCCTCCCACTGTTCTCCTTGAACCCTAACCGAGGTCTACACTGGGAAAATGTGAAGTGGTTGAAGGATACTCCTATTCCACTAACCTTCTCTCTTGTTACTCGGACTCATAAACGCACATATACACTTACACACGCTCAAGTACACACACACACACACACACACACACACACCCTCTTATCACAGTGGGCTAGATACTAACCTTCACTCTTGTTGCTCGGACTCATAAATACACATATACACATATTCACGCTCAAGTACGTCTGCACCCACACCCCCCCCTCACACACACACCTGTTCTCACAGCGGGCAATAGGCTATATTTTCCATGGCCTAAATTCAGGAAATTCCCTATTTGTTAAATAAAAGGTGAAAATTCTTCCTAGAGTCACTTAAAAAAAATTATGAAGCTTTTGAACATAGAACAATCATGAAGACAAATTAGTATTCAGTATCATTTGAGGAAATTGAAGACAAGGGTTTGTGAAATTATATTATCTTCCTGGATCTCCACAAATCACAATGCAGTCAGTGATCCCACTCACCTGTGTGGTCCTAGGGGCTGAAATGTTTGTTTGTGTGTGTATGCTCACGCATGCATGCTTTGTTGTGTCAAATTCTTTGCAACCCCATGGGCAGTAACCCACCAGGCTCCTCTCTCCATTAATTTTCCTGGGCAAGAATACTGGAGCAGCTTTGCCATTTCCTCCTCCAGAGGATCTTCCTGACCCAGGATTCGAACTCGCATCTCTTGCAACTCCTGCATTGGCAGGTGGATTCTTTACCACTGTGCCACCTGGGAAGCCCAGGGGCTGGAGAAAGGAATGGAAAAATGGTAAGTATGAAGAAGAGAGAGAAACAGGGAATGAAGACAGGAGAGACACTCTGAAACTCTGAAATAATCTGCACCTGTTCAGAAGTGGGGGAAGAGAATTCAAAAGTCCACATCACACAGAAGGGCATCCAAAGCTTAAATAAACCAGAGCAAACTTGGGGTAGATTTAACAAAATGAAGGTAGGGAGTTTGATACACCCCAATATTTTGTTACATCTTTCTAATAGAAGGGGGAATATAATGCAAGATACAGCTAATTTATTGCAGAAGCTATCAGTAGAAACAACACTAGCCTTAGAACCAGGTACACCAGACTTTAAACCCCAGACATGCTAATAGCTATGTGACCACAGAAAAATTATATACCTTCTCTAACCTTCAGTGTCTTCACCTGTGCAATTAGTGCTAACAATAGAACAATTCTCATAGAACATTTACAGTGAGTGATTAAATAAATGTTTAGCATTGTGTCTTGCACAAGGCAGACATTCAATAAATGTGAGTTATAATGATGATGATGATAGGTATTGTTTTTATCCAAAAGTTGGAGATAACTGTCCTGGCTATCATAGTGTTATGGCAACATTTCTTGCTATACCAAATGTGAAAATACCATGAAGTGCATTACCAGGTCTTTGAGTTTTGTGTTGCCTCTAATCCTTATTTCACAGTGTTCAATAGTCCATGAAAGGCTGATGACTGGAGTGTGTACTGAGCCATTCCTTATAATGTGATGAAAACATTAGTAAAGTTTTGCTGTCCTGCTCAGTGCAATGGAAACATCTTACATCATGGCAGTCATACATACAGATTTGAATCCTAGATATGCCACTTTGAAGTTGTATGACCTACACATTTTCCTAGAGAAAATGTAAAATGCTTAAACTGTCTGAGACTCAGTATTATTTCTGTAAAACAGGGGTAATAGCACATATCTTGTAAGTTATAGAAATTTATTTCTGAAAAATGAATGCCTTCATCTGAACAGCTAAAAAAGGAAAAAAGGCTATGACGTATCACAGTGTATCACTTTCTTTTGCCCCTCAGTGTTCCTGGAAGCTAAAGAATGAGCATTTTCTTTAACAAATAAACAATAGATACAATGGAGAAGGAAATCACAACCCATTCCAGTATTCTTGCCTGGGAACCCCATGGACAGAGAGGCCTGATCAGATACCATCCATGGAGTCAGAAAGTTTGGGACATGACTGAGCACAAGCGTGACAGAAACCACTTGTCATGTGCATACATAATGTGTATATGTGTAAATATATATATACACACACACTGGAAAGACTCTTTATCCCCATTGAATGATGTTTGCCCCCCTAGTTAAAATCAACTGACCATAGATGTATGTGTTTTTTCCAGGCTCTCATTCTATTCCATTGATCTGTATGTCTATAGTCATGCAACTATCACATTGTGAAAGTGTTAGTTGCTCAATCCTGGCCGACTCTGCAACCCCATGAACTGTAGCCCACCAGGCTCCTCTGTCCATGGGATTCTCCAGGCAAGTGGGTTGGTTACTGGACTGGGTTGCCTTTCCCTTCTCCAGGGGATCTTCCTGACCCAGGGATCAAACCCAGGTCTCCTGCATTGCATGTGAACTCTTTACCATCTAACCCACCAGGGAAGCCCATTACACTGTAGCTTCATAGTAAGCTTTGAAATCAGAAAGTGTGAATCCTCCAAACTTGTTCATTAACAAAATTATTTCCTTTATTCAGAGCCCCTTGTAATTCCACAAGAATTTTCAAATTAACCTTTCTGCAAAAATAAGGGGAGTTGGAATTTTATAGGTAAGGTATTGAGTCTGCACTTCAGCTTGAGAAGTATTGTTATCTTAACATTAAGTCTTCCAATTATTTTCATTTATGTAGGTCTTTTGAAATTTCTTTCTTTATTTATTTTTTTTTGTATTTTATTTACTTTTTTATTTTTTTTTAATTTTATTTTTAAACTTTACAATATTGTATTAGTTTTGCCAAATATCGAAATGAATCCGCCACAGGTATACCTGTGTTCCCCATCCTGAACCCTCCTCCCTCCTCCCTCCCCATACCCTCCCTCTGGGTCGTCCCAGTGCACCAGCCCCAAGCATCCAGTATCGTGCATCAAACCTGGACTGGCGACTCGTTTCATACATGATATTATACATGTTTCAATGCTATTCTCCCAAATCTCCCCACCCTCTCCCTCTCCCACAGAGTCCATAAGACTGATCTATACATCAGTGTCTCTTTTGCTGTCTCGTACACAGGGTTATTGTTGCCATCTTTCTAAATTCCATATATATGCATTAGTATACTGTATTGGTGTTTTTCTTTCTGGCTTACTTCACTCTGTATAATAAGTTCCAGTTTCATCCATCTCATTAGAACTGATTCAAATGTATTCTTTTTAATGGCTGAGTAATACTCCATTGTGTATATGTACCACCGCTTTCTTATCCATTCATCTGCTGATGGGCATCTAGGTTGCTTCCATGTCCTGGCTATTATAAACAGTGCTGCGATGAACATTGGGGTACACGTGTCTCTTTCCCTTCTGGTTTCCTCAGTGTGTATGCCCAGCAGTGGGATTGCTGGGTCATATGGCAGTTCTATTTCCAGTTTTTTAAGGAATCTCCACACTGTTCTCCATAGTGGCTGTACTAGTTTGCATTCCCACCAACAGTGTAAGAGAGTTCCCTTTTCTCCACACCCTCTCCAGCATTTATTGCTTGTAGACTTATGGATCACAGCCATTCTGACTGGCGTGAAATTTCTTTAAATGAAGTTTTATAGTATTCGGTGTATAATTCTTACACTTCCTTGGTTAAAAGTATTCCTAAGGATTTTGTTTGTTTTCATGCTACTACTGACGAGACATTTTCTTAATTTTGTTTTCAGATCATTCATTGCTGTTTTATATTGATCTTACACCTTACAACATTGATGAATATGTTAGTTATCTCTAATAAATTTTTAGTGGATTCCTACATATTTTTCTGTATAGAAGATCATGTTGTCTGAAAGTAGTTTTATTTATTTACCAGTCTGGTTATTTTATTTCATTTTTTTGCCCAATTGCCCAGTTATTACCCTGTACCTCCAATAAAAGGTTTAAAGGAAATAGAAAGTGTGAGCATTCTTACCTTGTTCTTGACATTCATGGAAAACTTTTTAGCTTTTCACCATTAAGTATTCTCCTAGCACTGGTTTTTCATAGATTACTTTTATCAAAGTGAGGAAATTCCTTTGTATTCTTAGTTTATTGAGTGTTTCTTTTTTTATCATGAAAGGGTATTGAGGTTTGCAAATGTTTTTTCTCTGTCTGTTGAGATGATCATGTGGGTTTTTTCTCTTTATTCTATTCATGTTACAAAAGTACAGCAGTCAAGACTGAGTGATCCTGGCATGAAAATAGACAAAAAGATTAATGGAATAGATTTGAGAGTCCAGAATAAATTCCATATATCTATGGACAAATGATTTTTGATTAGGTTGCTAAAACCATTCAATGAAGAGTGAATAGTGTTTTCAACAAATGGCATTAGAACAACCGGATATCCACATGTGGAAACTTGAATTTGGACACTTATCTCATACCATATATAAAACTTTAACCCCAAAATACACACACACACACACACACACACACACACACATGATATCAACTAAAACTATAAGACTCATAGAAGAAAATATAGGTGTAAATCTTTGTGACCTTGGATTGATTAGGCAGTAGATTTTAAGTGTGAAACCTAAAACACAAGCAGCCAAAAAAACGGTAGATAAATTAGGCTTCACCAAAATGTCCAACTTCTGTGTGAACAAAGGATACAATGGAAAAAAAAGCTCACGTAATGGGAAGAAAAAACTGCAAGTCATATATCTGGAATATATTAAGAACTCTTACAAATCAACAAAAGATAACCCAGTTTTTAAAAGGGCAAAGGATTTGAATACATATTTCTCCAAAGAAGATATACTAATGGTCAATAAGCACAAAAGATGCTAAGCACATGAAAAGATGCTCAATATTCAGTTCAATTCAGTTCATTCAGTTGTGTCTGACTCTTTGCGACCCCACGGACTACAGCACGCCAGGCCTCCCTGTCTATCACCAACTCCTGGAGTTTACTCAGTATTATCAGTTACCAAAACCACTATGAGATACCATTTCACATCACTTAGAACGGCTATAATAAATTTTAAAAAAGACAAAAATAGAGAATCCCCTGCCAGTCCAGTGGTCAGGACTCTTTGGGCTCACTGCCATATCAGAGTTCAGTTCCTGGTTAGAAAACTGAAATCCCACAAGCTACATAGCACAGTTAAGCAGTTTTTAATAAAACAAAAGCAGGTATTCGTGAGAATACGGAGAAATTAGAAACCTAATGTATTGCTGATAGGAAAATGAAATGGTACAGCCGTTATGGAAAATGGTTTGGCAATTCCTCTAAAAGCTAAACCTATAGTTACTATATGACCCAGAAATTGCACTCTAGATATATACTCAGGAGAAATGGAAATGTATATCTATGCAAACACCCATATATAAATATTCACAGCAACATTATTCATAATAGTCAAAAAGTGGAAATAACCCAAATGCCCTGATGAACAGGAAAAAAAAATGTGTTATATTCACACAGGATAGTGTTGCTGCTGCTGCTGCTAAGTGGCTTCAGTCGTGTCCCACTCTGTGCAACCCCATAGACAGCAGCCCACTAGGCTCCCCCGTCCCTGGGATTCTCCAGGCAAGAACACTGGAGTTGGTTGCCATTTTCTTCTCCAATGCATGAAAGTGAAAAGTGAAAGTGAAGTCGCTCAGTTGTGTCCGACTCTTAGGGACCCCATGGACTGCAGCCTACCAGGCTCCTCTGTCCATGGAATTTTTCCAGGCAAGAGTACTTGAGTGGGGTCAGTATAGTGTTTTTCAGTCATAAAAAGGAATGGAATACTGATACATGGTACAACATGTGGATGAACCTTGAAAACTTAATACTAAGTGAAAGTAAGGCACAAAACGCCACGTATTGTGTTATTCCTTTTATATGACATGTTCAGAATACTCAGTACATGAGACAGGACGTAGATTAGTGGTTGCTGGGGTTTGAGAAGGAAAGGGAAAATAGGGAGTGACTGCTTAATGCATGTGGGGTTTCTTTTGGAGGTGATGAAAATGTTTTGGAATTAAGTGGTGAGGATTTCACAGTCTAATGAATATACTAAAACTACTGAGTTTTACATTTTAAAGTGACACGTTTTATAGTTTGTGAATTATAGATCAATAAGAGTTAGCTTTGAATCTTAGCTATTTTAGAAAAAAAATAAGTTCTGCTTTAAGTTAGACTAAATATATGTGTGTGTACATGTCTGTCTGTGCACGTGTGTGGGTGCGTGCACATGCTCAGCTGCTCAGTCATGTCTGACTCTTTGTGACTCCATGGATTGCAGCCCACCAGGCTCCTCTGTCCATGGAATTTCCCAGGCAAGAATACCAGAGCAGATTGCCATTTCTTAACTCCAGATGTTCTTCCCCACCAAGGATTAAACTCGGGTCTCTTGCATCTCCTGTGTTGGCAGGTGAATTTTTTACCACTGTGCCACCTGGGAAGCCTCTGTGTGTGTGTGTGTGTGTGTGTATACACATACCCGTGCAAATAGAACAAAATCTATCATATGTCCTATGTCAGGCATTTTTGTGATACTTTAAGCTGCCCAGCCATTAATTCACAAGTTGTAGCATCTTAAAGTTGCAGGGATCTCCTGAGGATACTGGCCCAGGCCAGATCAATACAGACTGTTGTACCTTTCTTTCATTACAGGAAGATGCAAGAATGGCTTAGACACTGATGTATAGAACAGTCTTTTGGACTCTGTGGGAGAGGGAGAAGGTGGGATGATTTGGGAGAATGGCATTGAAACATGTATAATATCATATATGAAACAAGTCGCCAGTCCAGGTTTGATGCACGATACTGGATGCTTGGGGCTGGTGCACTGGGACGACCCAGAGGGATGGTACGGGGAGGGAGGAGGGAGGAGGGTTTAGGATGGGGAACACGTGTATACCTGTGGCGGATTCATGTTGACATATGGCAAAACCAATACAATATTGTAAAGTTAAAAAATTAAAAAAAAAAAAAAAAAGAATGTCTTATTTCCAGGAGGGGCAGTAGAGAGCAGAGTACAGTGGTTGCGTAGGGTGAACTGAGATAAAACCTTAGTAGCCTCAAGGTTAAGCCACATTCAATTCCAGCTGGAATTGCTTATCTATTTACCTCCACTTTATAAAATTCCTCCACTTAAGATGGCACAAAAGCCTATTTATTCAGTTGCACACATCCTTAAAATTTGGAAATTTGATATGCATATTTTGTCTGTTGTGTAGCAGTAATTAATTCTACTTGGAAAATGTCCCATTTTATGCTTCTCTGAGTTTTCAATGATCATTTACTCTCCCCTAAATCAAACTACTTTCCTTTAGCATAGTTATTCCCCTGCCTCACAACTGCCTCAATAGAAATAGAAGCACTATAAGGATGGTCTCCAGTATAGCTTTTAGTATTGATGTGGCTCCTACAGAATTTCTGGTCTACCTGGAACTGTGGGAACCACAGCTCGGAAGTGTAGCCATCATATAAAGGAAAGGGTTCATGTTTGTTCCTTTTTTTTTTTTTTTCCTAAGAATGAAATGCAAAGCTCATTCCAGAGGATAAGTGACAAATACTTTTTGAGATAGCATGTGATAGAAGTTTCTACAGAGCTTCCCTGGTGGCTCAGATGGTAAAGAATCCGCATGCAATGTGGGAGACCTGGGTTCAATACATGGACTTGATCCCTGGGTCAGAAGATCCCCTGGAGGAGGGCATGGCAACCCACTCCAGTACTCTTGCCTGAAGAATTCCATGGACAGTGGAGCCTGGTAGGCTACAGTCCCGGAAGTCACAAAGAGTTGAACACGATAGAGCAACTACACCTTCATGGGGATCCATGAGAATCAAAATGTCCTTTTTAAGTTAAAAAAAAATGCCCTTTTAAACTCTGAGTTTCAATGTTATCTTCCTCCTTATTGTATGGTGCATCCACATATATCTTATAGAATTTTTATCTTTTAGTGGCCCTTTCAATTTCCTCCTTCTGCCTCCCTCCCTTCATTTTTATTTTTAATTTATCTTTGTCTATTTTCTATTCTCTGTTTCTTTGATAAACCACAGTTTATAATTCTTTCATTTTTACTTTCTAGACAGGTGTTTCTTTTTTTTTTTATTTTGACATAACAACCAAACTTTTCCTTGCCTACAGATTATGTTGATAGGCTAATTTTTTTGTTTGTTTTGATTTTATTTATTTATTTTTTAGACAGGTTTTTCAAAACTAGGTCTGCCTACTTCTCTTAATCAATCCCTTTCTTTCTGGCCTCACTAGTCTGCTCTCTGGTTCTACCTGTAATTCTTGGCTGGATTCCCCGCTTAATCCTGCTACTGGTCACCTACCAGGAAACTCCCCTTGGGGTTTCTTTCACTTTGAAACATTTTGTGGGTGTGTCTTGCCTCAGAGTCACAGAAATTTGGAGCCTAAGTAAAGGCAATATAGTTTCAAGTTCAGGGTGTCTTCCTGGGCACAATTTGAAATGACTCCTAGAAAAACCTCTGATCATGTGTTCCCAAATACTTACCCATATTTTGATCTGCAGGCTTTCCTTCTGCCGTCTACACTTTGAAAGTAGAGTGCGTCATAAAGCATCAAACTGAATACAAGAAAATCAATAAGCAATCTGTGTGATAATTAATTAAGCTGCCAGAATGAATTACTGTTTCTTCCCCTCCTGATTTGGGTCAGAGTCTCATTTGATTTGGGAAGTTGTCCATTTTTAATTATGGTTTGTTCTGTGTTCTTTTGATGTGATTGGAATCAATGACTGACAAGAAAAATCACGTTATGGTAGAAAAATATGGGTAAGTGTAACATGGCAAAGGTGTAGTTTGAAAGAAGTTATTTCCAAGACAGGACGGGGGAGAAAATTCTCTCTTCACATCTTTTGTCCAGACCATGATGAAACCAACTGTGTTCTCTATGCATTGTTCTCAGTCTGTGTGTATTCATTCAGAAAACATTTAGTGAGCAAATACATTGTGTCAGGCATTGTACAATAAGTTAGGGAAGAAAGCTCAGCCGTGTCCGACCCTCTGTGACCCCATGGACTATACGGTCCATGGGATTCTCCAGGTCAGAATACTGGAGTGGGTAGCCTTTCCCTTCTCCAGGGGATCATCCCGACCCAGGGATCAAGTCCAGGTCTCCTGCATTGTAGGCAGATTCTTTACCAGCTGAGCCACAAGGACAGCCCAAGAATACTGAAGTGGGTAGCCTATCCCTTCTCCAGAGAATTTTCCTGACCCAGGAATCGAACTGGGGTCTCCTGCATTGTAGGCAGATTCTTTACCAGCTGAGCCACAAGGACAGCCCAAGAATACTGAAGTGGGTAGCCTATCCCTTCTCCAGAGAATTTTCCTGACCCAGGAATCGAACTGGGGTCTCCTGCATTGTAGGCAGATTCTTTACCAGCTGAGCCACAAGGACAGCCCAAGAATACTGAAGTGGGTAGCCTATCCCTTCTCCAGAGAATTTTCCTGACCCAGGAATCGAACTGGGGTCTCCTGCATTGTAGGCAGATTCTTTACCAGCTGAGCCACAAGGACAGCCCAAGAATACTGAAGTGGGTAGCCTATCCCTTCTCCAGAGAATTTTCCTGACCCAGGAATCGAACTGGAGTCTCCTGCATTGCAGGCAGATTCTTTACCAACTGAGCTGTCAGGGAAGCCCAATAAATTAGGGGTGCAACGATGTACATGAATGTCGTGACCCCTGAGAGAACTAATAGTCTAAAAAGAAAGACCAATATTAACAGTCATATACAGAATTCATTCATTATAATTTTAAGTTCTTCAGCAATATATTTCATCTAACTGGATTTTTCCACAACTTTAAGATCACTACTATTCAAAGTAAAACCTGAAAAATCTTGAAAGCTTTCTATGGCCTTCTGTACATCATAAAGGCTAAATATATAAGTAAACAATGGATAAAATGATTCCTTCTCAGTGATGTAGTGAGGAGCCTTAGATGACCCCAGTTTGGGGTCTAGAGTATCAGACAGCATGTTCTAACCAAAGAAAGTCTTCAGTAGTATAATGTAGCTAATTTCCTAATCCCAGTCCCAGCTTCCCTGATGTTTATCTTACTTAGTGAGACCAGTCCTCATTGAACATGGCTTGAACACTAACTGGTAATAATGATCAAGAACAGGCTATTTTGGTAGTTAATGAATGCTGGAAGGGAGAGGTGGAAGTGATGAAAGACCTAATTCTCTGGCAGAGAGGCATTCTTTTAAAAAATTATTTTTAATTGAAGGATAATTGCTTTACAATATAGTGTTGATTTCTACCATACATCAACATGAATCAGTCATAGGTATACGTATGTCCCCTCCCTCTTGACCTTCTCTCTCACCTCCCACCCCACTCTAGGGGTGTCCACTCCTACCACTCTAGGTTGTCACAGAGGACAAGGTTGAGCTTCCTGTGTCATACAGCAAATTTCTACTGGCTATCTATTTTACACATGGTAATGTATTTGTTTCCATGTGACTGGCAGAATGGCATTCTTAACAGAAAGGATTTTTCTGGACTGCTTGGTGTTAAAGGTATCAAAAAGATGGAATTATGGAGGCTGGAGAGTTCAACAAGTGAATCAGTTCCTATTTATTCTGGGTGGTATAGGTATTAGCAGCCTGAAGGCAGGGAGCCTGGAGCAGATCTCTTCAGGCATAAGATTCTGTGAAGTTTGACTTGCTGAGATGCTAGAAGAATGGCTGAATGCCAACTTCACTTTCCTTAAATGAACATTTAAAGAACACTTGCTGGTGCCAATTTATTTTTAGCTCTGGGGGCCTTTCTATGTATATGTCACATAGACAGGGAAATTACTTATATTTGATGCAAGGGTCTCAGCCTAAATGTGCTCATGGTTTTCAGAACTCGATTTAGTGTAATTATACTCAATTTAGAGAATGAGTAACTGCCCCCTTTCTTTCCCCTATGGGCATGTGATTAATTTGCTTCATAGTAAAAAAGGCTTCAACACAGACCTAAGCTCCAATGGTCTCCCAGAAGGTTAGGTTTTAAATCTGGATAGAGTTTATTTGGCACTACCTCACTAAACTTGGATAAGTCAAGTTTGAAAAGTAAGGTCTTTTCCTATCAGCAAGGGCAGGACAAGCCTGAAGTAAGCACAAGAGTTTACCTAGCATCTGTGCCAGACTGATACCAAATGCTGGTTGACCAACAAACCTTTGTGACCGAGAATGCTACATTTTAATGATTAGCCCCATTTTAGAATCAGTAGCACATAGAGTCTTTCTGAGGTCTTTTGAGGATAACATTTGGCGGGAGGAGGGGGATGCCCACACATTTGCATGTAAGCTATCATCAGTATCTACTTCGTCTGGGCAATATTAAACATCTATGATCTGAGGTATATTCAGATATTTGTATAACCAGTGTACTGCATATGTAAATGTATCTGTGGTTATCGGAGCATGACTGTATGTGGTGATAGTTGTCTTTTCCTCTAGTTCTGGCAATGACTGTGCCATTCCAACAGTCTTAGTGATCATGACCTTCTATCTAACCTATCTGAAAACAATTAGGCATTACTGCTTAAGTGGTATGGTTCAGAAAGGTGTGGGTAGATGATCCAAAGAACCAAATCAGGTTCTCTTTCTTTTTTTTTTTAATTTTATTTTATTTTTAAACTTTACAATATTGTATTAGTTTTGCCAAATATCAAAATGAATCCGCCACAGGTATACATGTGTTCCCCATCCTGAACCCTCCTCCCTCCCCATACCATCCCTCTGGGTCTCCCAGTGCACTAGCCCCAAGCATCCAGTATCGTGCATCGAACCTGGACTGGCAACTCGTTTCTTACATGATATTTTACATGTTTCAATGTCATTCTCCCAAATCTCCCCACCCTCTCCCTCTCCCACAGAGTCCATAAGACTGATCTATACATCAGTGTCTCTTTTGCTGTCTCGTACACAGGGTTATTGTTACCATCTTTGTAAATTCCATATATATGCGTTAGTATACTGTATTGGTGTTTTTCCTTCTGGCTTACTTCACTCTGTATAATAGGCTCCAGTTTCATCCACCTCATTAGAACCGATTCAAATGTATTCTTCTTAATGGTTCTCTTTCTTTACTTTGTGAGACAGTGTACTGTGGTCACAAGCAACATGGACTCATGTGACCTGAGTTTGATCATGGATCCACAGGTTACTAACCTCTCTATGTCTCAGTATCCTCATCTGTAAAATGGAGATTAATGATAGTACCAATCTCATAGGTAATTGTGAGGATTAGGAAAATGAATCCATGTTAAGTACTTAGTACAGTACCTGAAACATCAGTATCACTCAGTGAATGTTACTTGTTATTATCCTTCAAATAAATCCCCTCTCCCACTTTTTACCCTCTTCACCACTGCAGTAATTCAAGTCAATTTTACCTTTTGCCCAGATTCATTCTCAGCAGTGTAACAAGTGTAATCTTAAAACATACATCCTATCAAGGTGTCTTCCTATTTAAAAGCTTCCCGTGGCTTCCCCATGACTTCGAATAAAACTCAAAGTTCTTTCCCTGGTCTACGGAGCTTTAGGTGATATGACCCATCCTTCCTCTTAGATCGCCTATTCCGGTGCTTCTCCCTTTCTCACTGAGCTCCAGCTCTGCTTGCCTGCTTGCTCTTACTGAAATGGTACAAACACATCCTGCTTTATAGACTTCGCTTAAGGTATTTCTTGTGCCTGAACAGTCTTCCCTTTGATCTTTATGTAACTTTGCTCTTTGTCATTTTGCCTCATTTGGAGAGGCCTTTTGAACCACCAACTCTGAAAGAACCACCTAGGCACTGTCCACCCGTCAGCCTGTTTAAAATTTTTTGCATAGCATGTACCAATCTTATAGGTTTTTGTTTGTTTGTTTATAGTCTGTCTCCTCTTGCCAGAATGTAATGTTTATGAGAACAGGGTTATTGTTCACTACTTTTTTCATTTCATATTTTTCTATTGAGGGCCTACTATGTACCAGGGTGTGTTCTATGGCCCTGGAGATATTGCAGGAGACAATATAAGTAAAAATCACTGCTCTCTTGAAGCTTATTTTCTAGTACGTTTAAACAGACAATAAGAAAACAAATTGTAAACTATATCTATACCAGAGAAGGAATAGCAGGAGAGGAGGGTAATGAATGAATGCCCTATGATGGTAGTCGTGGTGATGGTGGTTGTGTGTGTGTATGTGTGTGGCAGATTTTTAAAAGATTGTTAGGAAATGACACAATGATGTGAGAACATTTGAGAAAAGACATGAGAGTTGAGGGCTGGAGCCATCTGTATTTTGGGGGAAAGATCAAATATAAATACCCAGATATGGGACAGCAGAGTATATTCAAAGAATATCAAGGAACCCAGTGTGGCTGTAGTGGAGTAAGTAGATGAGCCTGTGAGTGATGGGAGGGGAGGCCATATCACACAGAGCATGGTAGGTCATGGTAAAGTCTCTGGATTTTCTCTCGAGTTACATGGAGTGCTAGTGGCTCAATTTGAATATATGAGTTACATGGCTTTGGCTTGCTTCATAGCTCAGCTGGTAAAAAATCTGCCTGCAATGGAGGAGACCCCAGTTCGATTCCTGGGTCAGGAATATCTGCTGGAGAAGGGATGACTACCCACTCCAGTATTCTTGGGCTTCCCTTGTGGCTCAGCTGGTAAAGAATATGCCTGCAATGTGGAAGACCTGGGCTCAATCCCTGGGGATTGAACTTTCCTGGAGAAGGGAAAGGCTACCCACTCCAGTATTATGGCCTGGAAAATTCCACGGACAGTCCATGGGATCGCAAAGAGTCGGACACGACTGAGTGACCTTTACTTCACTTCACTTCACTTCATGGCTTACATATTTTAGAAGCAGCAATCTGACTTCTAGATGGAGGGCAAGATAGAGGAAGAGAGACTAATAGGCCCTTGCAATAATACAGTGTAGGAGATGGTGGGGATATAATTTGGTGGTAATAGAGGAGGCAGTTAAGAGGTGCTCAGAGTAAAGTCTGTGTGTATTTAAAAACACAGGCAACAGTATTTGCTGATGGATTGGGATGAGGGATGTGGGAGAAAGTTAACAAAGATGAGGGTATTTTATTTTTTTTCTGCTAGCAAATGAAAGAATGAAGTTACCGTTTACTATGATGAGGAAGACTGTGAGAAGTTTCTGGGAATGGAGGAATTTTGAAGATAATCTTAAACATATTTGGTTCAACATCTTTTAGACTTAATTTTGAGACACAAATTAGATGTCTTTGGTACCTAAAACAATGCAAACATAGGGTTGCTGCTGCTGCTACCAAGTCGCTTCAGTCGTGTCCAACTCTATGCGACCCCATAGACAGCAGCCCACCAGGCTCCCCCGTCCCTGGGATTCTCCAGGCAAGAACACTGGAGTGGGTTGCCATTTCCTTCTCCAATGCATGAAAGTGAAAAGTGAAAGTGAAGTCTCTCAGTCATGTCCGACTCTTAGTGACCCCATCGACTGCAGCCCACCAGGCTCCTCCATCCATGGGATTTTCCAGGCAAGAGTACTGGAGTGGGGTGCCATTGCCTTCTCCGAACATAGGGTTAGTATGCAATAAATATTTTAACTGAATAAATGAATACCCTTTAAGTTCCTTCTACCTCCTCTTAGTCCCAAGCACTTCATATTACCAAGTCACTCTACTCTTTCTCCATGGATTCTCACATGTGATGTTAAGTGAGACTATTAGAAACTTTATAACTTCCTTTGACCTCTGTCTAAGCCATCTCTACTTATTCTCACCCATTCTGTTTTCCAGGAATATCAAGGAAGCGTTTGCTCTGATTTCCCTTATTTGGGGAAGAAAAACAACCAGGAAGCCTGTTATTAATCTTCTTCCATCAATACTTACATTGTGAACCTATGCCATCTTCTTTGATTATTCAGAGAAGACTAATTACACAGATTAGACTAAGGAACTCAGTTTGCAATTGTTCTTGTAATGAGATGATCTGTCCAACTTCCCTTGCAGTTGTTCAAATACCTCCTCAATCCAGGTTTTATAGCAAAGCCAGAAAATTCCAGAATATCCATGAAGTTTACTAGTGATAATAAATATGTATATGCATGCGTGGGCTTATAGGCTCTGGTTACATAAATATATCCCTGGAGAAGGAAATGGTAACGTTCTCCAATCTTCTTGCCTGGAAAATCCCATGGACAGAGGAGCCTAGCAGGCTACAGTTCATGGGTTCTTAAAGAGTCAGACATGACTGTGTTACTGAGCACATAAATACGTAAAACTGGTATGCACACCCATTTTTGCAACTTGATGGTGGACAAGGCAGACCAAGGGCACTGGGTCCAAAACAGACTCTTAATGAGAGTGAGTGTATTCTACAGATATATGACAGAGATTTACATACTAGCACCAGCACAAACAATTCCTTTCAACTTGATGGCAGGCAGAGTGACCCAAGTTTAGTGCTGCCATCATTAGGGTTACCTGGAAGATTAAGAAACTTCTTGTGGTACATATATACAATAGAATATTACTCAGCCATAAAAGGAAACACATTTGAATCAGTTCTAATGAGGTGGATGAATTTAGAACCTATTATACAGAATGAAGTAAGTCAGAAAGAGAAAGACAAATATTGTATTCTAACACACATACACAGAATCTAGAAAACTGATACTGAAGAATTTATCTACAGAGCAGCAGTGGAGAAACAGACATTGAGAATAGACTTATGGACACGGGGAGGGGGAGGAGGGGGGAGATGTATGAAAAGAATAACATGGAAACTTACATTACCATATGTAAAATAGCCAATGGAAATTTGCTGTATAGCTCAGGAAACTCAAACAGGGGCTCTGTATCAACCTAGAGGGGTGGGATGGGGAGGGAGATGAGAGGGAGGTTCATATATCCCCTCCCTTTTGATATATGTATTTGATATATGTATACCTATGGCTGATTCATGTTGAGGTTTGGCAGAAAGCAAAAAAAAAAAAATTCTGTAAAGCAATTATCCTTCAATAAAAAATAAATTAATTAAAAAAAGAAACTTACTGATTCCTTAGTAAAAGACAAATGATAATTCTTTTGTTTAGGATTTTTTTAAGTGCTTAGGTAGAAGTCTGTTCTGGTGGGTTCTTTTTCTGAAAGGATTGCTTTAATCACTAATCTCTAGAAGTGACTCAGAAGCTCCAGTAACTGGGGTGACTATAGTATAAAGTTGGCAAATAATATTTCTGTCATAGAAGAGTCTGAGTCTCAGGGCCTCTCTCTCCATTGGTGTGTTCTAGGGCAGCTGAGAGTTGTAGGTTGAAGAGAACCAGAAGCTTTCTCTGAAACCTGCCCAGTAGCACCAGCTCTTGGCCCAGAAAAGTATCTTATGCCATGAAAGATGAGTCATTGGATATAATTATTTATTTCCACAAAGAGAAATAATTATGGATCACCATCTCCTACTTATATGATGCTCTGTTTTGGAGATAAGTTAAAAAAGAAAAACAGTGAGGAAGCTTTATAACAGATGTTGGAGAGAGAGTTATTTTATTATGGGTGTGTATGGGGTGGGGGGTACAGGAGTGGTAAAAGATCTAAAAATTACAGAATATAAGAATTGGGAAGTAAAATTTCAAATTTATTTTGAGATCTGGTGAGTATAGCTGAATGGACAGTGAATATAAATGTGAATAGTGATGAAAAAAGGGCTAGAGTTCTTAGTTGGACTGTGGAGGAAGGGCTCCTTGGTGCCTGGTCAATGGCTGATGTTGCTGGAGGTCCAGAAAGGAAAGATTTATTTTTTTTTGTCTTTTTTTTTTTGTATGACCAAAATATTATTTTGCCTCATGCTTGATTGAACATGATTCTTGGTTGAAAATAATTTTTCTTGATACAAATTAAGACATTGTTGTATCTGATTTCTATCTTTTTAAGCAAAATATTGTCTATAATATTATTCAATATTTATTCCACATGGTGAAACTATTGAAACTTCTATGAGTAACATTTCCCTGATATGAAATTTTCATTGTAGATAATGTTTGATTTACTTTATAACAGATTTCCTAATGTTTTATTATATTACTCCATGATTGCTAATGAGTTTGATAAGTATCAAAAGAATCAAGTATAATTCTCACCTTTGTAAATAATTTTTGCTTCTTGGAAGTTTGCTGAATCTTGCCTTATTCTTCATATCCTAAAATTTCATCATGTCCTTTTTAGTTATGAGCATGCACAAAATATATGCATTTGTATATATGTGTGCACACATGTACATGTGTCTGTTTTCAGCATTTATTGATTCATCACTCTGGGATCTATTAGAGATTTAGTTTGCAGTGATAAATCAGACAGACACAATCCATTTTTCTGGAATTTACATCTCAGTGGTTGAAATTGACAAATATGCCAGAAAGTAAATATAACAATAAAAAGTTGTGATAAATCTTATTGAATTTAATCTTCATACTTCAAGGCCTGGATGGATCCTACCATACGCTAGCACTTTTCATTACTCAAAATGATCTTCAGTCTTCATTATTATATTTTTTTTTTGCTTCCTACAGCTGTACTCAAAGACTTTAACTGCCTTGTTCACAGCTATATTTGCAGGGGCTTGCTTAGTGTTCAGTAATTATTAGTTAGGTGATTGAATGGATGAATTTTTATCTTCATGTTATTTTAGCCTTGTTAAATGGGAAATACAGATGTTATTATACCCATCCTATAGATAAGGATATGCAGTTTGGGACTGGATATAAACTTGGGAATCAGAATAAAATAAAGACTCTCCTATTGCTAATTATTATGCTTTACTGAATGCTTACTGTACATAAGGCAATGTGCCAGTTTCCCTGTGTAGACTATGTTGTTGAAATCTCTGTACAATTCTGTGAAGTAAGTACTGTCATTACCCCTTTTTATACATGAAGAGCGGAGAAGGCAGTGGCACCCCACTCCAGTACTCTTGCCTGGAAAATCCCGTGGACAGAGGAGCCTGGTAGGCTGCAGTCCATGGGGTCGCTAGGAGTTGGACACGACTGAGCAACTTCACTTTCACTTTTCACTTTCATGCATTGGAGAAGGAAATGGCAACCCACTCCAGTGTTCTTGCCTGGAGAATCACAGGGACGGGGGAGCCTGCTGTGCTGCCTCTCTGGGGTCGCACAGTCAGACACGACTGAAGAGACTTAACAGCAGCAGCAGCAGCATACATGAAGAGTCTGAGGTTAAGTGACTCATTCAAGATCATACATCCAGGAAGTGACAGAGTCCAAAGTTAATTCCAATATCTGTTTTTAAAACCTCTGCTGTCTCTACTACACCAAGGTGCTTGTCTGGAGCTATGAGGTCTGCTTGAACTTTATCTGTACTGTAGGAGTATGACAAATAGTGGGTTTCTGGCTTTTTTCACTGCCATTTGGGCTCATTATTTTACTTCAGATACTATGGAGAAAGAAACAAGAACTAGAAAGAGGAAGTTAGTTGTTCAAGCTTACATGGTCTCTTATTGATAGAACTAAGGCCAGAACTACTGTATCCCCATCTATTTCCCATGAAGTGATGGGACCGGATGCCATGATCTTCGTTTTCTGAATGTTGAGCTTTAAGCCAACTTTTTCACTCTCCTCCTTCACTTTCATCAAGAGGCTTTTTAGTTCCTCTTCACTTTCTGCCATAAGGGTGGTGTTGTCTGCATATCTGAGGTTATTGATATTTCTCCCGGCAATCTTGATTCCAGCTTGTCCTTCGTCCAGCCCAGCATTTCTCATGATGTACTCTGCATATAAGTTAAATAAGCAGGATGACAATATACAGTCTTGACGTACTCCTTTTCCTATTTGGAACCAGTCTGTTGTTCCATGTCCAGTTCTAACTGTTGCTTCCTGACCTGCATACAGATTTCTCAAGGGGCAGATCGGGTCGTCTGGTATTCCCATCTCTTTCAGAATTTTCCACAGTTTATTGTGATCCACACAGTCAAACGGAGAAGGCAATGGCAACCCAATCCAGTACTCTTGCCTGGAAAATCCCATGGATGGAGGAGCCTGGTGGGCTACAGTCCTTGGGGTCACTAAGAGTCAGACACGACTGAGTGACTTCACTTTCACTTTCCACTTTCATGCATTGGAGAAGGAAATGGCAACCCATTCCAGTGTTCTTGCCTGGAGAATCCCGGGGACAACAGAGCCTGGTGGGCTGCCGTCTATGGGGTCACACAGAGTCGGACATGACTGAAGAGACTTAGCAGCAGCAGCAGCAGCACACAGTCAAAGGCTTTGGCATAGTCAATAAAGCAGAAATAGATGTTTTTCTGGAACTCTTCCTTTTTCCATGATCCAGCGGATGTTGGCAATTTGATCTCTGGTTCCTCTGCCTTTTCTAAAACCAGCTTGAACATCTGGAAGTTCACGGTTCACGAATTGCTGAAGCCTGGCTCGGAAAATTTTCAGCATTACTTTACTAGCGTGTGAGATGAGTGCAATTGTGCAGTAGTTTGAACATTCTTTGGCATTGCCTTTCTTTGAGATTGGAATGAAAACTGACCTTTTCCAGTCCTGTGGCCACTGCTGAGTTGTCCAAATTTGCTGGCATATTGAGTGCAGCACTTTCACAGCATCATCTTTCAGGATTTGAAATAGCTCAACTGGAATTCCATCACCTCCACTAGCTTTGTTCGTATTGATACTTTCTAAGGCCCACTTGACTTTACATTCCAGGATGTCTGGCTCTAGGTGAGTGATTACACCATCGTGATTATCTGGGTCGTGAAGATCTTTTTTGCACAGTTCTGTGTATTCTTGCCACAGTGGAAACAGTGTCAGACTTTATTTTTGTGGGCTCCAAAATCACTGCAGATGGTGATTGTAGCCATGAAATTAAAAGATGCTTACTCCTTGGAAGGAAAGTTATGATCAACCTAGATAGCATATTCAAAAGCAGAGATATTACTTTGCCAACAAAGGTCTGTCTAGTCAAGGCTATGGTTTTTCCAGTGGTCATGTATGGATGTGAGAGTTGGACTGTGAAGAAAGCTGAGCACCAAAGAATTGATGCTTTTGAACTGTGATGTTGGAGAAGACTCTTGAGAATCCCTTGGACTGCAAGGAGATCCAATCAGTCTATTCTAAAGGAGACCAGTTCTGGGTGTTCATTGGAAGGACTGACGCTGATGCTGAAACTCCAGTACTTCGGCCACCTCATGCCAAGAGTTGACTCATTGGAAAAGACTCTGATGCTGGGAGAGATGGGGGGCAGGAGGGGAAGGGGACGACGGAGGATGAGATGGGTGGATGGCATCACTGACTTGATGCACATGACTTTGTGTGAACTCCGGGAGTTGGTGATGGACAAGGAGGCCTCGCGTGATGAGATTCATGGGGTCACAAAGAGTCGAACACGACTGAGCGACTGAAGTGAACTGAATTGAACTGAACTGAAGGCCAGAACTAGGGCTCTTGAATTGAAGTTCAGTTGTTTTTTTTTTTTTTTTTTTTTTTTTTTACACAACAATGTTATCTCCTCTGTTCTCTCAGTGACTTTCAAATTTAGCCCTTCCTAGAAAGGTTTGCTTTCTGAAAGGGTCTACAAATATTAAAGGCTCCTTTTATTTTTGGCACCTTGACCAGGATGATTATATATATCCATATCTGGGCAGTTTCCAATTCTGTACTTTCTACTGAGGAGAAGGGAAATGGCTTTGGCAAAGTAGAAGGTAAGGTGTTCTCAGTCTGAAGACCTACCTTCAACTTCATAATCATGAAAATTAATAGCCAATTTGTGGAAGAGACATAGTCAAGAAGATCCAAAATAAAAACCTATAAGGACAACTAGACAGAATGAGTTCACTGAAGTCTGACTAGTACAGATATAGTGAATAAGCAGCCTTTTTTTAATTGGAAGATAATTACTTTACAATATTGTGATAGTTTTTGACGTACATTGACATGAATCAATCATAGGTACACATGTGTCTCCAAATCCTGAACCTACCTCCCTCCCCACCCCATCCCTCTGGGTTGTCCCAGAGCACTGGTTTTGAGTGCCCTGCATCAAACCTACATTGGTCATCTATGTTACATATGGTAATATACATGTTTCAATAATCCCACCCTCATCTTCTCCCACCTAGTCCAACAGTCTGTTCTTTACATCTGTGTCTCTTTTGCTGCATTTAGGGTTGTCATTACCATCATTCTAAATTCCATATATATGTGTTAATATACTATATTGGTGTTTCTCTTTCTGACTTACTTCACTCTGTATATTAGGCTCTGGTTTCATCCACCTCATTAGAACTGACTCAAATGTGTTCCTTTTTATAGCTGAGTAATATTCCATTGTGTATATGTACCACAACTTCCTTATCCATTTTGTCTGCCAGTGGACATCTAGGTTGCTTCCACATCCTAGTTATTTTAAACAGTGCTGTAATGAACTTTGGGGTACATGTGTCTCTTACCATTCTGGTTTTCTTGGTGTGTCTTTCCAGCAATAGGATTGCTGGGTCATATGGCAGTTCTATTTCCAGTTGTTTAGGAATCGCCACGATGTTTTCCATAGTGGCTGTACTAGTTTGCATTCCTACCAACAGTTTAAGACAGTTCCACACCCTTTTCTCCACACCCTCTCCAGCATTTATTGTTTGTAGACTTTTTCATGGCAGCCATTCAGACTAATGTGAGATGTTAGCTCATTGTGGTTTTGATTTGCATTTATCTAATAATGAGTGATGTTGAGCATCTTTTCATGTGTTTATTAGCAATCTGTATATCCTCTTTAGAGAAATGTCTGTTTGGTTCTTTTGCCCACTTTTTAATTGGGTTATTCATTTTTCTAGTATTAAACTACATGTGTTGCTTGTGTATTTTGGAGATTAATTCTTTGTCAATTGTTTCATTTGTATTATTTTCTCCCATTCTGAAGACTGCCTTTTTACCTTACCTATAGTTTCCTTCATTGTGCAAAAACTGAAAAAGTTTAATTAGGTCACTTTGTTTATTTTTGTTTTTATTTCCATTACACTGGGAGGTGGGTCATAGAGGATCTTGCTGTGATTTTTGTCAGAGAATGTTTTGCCTATATTTTTCTCTAAGAGTTTTATAGTTTCTGGTCTTACATTTTGATCTTTAATCCATTTTAAGTTTATTTTTGTGTATGGTGTTAGAAAGTGTTCTAGTTTCATTCTTTTACAGGTGGTTGACCAGTTTTTGCAGCAACACTTGTTAAAGAGATTGTCTTTTCTCCATTGTATATTCTTGCCTCCTTTGTCAAAGATAAGGTGTCCATAAGTGAGTGGATTTATCTCTGGGCTTTATATTTTGTTCCATTGATCTATATTTCTGTCTTTATGCCAGTACCATACTGTCAGAAGACTTTATGACTCTTTATGACTGTAGCTTTGTAGTTTAGTCTGAAATCAGGAAGGCTGATTCCTCCAGTTCTATTCTTCTTTCTCAAGATATAAGCAACCTCTTTATTGGTGCAGATTTTGGGGCTTCAAAGCATGGAAGGGCCATCATTTTCTATTTCAAATATTTGTATATGAGTTTTATTAAATTTGAAAATATAAGAGTACCTGGGGTAAGGAAATATAGAAAGTTAATGGCACAAACCATTTGTCACCAGTTCATTTATCAGTGCAACTATCACATAGAAAAATTTAAAGAATGTGACATAGAAGAGCTAAATTTAGATGACAGCAAGTATTTGTGGATAAGGGCTTGGCCTCTGGAGTCATTCTGCATCCACTTAAAACCTGGATCTTCCATCTTCTACCTTCACAGCCATGGAGGAGTCACTTTTCCTTTCTGAGCCTCAGTTACTCTATCTATAATATGGGGCTAATAATAGTATCTAAAACCAAGGAGTTTTTTTTACTATTAAATGAGATTATATAAAGAAATGTCTTAGAACAGTATCTGGCATAATAGTAAATGGTAGCAATAGCTGTTGTTATATAGGAGGCAAGATCAGAAAATTAAAGCATGTTTCCTTATATTATAAAATGTAATTCAATGAACATTTATTGTGCCCTTCTTCTAAGCCAAACACTGAACTAGGCACAGGAAAGAAGGCTGAGATGCATCCCCTGCCCTCAAGAATTGTCCAGTTTAAGAGGCTACAGACTACCTATAAAGTAATATCTTTTCTCATTGAACATTTCCAACCACAGGCATTATTTGCCACCATTTATCTCCTTCTCTTTATTACTTAGCTATTCAGCATTCAGAATGTTAAAGACCAGATGGTGTTAAGCTGCCTATTTTAGGACTGGTTGTAAAAGTTCACTCTTTATCTTACATTTAACACAGTGTCTTAATGAGGAAACTGTTCACAAAGCATTTATAGTACTTAGTGGATACCTTGGGAAGGATATTAGAAGGAATGCAGCTATAGGGCTTTGGGGAAAGTTTCAGCCTTGAAATCAGAAAATTTGAGTTTGAGTCAGGGCTTTGCCATTGACCGGTTGAGTGACCTTGGATGAGTCATTTAGCATCTGTGTTTCTGAGACTGTTAAATGGACTAGCAAATGGAAAGCAGGTAGCTTAAAGAATTATCCTGTTATTCAGTCTTTCATTCATTAAGCATGAGTCAAAAGGGTCTCTGCTTTAAATGAACTCATTTTCTTTGAGGGGGTGAAAAAAGTTATTCCATGAAAATAAAAATCAAAAGAAAACTGAAGTAGCAATATTTGTATCAGAAAAAATGTACTTTTAAAAGAAAAGCTGTTAATAAGAGACAAAGAAAGGCAGTTACATGATCATCAAGGATCAATCCAAGAAAATCTAACAATTGTACATATGTATGCCCCTAACATAGGAGAATCTAAATATATAAGGCAAATATTAACAGACATAAAAGGAGAAATAGACAGCAAAAGAATAATAGTAGGGGACTTTAAGATCCCACTTATATCAATGGAAAGATCATCCAGGCAGAAAATCAATAAAGAAAATGTAGCCTTAAATGACACATGAGGCCAAATAAATTTAATTTATATGTATATATATATATATATATACACATACACATATATGGCATTTCACCTGAAATGGACACAATACAATTTCTTCTTAAGTGCACATGGAACACTCATCAGGATAGATCACATGCTGCTGCTGCATCACTTTAGTTGTGTCCGACTCTGTGCGACCCCATAGACAGCAGCCCACCAGGCTTCCCGTCCCTGGGATTCTCCAGGCAAGAACACTGGAGTGGGTTGCCATTTCCTTTCCAGTGCATGAAAGTGAAAAGTGAAAGTGAAGTGAAGTCGCTCAGATCACATACTAGGGTACAAAACAAGGTTTGGCAAATTTAAGAAAATTAAAATTATAATAAGCCATCTTTTCTAACCACAAAGCTATGAGGCTGGAAATCAACTACGAGAAAAAACTTCAAAGAACACAAAAATGTGGGAACTAAGCAATATGCTACTAAACAACCAATAGATCAATGAAAAAATCAAAGAGGAAATTAAAAAAAAACATACCTAGAGAAAAATGAAAATGAAAACATGATGATCCAAAACCTATGAGACATAGCAAAAGCAGTTCTAAGAGAGAAGTTTATAGGATACAAACTCAACTCCAGAAATATAAGACAACTCTCAAACAACCTAAATTTGCATCTCAAAGAACTAGAGAAAATAAAACACATGAAACCTAAAGTTAGTAGAAAGAAAGAAATCATAAAGATCAGAAAAGAAATAAATGAAATAGAATCTTAAAAAAAATCAGTGACATGAAAAGCTGGCTCTTTGAAAAGATCTAATTTTCTTTGAGTAGATTCAAAAACACATAAAAGTCATAACTTGCTTCCCATTCTCCTATCGCCTACCATGTCACCAAAATTTTATTTTTTTCAAGTTTATCATTGACTTTATTGTCAATAAATCCTATGGTCATTTCCAGAACCTCATTTTCTGTGACTTTTGAATAATATTCTACATACTTGGCCAGTTTCTCTTTGACACAATATTTTCCATACTTCTGTGGCATATTCTTCTAGTTTCCTTTAAAGCTGCTTTTCTCAGACTCTTTTAGAGCCCCTCCTCTATTATCTACAAATTTTATGACAGGGGTCCTCAAATCTTAGTCATATATATGTTAGTCTCTCAGTTGCGTCTGACTCTTTGTGACCCCACGGAGTGTAGCCCGCCAGGCTCCTCTGTCAATTGATTTCTCCAGGCAAGAATACTGGAGTGGGTAGCCATTCCCTTCTCTAGGGGATCTTCCCAACCTAGGGATCGAACTCAAGTCTCCCACATTGCAGGCAGATTCTCTACTGTCTGACCACCAGGGAAGCCCATACTCATATATGTATGCATTATTTTCTTTATACCAGTCTACTCTCCCTAGGCTTCTATATTATTTGTACATAAAGGAGTCCGAGATCTATTCACCTTTAGAGCAATTTTCCTTGGTTAGAGACCCAAATAGCCAACTGCTTTGTCAACATATGTATCTGGATGTTCATATTCTACAAGTGTCTTAAACTCAAAATGTCACAAGTTGAATTCATCAGATAAACTCCCTTCTGTAACCCATTCAGCTACTCCTCAGTTTTTCCCATTTCAATAAAGGGTAAGACCATCTACCCATATGGCCCTTGAGAGTATTTGTCTTCATCCTTCCCCAGTGCAGTGCTTCAGCAAGTTCTATTGTTATTTACACCCAAACTTGCCTGCTCAGTTACTCAATCTGTCCTGTAGTCCGCCAGGCTCCTCTGTCTATGGCAAGAATACTGCAGTGGTTGCCATTTCCTCCTCCAGGGGATCTTTCTGACCCAGGGATCAAACCCATATCTCCTGCATTGTCAGGCAGATTCTTTACTGCTGAGCCACCTGAGAAGCCAAAACATATCTTGTCTATGTTAAAATCTCTTAGTCTTCTCTGCCACCACCCTTGTCTAGGCCTCAGCTGTGTCTGTGCTAGATCACTGAAATAGTCTCTTAACTGAATCCAGCACATACACTCTTTCTTCCAACCCAACGTCTATTTGCCTGAATGATGAATTTAATAATTTCATGTCTTTCTTTGAAGCTTCTTAATAGATCTACATTGCCCTTAGAATAAAGACCCCAAATCATTAACTTGCCCCAATTTCATCACTTACCTTTCTCCCTATTGCTCTACCCTCCTCATTCTACAAACATAATGGGCTTCCTGTCTCAGTACTTTCATGCATGCTTTTTCTCTCTCTCCCTCACTTTTCAGGTTATAATTTAAGTATCATTTCTACCAGGAATCCTTCCCTAACCAATCTTTGACCTAACAGGTTAGTCTACCTATTTTATGTAGAACTTGACACTTTGCCTTTGTTCCCACTGAGCCCATTTCATTACATATTCTGTGTTTGTTCACCATATTAACAGTAAGTACATTGAGGGCAGGGATTGTGTATATCTTATTCACCAATCACAATAGTTAGTTAGTTAGTTCAGTTGCTCAGTCATGTCAGACGCTTTGCAACCCCATGGACTGCAGCATGCCAGGCCTCCCTGTCCATCACCAACTCCCAGAGCTTGCTCAAACTCATGTCCATCGAGTCAATGATGCCATCCAACCATCTCATCCTCTGTAGTCCCCTTCTCCTCCTGCCTTCAGTCTTTCCCAGCATCAGGGTCTTTTCCAATGAGTCAGTTCTTCACATCAGCTGGCCAAAGTGTTGGAACCTCAGCTTCAGCATCAGTCCTTCTAATGAATATTCAGGACTTAATATTCAGGAGGACATTTTTCAAAAAGGCAAAATGGTTGTCTGAGGAGGCCTTACAAATAGTTGAGAAAAGAAGATAACTAAAGGCAAAGGAAAAGAGAAAAGATATACCCATCTGAATGCAGAGTTCCAAAAAATATCAAGGAGAGATAAGAAAGCCTTCCTCAGTGATTAATGCAAAGAAATAGAGGAAGACAATAGAATGGGAAAGATTAGAGATCTCTTCAAGAAAATTAGAGATACCAAGGGAATATTTCATGCAAAGATGGGCTCAATAAAGGACAGAAACAGTATGGACCTAATAGAAGCAGAAGATATTAAGAAGAGGTGGCAAGAATACACAGAAAAAACATACAAAAAAGATCTTAATGACCCAGATAACCATGATGGTGTGATCACTCACCTAGAGTCAGACATCCTGGAGTGTGAAGTCAAGTGGGCATTAGGAAGCATCACTACGAACAAAGCTGGTGGAGGTGATGGAATTCCAGCTGAGCTATTTCAAATCCTAAAAGATGATGCTGTTAAAGTGCTGCACTCAATATGCCAGCAAACTGGGAAAGCTCACCAGTGGCCACAGGACTGGAAAAGGTAAGTTTTCATTCCAATCCCAAAGAAAGGCAATGCTGAAGAATGTTCAAACTACCACACAATTGCACTCATCTCACACACTAGCAAATTAATGCTCAAAATTCTCCAAGCGAGGCTTCAATAGTACATGAACCGAGAACTTCCATATGTTCAAGCTGGACTTAGAAAAGGCAGAGGAACCAGAATTCAAGTTGTCAGCATCCGTTGGCTCATCAAAAAAGCAAGAAAGTTCTAGAAAAACATATACTTCTGCTTTATTGACTACACCAAAGCTTTTGACTGTGTGCATCACAACAAACTGGAAAATTCTTAAAGAGATGGGAATACCAGACCAATTGCAATACCTGGCATATATGCAGATACTTGATAAAAATGAGTCTAACATAAATGTACATAGCAACATCATTCATAATAGCCAAAGAATAGGAATTAACCACATATCCATCATCTTATGAATGGATAAAAATTTGTAGTATATCCATATAATGGAATATTATCTAGCCATTTAAAGAATATTGATTCATGTTACAGCACAAGTGAACCTTGAAAAAACTATGAAAAATGAAATAAGCCAGTCACAAGAAAACACACAATATATGGTTCTATTTAAGAAGAAATGTCCAAAATTGGCATATCCATGAGATAGAAAGTAGATTAGTGTTTACCAGAGGCTAGATAGAGGGAAGAATATGAGTATGAGGCTACTTTTTTGTTCTAAAATTTAGATAGTGGTGATGGGCCTACAACTCTGAAAATATAATAAACACAACTGAAATGTATACTTTAAATGAGTGGGTTTATAGTATGTGAATTACATCTTGATAAAGTTCTTAAAAGTGCGTGTGTATAATGTAAACCACTTATCAGTGTGAAATGATATAAACAATGTAAACTGACACAGTGATTTTTAGTTTGCTGGAGGGTGAACAAACAGTAAATAATAGAGGTCCTTAGGAATTAACACCTAATTCATGCATCTGTTTTGTTTCCCCCCCCCCTCTGAGAAATTTTTTTTTTCATGGTTTTATTTTTATTTTTTTTTTAATTTTATTTTATCTACTTGGGACTTTGAAATGGGAGAGAGCAATCATTGGGATCTAAATTTGGAAAGAAACTCAGAGATTCTATAATTCAACTGTTTCATTCTATATGTGAGTAAATGGAGGCAGAAAGGAAAGTGACTGACCACGTTCACACAGTAAATTAGTAACCAGATCTATACTAAAATCCCTTATCTCTTGAGTCTCATTTTAGGGTTCTTTCCATTATATACATCCAAATCATCCAAATCAGTCTCCTTAAGAGATTTCCCAGAAACCTCTCATGACAACTTCTTACAAATTATTGTTCGCCCCCATCTTCAAGGGAGGCTGAAAATTGTAGCTTGTGTTAGTAAGGAACCAAGGAAGAATGGACTTTGAGGAAGCAACTTGTAATTTCTGCCACAGATTGTTACTGCTGGAAATTTTGAATAAGCCAGTTTTAGACCTAGGAGAATTCAGTGTTCTCTGAGGTACTTCTGAAGTCAGCATCAACATTTCCAGTAGAGTGTGAATGCAATAGTCACACATTGAACCCTTTTCATGATAAACATCTCTAGCACCAGACAGGCTCAGCAGTTCCTGAGTAAATTGCATTTGGCAGGGACTGGCTGCAAGGCATCACCAGCTCAAATGAATACAACTTTACTTTTAAAAACATATCAAGATAACACTCACTATCCTGGAATAAAGAAAGAGAAGGTGACAGACCCTTTTTGAATGGAAATTGCAACCTGGAATGTACAAGTCTCTTTTGCATTCTTCAGAGACTTCTTGTTGCCTTTTTTAAAAAATGTAAAAATTTGGAATTGTCTTACGTTGTTGTCTTACATGTCATGCAAAGAGCCGACTCACTGGAAAAGACCCTGATACTGGGAAAGATTGAAGACAGGAGAAGGGGACGACAGAGGATGAGATGGTTGGATGGCATCACTGACTCAATGGACATGAGTTTGAGCAAGCTCCGGGAGATGGTTAAGGACAGGGAAGTCTGGCATGCTGCAGTCCATGGGGTCGTAAAGTGCTGGACACTACTGAGGGACTGAACAACAACAATCACTGTCGCTTACAGAAAAGAGTTGACAAGAACAGATATTATTTCAATTCAAAATTGTTCCAAAAATACACACACAAAAAATGTTCTAGAATGTTACAAAAATTGTCAGAATTTAAGAATTTTTAAACAGCCACTTTACTCTTAACCATAGTAGTAGTCCTTCTAATAAATGATTGACAGCATTTTTCACATTTTTTCCCTTTGTTTTCTCTATTTATTGGAGACAACCCCTCTAAAGTGAAATTGTATTGGGGAGGTCTAGGTTGCAGATGGTATAGTGGCCTCTTTTCTCTTGTAGTTCGCAACAGTTTTCCCCCAAGAAATTGATGTTAATGGTGCTGAAAATAACTGGAAGCTTAAAGTCTAGAGGACAAAAAGGAAAGTGTGACTAGCTCTCTCAGAGATGTAGTATTGTCCAAAAGAAACCAGGTCTGCAGGGCCCCTTTTACTTTCTTGACTTTGCTTCCTATCAACCCCAAGAGTCATGTGATATTTTCCATTTGCAAGGAAGAACATGCAATGACAATTCCTCCAGATAAGTTAATTATCTGCCTCAGAGAATGCTTCAAGTTTCTTGATCTACTAATGATATTAGATAGCCTGGGTTGTTTTGAGGCATTTTAATGAATACCCATGCTGTAATGACAGTCTGCAGGAAAATATGTCTGACTTCTAATTAACTTATAAAGTTTTCTTGGGTATTTTTTTCTGGTTGTTGTTGTTGTTTTGAAACTGAGAATGAAACAAAGAAATTATATGGTAGGTAGTTAATGCATTCTTTCTGAATCTCTCTCTAGATGACAAATTAATGGCTGGTCTCATTTTTCATGCTCCCATGCATGAAAAGAAAGAAATTAAGACAGTGATGATATTTAACTATTATAGGAGGAATTCATCTTTGACAGAATTATCTAGAGCTTTCCAACTCTGGCATCTATGTACTGAGCTACCTCTGGGCCAATGAAACAACTCAGACTCTGCCAAATGGAACCATTTAAATTTTAGTGATTCTGGCCCCAAACCTTAATGTCTGTATCCACTGCATGAAGAGGACACCCTTTTCTGAAGTATACGGAATTCTATTACCCAGCAGCCTGGGACAAGTTAAATTCGTCTGTAGACAATTTAACTGCAGGAGCACTCGTCTCTAGGAATACCATTAATTCTGTTTAAAGTGACAATATTGCTGTTGCTGGAGACTTGCCATTTTTTTTTTTCTTTGCAACAGAACTTTGTTTAAAGAGAAGAGTGTTGATTGACTACATATACTTTTCTTGTTCTTTCCCAGAAAACAAATCACACATGCAAATACATATATATACTTGGCTAAATTTTGTTTGAACTTTCTAAGGGCTTTTCTGGACAATTAAAGTAAGAATTTTATAGGATAAAAAGAAAAATAAGACTTGAACTGGACTTATACTATTCTTTGCACTAATTAAAATGTTTCACATAAAGGCATTATGTGCATGCATGCTAAGTCATTTCAGTCCTGTCCAACTCTATGACCCCATGAACTGTAGCCCATCAGGCTCCTCTGTCCATGGGATTCTCCAGGCATAAATACTGGGGTGGGTTGCCATTTCCTTCTACAGGGGGTCTTCCCGACCCAGGGATTGAACCCACGTCTCATGTCTCCTGCACTGGCAGGCAGGTTCTCTACCACTAGCACCTTTGAAGGTGCTTTGAAGCCCAAAGACATGATATATAAAAGTAAATGGAAAAGTATTTTAATAAGATATTTTGGGGAATGTAAGGTGTTTATTCTGTAAGTAAAAAGTGCAAGGTCATAGAGGGTTAGGATGGGGAAGGAAGTGAAAGGATGGTTTAGTTGGGAGGAACCTATGTATACCTATGGCTGGTTCATACTAATGTATGACAGAAATCATCAAAATATTGTAGAGTAATTATCCTCCAATTAAAAATAATTTTTTAAAGCACAAGGTCACTGAATGTACATTAGCTGTCACATTATCTGTCAAGGGCCCTGCTGGTCTCAGAACTACATTAGAAGTCATGTTGAAAAGATTGCTAGGACTGCCTAATAGGTAAATAAAAGAAAAAGGCTGTCTGTACAGACTGCACCAGTGATAACAAAAGGCAAGGGTCTTAGAGCAAACCTTTCATCTGTTGCAGTTGGTATTAGGGCAGATGGTGTAATTATGTGCAGATGACACCAAATCTCTACTTAGAGTGCAGGGCTACATTCTCCAGAGTCTGAATACCAGCAAATGGGAAATAAGCCTATCTACCTTGAAGGAGCACTGTTGTTCCCTTGGGAAGCTTAATTAAGGCTAGCGGTATGTGGTTGTGTGCTACTATTGGGCTCTATCCTTTGTAGCTCATGCTAAGTGGGAATGACATTCTTCTCCTAGCCTTTTTCCTCACTTCCACTACCATAAATAATAACTTAAAGCATCTTTTTATTTATTTAGTTTTTTATTTATTTTAAAGCATCTTTTTACAATTTAAGTATGCTCTTGAAGATTTTTTTTTTTTAATCCTCTTTTCATTGCAGTGGTTTCTCTTGTTGTGGGCATGGAACTCTAGGAATGCAGCCTTTAGTAGTTGCGCAGCACTGAAGAGCAGCCCCCTCTGGCTACAACCAGAGAAAGCAGCAAGAATAGCAGCAAGAAAGACCCAGCACAACCAAAATGGATAAATAGCAGGCTTCCCTTCTGCCTCAGCTGGTAAAGAATCTGCCTGTAGTGAGAGAGACCTGGGTTCGAACCCCGGGTTGGCAAGATCCCCTGGAGAAGGGAAACACTACCCATTTCATTATTCTGGCCTAGAGAAGTCCCATGGACTGTATAGTCCGTGGGGTTGCAAAGAGTCAAACGCGACTGAGCAACTTTCACTTTCCCAAGTTTAAAAGAAAATCTTACATAAAAACATTTTTTCCCCACTATGAATTTTTTTTGGGGGGGTGAGAAATTAGAGTTGTAGAGCAAAGGCATTAATGCCTTTCCTACTTTCTCCAGCTTGTGAAACATCCCCTATCTAGAACCCTGGTTTTTCTTGGGTAACTTAACACTGCTGACAAATGTGCTGGTAGGACAACTTAAGTGTCACCTAGGTCTGGAGAATAATTGCCAAGATATTTCAGGAAACGTTTTTAAAAATGCAGTCTTTTCCCCTAAAGAGTGATCTGATAAGACCACATCTTCCAGAAACAATTGTTTCCAAGCATTTTAGGACTTCTAATTTGGTTAAATTTTTGCTGTCATACTTCATTTCTGTGTATCTCGGGTGTATCTGCTACATCACATTTTGTGTTTTGAAAGTAAGAGATTAAAAAAAAAAAAAAAGAATATGGCAGTTTTCTTATAAATCAAGTACCAGTGTAAAGATTCATCATCTTGGAGTCAAGCCTGGATTGTCCTGTTGTTTATGGGAAACTGATTTTGAGTGGCCTTGGACTGCTGCTGCTTGAGGCAAGATTTTGGTTGGTGGCCAGAGTTTGAGGTTGGGCAGCGACAGTGAGAGTGCTAAATCCTAGCCACTAGATCACCAGGGAGTGACCAGTAGCAAGGCCCTGGCCTGTCAGCTGTGTAGAAAATAATTTCCACATAGAGACAGAAAGCAGTGAAACAAGTAAAGTGTTTTTTTAAGAAGAAAAAAAAGTACGTGTGGACAGACACATGGATGAGCTCAGGGAGAGAGAGTCACACCCTCTGTGGTAGTTTGAGTCACATTTATGGGGCATTTCTTCCAGGTTCTTTTTGACCAATCATTTTGCTTTGCCTGGTTCTGGGTCTGTGTTTGATTTATCTCAGGGTCCTTCCATGTGTGCATGTGCATCTTTCAGCCAAGATGGATTCTAGTGAGAATGCCTATGGATAGTTGCATCACTTAATATGAGGGGATGTCCCCTCTCTTTTGACCTCTGTGTGCATGTATAGTGGGAGAGGTCTCCTTAACTTTGAGAATGAGGAATATGTGGTCTCTTATCTCTTACTTGGGTGGGGCTCAGCGTCCTCCATCATTCTGCTTTTATGGAGTTTCTGTCCACATGGGGGAATCTATTCAGCCTGGGGCTCATCTATCTCCTGTCTTAAAACCAGTGGGTTTGATCAAGGGTAAGAAGGGGAGACTGGTATAGTAGAGAGAATACAGTATTTTGTTTGGTGGGGGTTGGGGCATTTCTGGAGGGAGTTTGTTAGAAACATTCTTTTCCTGACATTCTGATACTAGTGGAACAGTAGTAACCCTTTGGGTTCAACTCTTAAATTGAAAAACTTGCCTTCCCAGAGTTGACATCATTAGGTACTCAGAACATGACTGAATGGGCACTGGCCTTGAGATGGTACCATTCATTCCAACCATCTTATACCGCTCACAAGAGGGACTGATGGAGAGCAACCCAGTCACACTAACTGGATAAACAAGCCGAAGTTTAAATTTTTTTTGTTGAGGTCACTAACATCATTTAAGCACATGAAGTAAATAACCCAGTTTCTACTTTGTAGAACTGTGTAAAGATTGAAATAAACTCTACTTTTAAACTTTTTTCTGTTCATTGTTACCTGTCAGCCTTAAAGGAAGTATTGGACCCATAAACCTCAGCTAATATTAAAATGGAAATTCAAAAATAGTTGTTGAATCTGCTTAAATTCTCACCCCACTGTAGAAAATAAAAGTTTATCTATATGTACTGTGGCTTATTCAAGAAAATATTTGAGGTGGCTTTATTCAACAATTTAAATAAGACTTTTGGTGATCCAAAACAAAAAAATAAAAACACCACATGAGGAGTTAATCTGTTATGACTAAAGATCAAGGGCATCAGCCCCAGTAACTGAAGGAAGGCAATAGTTCAAACTGCCTCTGGCAACTGAGGTTGGTGAGATGAGAGAAGAGAATAGCCCCAGGCAGATACTGGCCTGTTTTCTTGTCTCAGAGGCAGCTGGTAACACCAACTGAGTAACACACTTACTCCATTCACAAATGTGCAAGTAAATTGAAGCCAATTTGTGTTAGGACTAAATTTATTCTGAACAAGTGGCTGAGAAGACAAGCCTTTTACTCCTGTTGCTCTGTGGGTAAGTTTAAGAAAAGATAAAAAATACCAATCTAACCATACAATGAAACAGTAAATAAGAAAGAGAAAAACATATTACAAAGGCCTTAAAATCTCCATGGGCTTATATGCAATTTCTATTATTCATCTGAAATATATTGCTTTTCTTTTCTCCAGACTTGGTGTTTCAGTGTCAGCTGACTATTCCTATTTGGGGAACCTCACATACAGATAGACATTCCCTTGTAACAGCAATGCTTGAGCATATTAGCAAATGTCCATCATGTGTGATAGTTCAAAAAAAATGTGGTACTGAACCCTAATAAAAATGAAATGCAAAAAGTTGATATGGATTGGTGGTTCTGAATTCCTTTGTTACTGACAACTATGTAAATTTAAAATTCATGCTTTTATAGGTGAGTTACTGATACATTGGTTAGCTCAGCCAGTGTCTAGGGGACAGACCTTAGAGATATCAGTCTTGCAGAGAAACCAAGCTCTGTGTGGTTGTTACATTTCATAAGACCCACTTTGACTCATGATATAGCTAGGGTTTTAGCTACAAGCTCTGTCATAACAGTGTTCTGTTGTGTCTTATACAGATCAATAAATCAACTTGAACACCTGTGTCTCATGTGGGGGACAACTTAGACCAGGTTTCAAATAAATAAGGAAGCAAACAAGGAGAATTTTAATACAAATTGAGGCATATCTTTGTTTCCTTAGAAATTATTTGACTGCAAGGAACAAAAACTGTCCCAAGCTCAGTGAAGGAAAAGAAAATGCATTTTAAAGGTAAAAGGAGCTTAATGGAACCCAGTCTCACTGGGATTGGAAATTGTTAGGCAGTTCATCTACCATTCTTGTTCTCTGTGGCCACGTAATCTGTCATCTCTACTTCTTTTGGCACTGCTGCTTCATCCTGATTTTGGCAGAATGTTTTCTAAGGCTCTCACAAGTCCGGTTGTTAGTTTCTACTTTCCCATATCTCCAGCTCACCTGGGGCATTACCTATTCTTCTCTCAAATGATTTTGACCTTACACTTCAGGTGTCCAACTTCTGACCTATAACTTTTGACCTATTTAGTCTTTGTTTCTCTTTGTTCAAATTCTAGAGAGAATTGGATTGGCTTTTGGTGGCCAATGAATTGACTCACTCCACCTAGGAGTGTATGTATATCCACCTAGGCAGAGTTGTGGCAGGAGGAAGTGTTGAAAAAGAATGTACAGCTGTGAACAATGCAGTTTAAGCTAAAAGAGTTAGTTATATACTGCAGACAAATTGCCTGCAGAAATAGACATTATTATAATAATGATGATAACAATGACCATAGTCATTAAATTACTGTAGTAATTAAGATCTGTATTTACAGAGCTTTTGTCAAACATATTACATAGTCTGTTATTTAATCTTCATAGCAACCCTGTAAAATAGATATTATTATCACAGTTTTTACTGACATGAAAGGTTAGGCATAAAATACTAAGTGATATGTCCAAGATCGCATGGTTAGTAAGTATCTAGGCAAGACTCATTCAAACCCAGAAAGTATGACACCAGAACTTGTGTTCTTACCTTGTTGTTTAGTCGCTAAGTCGTGTCCAATTCTTTTGCAACCTCATGGACTATAGCCTGCCAGGCTTCTCCATCCATGGGATTTCCCAGACAAGAACACTGGACTGGGTTGCCATTTCCTTCTCCCGGGGATCTTCCTGACCCAAGGACTGAACTCGCATCTCCTTCATTGCAGGTAGATTCTTTACCACTAGCACTGGATATCTGTATATCTATATCTATGTTTATCTATCTATATTCCTCCTATGTACTTAAATAAGGAGGAAAGAATTTGAACCTCAAGAAATGTTTATGTCTATGAAGATGAAAGAGAATAAATACTCTCTCATTGGAGTTATGCTAGGTCTTTCAGATAAATGAAATAGCTTTTAAATATTCATGATCAGAGCATTACCCATTTGTTTCTTTGCTTTAATATGCATTTGAATTCAAATATAATATGCCTTTTAGCAAAGACCAAGAGTTAGATCCAGAACTTTAGAGTGGACTGTGAACCTGGTGTATGTGATGTTACTGCCCTCTTCCCGAGCTACCATTTTATTGCTCTTCTGGGAATCCAGTTAAATTACAGCTGCTGATATATTGAGGACTGTGGTTCTAAATTCTGGTTTTGACCAAGTCAAGGGCTAGTTTCTTTGGGCAGTATTTCATCTCCTGTTTTATCTGTGCTGTCACCTAAATTTAGCACTTAGACTACACTCCCCTGTGTCTGCAGAAGTTTTAAATTATTTTCCAGTGATGCATACCATGTCCATGCAGAGTTGCGTGTGACAGATTTGCAGTAAAATCTCAGAGCTCTCCAACTCCTTTTTTAATAAATTAGATTAGTAGCTCCCACGGATTTGACTTTGGGATGGGTTGTAAGGTGATATGTTTCCCACAAAACCGATTGAGTTCTCTTCAGTGTATTTTTGTCCTGCTGTGCATTTTACCATATGACAGACCAATCAGCTTCTTGAAAACAAGAGATGGCTGCTCTCCCCCTTACCTTAGAAGATGTCAAATACTTGGTGCATTAAGGCCCTTCCCCCTAATTACCAGGAATGACGGCTGTGTGGTAAGATGTAATAGTGTTATAAATTGAGAAATCTTGAATAGACATAAATCCAGATTCTATACCTTTTTTATATGAGCTTCAACAAGCATCAGCTGTAATGGTAGAGCAGCCTGACCTATTAATCCATAGATAAAAATGATTCAATTAAAGTGAAATATAAATATTGAAGGTAGCGTAAAACCAAATGAGGCACATCACGGGATTTATGTGCAAATAAACTCACTGAATAAAAATTATCCACTACATACAAAGTCCATATGCTGTTTTGGTAATGCTATAATTAAGTCAGAGAGTCATGTCATACTGGCCTTTTCCATCTGCTCTGTGATCTGTTAAGGGACCCATTCAAACAAAATGACAGCTGACCTCAAAATGATACATTCTGCTACTGCTTGTTTTAATAGAGCTGTTGGTTATGCACATTTTGTCTTCATTTATACTAGGCTATGAGTGGTTTTCCATTAAATCAAGTAAAATGGAACATCTGCTTTTTTATCAAATGAGTTTTATTTAAACCACTACTTTATTATCAAAATTTTTTTTTTTTTTAGTTTTCACAAGCAATAGATTATACCGGAGAGTTTTAAAATTTTGTTTTGTTCTATCAATTTAAGTGGCATTAGAAAGAGACAGTGATAAAGATAGCAAAATAGAAGCTCCCATATTTTTTTCTTTCTAGTTTCTTTACCAGTCAAAGCAAGATGGTCAGACTTGGAGCCTAAAGATGTTGTGTGTTTGTAATTGACGTGAAAGGCACGACTGAGGGGGCAATGTTTATACTACTAACTGATTTCATTTATTTTAGTTCCCTTATACATGCCTTACTGTCATTCTTGCCATTATCTTAATATTGTTGTTTCCAATAACACTCAGAAAAGTCATTTTAAAGGCAGGAGACCTGGAACACAGATGTGTCAGGTATAAAGGCTCTTATCCTCAGAGACATTCAAATTGGCTAAAGGAAACCCCACCAAATGGTGTAGCTAAAGATCCAGCATTTGTCCATCTGTTTGTTTCCAGGTTATCTTATGATAGTCTGTTTAATTTCTGGTCCTTGGAGTGTCTCTGTTTCAACAGTACGTGTACTTCTGTTATTAGAACTCTATAAGGGAAAAATTGGTAACCGTTAAAACCAAGGTGACCTTTAGAAGATTATAGTTTTGTTCTATTTTGAACAAGCAATACAAATTCTAACAAGAGGGTCTGCTCTAGTGAAACCCCCAACTTCTTGGAGGGGAGTGTTAAATGTCTCCTCTCTGGGTTTGGAGGATGAATTTAAAAAAAAGAAATTACACTCATGTAATGGAGAGTGCCTGGAAACCTGAGGTTTAAAATATACACTCATTTCAAAATGCCTTAAATTAAATTTGAACCACAACTAGGGACAGACAGTATGCATGAAGTGAGACAGACTAACTCACACAAGAGGCTAGAGGGTTTAGTGTACGAGACAGCAAAAGAGACACTGATGTATAGAACAGTCTTATGGACTCTGTGGGAGAGGGAGAGGGTGGGAAGATTTGGGAGAATGGCATTGAAACATGTATAATATCATGTATGAAAGGAGTTGCCAGTCCAGGTTCAATGCACGATACTGGAAGCTTGGGGCTGGTGCACTGGGACGACCCAGAGGGAGGGTATGGGGAGGGAGGAGGGAGGAGGGTTCAGGATGGGGAACATGTATACCTGTGGCTGATTCATTTCGATATTTGGCAAAACTAATACAATTTTGTAAAGTTTAAAAATAAAATAAAATTTTAAAAATAAATAAATAAAAGACGCTTAAAAAAAAAAAAAAAAAAAAGAAAGGATGATAATCAAGCAAATGCCCATTGCTCTCTGGGGAAGCATGATCTTGACATAGCCATTTCTGAATCAACTCAGAGAGCTTAATTTGTTCAAGTGAAAACCATCATATTGTACATAGGATCTTATTTATAAGTAAAAATCCAAATGGAATTTCCTAACAGAATATATTTGCATGTATCTGTAAGAGGCAAGAATCATCCTCATTCATTCATGAAGAGGGGAAACTTGCTGACCATCTAATTCATTCCTGGCATTGTTTTGTTTCAGGGAATGTGTTAGTGAACAAATCAAAGTTTGTATTCCCATAAAGCAAATATTCCACTTGGGGGGAAGGCAGACAAGAAGCAACTAAACCTGTTATCTGTTATATACACTGCTCAGGACCTATTAATTAGTCTAGCATTTGGATATTGGGTCAAAGATAAATATTTATGATGCTTTCCTGAGATTTCAAAGAGCATGTTGATAAGCAAAATGCAACGGAACATAAATACTCATTTCAATGAAATGATGTACATATTAGCCATTTACTTTTATTTCCTTTTGTTTTGCTCATGTCCATATATGACTTTGTAGTACACTGGGAAGAATGCAGGATTAGATTCTGTCAAGACACCTTTACCTAAAGTATGGTTTTAAAATATAATCTATTTATTAAATTTTTTTTGAAATATAGCTGATTTACCATGTTGTGTTAGTTTCAGGTGTACAACAGGATGATTCAGTTTGTATATATATATACAATGTTTAGATTATTTTCCCCTGTAGGTTATTATATTAAGTATAGTTCCTGTGCTACCTGATAGGTCCTGTGCTACCTGATAGGTCCTTGTTGGTAATATATTTTATATATAGTGGTGTGTATATTTTAATTCCAGACTCCTATTTTATCACTTCCCCATTTTTTCCCTTTGGTAACCATAAGTTTATTTTTGAAGTTTGTGAGTCTGTTTTGCAAATAAATTCATTTTTCTTTTCTTTTTTTAGATTCTGCATCTAAGCAATATCATATGATATTTGTCTTCCTCTTTCTGACTTCACTTAGGATGATAATCTCCAGGTCCATCCGTGTTGCCACAAGCCTAAATTGCTTATACCCTGGTGGAGAAAAACAATGATCTCTAAAAAAAAAGATAAAAATTAAAATGAGAAGCTGAGCCAAAGAAATAAGGATGAGGGGAAGGAGATCAAGAAAACTTTATTTCTGTGATCATATTTAAGGATTCATTTTAATATTGGGACAATCTCCAAGTAGCTTAGATTAGTTGGTGGGAGCCCCATCTTTGCATGGCCTCATAGTTAAGATTCAGTCTTTGGACCAGTTAACTTACATCTGTCCCAGACTCTTACCCCGATTAGTCATTATACAAACGCAAGCACAAACCACAAGCAGGAGTACATATTCCCCACTAGTGGAAAGAAGAATGGGTCAACCAGATCCCTTTCTGTCTGATCAGTGATGCCTGGGAATAATTGGTAGATAGATTATCTGAGATTTAATTGGTAAATTAGAACCTGACCTTTCAGAACAAAGAGAATACTGAAAGGAATTTCTTTGTGGGTGGTGATGGTTGTGGTAATGTACAAGAGGATTACTAAATACGTATTTAAACATTCAAAGCTAAAGTTATACATTCTGGAATGTATATTAACTAGTATTTCTCTTTCCTTGTGTGACCTTCAGATAGGGCTACACTTATCAAAGTTTTCATTTCACCCATCTCTACAGTCCTGTAAAACCTTATACACTTTTAAACAAAGACCCTCTATAACTAATAACATATCTGTACCCAGGCTTCTCCCAAGATGATTTAGAGATGAGTAGCCTCTAACCTGGCTTGGTTCAGTGCTATAATCCTTTGTAGTTTCTTTTTGGAGGGAGAAAATTCTCATCAACTTCAATCCTATTAATCATGTATCTAAATGTGGCATCATCAGGACAATTTCAAGTTCTTATTTAAGACACAACCTTGATTTCCCATCATTTGTAAACTGGCTCATAGTAGCCCTGGTATTTTGCTAAAGTGCTTAACTAGTCATCATTCCTCCCTGTACTACAAGGCCTTCATGCTGCCAAGAGCCCGTCTTCCTTTCTGGGGGTCTCTCACCATGCTACTTTTAAAACAGTGATTTTTAAACTTTGCAGTGGGTGGGGATAGGATAGGAGTAGAGCAGGTCATAGACCATTTTAGAGACTCTGGAGTAAATGAAATTTTTCCACAGAGGAAAAATGCACATATACACATGGTTTTATATACATTTTCAAGGGATTTATAGACTTGTTGGAGCCCATCCATAGATCTCAGATTATAAGGTCTCAGCGTTAAGACAATATGAGTCACAAACTCATTTATTTGAAATAAACACTATGTATGCTTAAATATTCAGTTATATAATCATATTTTAAGATTATTTTATTAGAAGTTGTATCTACTTCTATTTTTCTCTCTTTGAATTTTTTTCACCTACTTTGAAAGAACTTGATTTTTCATTGTTAGTCATCTGCTGCTGCTGCTGCTGCTGCTGCTGCTAAGTCGCTTCAGTCGTGTCCGACTCTGTGCGACCCCATAGACGGCCTCCTACCAGGCTCCCCCATCCCTGGGATTCTCCAGGCAAGAACACTGGAGTGGGTTGCCATTTCCTTCTCCAATGCATGAAAGTGAAAAGTGAAAGTGAAGTCGCTCAGTCATGTCCGACTCTTAGTGACCCCATGGACTGCAGCCCACCAGGCTCCTCCATCCATGGGATTTTCCAGGCAAGAGTGCTGGAGTGGGGTGCCATTGCCTTCTCCATTGTTAGTCATAGTGATGGATAAATTTTGTTTAAAATATTGAGAGTATGTATTATAACTCTTATATGTATTATCTTATTTATTTACTTATTTTTACTTAAAGAATAATTTTTTGATGCACCCTACACCTTAAACAGCCATTTATTTGCCTAAGGACAGTCTTGATAGTCTTTGTTCCAGTGACATAGAGCTTGTATTTCTTCCTCTTCCACCTGCTTGTCCCCGATGCCCCAGCATTTAGAATAGTGGATACAGTTTGTTAAATATGAACATATATCCTCACTGAAGTTATAGTGGTTAGTGTTATTGCTTCCAAAAGGGAAGGAGTTGTGTATGTTTTGTTTTCCTTTGTTTATTCCCAGAGTGTAGCACAGTGCCTGTCAGACAGAAGTTGCTCAAGAAATGTGTGTGGAATGTGGAATAAGGCACTAAGCTGGCTAATTTGGGAAAAAAAGAGCTAAGTGTTTTTAAAAGTTATTTAATCATCCTAATCCTGCAAACTTCAATGCTCATCCATTTTTCCCAAAACCATGTGCTAACTCTTCATTAATTCTGGCTGAATAGTGATTATTCTGACAGGTATCCCATGGGAGGAAGGCCAGATAAAATAACAAAATATTTTTGAAGGAATACAATTTTAGTTTATTAAAGCACAAAATTCCATGTAAGTTGTGTGTTAGACTGTATTTAAGAATTCATAATAATTTATTACTTTATATCAGTAGGTATTTACAAGGTACTTTAAACTATTTCTTTCAAATAGTTATAGTCCTACAAAATTGCAATTTCAGCATTAGAAGGACCTTTGAAACAATGTGGTTTGAACCCTCACCAGTGTAGGAAATCTTTTGACAATATCCATTGCAAAGACAGCAAACATGCTATTTTTATAGGCAGTGTATTCCACTGTTGAAAAGATCTTCATTAATATTGATTCAAATCCTGATTCTTTATAATTGTTCCGTGTTTGGGTAGAGTTAACCTCTCTAGCCACACAAAGTAAGTTTACTTTATTTTTCACATGAAAATGCTTCACGTATTTGACGACATCAAGTGGAACTGACAAATTTACTTATTGACCTAGCATGTAACTCTACACCAATCTCTGCTATCTCATGTCTGGGAAAATTTAAGTGAGGAATAACTTATAAGAAGTCATTTGGAGAATAGAGATTATATCCACAATTTTCTCCTTGATCTTCTCTCCTTCATAGGGAATCATTTCTCAAGATTTGCTGATCATGAGAATGTGGATAATAGCATTACTTTGCTAGCATGTGAGATGAGTACAATGGTGCAGTAGTTTGAACATTCTTTGGCATTGCCTTTCTTTGGGATTGGAAGGAAAACTGACCTTTTCCAATCTTGTTGCCACTGCTGAGTTTTCCCAATTTGCTTGCATATTGAGTGCAGCACTTTAACTGCATCATCTTTTAGGATTTGAAATAGCTCAACTGGAATTCCATTACCTCCACTAGCTTTGTTTGTAGTGATGCTTCCTGAGGCCCAGTTGACTTCACACTCTGGGATGTCTGACTCTAGGTGAGTGATCACACCATCATGGTTATCTGGGTCATGAAGGTCTTTTTTTGTATGGTTCTTCTGTGTATTCTTGCCACCTCTTCTTAATATCTTCTACTTCTGTTAGGTCCCTACCATTTCTGTCCTTTACTGTGCCTATCTTTGCATGAAGTGTTCCCTTGGTATCTCTAATTTTCTTGAAGAGATCTCTAGTCTTTCCCATTCTATTGTTTTCCTTTATTTCTTTACACTGATCACTGAGGAAGGCTTTCTTATCTCTCCTTGCTATTCTTTGGAACTCTGCATTCATATGGGTATATCTTTCCTTTTCTCCTTTGCCTTTAGCTTCTCTTTTTCTCGCTCAGCTATTTGTAAGGCCTCCTCAGACCACCATTTTCCCTTTTTGCATTTCTTTTTCTTGGGGATGGTCTTGATCACTGCTTCCTGTACAATGTCACGACCTCCATCCATAGTTCTTCAGGCACTCTGTCTATCAGATCTAATCCCGTGAATCTATTTGTCACTTCTATATAATCATAAGGGATTTGATTTAGGTCATAACTGAAGAATAGAGTGGTTTTCCCTACTTTCTTAAGTTTAAGTCTGATTTGGTAGTAAGGAGTTCATGATCTGAGCCACTGTGAGTTCCTAGTCTTGTTTTTGCTGACTGTATAGAGCTTCTCCATCTTTGGCTGCAAAGAATATAATCAATCTGATTTTGGAATTGACCATCTGGTGATATCCATGTGTAGAGTCTTCTCTTGTGTAGTTGGAAGAGGGTGTTTGCTATGACCAGTGTATTCTCTTGGAAAAACTATGTTAGCCTTTGCCTAGCTTCATTTTGTACTCCAAGGCCAAATTTGCCTGGATTTGCAAAGAGTTGGACATGAATGAGTGACTGAACAACAGATTTGAGCCTTGCTAAATAAGTTGTGTAAAGCTAAGTGCTTCTTATATGAAGTACATTCTTTGATGCTTTAATAGTTGTTTTTAAGTCATGAGAATACCACAAGGACAGCTCAAACTAAAATATTTAATTTTGGAATAATGAAAAACAATTATTTTATTGATAATTTTAAACAAGTATATAAAAACTACAAGTAGAAAACAGTGAACTTCTAGAGTGCACTGCTTACATACATATTCAGTCTAATTTCCTAGATTTCATTACCTTTAGAAATACGGGGTACTTTATAATATAGTATATAGACAGTGATGAGAATGCTTGTGATTTGCTGTGTATACATGCCTACAACTAAATCAAAATAATATCCAGTGGAGTCTGATCTCCATTTCCAGTTTCTTATGCTTAAGGAACTTTTACAGCAGTGGCTATGAAAATAATCTAACAGAATTCTTCCTTCTTTTTGTGTCTGTGGGTTTGTTCCAACCAGATTTTAGTGAAAAATCCCCTTTTGCTTCAAGATCATTATTGCTCATTCTTTTTTTTTTTTTTTTAAATTTTATTTTATTTTTAAACTTTACATAATTGTATTAGTTTTGCCAAATATCAAAATGAATCCATCACAGGTATACATGTGCTCCCCATCCTGAACCCTCCTCCCTCCTCCCTCCCCATACCATCCCTCTGGGTCGTCCCAGTGCACCAGCCCCAAGCATCCAATATCGTGCATCGAACCTGGACTAGCAACTCGTTTCATACATGATATTTTACATGTTTCAATGCCATTCTCCCAAATCTTCCCACCCTCTCCCTCTCCCACAGAGTCCATAAGACTGTTCTATACATGAGTGTCTCTTTTGCTGTCTCGTACACCGGGTTATTGTTACCATCTTTCTAAATTCCATATATATGCGTTAGTATACTGTATTTATGTTTTTCCTTCTGGCTTACTTCACTCTGTATAATAGGCTCCGGTTTCATCCACCTCATTAGAACTGATTCAAATATATTCTTTTTAATGGCTGAGTAATACTCCATTGTGTATATGTACCACCGCTTTCTTATCCATTCATCTGCTGATGGACATCTAGGTTGCTTCCATGTCCTGGCTATTATAAACAGTGCTGCAATGAACATTGGGGTACACGTGTCTCTTTCCTTTCTGGTTTCCTCAGTGTGAATGCCCAGCAGTGGGATTGCTGGATCATAAGGCAGTTCTATTTCCAGTTTTTTAAGGAATCTCCACACTGTTCTCCATAGTGGCTGTACTAGTTTGCATTCCCACCAACAGTGTAAGAGGGTTCCCTTTTCTCCACACCCTCTCCAGCATTTATTATTTGTAGACTTTTGGATCACAGCCATTCTGACTGGTGTGAAATGGTACCTCATAGTGGTTTTGATTTGCATTTCTCTGATAATGAGTGATGTTGAGCATCTTTTCATGTGTTTGTTAGCCATCTGTATGTCTTCTTTGGAGAAATGTCTATTTAGTTCTTTGGCCCATTTTTTGATTGGGTCGTTTATTTTTCTGGAATTGAGCTGTAGGAGTTGCTTGTATATTTTTGAGATTAGTTGTTTGTCAGTTGCTTCATTTGCTATTATTTTCTCCCATTCTGAAGGCTGTCTTTTCACCTTGCTAATAGTTTCCTTTGATGTGCAGAAGCTTTTAAGGTTAATTAGGTCCCATTTGTTTATTTTTTCTTTTATTTCCAATATTCTGGGAGGTGGGTCATAGAGGATCCTGCTGTGATGTATGTCAGAGAGTGTTTTGCCTATGTTCTCCTCTAGGAGTTTTATAGTTTCTGGTCTTATGTTTAGATCTTTAATCCATTTTGAGTTTATTTTTGTGTATGGTGTTAGAAAGTGGTCTAGTTTCATTCTTTTACAAGTGGTTGACCAGATTTCCCAGCACCACTTGTTAAAGAGATTGTCTTTAATCCATTGTATATTCTTGCCTCCTTTGTCAAAGATAAGGTGTCCATATGTGCGTGGATTTATCTCTGGGCTTTCTATTTTATTCCATTGATCTATATTTCTGTCTTTGTGCCAGTACCATACTGTCTTGATAACTGTGGCTTTGTAGTAGAGCCTGAGTGAAGTGAAAGTTGCTCAGTCGTGTCCAACTCTTTGCAACCCCATGGACTATAGAGTCCATGGAATTCTCTGGGTCAGAATACTGGAGTGGGTAGCCTTTCCCTTCTCCAGGGGATCTTCCCAACCCAGGGATTGAACCCAGGTCTCCCACATTGCAGGCAGATTCTTTACCAGCTGAGCCACAAGGGAAGCCCAAGAATACTGGAATGGGTAGCCTATCCCTTGTCCAGGGGATCTTCCTGACCCGGGAATAATTGAACTGGGGTCTCCTGCATTGCAGGTGGATTCTTTATCAACTGAGCTATGAGGGAAGCCCATTCTTAGTTTCTTGATTTTTTTTTTAATAACTCAAAAATTGGACTATGACTTTTACTTACTCTTTCCCTCTTCCTATTACCCTTTATTACCCTCTCCCATCAGAACCACCTACCACTCCCCTCAAGCTAATATTAGCATGGTGGGGTATATCCATACATAGTTTTCTATACGTAAGCCTCCACATAGGAAATTTTGTTTGTTTTACACAGGTGAGATTATGCTGTATATTCTGCCTTCTCACTTAAGGGTACATCATGGAAATCCCTCTAAGTTAGCTGGTTATTCTAACTCATTATTTTAAAAATTATTAATACTTTGTAGTGTTGTAAGCTATGAGTGTATCATAATTTATTAAACCATTCCTAGTGTTCGTTCCTGACTCCATTCATTTCATAATGTTGCTAACCTATTCTCTTTTTACTTCTGCCTCAGATTCTATATATTTTCCAAGTCCCACATCTTCTGACTAAGCCACTTCTTCTAGCACATTCTTCTAGTCTGTCTTTCATTGCCCTCTAGTGATTTCTTGGGAGAAGGCAGTGGCACCCCATTCCAGTACTCTTGCCTGGAAAAATCGCACGGACGGAGGAGCCTGGTGGGCTGCAGTCCTTGGGGTCGCTAGGAGTCGGACACGACTGAGCAACTTCACTTTCACTTTTCACTTTCACGCTTCGGAGAAGGAAATGGCAACCCACTCCAGTGTTCTTGCCTGGAGAATCCCAGGGATGGGGGAGCCTGGTGGGCTGCCATCTGTGGGGTTGCACAGAGTTGGACACGACTGAAGCGACTTAGCAGCAGCAGCAGCAGTAGCAGCAGCAGTGATTTCTTGTATTTTGGCCTTAGTTTCATAACTAAATTGAACCCTCCTCATGGACATACATGGATTTTGTCTAATATCAGCCACAGTGAAAAAAAATTAAGTGTGTTCACAGAGCATGAGCATCAGTTGATTATTCAGCAGTAATGGAGTAGAGGTTTCAGAGTTCCGGTTCTAGACTGGGAAATGATAGAAGAATCTTAGAGCCTCTTTGTGTTGTTATTTCTCCCAGACATTTAATTTATTTCAACTCAAAGCATATCTCTTCTGTGGTGATGCTTAGTTCTGTGCATTTTGGGGGGTCTCCCTTAAGTTATGCCTTCATCTTGAAATTTTGATTTCTGTCCTCACCCTTCTCCCAACCCTTTCCCAGTGTGACTGGTTTATTGACAAAATAGAGAGACCTCAGGAGTTTCCGATCTAGGGATCATTCCAAATCTTCAGTAATTCTGGAATTGCCAAGGCCCATATCAATTACTATCTAGCCTACATACTGAGAATGGCTAAGAGTAGAATTCTTAGTATGCAACTGCACACCACAAGCCTGTTGAGAACTAAGTGATCCTTCTTGATGTTTTTTGGTCTAGACTTCCTCACCGTCCTCTATAACCAAGTTCATCAAAGCTTGAGTAGTGCCTCTGCTTAAAAGCCTTCAATGACCCTCCAGTATGTGCAGATTAAAGTACAAGTTGATTTGTACGGAAACAAGGCACTTACATGTCCAGCTTATCCTTTCACCACTCCTGATAATGGTAGTGGTGGTGATGGTAATGGTGATAATTCTGATGATAGTAGTTATCGTGTGTTGGGTGCTTATTATATGCAAGACACATTCACCCTCCAGTTAAATCTTCCCCAAAACCTGTAAGGTGAGTATTTTTGCTATCCCTATATTACAGAAGATTAAATTGAGAGTCAAATGGTCTAAATAATGTGATATTATAGGGATATTAAGTGAGAAAACTAGGAATGTTCCACTAAAAAAAGATTCATATTCTTAACCATTATTCCAGTGCACTTCTCAAATATTATTATGCATAATAATCATCTGTAGTGTTTTCAAAGAAACTGATTTTCAGAATTCATCTAAGAGATTCAGAGTCAGTAGGTCTAGAGTCAGTGCTGAGCAATGTACAGAGTTACTTAGCATCCCCGGGTTATCCTGGTGTGTCACAGCCCAATGTCCTACGCCAATGCTTCTCAAACTTTAATATGCCATAGGAATAACATAGGGATCTTATTAAATTGAAGATGCTGATTCAAAAGATCTGGGATGGCACCTGATTTTCTGCATTTCTAACAAACTCCCAGGGTATTCATGTATTACTTACTGGTCCAAAGATCTACACTACTACATGCTTTAGTCAGTAGACCAAGATAGAATGTGAGTTTAGCATAAACTTGGAATTAATTTAGTTGAATAATATGTTATACAATAGACAGAGCCTAGAAAACTCCCATGCAAATCTAATTTCTGTTACTTGAATTCCTTTTTCTTGTTGACTTTCATGATCATTTCAGTTGCTGCCATTATTTATTTCACATCACTAATAGTGTCCCACTTCAACTTTATCAGTCAGGGACTTGGTAAGGAATGACCACTTACACAAATACTCAAGTACCTTAGAGAGAAGGACTTACTAAATACAGAAACCCTCTGATGAATTCTTTAGTAAAGTGAATCATCTCTTTATGTAAATAAGAAATTTTAAAAGACAAGAACATCTTAGAGTCTGAGATCTGAAAAGGACCAGAGAAATTATTTGAACTTTTAATTTCAAGGTATGTAAAGGAAGGCAGAAAGAAAAGCGAGTGTGACCAAATTCACTCAAGGATTTAGTGGTAGAGCAGGAACTCAAATGTTATTTTGGTTTGAGATTTTGTCCTTGTTGAATTTTTTTTTTACAAGAAGTATCCTCAATTTTATCTAGGTCTAAGTGTTTGAGAGCTGTATTTTTAATGCTTTATTTAAGGAGAAAAGAGCTCAACACTTATAACTGTTTCCCCTAGTTAATTATGACTCTAGATCAGGTTAAGGAAACTATTATTCTGTGAAGGGCCAGGTAGTAAATATTTTAGATTTGTGGGTCATGTCTCAGTCACAGCTACTCAAATGTTATTGAAGCATGCAAACTGTAATATATAGTATAGGTATAATAGCCATATACATACACAAATGACCATGGCTATGGGCACATAATTTTGAATTTTCATGTCATGAAGTGTTATTATTCTTTTGACTTTAAGACCACTTTAAATTAAACTGTAAAAATCATTCTTAGTTCATAAACCATTACAAAATACAGCAGCAGGCTAGATTTGGCCCAAGGGCCATAATTTGCTGACTTTTATAAATTAGCTTAGTTCATCCAATCAAACGCTAATCTTTCCTCAAATTGAGCAGGTATTTATTTCTTGAGCATCACTTGAAAACAAGTAGCCTTTCAAAGTTCACTTGTAGAGTTAGTGGTTTTGCAGGACTTTTATGTACAAAAGGAAAGGAACTGTCAGGAAAAAGGCACCTGGTAGCTTATGTGTGGATGTTTCTATGCTGCTCATTTCTAATCTCCAGGAAGAAAACAGGGAAAGCCCAAGTGGATAGGCGTGCTAAAAAGCAATTTGCTTCACCATAGCCATAGCAGTCTTTTTTTTTTTTTTTTAAGTAAAAGAACTTTGCACTTCTTTTAATGCAATCTATGGTCTGTGCTGCTCACCGTTCAGGGAATGGGGAATATGCTGGAGTTTTAGTGCAGTCAGTCTATCCCTTTAATTCATGACAATGAGGCATAAAGGTGACAATAGTTTGAAAGCAACTGATGTACAGGTGGCACTTGCTGAAATACCAAAGGTTTCAACAAAAGTCCTCTTGGTTCATTGTCAGATCACACCAAAGTACCAAGAAAAAAAGGAAAAATGTCATATTAGCATAGTTGTTTTGCAAATGTCAGCTTTAACAATGCTTAGGTGACAAAGTTGGTGCTCAACCATTTATTTATTTATTTTAATCAAAGGAAAATCACAGTTGGAAATCCAACCCGAAGGCTATCAAATGTCATTAGCCTTTGTATGCTTTATTCAAAATGGTGGGTAGTTTACCTCTCCTTTAAAAGGTTCAATTAAGATAATTGTCAGCATTTAAAAGTCAATAAGGGTCCTTATACTAATAATAATACTCAATGCAGAATTCAGAGTTCTTAAGAAAAAAAATAGGCATCCAGGGAGAAAACAGAAGCACGAATTTAATTCCAGCATGATACTTTTGCAGACTGCCCAGCCTTGGGATAACCAGCTGCAACAGGAAGATATCCAAGGGAGGAGGAGGATGTGCCTGGCTGGCCTTCCACCCTACTTGCTTTCCTAAACCCATGACTTCCCTCATAAAACATTATCCTATGAGAAAACCCAGAAAAGAATTTTTTGTGAGAAATACATGTAAAAGAAAGAATTAAACTCTCAGAGAATTTAGTAAGAAAAAGCCATGATATTTCTTGTATTCCCTGTATTGTGATTATAGCAGAGAAAAGACATTTTGGGCAACCTCATTAGGGGGAGATGAGCACAATTTGAAGGTTCTTGAGTTTTCAGAGGTGAAACTTAATTGAAATCAATATGGGGGAAAGGAAAGAATAAAAATTGCTGCTCTGAACATAAGAAATGTGTATGGGCCGAAAGCGTGAGATGTGTGTAGTTCCTTGTGGAGTGAAGTTTGTTCAATAAAAATGCTTCTATGAAGTTACATTGCTCCCCCCAGTTCACTGGCATTAGTCGAGTACCAGAATCACCACCATCATTTCTTTTCTTGTAAACATCCATATGTTCACAAATCTGAAGATATCTGTAATTATCTAAAAATCTAAGATATTGAAGTGGAGGTAGAATTCATTTTGCCCATTTCAGGACATTATTGGAAATATTGGGTGTAAGTAAAATCTCTGAATCAAAGTGTTTCCTCATTGATTTTCATGATTTTGGAAAGAAATTTAATGTTATTTTTATTGATATTCAATAAATTGTGATTTCTAACAGTTCAGCATTGAATCTTTTCCCCTCCTAACTTTTATGAAATAGCAAGTTAAAGCAAATATCGAAATACACTTGGAACCTAAGGAAATTCAACTTTAATATTTTCTGCATGGTGAAAACAATATTTATACAAATAGCTATCTCATTTTATCTGCTCTTAAATTGAGGATTCTGTGCAGTGGATTTTACCTGTGTGTGTATATGAGTGTGTGTGTATATATACACCCCAAGTATCTTTCATATAAATTTTCTCTCAGGACCAATGATCAAATAATTTCAAATGATATATTTATTTATACTCCACTATCACAGAAAGACCTATGCTGCTGCTAAGTCACTTCAGTCGTGTCCGATTCTGTGTGACCCCAGAGACAGCAGCCCACCAGGCTCCCCCGTCCCTGGGATTCTCCAGGCAAGAACACTGGAGTGGGTTGCCATTTCCTTCTCCAACACATGAAAGTGAAAAGTGAAAGTGAAGTCGCTCAGTCGTGTCCGACTCTTAGTGACCCCATGGAATGCAGCCTACCAGGCTCCCCCATCCATGGGATTTTCCAGGCAAGAGTACTGGAGTGGGCTGCCATTGCCTTCTCTGACAGAAAGACCTATAAGTGTGTTCATATCAGAAAATGAGACATTCTACCAATTTTCTGTTCCTATGAGATATATTATTGCCTAGTGTTTAAAGTACTGTCTTGCTAATCTTCAACTTCATTTTATTTCCATTTTCTGATTGACTTTTTAAGCTTGGGTGATTTCTGATGCCACCAACAGCTTTTATTAACTATAAACATTTACCTGTGATACAAAAATAATCCAAAGTTGATTCAGTCATATTAGTTAATTACCTGATCAATCTAGTGAGCAAATTCAATTCAACCTCTTTTCTGATGGAATTGGCTAACAGTTTGAATGAAATTTCTGGTCAATTAAAATTGTAGAAAAAGTAGTTTCACACAGACATAGCCATACTATGGGCTTCTACTCCCTGACTCCATGTCACTGAACTAGCATAATGTGTTGCATATTCATTCATTCAGCAAATATTTTATTGCCTATTATGTGATGGACACTGCTCTTAAGTTCTGGAGATACAGTGATGAATAGAACAGTGTCTCTCTCTTCAGAATTATTCAAGAGTATTTGCTGGCTTAGTTTTCCCTACTCTGATAGCAACACTATGATTCTAATAGACATGTAGGTTTTACTAGATCAGGTATTTAATACTGTCTACTGGGGCTTTTTATCTCAGGAGTAGCAGGGGAGATTTTATAGGCAATAAAATAAAGAGTTGATAATTATGGGGTCCCATCCTCTTTAATGAGGACTATATACATTTTACAAGGCTTTACAATGAATTCTAATGTCAGCTTCCATTTATTCTTCAGAAAGAATCTAGGGCTAGCCCTGGCTAAGTCTGGATCTTCTTGTGTGTGCCCTATGTTTGTATGTATCCCATTGAGTCTAATCTCTGCCTTTTTTTTTTCCTTGTGAGGCTCATCATTCTAAGTCCGTAACTTGAGAAATTACTATGAAATTGGTATATCCCTGCATCTCCAACTAGAGTTTGTTATCTTTCCAATCTCAACCAGATTTGTTCTGCTGGTTGGGGCCAGGATGGGACAGAAAAAGTGAGGGGTGCCACTTTGGAGAAGTCATATCTTACTTGGATTCAGAGCTAGAAAAAAAAAAAGGAACCCCTGCTTAGTACTATTGCTACTATTTGCCTATGCCACATTCTGGGTAACATAATTAAGCATTTCCAGGTAATGGTAGTTACTATTTAATGTATTTCATAAGCATGCCTTGCCGTAACCTGTGGGATACGATAGCATGAGGGGACTCCTGATGTGTTTACTTCCATTCTTCTCATGAACTTAATGGCTTTAGTTGGTGACTGGTGGATCAGTACCTAGAGCAGCCATTACAAGATTTGGTGTGTTTGTAAGACTCTCTCATAAACACATTTGTGACTGTTACTGCATTTCTTTCTTTCCAAAGATGAGCCAAACACCAAATTGATGGGTCGTTTATATAGATTTAAAGTAGAATTTTAATAGCAAATATTTATGTCATTCAGGCATTTTGTTATCCATTCGCAGACCACATGATTTGGAAAGCTTCATTTTATAATAGGACAGATAATTTGTTAAACAAATATTTTTTTTTTTTTTTTTTTGCCATTACTAATACATGATAGTAGAGCTAGAGTGGAGAACTAAACTCTAATGTCTTTGGAGATATGAGTTGTACCTTAAATCATATTTGTAATCTTTAGTAATAGTGCTGGGCACACAAATGCTCAAAAATGATTTGATCATCTTATAATATCATCTTATAATGCTCAAGCTTAGGGATGTCAGAGGAAGTTTGGAAAATATTTATCTTTCATAGTCTTCCATAAGAAAATATTTTATGCAGATGGCTGGATCCTCCTAAAGACTTGGCACACTGTGTCAGGAGGGGTTAAGGTTTTTAATACTAGTTATTGCTCTGATCTAGACAAACTTTAAGCAGAGGTTCTAAAATCTCAAGCTGTGGATTTGGAACTCACCCCACACTTTGGCATTTTGGGGGGATTGCCATCACAATGAGATCTGAGAGAGAAAATACCACAGTGGGTCTAAAAGGCAGTCCTTCGTCTTTGATGGAATCAGCTCCATGTATGTCAAATAAAGCCTGGAATGAAGACTAATCAGGGACATCAGGGAGGATAGTGTTTTGTGACTTCATGTATTATCTAATATATTCAAGTACTAACAAGATGATTATTCATCTGAATAATCTGCATTATTGTCATTATTAATTATTAACAATCATTAAATATTAATTATTATCATTTTTAATCTGAATATGCATCCAGGTTAATTTTTTTTCTCATTGAAAGGATATTTCATTAGGATAGTGTCTATTCACATTGATCCAGCTATCTTCTGGAGATGGTATAGATTTTTCTATAACCAACAACTGTTATAAGGCTCAGGCTTATATTAGATTTTCCCTAGTATGGATACTCGGAGAAGGCAATGGCACCCCACTCCAGTACTCTTGCCTGGAAAATCCCATGGATGGAGGAGCCTGGTAGGCTGCAGTCCATGGGGTCGCTAAAAGTCAGACATGACTGAGTGACTTCACTTTCACTTTTCACTTTCATGCATTGGAGAAGGAAATGGCAACCCACTCCAGCGTTCTTGCCTGGAGAATCCCAGGGATGGGGGAGCCTGGTGGGCTGCTGTCTCTGGGGTCGCACAGGGTTGGACACGACTGAAGTGAGTTAGCAACAGCAGCAGCAGTATGGATACTGTTTACTTTGACCTTCATTATCTGTTTCTTGTAAAACCTCCTTTTTGGGCAGTTGCAGTAAATATCATTCATGGAGGCATGTACAAATATGACCTGTTTTCCGTCACCCTCTGCTACATGCATCGCAGTGCAACAAATGTGATTAAATAAATGAGCATTTGAATGACTATAATGATACATAGACTTAAGGAGGCTGTGCTCAAGTGTTTATTTATATGCACTAATGACTCTAAAGTGTGTTATCATAATTTATTCATGCTATATGTATTCAAGTTCTTTGGAAGAACTGAAGCCATCATTGGAAAATTACAGTATTATCTCAATATTTTAGTTGACAGTAGGTCATGACAACAAACTCCTAATTTCTCCTCCTTCCTTTTATGTCACTATGTTGCACTGCATACAGAAATAGAGTCGTGAGAGATTAGAAGAGGAGGAATAGAGAATGGGCAAGATTCGGTGGGGAAATTTCTTGGAGCAATCAAGCTCTAAATTAACTTATACGATGAGAGGGATATGGGTGAGACAGCAGTAGAGCCAAATTATGAATGCAGTGTCCTGCTGGGTTTTCTTATGCCTGGACATGATGAGATCTTGGGTAGAAGTAAAGCTATATAAACTTAAATTGGACAGAGTTGTTCCCTGCCCTGCCAAGTAAACCAAGTTAGGAATGAGGTATCCATTCGAGTCAATGTGTGCTTTCTAGTGGGAGAATGAAGACTCATAGAGGGGGAAACCTTGATGAATGGAGAGGGAGGAATGCTAGATGGCCCGAGGCAGGGAGTGAGAGAAGACAGCCCTGTAAGAAGGGGCTTTTCTACACATTCTAGAATCATGCTTTCCAATGCACTAACCACCTGTGTCCATTTAAATGTAAATGAGTGAAAATTCAATTCCATTCCAAGTGAGTTCCTTAGTTACACTAGCTACATTTCAAGCACTCGATATGGCTAACCACTACTATATTGGAAAGCACAGATACAAAACACTGTTAGCACCTCAGAACATTCTATTGGAAGCACTGTTATAAAGCAAAGGGCAGGAATAACTATTTGATGCCTTAAGTGGTAGGAGGCCCCTAGAGAGCTATGAGTGCCAGAGTGACCACAGAACTCGTGTGTGTGTGTGTGTGAGCAAGTGAGAACACCAGTGGTATTAAATGAGAAAGGAAGAGACAAGCAAACATCGGTATATGTTTTCTGTTCCTGGAAAGTTCAAATACAGGTCTGTTATGGTTGTCGCTGAAAGAATAAGCCTGACTATATATTTCAATCAAGGTGATCGAGGGTTTGTTCTTTTATTTTAGTTTGGGTTGATTTGTTCTGGTGCTTTTAATTAGAGTTATCTGGATTTTCTGGTAAAATCTTACTGATTTTAGTCTCATTTAGGTCTAATCCCTAATCTGTATGGATCCATTGCACTGATGTCAAGGTGATAACAAAATAATCATTATTTGTGCTTTTTTTTTCCTACTGTACAGACTGTTATAGGCTTCAAGGATGTGGAGGATGAAAATTTTTTTTAATAAGCATTAAGTACTAATTAAAAAGTAAAACTCTGTAGTTATACTAACTATACTACTTAAAGAGATACACACATTTTGATACTGAAAAGATATTTTCTTGCATTGTTTTCTGTATGAAACTTGTGATATACCTCCCTCAAAATACAGTCTCCTCATGGGTAAAGGTAAAGTTGTTTGCAGTAAGTCCTTGTGGAATTAAAGGGTGACTGCCTGTGTAGATGACAGCCACTGCTATTGTCTTCCCTTGCACCCCTCCCTAATGCCTCCACTGACCAGCAAGAAAATCCATTTAGGGGTGGAAGAGAAGCCCAAGAGGGAAGGAGGGCTTATGTGTATACATGTAGCTGATTCACTTTGTGGTACGGCAGAAACTAATACAACATTGTAAAGCAATTATATTCCAATAAGAAAATAAATTCATTTTAGATGGTTCAACTGATGTTTTGAATGAATTAAGACATTAGTTTGTTTTCATTCTTTTATTCAAAAACGGAGCAACTACCATCTTTCAGGCACCATTAGCAGATTTTGTGGAGTTTATGAGATTGTATTAGGCACTACCTTCCCTGGAGGTGTTTATAATCCAGTGGAATAACTATTTTAAGAAAGAAAAATGAAAATCACTGATAGAGAGGTATAAGCAAAGTGCTATGAAAAGTCAGAGGAGGAAAACTCCTCTGGGACTAGGGAACTGGGCGGGTAGGTGCCATTTATTGAGTGGCAACCTAGTATAGGGCTTCCCAGGTGGCACTAGTGGTAAAGAACCCGCCTGCCATTGCACGAGACATAAGAGACTTCAGTTTGATCCCTGGGTTGGGAAGATCCTCTGGAGGAGGGCATGACAACCCACTCAAGTATTCTTACCTGGAGAATCCCATGGACAGAGGAGCCTGGTAGGCTGCAGTCCATGGGGTCGCTAAGAGTCGGACACGACTGAGCGACTTCACTTTCACTTTTCACTTTCATGCATTGGAGAAGGAAATGGCAACCCACTCCAGTGTTCTTGCCTGGAGAATCCCAGGGACGGGGGAGCCTGGTGGGCTGCTGTCTATGGGGTCACACAAAGTCGGACACGACTGAAGTGACTTAGCATAGCATAGCATAGCATAGCCCTGTTATACTCCGCCATGTCTGAAAAGGTACATTCTGTTGTAGAAATCATACATTTTCAGTAGTAGCTAAATACGAATATCTGTATTCCTAGAATGGTATATATAATTTCTTGACTTTGTAGAAATAATACCCATGGAAAGTCAGCCTCTAATTAGCATAAGGGAGTATCTTCCCTCTTCCCATATCCACCCTCTGCCCTCTTCCCAGAGTACTGGTTCCACCATGCTAGTGGCCCATATGGTGGAAGCCTCTGAGACTATCCTTCTTGGGTCCATGCAGTTCTTTTAGACTTCCACAGAAATAAACTTTTGGATTATTAGTGGAAGCAGTACAAAGACAAAATTCTTTCTTGTTAATACTGATAGTTTTGGTGTGTCACTTTGCCTGTGTTGCTACAAAGAAGCCTTAGTTACATGAGGGGTAAGACAGGAAAGGAGTTATAGGCACATGACACTTCATCCTGTACACTCTCCCAGTACTCACATTGTCTCACCTAATCAGAAACGATTTTATAGAAGGCGTGGAACAATTTGGGCATTGAGTATGGTAAGAGGACACTGTATGTACAGGGACAAAGTCAAGTGCAAGGCTGTTTTTTATTGTTGTCATTGCTTGTTTGTGTCTTTGTTTTTCGCTTGAGCATATTACACAAAATAAGTCATTTGCAGATGAAAGTCATAACAGTGAGTGGTTCAGTTTGAGAAAGGGAATAGGATATGGAAGCTAGACGTGGGACCTAACACAAGAGAAGTGGTTAGAAAGAAACTAGGATGGGGAGGGTCTCAAATGCTAAGTAATTTGTTGGAATTTATTTGGTAGAAGAAAAGCTAAATCATCATTTAATGTTACTTCAGCTGTTTAAAAATGATAAATATTGCTTGCTGTCTCTTTTTATGGATGAATATCATATTGACAGACAAATGTCATCTAGCTAAGTGGTAAAGCTGCCTACTTGGTTCATTCAGTTACCATTAGGCATGAACTGGTTCGGGTGTGACAATGGGAGGAGGAAGATACAAAAAACAACTTAATTAATGACCTTATGTCGGAATCCATAGCTTAATTAGGGAATAGATTGTAGTCACACAACATGACTGAAGAACACTAGCAGAAAATGCCACTGAAATCTCAATAGTCATTCTACTTTTTACCTTCTTAAGGATGCCAACTTTGTTGTTGAAAACAACTTGCTTTCTCAGATTCACTTCCAGCTATAGTGGTTGTGTGATAATTTCTTCCCAAATGGCAGACAGAGAGGCTGAGGTTAGGCACTACCTGTTCCTGCTTTTCTCCTATTTTTGACTGTTAATAGAATGCAGACATTTTTTGGCTGGAGGTGGAGCAGCCATTCTGGGACCAGGAAATGACAAACACACAGATGAAAATCAAATATCAAAAATAAAGTGGAAGGATATCATGAACCTGGAATGTTGATGACTTTGTGGAGGAGCTGTCCCCTCCCTGAACTGCCTACCTCTGGTGTTTTTGTTCTGTGAGAATAAAAAACCTCACCCATTTGTTTCAGCCACTGAATCTGGGTTTTCTGTTACTTCGTATTGTTGTTTACTTACTAAGTCATGTCCATCTCTTGCGATCCCGTGGACTGTAGCCCATGGGATTTTCTAGACAAGAATACAAAAATGGGTTGCCATTTCACCCTCCAGAGGATCTTCCCAACCCAGGGATTGAGCCCAAGTCTCCTGCGTTGCAGGAGGATTCTTTACCAGTGAACCATTTTGCTGTTACTACTCAAAGCCAAATGCAAGCACAAGTAATACAATACTCATGCAGTCAACTGTCCCAAAGTGTGAATGAATATGTAATGCTCACACCCTACAAGACTTAATGGAAGAGTTTTTAAGCTTACATGGAAGCTTTGAAGGATTAAAGGAACAATTTCAGATGTTTGATAGCAAATGCTAATATGGAGTTGTAGTATAAAATTACATTCACGAGAGGACAGTGTTTTAAAGAAATCCAGTTGTGGAATACATTTGTATTTGTGTTATGTGAAGTGGGTGTAGTTGTAAAAAGGTGCCAGTGGTGTACAGGGGACATCAGATATCACAGGGCCCAAATAGTAACTAAAAAAAAAATCCTCCAACCTAATTGGCCCAAAAAGAGGTTGCAGGGGAGTAGCCTGGCCAGAATGCAAAGCTGCTTTCTTGGTATCCTCATCCTCATTTATTCTTATACATGGATCTATAATGTATCTCAGGCCTAAATGAGTACAGTTCTTTTTCATTAGTAAGTTCTTTAAAATCAATAATGTTTTCTTTAAGGGAAAGCTTTCACTGTTACTAATTTGTATCTCATTAACTGTTCACTTTAGTTTCCAGGGTTCCATCTAAGCTCCATCTATCATTTAGATTTTAAGCTACAGACTATATGTGATTTATTGAAATACCCCCAGATAGACAGGAAGAAATATTTGAAACCCATAAGTGAATGTTAGTTTTTAGAGTGTTGCAAGCCTTTGAATGATGAAGTTTATCTTTTTAGGTCACTTAAAGTATGTCAAATGAAATAACCAATGATATTGTAAGTTAGAGAGAGAAAATTAGAGAGAAAGAGATTGAGAAAGGAGAGATTCTTTTTCCATCTCAAGTTTGTAAGTCAAGATAAATTAGGTTACAGTTTTTGTGTAGAGTACCGAAGGCAACTTAGGTTGCTGCTGCTGCTGCTGCTGCTAAGTCATTTCAGTCATGTCCTACTCTGTGCGACCCCATAGACGGCAGCCCACCAGGTTCCCCCATCCCTGGGATTCTCCAGGCAAGAACACTGGAGCGGGTTGCCATTTCCTTCTCCAATGCGTGAAAGTGAAAAGTGAAAGAGAAGTCGCCCAGTCGTGTCTGACTCTTCACAACCCCATGGATGGCAGCCTACCAGGCTCTTCTGTCCATGGGATTTTCCAGGCAAGAGTACTGGAGTGGGGTGCCATTGCCTTCTCTGAAGACAAGCTAGTATATCTCAAAGAAAGGAAACCTGAGATCTCATCATTTTGGATGCCATATTTCAGGATATTTGGCTTTAAATAGGGCCACAAAATGACATTACTAACTAAGTGCTAAGGATTCGCTCAGTCGTGTCTGACTCTTTGCGACCCTGTGGACTGTAGCCCACCAGGCTCCTCCATCCATGGGATTCTCCAGGCAAGAGTACTGGAGTGGGTTGCCATTTCCTTCTCCAGGGGCTTTCTAATGACATTAGAAAGGGTTATATAGCCTAATGCTAGCTGTCATAGAGATTAAACATTTTGTACAGTTTTCCCCCAACAGTAGTTGGCTGAAACTGTAACAAGAGTACCCTATTATTTTCCTTGCATAAAATTAACACATCCCAACCAATGGTTATTTTCAGTTATGTGGCATCAAATGAGTCTTAAAAGAGATTAGAACAAGATCAGTGGTAGCTTTTTTGAAATCCGGCAATTGACAGTTTGACACAGCATGGTTTCAGATTATGTCAAATCCTACAAAAGCATGTGTAGCCTGCTTGGAAGGAGGGATTCTTTTCAATCCCATCTTGTTGGAAATATTTGCCACGAAGTAATAATAATGCCTTTAATATGCAAATGATTATAATTGCATTTATTACACTGTCAAATGTAAGCTCAAATACTGGTTCTTTATTTTACAACCCAGCACATCAGACATAATAAGAGAAATGACTGCTTTCATCATTGAGTTCATAAGAGGAAGAACAAATTCTCTTTTCCCCGAAGTTTCTTGCTTTATCTCTTAGATGTGTTCTTTCCTCCTAACCTCAGGGGAAAAAAGAGAAAAAAGAAGAATTGAGCTGATCACTGAAGGATTTTGACATTCAGATTTCTCCTTAGTCTTCATCTATATCCCAGTGGTCCTGTACAGGCACAACACTTTTGCTAAGACAAATAGCATATTTGAAGGGAACTTTGCTGTATAGTACTCATGTAACTACCTTTATTCTTATCTACTAGTTGATCTTAGGCTTCCCTGGTAGCTGAGCTGGTGAAAAATCCACCTACAATGCTGCTGCTGCTGCTGCTGCTAAGTCGCTTCAGTCGTGTCCGACTCTGTGCGACCCCATAGACGGCAGCCCACCAGGCTTCCCCATCCCTGGGATTCTCCAGGCAAGAACACTGGAGTGGGGTGCCATTTCCTTCTCCAATGCATGAAAGTGAAAAGTGAAAGGGAAGTTGCTCAGTCGTGTCCGACTCTTAGCGACCCCATGGACTACAGCCTACCAGGCTCCTCCGTCCATGGGATTTTCCAGGCAAGAGTACTGGAGTGGGGTGCCATTGTCCTCTCCGACCTACAATGCAGGAGACCCTAGTTCGATTCCTGGATTGGGAAGATCCCCTGGAAAAGGGATAGGTTACTCTCCAGTATTTATGGGTTTCCCTGGTGGCTCAGATGGTGAAGAATCCACCTGCAATGCAGGAGACCTGGGTTTTATCCCTGGTTTGGGAAGATCCCCTGGAGGAGGGCATGACAACCCATTCCAGTGTTCTTGCTTGGACAGCCCATGAGCAGAGGAGCCTGGTGAACTACAGTCCATAGGATCCCAAAGAGTTGGACATGACTGAGTGACTAAGCACGGCACAGTTGATCTTATTGCACTTTTTCCCCAAGGTGTCTCATATTTTTTTCCTCATCACTTAAATAGGAATAATGTTTTGTCCTGTTCATTTTTCCAGCAATTTCCACTTTATTCACCTGAGCTCATTTCATCTTGTTTGAGAGGCCCTTCCTGGATGCTGTGTTTTTTCCATCATTAGACACAATGCAGGAAGAGAAAGGAGGCAGGGAGTAGGAAACTGTACCTCTGCAGCTTCAGTGAGGTTGTTTAACTTTGTGACTTTCAGAAGATATTTCTAGTATGTGCGACTCTTCTAGTGTTTTTGTTTCTTCTTCCTCTTTTTTTTTTTTGTATAGAGATACATTTATTCAGAATACTTATTTCTCTTAGTATACCTCCTGTATCCAAGAGATTACATCCAGAACCGCCTTTGAACATACAGATGTGGAGTGTGTGTGAATCTGTTGTCTTCCTTCTGTTTATTTTGTTGTTGTTGTTTAATTAAATGTATTTATTTTTATTTGAAGGATAACTGCTTTTTGTGTTGGTTTCTGCCAAACATCAACATGAATCAGCCATAGGTATTCCTATGTCCCCTCCCTTTGCCTTACGATTTGCTCTTAACAACCCTTCCAGTGCACATGATTTCTTCTTCTCCCCTTGGTGGAGGCAACCACTTACTGACACCAATGCCTCATCATTATCAACACTTTTTTTCTCTGGGTTATTTTTCACTTGTATTGGGTTGGCCAGAATAACTCAAAAGATTTACCATTAATACTAGGAAATTAAAGCATTTTGTCTTTTCACTCCTTTGAATCACTGATAGTTCAAGATCCTACTTAAGGTGCAAATCTTGGGAGGGCTACACGTTAAACCAGTGATAGCTATTAAGTCCTCTATACTAATTAGGTTGTTAGAGGTTAGCCTTACTATCAGTCAGCCTCTAAGAGGTGAAGCCAATAAAGTTTGGGTGCCAAAGATGAAGGAAGGGGACAGTGCATAGGTCTTCTTGAGAAGAGTATAATGTATCTCCTCACACCACTGTCCTTATGCAAGTTCTTTTTTCAGTAGCTTTGCAAGTATATATCCTCACATAAATCATCTTCTCTGCAGCCTGAGTGGTGGTGTTAAAACTCACATATCCCACTTAAATCTTCAGTAGCTCCCCCTTGTTTATGAGATTTTATCTTGGCACCTTGGCCTGGTTAAGACTGTTTAGGACTTGGCCCGAGCACCTCTTCTGTATCGTTCACTATCATGCACCATCTTCTCACTTTGCTTTCTAGTCCTGTAGAGTCTTTTCTGATTCCCCCATAAACCCTCTGTGGTTTGGTGCCTCCCTGTCTCTGTTCACAGTGTTTCCTACACCAGGAACATTCTTTTTCTAATTTTTTGGTCGACTACCCTTGGCCAGTGCCTACCACAGAGCCTGAAATCTAGTAGCTGCTGGAATCATATTGTTCTTTTAAAGAGGTCACTATTGTGTATATTAAACTGAGATAGTACTTTATGATATAAAGTTTCTTCACAAATCCTAAAGTAATAAACTGGAATTACATTGTTATTGATTTTGTACATGTCAAATGAGAGAAAATTACTCAGAGCACTTGCAGTCAAAGCCAGAGCCCTGCTTTTTTCCTATTTCAACCTCCCCTGTTCCCTTTGGTTCCTAAAACCCCTAGAATTCTCCTGCAGTAATTCAGTACAGAGAAGGTACAGATTGGTGAGGGAATGTCAGGGTGGGGATTATTTGCAAAGAAGAAAGCTTTAGTTATGCTCAGCTTTCTTAGATTCACAATCACCCAGCTGCAGAGATGACCCTGCAGACTCAAGTTTCAAACACTAAAGAGATTCCTGAGGCACACCCACTATGGTCGTTTCCTTTTAATCTGAGACTTTAAGAGGTGTAAGACATTCCCCTTATCTCTGTGGAAGTCTTGTTATTTCTTTTGGGAGCTCAAGTCTACCACAATGATCCAACTGATGTCAGTCATCTCCTTTGCTACTTAGAGTACTTCTCATGACTAAGAAACTCATTCTTGACTGTGGGCTCTGCCACTTCCTACAAACTAGGTATATCCTTGTTGTTTAGTCACTCAGTCGTCTGACTCTTTTGTAACCTCATGGATTGTTGTCTGCCAGGCTCCTCTCTCCATGGGATTCTCCAGGCAAGGATACTGGAGTGGGTTGCCATGCCCTCCTCCAGGGGATCTTCCCAACCCAGGGACTGAACCCATGTCTCCTGCATTGGCAGGTGGATTCTTTACTGTCTGAGCCACCAGGGAAGCCCAGGTCTATCCTGCTCTGCCTTTAATCTGGCCTGGTCCAAGATGATTCTGATCCCTCTTGCCTTGATTTTATGCCCTATCCTGGTACTGAATTGCCCTCTAGGCCTTTATAAGCCTTCTTCTTCTTGTTCCTGCTTTACTAAGGTAGAAAGTCTGAGAAAGTATCCTACAGCCCTAGTCTATGAGAGGGTGGGAGAAGAGTCTTGGGCCCACCCACTCCTTCTATCTAAGCTGTCTAGAATTTTCCAAATTATCTTATCTGGCTAATACAAATCTTCTATTTGTAAATTATATTTCAGAAGCCACACTTTCTGTCTTCTAGTTCATTTATTTTTTTAATATAACAGATTTATTGAGATATAATTCACATAACACAATTTAGCCATTTAGCATGTACAGTTCGGTGGTCTTTAGTGTACCCACAGAGTTGTGCAACCATTGCCACAATCAGTTTTAGAAAATTTTTGGATAATCAATCCCTCCCCACACTCCAAGTCAGCTCCTGGCAACCACTAAATCTATTTTCTGTCTCTGAGCCTATTCTGAACATTTCATAGAAATTGGATAATATCTGTGGACTTTGAGGCCTTCTTTCAATTTAGTGTAATGTTTTCAATGCTCATCCATGTTGTAGCATGTATGAAGACTTTATTCCTTCTTATGGTGATACTATTCCATTGCCTGGATATGTCATATTTTGTTTATTTACTCATCTCCTTATGGACATTTTTATTTTTTCCAATTTTCAGCTATTTTGAATAAAATTGCTGTGAATGTTCATGTACACATTTTTTGTGCACATATGTTCTTATTTCTCCTGGGCATGTACCTCAGAGTGGAATTGCTAATTTGCTTTTAATATTAAGACTCCAGGCCTCAGTAGAAACACAAGTACCTACTGTGCTCCCTTATGATGTTGGGAGGAAAAACACATTGCCACTTTCACCACTAATCAATAAACAAACTTAATTATTTAAGGAAAGTTGCATAGAAAAAAAGGAAGTTGCTATTTTCCTGCCTTCAAAGTAATCAAAGCATGGAATCTCTTATATTTATAAACCCCATGTAATGAGGTAAATGTACTTTTTTGCTTATCAAAAGTGATGATAAATTATAACACATGTTCTGTCTTCTCAGGACTCTTTACAGATTACAATTCTGATGAAAATGTATTGCTTTAACTTTCAGCTTACACCTGAACAACAGCCATAGTTTGAGAGTATAGAAATAAATTTATTTGAAAATGTATCATTTGGATTTTATAATTAGTATGCTATGGATGTGTCACCCAATTGATTTCATAAAAGTTATTTTCCTTCCTCTGCTTTGTCCACAAGTGTGTTCTCTGTGTTTGCATGTATGATTCAGGGAGAGCTCAAACCTGGTGCTCTGTGACAACCTAAAGGGGTGGGATTGGGTGAGAGTGGGTGGGAGGTTCAAGAGGGAGGGGACATATGTATATTTATGGCTGATTCATGTTGATGAATGGTAGAAACCAACACAATATTGTAAAGCAACTATCCTCCAATTTAAAAAAAATTTTAAAAACACACAAAAAAACCCTATTTCCCTCTTAAGTTTACTTAATATTTTGTTGGAATCTAGGAAACCTATTTTGATGCAATGGATCCCACAATCCTGTGAAGGTAGGGAAAATAGTGATTTATAATTTCTCCTTAAAGAGAGTTCTGAGTTGTTATTTCATATCCACTAATGGAGATGAGTTTCTTGTTGACTATAAGACATTCTTCATCGGAAGTTTTTTTGATTAGCAAGAGAATTGTCATAGGTCACTGATGTACATGCTCTTTGGCTCTGTCCGTGAGGCAGAAAAAAAGCCAAAACAGTACATTCATGAGGAATAAAAAGATGACAGCAACAGAAGACAACCTCACAGAGTCAGAGAATTTAAAGACAACAAACCACACTGCTTTTTTAGTCTGAAGCTCTTTTCTTTGATTTTTTTCATGATAGTATCTATGGAATCATTTTTTTAAATACCAAACATGTATTTAAGGTATATCTGTATGCATGATCCATAGAGTGAAATTTCACTTGAGGGACTTGAGGACCAGGAAAAAGGAACATAAGACAGTCTCTTAAGTTAAATAGTTGTAAAATCCGTAAAAATAGCTGGAAAAGGGGAAAAAGAACAGTGGAGTTACTTCTGCTTTAAGCCCTAACTCTGCTACTTATTAGGTGTATGACCTTGAGTATATTCCTTAACTATTCTGTGCTATAAGGTTCCTCATCTATATAAGATGGAGGTATATAATAATGATATTTACCTTATAAGATTGTGAACATCAATTTCATGTATATGAAAGCACTATTAGGCACACAGTAAATCAGAATACAAATATGCATTTGTATAATTCTTTAAAAAACAATATAAGTTTTAATTAATAATGATAACACATTGTTTTTGTAGAAAGGAGATCTGATGATATCTGGATGATGTGATGGAGAGGCCTACATTTATAAGAATTTAAATTTTTATCAGTTAACACACATTCCATTCAAAATCTAGGCTTTTGTACTATTGCCCTTTACTTCACAATAAAATATATGAAATGAAGATACTCAAATATCAGTAGGGTCGACATCAATATAGAACCACAAGCCAAGCAGGGAAATCACTTCAAAACACAATTAAGTCAAATGCCGTTTAATTAACAAAGCACTAAAACATCCAAATACTATGATCAAAAGACACACTGTGCCCTCAGGACTTCATTTTAGTTATTCTCCTTGGCAACTGGATCAGAGTTTAACATTTAACTCTCTTCTGCCGGTGTGGCAGAGTGATAGCATGGAGGATCAGCCAGTAACTTCAGAGTCCCAGATTACAGCCAGGTCCCAGCTGGATCTGGTTTCATCAGGCCCACTGAGGGTTAAAAATCCATCTGTTCAGATATTTCACTGGAGCTGGAAACTGCTTGTTTAAAGGGCCCCCAGGTGTCTTTCTCTACACAGTGCATTCTTTTTGACATTTCTCTACTTCCTCATCTTGTTAAACATCTTCATTCCTTTGAGTAAATGAATGGCTGCCTCAGTAGAAAGGATATACGCTGTCTGTCTCAAACTGGACTGGGCTGACAGTTCTAGGCTGTCTCAGCCTTTAGGGAAAGAACTAAGTACTTTATCTTTCCTGGAGTTTAATAAGAGCTTCTCTTGTTGGTTGGTTCCTCTATAATGGCTCTAGCTTTAGCACTCAATCTGTCACGGATCTTAATAAATTATCCTTTTGGTTATGCACTTAGAAACAGCACTTATATTACTAATATAGCAACCAGATGTCGAAGTACATCACCACATGTGACAAACAGAGCTTAAACTATTTGCCACATTATTTCCTAGACCTGTCTTGAAAAGTGAAAAAGTGACAAAAGAATCAAGTGACAGGAATTTCCTAAATTTGTGGAGAAACAGAACATCACTAATTTTTAGGGGACACACACACACCATATTTCTAAAGAGATTGTTTTCATTATGTGTCACAGTTTCAGTTTGCTTTAGATTTCAAATTATTAGGAAATCTTTCTAAATTGTGCTTGCTTTCCTGTCTTAATAACAAGTTGATCAAATTGAAAGAAACTTTGATAATGATGGAAGCACTTGTAGTGTCTTTGAGCCACTTAATCATGCAACTGTGGTGCTCAGTGTATCTGGACCACTGCTTTGACCATCAGAGAGCAGTGTCCATAGTCATTGATGGAGATGGTTTAGGAGATTATGCTTAATTGCACTGAGTTATTCATTCATTCCCTGGAAGCATTTTTAATGGAATTACTGCTGTGATTTTGGTCTCCATATGATTTGCCACTTCTTTTTCTAAGTATTCAAGTCATGAATTGAGAGTTCTCTTAATTGTGATAATTGTGATTTGGTTAATCAAGACTTTATTCTAGTAGAAAAATAAGGGGAGGAGGGAGAAGAAGGGATGGGAGAGAGAAAGAGAGAGAGGGGGTCACAATAACTGAAATGGTGTACATGCTACGGGCACATGTATGATATAGAAGGTTTGTAAAATCTGGAGATTTATCGTAGTAGACAGGACAGAATTCAGCTAGAAGGAAAATTCCACTTCCTCTATTTTACTGATTACTGGGGATGGGGTTAAGATGATAAATATAAAATTGGGACAGTACCCAGAACCTGTGTTATTTCAAAGTATTATAAAATTGGCTATATGACTACATGACAAATTTTGATTCTAGAAAAATTGTTTTTTCAGGTATATACTACTGACTTAAAGTGCATACAATTCATCTTGTAAAAGATAGAATTTTCAGCTGGCTGGCTATCATCATATTCATAGTTCACTGAATGTGCTCTATGGCCCATAAAAATAACAAGGAGTAGTTTTATTATTAGATACAGCATGATTCTAAGAAGCCACTGCATAACACCATCCAGTTCACTTGTTGTTTACTAAAGTCTCTAATCGAATTAAATGAGGCATTTTATGTACCCTGCAATTCATTTAAAACATCATACATGTTAGATGTATGATCCTGACTATTCATAGGTAGCTTACATCACAATTCAAGGGCATTTAAAAGTCTAGATAGAAAACTTTTCCATGTCCAAACAGCACAAATATAATTTAATCAGTTAATTGTTCTGTTTACTTAACTCTGCTGAACTTTGAGACAACTTGGTATCTGTATGTGAGTTCTCTTTCAACAGGCCTTAACATCAGGGTTGATTTTTTAATAATTCTTCCAAGTTTGAGTCCTGAACAAATGTGCAGGTATCTGCAAAGGGCCCCAGTATTAATTGGATCTGGATGAACTACCATCATGATATAGCCAACATGTATTGAACATACTTTATATTCTAATCACATGATCTATGTTACCTAATTCTGACAACAACCCGTCAGGTAGATTTTATTTTCATTATCCTCAATTTATGTATGAGGAAAGCAAATCACAAAGACGGGAGGGTAAATAAATTGTATGGTTTTGCAAGGGTTCAATGCGGCAGATCTGGGATGAACTTGGCTATTCTGACACTAGCATCTGTACTCTTCACTAAATCAGATAACTCAGCGATGTCTGCATGGAATATGGTAGAGCCTCATTACACCAAAACTACTGGTATGCCCTTCTGTGCCCTTTTGCTTCTGTCCCATTTTTTTTCCTTCTCTTAATCTCAGTGACAAACACCTATTGCTTTCATTCTCTTACTCCTTAGGGCCTCCTACATCCAGTGCTGATGGCTTTGGCCCCTAAATCTGGTATCTTAGATGTTACTGTTAATCTTCTGAAGATGAGAATTCAGATCAGATCAGATCAGTCACTCAGTCATGTCCGACTCTTTGCGACCCCATGAATTGCAGCACGCCAGGCCTCCCTGTCCATCACCAACTCCCGGAGTTCACTGAGACTCACGTCCATTGAGTGAGTGATGCCATCCAGCCATCTCATCCTCTGTCGTCCCCTTCTCCTCCTGCCCCCAATCCCTCCCAGCATCAGAGTATTTTCCAATGAGTCAACACTTCACATGAAGTGGCCAAAGTACTGGAGTTTCAGCTTTAGTATCATTCCTTCCAAAGAAATCCCAGGGCTGATCTCCTTCAGAATGGACTGGCTGGATCTCCTTGCAGTCCAAGGGACTCTCAAGAGTCTTCTCCAACACCACAGTTCAAAAGCATCAATTCTTCAGCACTCAGACTTCTTCACAGTCCAACTCTCACATCCATACATGACCACAGGAAAAACCATAGCCTTGACTAGATGAACCTTTGAATTGTTTTTGTTTGTTTTTTCTTCTTTCTTGTGTTTAAGCTCTTTGATTATTTAACTCTCCTATTTCTTTCTATTGCTCCTGTGTCTCCTCCACTGGATTCTCTTTTCTTGTTCCCCCATTTTTTTCTTATTCTTCACTCATTCTTGCTCTTTATAAATGCATTTATAATCATGGCTTCAGTTACTAACTCTATGCAGCTTTCTATCCAACCGGTTTCACCAGCTCAAATCACTTTTACAGGCTCTTTTCTAACTATCTACTATACCCTGACAGGAGCCCAATTAGCCTAAGAACAAACTCATCACCTTCTTTACCAAACCCAGTTTGACTCTCCTTTTTAAGTTTTAATGTTGTGATTCAGCCTCAAAACTGATCGTTACTTATTTTTATGATTCCTTTATCTCCCCAATCTAGTCCTGCTAATCCTTTTTGTTTTGGTAATCAATCTCACCATTAGTTCCTTTGTATTCCTGGGTCCTAAATATTTTCCAGGCATCACTATCTTTGGCTTGTAAGAGTACAATAACCTTCTAAGTGGCCTCTTGGCTTCCCTGGTACTTATCACCTGGTGTCTTTTCCGATTTCATATTCCAATCACCAATTTGCTGAGGTTAGGGAGGAGGAATACACCCATAATAAACTAGAGTTAACATAAATGCCAGTTGAATAGTTTGAAGTCAGAGGAGCAAGGTTTCATTGTTAGCTGGGGTAATCAGGGAAAATTTTATGAAGAAGATGGAATTTAGAATTTATATCAACAATAAAGCCTGGGGGAGGCCTTTAAGATTGGGAAAAGTATGTGAACAGAAGCTTGAGGTAGAAATGGAAGAAAAGTTTGGGGACTTTAATAGTCCCAGCTGAACCAGAACGTTACTGTAGAACAGTGAGATTGGGAATGTAGCTTGGACTCTGACTGTAGGAAGTATTGAATACCAGGCAAAGGAATTTAAAATGTATCCTGTAGAAAATGCATAGAGACATGATGAAATTGGCATTTCAGGAAGATGAATCTGGCAGCTGTGTGCAGGGTAGATTAGTGGGAGGAGAGACTGGAGAGAGGAGGCTTGGTTAGGGGGTTATAATAAGGTTCAGATGTGAATTAATGAAGGCTTTCAATAGCACAGCACTGGGAACAGAACTGATGAGATGGATGCAGATGTGCAAAGCCTTATGGCAGGAAATTTGATAAGGTTTTGTCAAAGGCTGAATTGTCTCTCCCACTGTACCGAATGGGGGCTGAGTGGGGAGAGTGGGAAGGGTAGAGTCCAGATGACCAGAAAAGTGTCTATCAAAATGTTCCCATCCTTCAAGCTTCAGTGCTCCCTCCTGTAAGAGGGCTTGTCCTGAAAAGGCACTGGGAACAAGACATCTTGTCCATAATAAATGCTCTAACAGGATGAAGTGAATGCCCACTCCACTGGCAGTGATTTTGCATGCTCTGAAGTTCTGGAGACCTTAAAATCATACTTTCAGTAAGTACATTGCGTAAACTGCATGCCTTCTATTAAACTGGCTTTCAATGTGAGTACGCTTTACCTTTGTGGTGAGAGACATCACGAACCTCTTCAGTACAGAGAGCATATCTTGTTTCTTAGAACCCCATCCTACCTCATCCAGCTCTAGACCCATTGTTGTTCATGGTGGTGTTTAGTCGTTAAGTTGTGTCCAACTCCTTGTAACCCTATGGACTGTAGCCCGCCAGACTCCTCTGTCCATGGGATTCTCATTTCCTTTTCCAGGCGACCTTCCCGACCCAAGGATCTAACCCACGTCCCCTGCTTGGCAGGTGGATTCTTTACCACTGTGTCAACTGGGAACTCCCTTCTAGATCCACAGTTGTTAAAAATATTTTCCATGATTGTTTCCTTTTATTATCTCAAGAGGATTTGGGTGGTTATCTTACAGGCATATTTCCCTGTATATTATGCTGATGAGGACTGCACTTGAACTGTTTTATCATATCCAAACCTAAGGTGCTTTCAGAGACTTTCAGCATGTCGTCTTCCACAGTCTCTTTTCTTCTTCCACTGGTATTTACTGAATGAGAACACAGAGTTTGTGCCTCACTGGGTGCTTGGTTGATTGGTTGATTTTATTCTCACACCCCGGGACTGTGGTATGTATGGGCTCTGCCTCACAGCTCATGCAGCTTAAACACCATTTGCATACCTTAGCTACACTCCAAAAAGTGAATGTATTTGGACAAATGATGGATTTTGTTGGTTTGATTTTGTAAAGTGCTTAAAATTTTGTTCATTTTCAAAATATTTTTGATTCACGTGAACTCTATGGCTACTCATCTCTGAAGAGATTTGCTATCACCTGAAAAATACAGTTTACTTTATGAGTCTAATATTATAAAGCAACCAGGGAATGTATTTATTTGACCTTGAGACTCTTTTCCCAAGTACCTTCCCATCAGATACTGATGCCAGTTTGTACAGTCATACATATAAATTGGTAAGATTTTATACAATTTATAAGATTTAATGTGTTGACAGTAATTCCCATTACATGAAATTTTTACAGGAATTTCTCTGTTATTACTAAATTTGAGTGCCCTGTATTCTAGTGCCAGGTCTGCCCCTTAAGTGTTATGAGAACTTAGACATGGTACTTGACTTTCCTAGGTCTCTTTTTTTCTCCCATCTATAAAACCAGAGTGTTCAACTAAATCACCTTCTGTCTTAGCACTATTTTTGGCTTCCAGTTAGCTCAAGGGGAGGGGGGAGGAAAGCCTGTTGAAAAGCATCTAACATGGAAACTTCAGGGACTTGTAGGACTCTAAGACCAGGTTCTGCCTCAGCACACCCAATCCTTATGGAAATTGAAATGGGTACAGGAATGCCATCAAGATTGGAAGTTATTTTCTCTCAGGATCTGGCTGATTACAAAACAACTTTGTTCTCTCTTTCTCTCTCTGTGTGTCTCCCTGCCTCCATTTCCCCCTTCCTTCTTCTTTCTTCTTCCCTCCCTCTCTCTTTCAGTTCTTCTCTCCATATATTTGCAACATTCTTCTGAGTATTATTGTCTTTCTACCACTTGAAGCTTGGCTTACACAGGGCCCACTAAGGTTCTGGCTCTAAGTCTCCCATGACCTTCTAACTGAGCTTTCATAATTCTTAGACTTATCATCTCAATTTCCAGTTTAAAAATTCAAGAGGGAACATAATTCGTCAAGCTCATCTTTTCAAGCCAGAGCTCATAAGTCATATGTTGCCATCCAGCCAGTGGAGTGAATGCTTTTGTGCTGTGTCTACAACAATTCAATTAGTCTTGACTGTTAGGGGTTTGGTCCATATGAAGCCAAAATGGGAGTTAAGGACAGGAAAAGATATATTTTAGAAAAGTGTGTGAACAGGCAGATAGGTACCCTGAATTGTACCTGGCACATTTTCCATCACTGAATTCCTATTAATCAAAAAGTTCTTATTGAGCAATAAGAGATAGTGCTTAATGGGGAACATTTCACAAATTAACCAGCAGGTGGGAGAGATTTTCTTTGTTACTGTTAAAACACAAAATTTGCTGTAAATGTAAGATAGATTTCAAGCTGTTGTTAATTACTTATCTTTAGGGTAGATGTGTTTTAGCTTCCTTTTTGAAAAAATAGGCTCAGTTTGAGAGGTAAGAATATGAACTCCTTGGGATCTAGAATCAGGCACTAGTTTAAAAAGGAGCAGAACTATGGGGGACTGACAAAAACAGTTTCATCTATAGATAGGCCCTTTTTTATATCTTTCAAAGTTTAGACAAGGTGCTGAATAATGCATCTCAGTCCTGAGTTCTTGATTCTTACCTTCCCCTCATGTGCAATTTGTCACTTCTTTTCTTTAAATAAATGGTAACTGCATTCATTTTGACTCAGGCATAAAACCTAAAGGATTTTTCTTGGTTCCTATCATATCCAATCTACCATACTTTAGATTCCAAATTCCATCATCTCCCCCGCCATCTTGCTAGTCAAAGCCATCATCATCTCTTACTAAGGCTATTGCAAGAGCCGGCGTGATTGCTTGCCTTTGGCTATATAATGCAATAGATAGAGGAGCTGTTTAGATGGTGGTTTGACTAGGAAAGAGAACTCTAGAATGAGGCAAATGGTATGGCCTCTCATTTCATCTCTTCCATTAACTAACTGTGCTAACTGGGGAAGTCATTTCACCTCTCTGCAACATGGAGTTTCTAAAGGATCTCTTTCCTCTCAGCATTGCTTCCTACCTTACTTGCCCTCATCACCTTGCTTCTGGAAGCCCTGTGGTCCTATCCATTCACTATCCATTGGCTCCATTCACAACACACAGTCCTCCAGACTGGTTGTTGTGGGAGAATAAATTCCACTACTTATAGTATACTTTCTGTGTACCAAGAATTATACTGGGCAATTTGCATACATATCTTGTTTAAACCTCCTCACAGCACTATGAAGCAGGTATCATTTTTTTTCCCATTTTGGAGATGAAGAAACTAACCTCTAGTGACATTAAATGACTTGCTCAACTTATAAAGCTAATAAGAGTTAGACTAGGTTTTTCCAGACTGTCTGTAAGAGACATTTTCCATTTCTCTACAGCCTGAACTTTGGTGGGAAGTTTTGATAGTAAAGGTCCAGAGTGGAAGTGGGAAAATATCAAGTGCTGACATTATTCCTTTTAGACTGAGAAGCCAAGCAAGTGAGAGATCTCCATCTTCTCCTAACGAGTCCTACCGGAGGTCTTTCTCTGCCTCCTCTAGTACCAAAATAAATAAAATGTTAAGAAGGAAAGAAGGAGGGGAAATGGGAGAATGAGAGGATAAGATAGAACAGTAGGCTTGCCCTTTAGCATATCCCTTCTGGGATTTTCTTTTTCTTTGGGAATAAACAAGTCTGCACTAACTTGGTGGCAGTAGACTAATAAATTTCCAAATTGGTCTCGCAGAAACACACTACATTCATGCAAAGCCATTACTGTCATAGAAGGGAAAAGCTAAGTAGCAAGGCTGGCCAGTGGAGGAGCCATTTGTGGACAGACATGTGAACCACCTTGGGTAGATTAGTACTCTTCATTCCACATAGAGTGCAGTTTACTCAGTTTTATGCAAGCCTTACCATGCTCCATGATATTTGGCTTACTCCAATATCTGAGGATGGGTGATTATTTTTCCCTCACCATAAAATCACCAGCTTTGAAAAACCTTAAAATTCATGTAGCCTGAGCCCCTCATTTTTTCATGAGAAGACACAGACTGCATGAGTTAAGTGACTTGCATAAGGTTCAGTTCAGTTTAGTCGCTCAGTCGTGTCCGACTCTTTGTGACCCCATGAAGTGCAGTACGCCAGGCCTCCCTGTCCATCACCAACTCCCGGAGTTCACTCAGACTCACGTCCATCGAGTCAGTGATGCCATCCAGCCATGTCATCCTCTGTCGTCCCCTTATCCTCCTGCTCCCAATCCCTCCCAGCATCAGAGTCTCTTCCAATAAGTCAACTCTTCACATGAGGTGGCTGAAGTACTGGAGTTTCGGCTTTAGCATCATTCCTTCCAAAGAAATCCCAGGACTGATGTCCTTAGAATGGACTGGTTGGATCTCCTTGCAGTCCAAGGGACTCTCAAGAGTCTTCTCCAACACCACAGTTCAAAAGCATAAATTCTTCAGTGCTCAGCTTTCTTCACAGTCCAACTCACATCCATACATGACCACAGGAAAAACCATAGCCTTGACTTCACAGACCTTTGTTGGCAAAGTAAGGTCTCTGCTTTTCAATATGCTATCTAGGTTGGTCATAACTTTCCTTCCAAGGAGTAAGCGCCTTTTAATTTCATGGCTGCAATCACCATCTGCAGTGATTTTGGTGCCCCAAAAAATAAAGTCTGGCACTGTTTCCACTGTTTCCCCATCTGTTTCCCATGAAGTGATGGGACCAGATGCCATGATCTTTGT